>NC_083292.1:37343938-37943938 GCF_963506605.1 Zootoca vivipara
AGAGAGAGAGAGAGAGAGAGCTCACTGAGGAACTCACATTGCATTGACTACAAATTAGCAACCGATTTTTTGTAAAGAGGGGAAACAGTGGCGGGGAGAGAATTATATATATATATATATATATATATATATATATATATATATATATATATATATATATATATATATATTGAAGAAGCCATTCTTGTCTGACTTAATTGCATAGTAGGTATTTCCATTCAGGCAGCAAGCACACTTCCATGAAAATATGAAGACACTGGTATTTTTATTTTTAAAATGGGGGGGGGGGAGGAAAGGAATTTAACTGACAGAACAATAAAGGCTCGGTGCCGAACATACGTAGAACAAGAGAGAAAAGAGCGCCTGGAATCTTCCAAGCAGGAAAGACCCCACACGCCCAAGAAGGACGGGACACGATCCTACCATTTTTGTGGCATGTGAATGATGAGAAGGCTATGCTGCTGGATAGCAGGGGAAAGAAAGCTTTTGTTTATTTTGATGTGTTGCATTCTTCTTTCCAAGGAGCTCGAGGCAGCGTACAGAGTTCTCCTCCCCTTGTTAGCCCCACAGCAGCAACAACCCTGCGAGGAAGGATAGGTGGAGAGGCAGTGAGCCTCGTGGCCAAGGGGGAGGATTTGAACTCCGGTCTCTCCTGTTTCCTCGTCTGACACAATCACCACTAGACGAGGAGGAGGAGGAGGAGGAGGAGGAGGAGGAGGAGGAGGAGGAGGAGGTGTTAATCGTCCTCCAGCTAACACATCCCACCAGCCAAGGATTTCGCTTTGCACAGCAGCTGATCCCCTGAAGCTGGATCAGGCCAATAGGCTTCATCCAGTCCAGCATCCTGTTCTCACAGTGGCCAACCAGATGCCCTAGTAGGGAGCACACAAGCAGGACCTGAGCAGAAGACCAGCAAAGCTCTCCCCACTTTTGATTCCCAGCAAATGGCATTCATAGGCAGACAGCACCCAACAATGGAGGCAGAGCGTAGCCATCCTAGCTAGTAGCCACTGAAAGCCTTATCCTCGGTGAATTTGTCTCACCCTCCTTCAATGCTGTCAGAGAGATGAGTCCTGCTAGATCAAGCCAAAAGGGACTCAGTCTCCTGGTCTCTCAGTGTCCAAATGCCCCAAAGAAACTAGGAATTCAGGTAGGCTGCCTCCAAGGCTGGAGGTTCCACAAGAACTTCAGAAGAGCCCTGCAGCTGGGTCAGGCCAAGGTGGGACCTGTCTCATCCAGCATCCTGTTCTCACAGTGGCCGACTGGATGCCCCAATGGGAAGAAAATCAGGAAGAGCTTTCAGACAGTAAGACGAGTCTCTTTCCTTGGAGGTTTTTAGAAAGAGGTTGGACGGCCATCTGTCATGGATGCTTTAGCTGAGATTTCTGCATTGCAGGGGGCTGGGTTGGATAACCCTCAGGGTCCCTTTGAGCTCTACAATTCTGTGATTATAAGCCAGAGCTTTCCAAACTGTGTCGTGACACATTTGTGCGTCAGCTGCAGTGTGTAGGTGTGTCGTGCGAACACTCCAGGGCTGGAAAGGAGTTAGTTTAACCTCCGGTTTGCTAGTAAAGCTGAATTACTGTGCCGTGAAATGATGTACGTCTAAAAAGTGTGTCACTGGCATGAAAAGTTTGGAAAGCTCTGTTCTAAGCCCATAAGTGGGACGCGGGTGGCGCTGTGGTCTAAACCACTGAGCATCTTGGGCTTGCCAATCAGAAGGTCGGCGGTTTGAATCCCCGCGACAGGGTGAGTTCCCGTTCCTCAGTCCCTGCTCCTGCCAACTTAGCAGTTCGAAAGCACGTCAAAGTGCAAGTAGATAAATAGGTACCATTCCGGCAGGAAGGTAAACGGCGTTTCCGTGCACTGCTTTGGTTTCTCCAGCAGTGGCTTGGTCATGCTGGCCACATGACCTGTCAGCTGTCTGCGGACAAACGCCGGCTCCCTCGGCCTATAGAGCGAGGTGAGCGCCGCAACCCCAGAGTCATCCGTGACTGGACTTAACTGTCGGGGGTCCTTCACCTTTACCTTTAAGCCCATAAGCAGGACCTTAGAGCAAGAGCATTAAATTCTCCCCACTTGTGATTCCCAGCAACTGCCATCATTCAGAGGCACTCTGCCTCTGATAGGGAAGTGAGAGCATTTGGGCCTGACAGCCCTCTCATCTGGGTGAGAAAGCCATTCAAACAGAGGGCACCTTTGGCGAGAGGACCACCCTTCGCTAAGTTGGACACTCTTACACCACCACAATGTGGGATGAAGCAGGGATGGGGGATCCCGCATTTGAGCAGACCCCACTTTAGAAATCAGCCAGCGCCCTCACCGAACCACCTCTCTCCCTTGAAATCGGAGGTTCGCCCATGAATTCTCTCTCCCGGAGCAGTTTTGGCACAGGCCCTTTCGGCGTGGCTCCCCGCAGCCCACCATGAGTGAAGCCGGCTGCTGTCAAAGGGCCGTTCTGCAGAACATTCATCACTGCTAATACCCTTTTCATCTTCCCGTCGGAGGAGGGAGCCGTGCGTCAGAGGGGAGGGGGGGATCCATATCGCAAGGCCGTAATTCAAAGGAGAAGAGAAGGTTATATCGCTATTAAATCTATTAAATAAATAAATTAGAGGAAGCAGCCAGTCCACTGTCCCTCGGACCTTGTGGGGAGCCAGACTGTATTTTGAAGGGGAGGACAAATCACCCAGAGATGCATTTTAAATAAAAGGACACATTCTACTCATGTAAAAACACGCCGATTCCTGGACCGTCCGCGGGCCGGATTTAGAAGGCGATTGGGCCGGATCCAGCCCCCGGGCCTTAGTTTGCCTACCCATGCTCTAACCACTATGCCACACTGGCTGTTCCCCAAGGCATTTTCCTTCTGCCTCTGGCCCTGCCCACCTCCGACGTGCGATCCCCACCCTTGACCATAAGATAACACTGCTGCTTCAGGCCCATCTGGATCTGGGACCTGAGCAGAACAGCAACTCTCCCCACCCGTGGTGTCCAGCAACTGGGATTCAGAAGCATTGTCGCCTCTGGCAGTGGAGGCAGAGGACCGCCATTGCGGCCAGCAGCCATTGCTAATCCTCTCCTCCTCCATCAATTTGTCTGATCCTCTTTTAAAGCCATCCAAGTTGGTGGACGTCACTGCCTCCTGCGGCAGGGAGTTCCACAGTTTAACCATGCTCAGCATCTTTCATCTTCCCTGAACCTTCCAACGTTCAGCTTCACTGGATGCCCACGAGTTGTAATGAGGAGAGGAGAGCATTTCTCTACCCACACTCTCCCTGCCTCCTCAAAATGCGGTTCATGAAACTGGGAGGTGCAGGGCCGTCTTAAGCATATCCGGCGCCGTGGCGCAAAGATCCCTCCGGCACCCCCTCCCTTTCCCAGAATTTAGAACTCGGGGCCCAACTCGTGGAGCACCTCATAGCCCCAGGAGCCGCTGCCCACAGAAGACGCCGCCGATGTGGTGGACGCAGCGCAGCTGGCCAGACTGTTGGAACCCTGCCCTCGCTTGTGAGACTCCAGGGCGCCGCCACCTCCTCCTCCGCTGCCTGACAATGACAGCCCACTGCCGGCGCTCTCGCTGCTGCCCAGCGGCCCGAGGAGCAGGAGACGGTTGCCACACCACCACCTGTGCCCCGGGGAGTGGTGGTGGTGGGGCTGCGGGCACCGGTGACACGGAGGAGGTCCCTTGGGAGCCGCTCCTGCCACCGCTGCTCCTGCCGCTTCCTCAGACAACGACGACAGCGGCTCGGCAGGCAGCGGCTGAGGGGATTCCCATGGCCGAGAGAGAGGAGGCGGTGGTGGAGGAGCAGGCCCATCCTCAGGCGCCTCAGAGTCGAGGAGCGGCTCCTCGTCTGACACAGCCTGCGCCGCCGGCGCCACCGAGCGCTTGTGGGAGCAGCACAAGCAGCAGCAGCTGCACCAATACGCCCGCCTGCAGAGGGGGGCAGGCCGAGGAGGGTAGGAAGGAAAGATGGTTGGCGGGGTGCAGCTGGTGGCATGCAGGGAAAGGGGAGGCTGTCAGCAAAGCTGCTCAGCTCCCCCACTCGCTGGGGCACCCCTGAGAGGACAGTGCCCTGGTGCAACGAACCACTAAGCCCTATGGGAAAGACGGCTCTGGGGAGGTGCATCACGTCTGTGAATATTTGGAACATAGTCTGGGGTTAGGTGCCCTGGGGCCTTGTGTTGCTCTCGCTTCAAACGTTTGAAGGTGTCGTGTTAGCATTTTTAAAGAGGTTCTGGGGCGGTCTGCATTATCGTCTCCGATGAAACCCAGATTTGTCCCACAAAAGCAATGCCCGCTCTGCAAGTGCGATTGTTTCATCCGAAGGACGCTGAGCGAGCCTGTCAGTCTCTGCTCGAGTCTGATGGGCCTGTTGCACGGGGGTCAGCCGCCTGCGTCGCTAGGCAACCCCAATGACAACTCTTTCTTCTGCCCACCCACTACAATCCCCCCCCCCATGAAGTCTGCCCACTCATTTTGCAGGACCCGACGGGCGTTCCTTAACTGGCTTCTCTCCATTGACATCCCTGTTGTTCGACGTGAACCCAATTAAAATTGGGGTTATGCAGGCAGCTACCGCCTGTCTCCCCACCCCCCCAGACCCGTTTTATTAACAGCCTGCTTCAAATCCTCCTCTTCTTCTCCCTTTCCCTTCCCTCCTTCGCTGCCCACCTCTCCTGGAGGCTGTGTTCGTTCACCTCTCCTGGGCGATAAAATTCGAGTCCCCATTTTGGAAATGTTTCGTCCGGTCCTTCTTTTGCAAATGCCAGGATTGCCAATTAGCTGGCCGAGAAGCGGGTCACCTTAGATGACCTCCCCCCCCCCAATGTCAGGGGAAGATCTGTCTTTTGGAACAACCCAAAAGTTTCCTCCTCCCGCCATCTCACCTTTCCAGTGAATTATTAGTTTATGGTTAATATTTATTAGCAATGAGATCTGTGAGCGCAATTGTTTTAATTGTGCTCCTTGGATTTTGCATCGGCTGTTGTTAGATGCCATTAAAAGTCAAGATAGAAAAGACGACGGCATTTAACACACATGCTTAATTTTGCCTCATCCCGTTCAGCCAGTTTTTCTTTCATTCATTTCTCAGTTGCGACAGCAATGTGAAACAAGGTGTTGACACAGAACTGGGAGGTGGCTTATGCCTGGGAGCTGAACTCTGAAGTGTGGAACTAGGCCAAAGCCCGGTGGGATGAGAATTGCACTTTTCACATGCTCACGGGTGCTCTTATCTTTCGTTCTCTCAACATAGATTTTTACCCTTTTTTTTTTTGCTATATAAATATTCAAAGTGGCTAACAAAAAACTGAATGTAACTATTTCATTAAAGTAATGATCATATATACCATATTTTTCCGTGCGTAAGACGAGGGTTTTTTTAGTATTTGTGTCTGCAGCAAGGCATGCGATTGGCAGCGATGGTCAGGCGGGTGACCGATTGTCGGCCACCACCACCACCCAGAAAAGCTTAGCAATTCTGGGCAATCTCTCCCATTTCCTTAATTTTGAGTCCCCAAAAATAGGGGTCGCCTTATACACAGTGGCATGTTATACACGGAAAACTACGGTATAGTCATATACATACATATGTATGTATGTATATGTATGTATGTATGTATGTACCGGGGTATGTACAGTATATAGAAATCAAGCAGAGAGATGCGCCAGCAGATTTTTAAAAACTGTGTATGTAGATGTTAGTCAAAGAAGAAATTGCTGCAGAAAGGCAATGATGTTTGAGTCATTGATGTGTGCTGTGGAAATCTCTCCTGAATGAATGTCCTATCATGTAGACCAGCCTCCCTTGCCATGGTACCTTTCAGATCTTATACACTGACTCCTGGAGGCTGAGGCATTTTTGGCCCCCCAAATTTATTTTTTTGAGAGGGCTGAGCTCCAGCAGCTCTTTGGAGATCATACCCTCAGACTTCAGACCAAATCCTATTTGCTGTGGCTTCACACTGGCAAGCGAGTCGCTCTGCACATATGCAGAGACACTCACTTTGTTGTCATTTGGTAAAACTAGAGGGTACTCAAGGCGGGTGGCAAATAGCTGAACTTTAAAAGCAGGCGGCTCTTTTTTAAAAAAATAACACCACAAGCGAAATATCCACAGCCTTTCTGGTTTGTGGAGAGGGCCGGGAGTACGCGTGTATTTGGGAAGGAGGGTGTCTGCGTCCCAAGATGCCTTGCAGCTCTGTCCATCACCACGTATAGATTTGTGCGCCCCCCCCCCTCCCTTGAGCAAAGGTTGCAGGATTCTGGTTTTGATGCTGCAGAATTTTCCGTTCTGCTGGAGAATTTCCAAAAAAAAATTAAATTAACCATGCAGAAAACCTAGCAGACCTGAGGATCCTGGCTCTGCATCCTCACTCTGTTCTGTGTCTCAGAATCCTCTTCAGCACCGATTTCTGCAGCCCAATAAGCTGCTCTTTGACTTTGGGAGCAGCGAGCTCTCGCTCAAGGCCGGCCCCCAAAGAGTTAAGCTCCTGCGCCTGGTTCCCCCTCGCCGCCGTGGAATAACCCTTTTCGCATAGCATGTGGCTACTGACCGCAAACTTACCCCCAAATTATCGATCCCTCTCTCCGGCACCCCACTTAGAGCACTGCGGCCAACTCATTAGGAAAGAGAATCCCCTGTTCCTCCACCCCCTGGCGTGTGTTTTCTCCCAAACAGGAACCTTCGCGCAGATCTCATTAAAAGCTGGGTTGCCTTGATATCTGCGGAAAGCAAAAAAAAAAAAAAAGCGGGGTTTGACGCTGCAAGGCCAGGAGCAGAGAGGTGGAATCGGACTGGTCGCGAGCAGGGTTTAACTTTTTCTGCAGTTCACGTAGGACCGGGGAATTTGGTAATCCGTTGCCAGTAGGTTTCCGAGCATAATTCAGAGTGTTGGTGCTGACCTTTAAAGCCCCAAATGGTCTCGGTCCAGTATACCTGAAGGAGCATCTCCACCCCCATTGTTCTGCCCAGACACTGAGGTCCAGCGCCGAGGGCCTTCTGGCGGTTCCCTCACTGCGGGAAGCAAAGTTACAGGGAACCAAGCAGAGGGCCTTCTTGATAGTGGCACCCGCCCTGTGGAACGCCCTCCCAGCAGATGTCAAAGAGAACAATTACCATCATACTTTTAGAAGACATCTGAAGGCAGCCCTGTTTAGGGAAGTTTTTAATGTGTGACATTTTAATGTATTTTAAATTTTTGTTGGAAGCCGCCCAGAGTGGCTGGGGAAACCCAGCCAGATGGGCAGGGTACATATAGTAAATTATTATTATATCATTATTATTCTAAAGCCAGATCGGGTGAGAGCATAAGGACATGAGAAGAGACTGCTGGATCAGGCCAATGATCCACCTAGTCCAGTATCCTGTTCTCACCATGGTCAGCCAGATGCCTGTGGGAAGCCCACAATAAATAATAATAGTAGTAATAATAATAATAATTTTATTTATACCCTGCCCTCCCCAGTCAGAACTGGGCTCAGGGCGGCTGACACCCGTAAAATTACAATAAGACATAAAGAAAGAAAAACAATTAGTTAAAATACAGGTTAAAGTACAATTTACATTTAAAATTTTAAATGCAACCTCATTTTTAAAAAGGCCCAAGTGAAAAACCATAAGGGAGGAAAACATAGGGGTCAGACTGAGTCCAGGCCAAAGGCCAGGTGGAACAGCTCCGTCTTGCAGGCCCTGTGGAAAGATGTCAAATCCCGCAGGGCCCTAGTCTCCTGTGAGAGAGTGTTCCACCAAGTTGGGGCCAATACTGAAAAGGCCCTGGCCCTACACAATCTAACCACCTTATGGCTCGGGATCTCCACCGTGTTGTTATTTGTGGACCTTAAGGTCCTCTGCAGGGCATACCAGGAGAGGCGGTCCCATAGGTACGAGGGTCCTAGGCCGCATAGGGCTTTAAAGGTCAAAACCAGCACCTTAAATCTGATCCTGTACTCCACTGGGAGCCAGTGCAGCTGGTAAAGCAGTGCAAGCAGGATACAATCACTAGAGAACTCCTACAGTTTTCAGAAGTATTCAGAAGGATTACTGATTCCAAGGGTGGAGGCAGAGCATCACTATCCACCCGGCTATCCTCAGTCTGGCACTGGGCATTTTCTGGATCAGGATAATGTGGTCTCTCTGGTCCATGCTTTGGTAACCTCGAAAGTGGATTGCTGCATTGCGATTTATGTGGGGCTGCCTTCAGGCCTGGTCTAGAAGCTCCAGCTGGTGCAGAACGCAGCAGTCAGACTGCTGATGGAGGACAAAGGAACAGTGTGTGACAGCTCTGCTGAAACTTCTGAGATACTTGCTCCTAGGCTACAGGGCCAGCTTCAAGGGTCTTGGGGTGATCTACGAAGCCCTGGACAACTTGGGTCTAAGACCCATTAAGAACCGGATTTGCACTTCCTGAAACAATTCTCAAATTGAAAAGTGGTTCTCCAAGAGTGAAATTTGCACTTGGAGATTCTCCAATGTCCAATGCAGATTCTCCAAATCTTCCCCCACCCCCAAAAAAAGTACAGAAATGTGCGCATTGTGAGGAAATGTGCCTTTAAAATGCATACATGAAAACTAACATGTAAATAATATTTTAACATGTTATAATAGGGAAGGTTGCTTGCAAAAAAAAAAAAGCCTGTTTGGCAAAATAGCATATGAAGATGCGTACAGTGGTACCTCGGTTTACAAACTTAATCCGTTCCTGAAGTCCGTTCTTAAACCAAATCCATTCTTAAACTGAGGCATGCTGTCCCTAATAAGGCCTCCCGCCACCGGTGCCCTTCCACCATTCAGCTTCTGTTCATAGACCAAGGTAAAGTTCGCAAACCAGAACACTACTTCCGGTTTTGCGGAGTTCGTAAACTGAATAGTTCATTAACAGGGCTGTTCGTAAACCGAGGTACCGCTGTATACGAGCATAACAGTGTATACAGTCGTACCTCGGCTCCCGAACGCCTTGGGAGTCAAACGTTCCGGCTCCTGAACGATTGAAAACCAGAAGTGAGCATTCCGGTTTTTGAATGTTCTTTTGGAAGCCAAATGTCAGACAGGGCTTCCCACTTCTGAGTGGCTGTAGGAGCAGCCAATCCATAGCTGCCAAGTCCCGGTTAGAAAAATACGGGATCAGCAGTGCCGGCACCGGAAGTCACTTCTACGCATGTCCAGACATGCGTAGAAGCAACCTCCAGTGCCAGCGCTGCCCGATTTCCGGTGCCCAGACATGAGTAGACGGGCACCGGAAGAAATCCGGGGGAATTACGGGATATTTTGCCATTTGGGATGACAGCAGGAAACGGCTTTAAAAACGGGGGTTTTCCAGGGAAAACGGGAGACTGGGCAGCTATGAGCCAATCAGAAGCTGCGTTTTGGAGGTCGAATGTTTCGGAAGTCAAATGGACTTCCAGAATGGATTCCGTTTGACTCTATTTTATTTTAGTGAAAATAACTTGCAAAAATTCATAGGGGTGGATTCACTTACACAGAGCTCCCAGAAGGAGCCCTTTGCAAGGACTTCCAGTTGTGCGAAAGGGATTTCCCCCTCTCCTCCTTTTGCAGGCCCCCATGCTGTCCAAAATCGGCTTGTGGAGAGTCAAGAGAACCCCCATAACAGCCTGCAGGGGGAGGAGCGAGGGATCGTTCCATCTGGCAAACTGAAATGCTTGCGCAGGCAGAGCATTTCATCATAGCACAACACTGAATTCCTCCCATTATATTGCAGGAAGTAGCTTTCGAAAACCGACTATATGAAGCAAGTTCACATACCAAAAAAAAGGTCCATAATTGAAGACGGATGCACTGAAGCGTTGATTAATTTTCACGAGGACTTCTTTTAAAGTTTTTTATTTAAAAAACCATATCACAAACCAATGCGGAAACGTGATGAACTGAATTTCCGATTGGAGAAAGTAGTAAATTGAAACAGAGATTTGCCCGTCTCCAGCACCTTGGTGATGGCAGCTGAGGAACTACATAGCAGCTGGTGGGCTCCTGTTGAACTAGAAAGGTTGAGTGTGTGATGCCCATGCCTGTTGCAATCTTGGATGCATTTCACATGGGAACAGAGGAAGCGGCCTGATCCGGAGTCCATCCACAGCTCTTCCCTTTCAGATAAAGCTTACCCTCCAATATGATGAAAATAGGGACGTCCTATTCAATAATAAGGGACATAGGTAGCGCTGTGGTCTAAACCACAGAGCTTAGGGCTTGCCGATCAGAAGGTCGGCGGTTCGAATCCCTGTGACGGGGTGAGCTCCCGTTGCTCGGTCCCAGCTCCTGCCAACCTAGCAGTTCAAAAACACGTCAAAGTGCAAGTAGATAAATAGGCACCGCTCCGGCGGGAAGGTAAACGGCGTTTCCGTGCGCTGCTCTGGTTCGCCAGAAGCGGCTTTGTCATGCTGGCCACATGACCTGGAAGCTGTACGTCGGCTCCCTTGGCCAATAATGCGAAATGAGCGCCGCAGCCCCAGAGTCGTCTGTGACTAGACCTAATGGTCAGCGGTCCCTTTACCTTTACCAATTCAATAATAAGTAGTAATAATAATTTTATTTATACCCCGCCCATCTGACTGAGTTGCCCCAGCGACTCTGGCTGGCTTCTAACCTGTATAAAAACATACTAAAACATTAAACATTTTATTTAAAAAAAACCCTTTCCTATACCGGGCTGCCTTCTTCTGAAGGTTGCATAGTTACTTATCTCCTTGGCTCCGGGGTCACATAACTTTATACCCTCCAAAATTTCTCCAATGAAAATAGGGACGTCCCAAGGAAAAGCGGGAAATTTCAGGATCAAATCAGAAATTGGGATGGCTTCTGTAAATCCAGGGCTGTCCCTAGAAAATAGGGACACTTGGAGGGTCTGAGAAAGTAAGATTCCAGTCCACATTGTTCTGAATAAAGGATTGATTTGGACAGGGACATGGCAAACCGATCTTCTACTCAGCTTGCCCATTGGTCAGCCTCAGTCAGTATTGCCCACACGGGTTGGCAGTGGCTATCCAGGGTTTCAGGCACGGACCTTTCCCCAGTCCCACCTAGAGGTGCCAGGAATGGAACCCTGACCACCTGCTTGAAAAGCATGTGCTCACCACTGAATGGCAACCCTTCCCCTCAGAGTTGGGCACTGCGGGAAGCAAAGGAGGGCAGAGTGGGAAGTAGGTAGGTGGAAGGGCACGGCCTGAAGGCCATAGACCCTTAAAAAATATAAGCCACCGCACTGAAATGAACGGAAGCTGTGTGAGAGGGCTGGGCAGATTCATGGAGGAAAGGGCTATCGGCAGCTCCTAGCCACGGTGGCTGTGCTGTGCGATGCCTCTGAATCCCAGTCCCTGGAAACCACGGCAGGGCTCTTGCGTTCGAATCCTGCTTGCGGGTTTCTCATGGGCAACGGGCTGGCCACTGTGAGAACAGGGTGCTGGAGCAGATGGGCCTCGTGTTGTTACAGTACGGGAGCATCTTTTAAAAGGGCAATAACATTTCCCCCAGCAGCAGACAAAGGAGGGCGATTGTCGCCTGTTCAATCTCCAGGTACACAAGCTCTGCATAGGGAGGCTCAATTTAGCTTCGAGCCTCACGACAGGAGGTTGCAGAAATGGAAAGGCTCTCAGCACACTGAATTTTCATTTGGATTTGATTTCCAAAGGATGGACAGCATTAAACATTTTCTCTCCCCACCCCAATTCTCGGTCTCTCTCTTTCTTTCTTTCTTTCTTTCTTTCTTTCTTTCTTTCTCTCTCTCTCTCTCCATGCTAGGCTGGGTGGTTCCCCCCCCCTTTCGCTTTGGATTTTTCTCACAGATGGTGTCTCTAATTATCTGCCCGTAACACCCCCCACCCCCACCCGCTTTCCCAGAATAAAACCAAATGGGTAATGTTTGAAAAGAGTTGAGAAGGGGAAGGAGAAGAGTGGGGGGGGAACCAGCCTGCCCTTCCACAAGGTGCTATACAGAGCCCAAAACTACTATCTCCACTGATTTTCATTTTATTTTACGTGGAGGCACTGCAGATCGGGGAAAGGAATGGCGGCAGAGCCTCAGAGTGGGCCGCAATATATATATATATATATATATATATATATATATATATACACACACACACACACACACACACACACACACACACACACACCCCAAAAAATTCACCACCATTTCATCATTCCGAGGGGCCCGGCTGGGTCACTCTCTCCGAGCCGTCCCACCCAGTCGATTTCGCATGCAAAACACCTCCCACATATGGTGTTGACACTCTAAGTGTCATTGCCAAAGGCCTTCTTTTAAATTCCCTTCTCTTTTTTTAAAAAAAGCCCCCCCCCCAAAGTGGGTCTGAGACCAACAAAGGAAGGATGAGAACAGAACGAGAACGCGTTGCTTTAAGGCCCCCTTCTTTTCTCGCTTTTTTAAAAAGAAAGTAAAAATAAACTCTCACCAATATTTATTTTTAACTGACTTTTACTGACAGGCGATGTTTCACTTAGATATATACCGGTATATATATATATTTATAAATGCTTGAATGTTCGCAGACCCTCTGCAGACTTGCCAGCAGGTTTTGATTGACGGGAGAGGGCTAGAGGGAGAGAAAACCATGTGTGTTAAGAGAGAAGGACGAATCCAAAGGATTGGGCTTCTCTCTTGTTTATCCTTTCCCTAGATTTCAGTTGCATTTTCCCTGGTGCGTAGATTCTAAGGCATGCCGCTTTTGCCTTAAATACAGGCAAACCGTTTTCTCTAGTGCAACGCAAGTCCTTGCCCATAAATTTTCATTCGTGCACACTTTTTGCTTGCAGGGATGGACGCGCCAAAATTCAGAAAAGGCAGTGATGCTTCCGAGTGCCAGTTGCTAGAAGCCACAGGAGGGGAGAGCTGTGCTTGGGACCTGCTTGCCAGCTTTGCCCCTGGGGCGTCTGATTGGCCGCTGTCAGAGCAGGAGGCTGGACTAGATGGGCCCCTTTGGCCTGACCCAGCAGCCAAGCTCTTCCTTGCAGAACCTCCAGCTCCAGAAGCAGTCTATCTAGATTCCCGCGTCCTTAGGGATATTTGGCCACTGTGAGAACAAGATGCTGGACTAGATGGGCCATTGGTCCAATCCAGCAACCCCTTCCTATGTTCTTAAAGAGAAGTGCAGATGTTTTGGTGTCAGATGAGGCGCAGCTGGAATGAACCTTCTCCTTCCCCTGGCTCCAATGGTTGCTTTCCTCTTCCCTCCACATTCCTTTTTCCTTTTGTGCCGTGCCTGTTAAAGTTGCGAGAAGGGTCCTGAGCCAAGAAAGTCCTGCCTCCTGCTTTCTCACAACCAACCAACCAGATGCCCCAATGGGAAGCCCAGAAGCAGAACCTGAGCACAATGACAACAGAAAAATAGCCACCGTGCCTAGCAGCTACAGAAAGCCTTGTCCTCCATTAGATTCTCCAGTCCCCTTTCAAAGCCACCCAAGGTGACATCTGGTGGAAGTGAGTTCTGTAGTTCAATTACGGACCGTGCTAAGAAGCCCTCCCTTTTTCCCATCAGAATCTCCCAACATTCAGCTTCACTGGATGTGACCTCCTTGGACTCACGGATTATCAAGCTGGAGATTCAGAGCAGACACAAAAGGAAGGGCTTAGTCACACAGTGCATAGTTAGAACTGCGGAACTCACTGCGGCATGATATAATAAACAAGGCCATCAAGTAGGACAGCTTTGAAAGGCTTTTTAACATATGTCCGGCGCTTAGAGAAATGTTAGGCACTGAGTTTATTGTTGTTGTTGTTACACACTCGTTGTATTATCATAATTGTTCTTAGGAATTATAGGCAACTCGCAACTTATGTGCTTTTAACTGGAGTGCATTCAGCTTTAGAGATTTGGCAAATATACATGTACAGTGGTACCTCTTGTTGCGAATGGGATCCGTTCCAGAGGCCCGTTCGCAACATGAAAAGGATGCACCCTGAACATCTGTGCACACGCATGATGCAATGCGGCACTTCTGCGCATGCACAAAGTGCGATTTAGTGCTTCTGCGCATGTGCGCAGGTTACGGACGCGCCGAACCCAGAAGTAACCTGTTCTGGGACTTCCGGGTTCGGCGTGTCCATAACCTGAAAAGACGCAACCTGCAGCGGACGTATCATGAAGTATGACTGGTTGTTTTTTTTGTTTTAAGGGACGGCAGGCTTCGGGAGGGGGGAGACTTTCGCAATCCCACCCACCCTTGAACCCAATGTGTTTTGACTATAAACAATTTTGGCTTCGCGCACGATCCCCAGGACATAACCCCCACGTAAGTTGAGAGTCTCCTATAGAAAGATGAGGAAGAACTTTCTGAAGGGAAGAGATGTCCAGCAATGGAATGGATGACCTCAGAAAGTGGTAGAATCTCCTTCTTTCAAGGTTTTTAAATGGAAGTTGGGTGGTCATCTGCCAGCAATTCACTAGCTGCGATTCCTGCATTGCAGGGTGTTGGACTAGCCGCCCTGTTGCAGTCCCATCCAACTGTACCATTCAATTATTGTGTTTCATTTTCCGATCCTGCAGAATGACAACAACCTGTAAACAATTGGGGGGGGGCACGCACGCGCACAGGCAGCTAATCAGTCCTTATCGTTTCTTGCAAAGGGAGAGGAAATAACTGCCTCCATTTTACTAAAAGCCCCACGCAGACAGACACAGACACAGACACAGACACACACCTCCCTGAAGGCTTCACATTCCGCCTGTCCACTGGGAATAGGGTGGGATTTTAAAGTGACGCTTTTATCCCATAAACGACTCTTTCGCAATATTCCTGGTGGCGGGGTTTGAGACTGCGTTCCATCCATTAGCACTTAAAAAAACCCAGAAAAAAACATGCTTCTTGTTCTTTCCTATCAATCTTTCCCCACCCCCAACCCTACCTTTAAAAAGGTAATTGGTGAAGACACACCTCTTTAAACCCAGAATTTTGACAATTAAGGTGTGCCATTTTAGGAAACCACCTTATTTATGTGACTAAGTTTTTTAAACCCTGTTATATATAACGCGGGTGGCGCTGTGGGTTAAACCACAGAGCCTAGGGCTTGCCGATCAGAAGGTCGGCGGTTCGAATCCCTGTGACGGGGTGAGCTCCCGTTACTTGGTCCCTGCTCCTGCCAACTTAGCAGTTCAAAAGCACATCAAAGTGCAAGTAGATAAATAGTGGGAAGGTAAACGGCGTTTCCGTGTGCTGCGCTGGTTCACCAGAAGCGGCTTTGTCATGCTGGCCACATGACCTGGAAGCTGTGCGTCGGCTCCCTCGGCCAATAATGCGAGATGAGTGACGCAACCCCAGAGTCGGTCGCAACTGGACCTTGTGGTCAGGGGTCCCTTTACCTTTATATACAGTATATGGATGGGTGTGATATGTATGTATGTATTTTGAAAATACCCCAGAATAAGGTGGGTAAACCCATCCATTTCCTGACCTGGCCTGGCCCTGCTTAGCTTTAGCAAAACACTTGTCTATTTTGCCTCCCAACCACACCTGGGGAGATATAGAAGGAACCCTCCCTGTCTTTAAACCCCCTCTCTTTTCCCCTTTAAGGCTATTTGGACCTGAAATATTAGTTCCAAATAGGTCCTTGCAAGAACTGGAATGTCTCAGTGGGGAGGAGACCCTGGTTTCAGAGCCAGAGTCCGTGAGATCCAATCCTAGGAAAATGGGCTTGCTGGCTGGGGAACGGCACTGCAAAATTCAGAGAAGCACAGATTTTCAAAGGACAGCTGCGTTCCAGTTTCCTTCTCGTTTCGGGAACTGCAGACTGGGCCGCGTCCCTTCTAACTGTAAACTGAATCAAATTTCTTGTCCTAGATGTGGGGGAAGTGTTCTATTTGGGAACCTCCTCTGCAAAAAAAAAAAAATATGCAAAAATGACTCACAAAAATGGAAAATTTGCAGTAAAATGTAGATGACTTTTCACGAGGGTTTTGTGGGGTGGGGGGCTGAGAATTGCAAATGGATGTGGAAATGTGGAGAACTGAACTTAAGATTTTTGGAGGGAGGGATGACAAAATGAAATCAATGGATTTGCTCACTCTTAGTTCTATCACCTCGTTCCGCTGCATGGGAAGACCCTGTGTGATATCCTGGTTCCAAACAAGTAAGATCTAAAACATATGCAAGTCCCTGAGCTGTGGCAGCATAAATCGGATTTAAATTATTATTTTGTTTATTACTTATATCCCGCCTTTTTCTCCGAGGAGCTCAAGGTGGCCTTTACATGCATCTGCCCCTCCTCATTTCATCCCCACAACAACCCTCAGAGGGAGCTTAAACTGAGAGAAGACAATGGCTGGCTCAATATCACCCAAGCGGGGCCAAGCGGGGATTCAAATCCTAGTCTGACACTAACCACTACACCACACTGCCTCTTGAATTAAAGTTAAATTAAGCCTTGGGGCTTTGGAAGCCAGGGAACTGGGAGATAGTTCTCCCCTTCCCCCAAAAAATGTTCACCAAGCCCTCTTCTTTTTTCTGGCAATGCAAATGATATTGTGCCCCACAAGACGGACAGTTTTGGGGACTGGATACTTCTTAATTGCATCCCCCCCCAAAAAAATCCTCCTTTCCTTTGGCAGCCACCGAGGGCTGAGTCCTTCCTTCTCCCCCCCCCCATTCTTTCCACGCCTAAGAATGTGCAGAAATTTTGATGCAAGGCATAGAGGCATCTCAAAAATTACACCTGCTTCCTTAGTCGTCTTTTTTATTTTTATTTTTTTAAAAAAATCTTGCCAATGTGTTAATTAGCCTCTCAAGCAAGCCTGTTCTCATTTGACAGCGCGAGCCAGCGCACTTCAGGAATATTATGGGTTGCACAAAAAAGCTTGTGACAGGGGACATGTGCACACCCGCAATGCTGTTAGCCAGCCCCATGCTGAGCTCGGACTCTCTTGTGGCATAGGGCGGGTTAGTAACTGAAGAGCCCTGCAGGATCAGGGCCACGTGGCGTTCTAGCCCGGTGTTCCATCTGCGGCCAGCCAAATGCCCCCAGGGGCAAATGCCCTCAAGGAGGGCTTGAGAACAGCAGAAGCGCCTTTCCCTCCTTCGGTTTCCGACAGCTAGCATTTCTAGTGTGGAGCTGGAAAATATGGGTCATATGACAGCCTTCACCTCCGTGCCTTTGTCGAATCCTCTTTTAAAGCTTAGAAGTAGCGAGTTGGCCTACACACTGTGTGAAGAAGCCCTCCCTTTTGTGCAAGGGCTTTTTTGTCCTTGATGAGAGACAATGGGGCGATTTCTAGCTTAGGAGGAAATCATTTGTTGCGTGCACAGAAAGTCCCCGAGTTCAATCCCCAGCATCCATCTGAACTTCTCCATCTGAAACCCACCGCCAGTTAGTGAACACTATTATGCTGGATGAACTCAGAATAAGACAGCTTCCTATGTTCCCAATTGAAACATGAGGACTAGGGCCTTACTTTGTTTTAAGGGGAAGATCTCCAGCTCAGAATGCGGCAGCTGGACTGGTGACTAGCCGCCAAGACCATATAACACTGGTCCTGTAAGACCTACATTGGCTCCCAGTACGTTTCCAAGCACAATTCAAAGTGCTGGTGCTGACCTTTAAAGCCTTAAACGGCCTCGGTCTAGTAGACCTGAAGGAGCATCTCCACCCCCATCATTCAGCCTGGACACCGAGATCCAGCTCTGAGGGCCTTCTGGCGGTTTCCTCCCTGTGAAATTACAGGAAACCAGGCAGAGGGCCTTCTCGGTAGTGGCACCCGCCCTGTGGAACGCCCTTCCATCGGATGTCAAGGAAATAAAAAACTATCTGACTTTTTGAAGGCATCTGAAGGCAGCCCTGTTTAGGGAAGTTTTTAATGTCTGATGTTTTATCATGTTTTTAATATTCTGCTGGGAGCTGCCCAGAGTGGCTGGGGAAACCCAGCCAGATGGGCGGGGTATAAATAATTATTTATTATTTATTATTATTTATTATTTAGCAGCTGCTACCACAAGGTCTACTGACAGCCTCTCGAGGGGATGCTTCTGAAAGAGGGCCAGGCAAAAATCAAAAGCTACCAGTGGTTATGTGGGATATTAACAATGCAGTCCAACCAACAATGCATGATTGCTAGATAGGCAATGATTGGAGCCGAAGCTCAAAGAGTTTTCTTCTAAATTTGCTAGAGAACACTCTGAGAGCCACTCCCACTGTGCCCTGACAGCGGGAGGGTATAGTCACATATATACCGGTAATCTCACCTGGTAGGGCACTTCCTCTTTGCTCTTCCACCTCATTCCAGCAATGTGAGAACATATGCTAAGTCTGAGCCACAGCTCAGACGCCATCTTAAACTAGACTTTGAATTAATTGAATTACCATTTTAAGCCTGCCTGAACCACGCTGCTGTGTCTGTTACTCTTCAGCAAGGATTCTCAGTGAGTAAATTGCTTGTGTGGTTTTTGTTTTAAGGGGGGAGAAAAGGGGGAAATTCCAGGAGAATCCAGCCTGCCTTAAAACGTCCTGGATTACTTGAACTAAAAGGGCTCAAACTAGCCTACCTAAGCTTCCCTTTTAAGCTGCAAAGTGATGTAATTCGGCTGGACACAAAAATATGAGAAAGGAAGGATAATATCTAATGAATATGTCCTCTCCTAGCATCTATGCACATCCCTACAGATTAAATGGCTGTGCACATAGAAAGATGCCTTCCATCAACTGAGACCATTGGGTTCATCTAGCTAGGTATTATCTACACTGGCTGGCAGCAGCTCTCCAGGGTTTCAGGCAGCGGCCTCTGCCAACCCTACCTGGAGATACCCGGGGACTGACCTGGGACCTACTGAATGCAAAGCAGGAGTTTTAGCAGTGAGCTGCAGGGCTCTCTGCCAAAATCTCCTTTTTTTTAACACCAAGTTATTTTGGAACAGGCTCTCTAGATTTCTCTGGTGATGACCCAAGTCACGGAAATTTTATTCTGGCATCTGCAGAGTGCGCAGGCAGCCTACAAAACGCAGTGTCCTTCCAAACCACCCGTAGAGAAGTAGATAACAGCGGCCCCCTTTACCACTCTGAAGACAAGAAACTGCCATGTGAAAACCAGCTTTCAACTTATTCATACGCACATCCCAAAAATTGTCCTTGATGGAAATTGTCCTGACCGCCCCACCCCCAGCCTCAGAGATCTTCCTTCTTCTGCTGTATAACTCAAAGCCAGTCCTGGACATAATTTAAAAGATTCTCCTCCACTTTGGGAGATATTTATAGCCGGGTCAAATGCAAACTTGCCCCATCCCTTCACTGGGAAAAGGCCATTTTTGACGGCTCTCTAATGGGCTTTTGCAAAAGGAGTCGTAAACCAAACCACTCCCTGTCGCAAGCAAGAGAACTCTCAAAGCACGGAAGTGCTCTCTAGAGTAGTATTCTGTCCTGTATTCTCAGCACGCAGCGCTGTTTCCATTCTGCTGCAGCCTGCTTTCTGCGGGGGAAAAACCACATTATTTATCTCCCTGTCCCATACAAAGAAAGGTTGCATCGTTTGGGACTTGCACGCCTTTCCTCGAAACGGAAGAGGTGGCACGAGAGGGGTTTATAGAATCCGGCATTCAGTGAAGGAAGTGGGTAGAGGAAAGCTTTTCCTAGCTCTCTCGTGACACTGGAACTTGGGGACAATGAAGCTGAACATTCCGGAGAGATGGAAGAAAGCCCTTCTTCACATAGCACATAGTTAAACTATGGAACTCACTGCCACAGGGGGCAGCGGCGGCCGCCAACCTGGGTGGCTATAAAAGGGGATTGGGGAAATTCATGGAGGAGAAGGCTAACAGCTCTGCCCAATACAACTTCTTCATACTTGTTGCTGGAAACCAGAGGAGGAGAGAGTGTTCCTGGATTTGGGTCCTGCTTACGCATCTGGTTGGCTACTGTGAGAACAGGATGGTGGACTAGATGAGCCATTGGGCCTGATCCAGCAGCGAGCCTCTTACGTTCTGAAAATGTCACCCAAGCTCTAACAGTCACTGTACTCCCCCCCCCCCGCCTCCATGGACCAGCTTCTGACGTGGGCATCACTCCATATGGTGGCGACTGAACACGTTTTGAGCCCATTTGTATGTCGAGGAGGGGATAAACAGCAAAAATGCACAAGCAACACCCCCCCCTTTTCCTCACGCCTGCCTGCCGTTTCCAAACTGCTCCCCCCATCTTTGACGGAAAACATTTAACAGCTACGTTGAGGTTCCATTTCCTGAAACTAGATACGCACACACATACACACACACACACACACACACACATTCTCTTGCTTTAACCCCCCGCAAACCATCTTCCTCCTACTTGGCCAAACCATCTGTCCTAATCGTCCTGGGCAAATGCTTCCCGAGAGAAAGACGGTGCGGGGGGGGGGGAGCTTATCTTCCCCAAACCCACAGATTCTGGGGCATCATAGATAGGGAAAAGGTGGGAAAGGGGAGGGAAGTGAATTATTTAAAAAATATTGGAAGGAGTTCAGCAATCATCCATTTTAATTATAATGCCAGCTCCATCATTTAAATAAAAAAAAATTAAATTTACTTGATGGATGCTGCATTTTCCCTTCTTCTTTTTCATCGTCTCCCCTCACACACACACACCCCAATCCAAGAAAGGAACCCACAATCTGTAACATGAGATCTTCCGTCACTGCGCTTACAAAGAAACCATCAGAAATAAAAAAAATTATGGGTGTTGAAATGTATGCAAGTACATTTAGCTGGGCAACGGGAGTAGGATATAATCTGAGTTTATTTTATTTTATAAATAGCATGTTTTCCCCTCCAGGTAAGAGGCATCCCAAATCATTTTGCCCCTCCTTTAGATTAAAGAAGAAGAAGAAAAAGAAGTCTCGCCCCTGTCCACCTCCTCTTTTTAGCACACGAATGGAAGCAACTGCCCCTGACTCCAATTCTGGGTTTGTTCATTTTTTTTTTCTGTATCTCTTCCGCATCAGTTCATGTAGGATAGCCACCATCACTCCCAAACATCATAAATTGTAGACAATTCCCTAGGCTGTAAAAGCCCATGGGGAAGGAGTCTTGGAAGATTTGTGGGCTTTTTGCAGTTATTGTAAAGGACGCTTTCACACATATGGGCCTGAAGAAGAAAGTCCTTGTTATTAAAAAAGAAAAAGAAAAAGCAAAGCAGCCTGAGGAGGCAAGTCTTTTTGATCATTCTGAAGAGGCAAGTCTTTTTTCCCCCCAATTGCCCCAGCCCTTTTTCTCCCTCTTTACACATTTATGCACAAACGCAAAAGGGAAGGTGAAAGATTGTTTGAGGTGCCATTGCACGATTGTGGCTCAGCTAGCCACACATGTTTTTGCGCGTCACCAAGTTTGTATCGCAACCTACTGCAAACCTTCTCCTAGGCGGGCCGTTCACCTTGGCCTCTAGTCGCCAACACACTAACAAGAAAACATTCACCAGTTGAGAAGGTGGGCCCAAGGAAGACCCACCAACGAAGCTATAGAAATCTCTTAGAAATGGGACAACAAAAGATCTCAGGTTCTCAATCCGTAATGCCCTCGTTCCAGGATAATTCCTTGAGGGGCAAGGACATTCTTGTAGACAAAGCACATTTTTAAAAAATAACCATCAGAGGATCAAGCTCATTTTAAGAAAATGGCTGCTATTTTGTTTTGTCTGCGATATAAATATGGAAGGGCGGGAATTGCTTTTCCAAAGTCACTCCCACCCCCCTTGGGATTAGAAGAAACTGGGGGAGCGCTCTCAAGCTCCGCCTCCTTGATGTCATTTCCTGGTTGTCTCAAGGGCGGCCATTTTGGAGGGAGCACAGGTGAGACGCTCTGGCTCCCTGAGTGACAGCCCACCGCTGTCTGCACACCAACAAGGCCCCCACCGCCCAGTTTGGGGGCAAAGGCAACAACAAGGCTGCAGTCACGGCCTCCAACCCCCGGCTGCTTTCACTGCATGGAGATGTAGGGCCAGTTGAAGCTGGACCCCGAAAGGAGCATGTCTCGAATCAGCGTCTCAATGGGGGTCTTGCCTACCAAGCGCACAAAGAACAGCTGCTCAATCACAGGGGCGGAGACGATGCGCAGGGAGGGGAGGCGCAGGAGGAGGCGCCCAAAGCGGCTGGGCTGGTTGGGGTACTGGTTCCGGACGTACTCTTCCAAGGCACACTGGGACTTCTCCTGGACGTTCTCCACGTGGCACAAGTCCGTCAGCCCCACCGCATCTGCAAGGGAGAGAAGGAAAGAACGTTCGCACGGGGGACCAACTGATCAACGTGAGAGCCCAGCTGCTGGATCTGGCTAGAGAAGATCCCATCTAGGCCAGCATCCTATTCTCACAGGGGCCAACCAGATGCCCGAGGGGAATCCCACACCGGGGCCACAGCACAGCCGAAATTCCAGCTCCTCCAAGTGTCCCTCTTTTCTTTTTTTAATCATTAAAGTAGAACTTTATTGAACAATCAACATCAGGGGTCAGCAACCTTTTTCAGCCGTGGGCCAGTCCACTGTCCCTCAGATCATGGAGTGGGCCAGACTATATTTTGGGGGGAAACATGAATGAATTCCTATGCCCCACAAATAACCCAGAGATGCATTTTAAATAAAAGGACACATTCTACTTATGTAAAAACATGCTGATTCCCGGACCGTCCATAGGCCGGTTTGAGAAGGCAATTGGTCCACATCCGGCTGCCCGGCCTTAGGTTGCCTACCCCTGGCCTAGAGTCCGGCTACCCACTGTGCAGTGGTATCCTTCCATTTCCCCCACCCTGAGTCATCATTTCATCATTCAGGACAGACAAAAGGAAGACTTTCCTGCAGAGCATAGTTAAACTATGGAACTCCCTCCCACAGGAGGCAGGGACGGCCACCAACTTGGGTGGCTTTAAAAGAGGATTGGGCAACAGAATTAAAACTATTTATCTATCTATAAGATTCCTGCATCACAGGGGGTTGGACATATTCACAGAGGAAAAGAGGGCAATTGATGGCTACAGCAATGCTTCTGAACGCCAGTTGCGGGAAACCACAGGAAAGGAGAGAGTTCTTTTGTGCTCACATCCTGCTTGTGAGCTTACCATTGAGCTACAGTATCTGGTTGGCCTCAGTGGGTACAGGATACTAGACTGAGGGTCTTCTTACTTTCTTCAGTCTTATGTGATTCTTGAAGTGAATCTTTGCCAAATTGAGTCACCTTCCCCCACCCCGAAAAAAATTCCAGAGAGCATAATTCCGGGATTCATTTAAGAGAATATACATTTGAGGGTTGCTGTTTTCCCCCCTGTGCCTGTTGAGAAGCATTCCCCCCACACCACCCCAAAGCACTCCAATGAAATACGTCTCCGAGGGCTGGCGTTTCCCAGCTTGAATGAAACCCTCAAGCTGGGTTGATCCCTCTCCCCCATTGAGGGAGCCACAAAACAGCTCCATTCAGAGCCCCTCAAATGAGTGCCGTGGCTATTCAGGCCACGAACGTCGCCGCTATTGACAGAGGCCCCCAAAAGGGACCTCACCGTGAATCCATTCACAGCCGCCGCTTTTTCTAACACGGCATGGCTAACGCAACAGACATTTAGCTGCGTGGGGAGAATGGGCCGCCCGTCGCCGGCGTCAATAGCCAGGACTTGAAAACGCT
Organism: Zootoca vivipara; assembly: GCF_963506605.1. Taxonomy (NCBI): domain Eukaryota; kingdom Metazoa; phylum Chordata; class Lepidosauria; order Squamata; family Lacertidae; genus Zootoca; species Zootoca vivipara. The sequence continues at coordinate 37,367,522 of NC_083292.1, forward strand.
TACACTGGGGATGCCACCAAAGGGATGAAAGGAGGGCCCGGTGTGTGCGTGTGGGGAGAAAGGGGGGCAGCTAGATTTGGTTAATTAAAAAAAAACAGATAAAGAGAGGCAGGCTGTTTATGTGCCAGTCATGGCGCATTACTCCAGGCATCAAAGCAAAAGTTTCTCCTGCACCTTTGTGAACACCTCCCCCCCCCCCCCGGGCAGCAAATGCTAGATGACCATAGCAGACATGGGGACGCGAGATGCAGCTTCTGTTCCAACCTATTCTTGCTAAGGTTGAAAGCTCGTAAGGTTAAAGGTACAATCTGGGGGTGCAGAGGTCCCCCACTCTCTCTTAAAGGTAAAGGGACCCCTAACCATTAGGTCCAGTTGTGAACAACTCTGGGGTTGCAGCGCTCATCTCGCTTTGTTGGCCGAGGGAGCCAGCGTACAGCTTCCGGGTCTTGTGGCTAGCATGACTAAGTCGCTTCTGGCGAACTAGAGCAGCCCACGGAAATGCTGTTTACCTTCCCGCCTGAGTGGTACCTATTTATCTACTTGCACTTGACCTGCTTACGGACTGCTAGGTTGGCAGGAGCTGGGACCAAACAATGGGAGCTCACCCCATCGCAGGGATTCGAACCGCCGACCTTCTGATCGGCAAGCCCTAGGCTCTGTGGTTTAGATCACAGCGCCACCCGCGTCCCATTCTCTCTTAGCTCCGTGCAAAGGCTTCTTCTGCAAAGAGAGCTGTGCGCCCAAAGTTCCGACGGTTTCCGTCTTGCAATAGCAAAGGCAAACTGGCCTGGGAGTGATTTCAGAAACTGATGTGCATTTTGGCAAGGCGAGCTCACTTAACACGCAAGCAAACCTCACCACCACCACCTGCTTTGCCATCACAAGCTCAGCTACCTGATGCCTTCAAGAAAATAGCTGGCACCGATCTGAACGCTCGATGGCAGGGCGGAATCAAGGAGGTTGCCACTGAGATTTAGCAAGTTTAGAGACCACAAGACAATGGTGTCAAAGCCATCTACATGGTTGAAACAGAATGCAAAAAACACATGCTCTGAGGGCAAATAAAAACATAAGGAGGATCTGCTGGAGCCATCTAGCCCAGCCTCAAAGAACTCGTGGAGAGCGGCTACCAGTTGGTGTGGACAACACTGCGTTTGAGGGATATATAATTAATAATAATAATTTATACCCTGCCCATCCAGCTGGATTTCCCCAGCCACGCTGGGTGGCTCCCAACAGAATATTAAAAACGCAATAAAAGATCAAACATTAAAAACTTCCCTAAACAGGGCTGCCTGTCTTAGAAGATGTCTTCTAAAAGTCAGATAGTTGTTTATTTCCTAGACATCTGATGCAAGGGCGTTCCACAGGGCAGGTGCCACCACCAAGAAGGTCTTCTGCCCTGTTCCCTGCAACCTCACTTCTTGCAGAGAGGGAACTGCCAGAAGGCCCTCGGCGCTGGACCTCAGTGTCTGGGCTGAACAATGGGGGTGGAGACGCTCCTTCAGGTATACTGGGCCGAGGCCTTTTAGGGCTTTAAAGGCCAGCACCAACACTTCGAATTGTGCTCGGAAACTTACTGGGAGCCAAGGTCTCGGCGGCCGCTCCCAGTCACCAGTCCAGCTGCCACATTCTGTCCCAGGATGATCTATGAGAAAGTCCATACCGGGGCGCTGTCTTCTTCCCTCTGTTGCTTGATTTTCCCTCTAATGAAAGGCTCCATGCCCCAGGAAGGTATGGAGGTTGGAGAAAGGCATGGGGAAAACTTCTCAAGAGATTCAAGAAAGGAACCCGAACAAGTTACCAGCCAAGATAGGCTGGCTATCCTGGTGTCGGTGGGCCAACTACTGGCCCACTGAATGGAGAGCGCATAAATGGGCCCCTTTTGCTAGCAAGCAGAGTTTGGGGTGGTCGGCAGCCTACATCTGTGTTGGAGGGAGGTCAGACAAAATGACCCCTGGGACACTAATGAACACCTGAATGGCCAAAAAACCCACCATGGCCTGGAGTGATTCTCTGTTATGCCAGCAGAGGGCGCAGGAGTGATCCCTCTCTCGCCTCCTGCTGGAGGGAAACAAAAGCGACTTGCCCCTTTGGGAAGAATAGGAGAGCATGATCATTTCTGAACTAAAGGACCCGCCTCCCACAACCACCAGTCTGCTGCTGTAAACCAGGCTAAAAGGCCAATCAGACCTGGAGGATCACACCTCCCCCCCCCCCCCGGAAACTACCATTAATTGAGAACACGGTAGCTAGACTGGTGCCTGGGAGCGGCTGCTGATACCATATAACACCAGTCCTGAAAGACCTACATTGGCTCCCAATGTGTTGGTGCTGACCTTTAAAGCCCTAAATGGCCTCTGCCCGGTATACTTGAAGGAGCGTCTCCACCCCCACTGTTCAACCCAGACACCGAGGTCCAACTCCGAGGGCCTTCTGGGGGTTCCCTCCCTGCAGTAAGTGAGGTTACAGGGAACCAGACAGAGGGCCTTCTCGGTGGTGGCGCCCGCCCTGTGGAAAGCCCTCCCATCAGATGTCAAGGAAATGGACAACTATTTGACTTTTAGAAGCAGCCCTATTTAGGGAAGTTTTTAATGTTTGATGTTTTATTATGTTTTTAATATTCTTTTGGGAGCCGCCCAGAATGGCTGGGAAACCCAGCCAGATGGGCAGGGCATAAATAATAAATTATAATAATAACAATCAATCTGTGGTATAAAACACAGACCTTGGGGCTGGGGGCACTTTTTTAAAAAATCGTGTATAAAACAGCTTCTCCATAAGCTTCCACCCCCATCTCAACTCCAATGAGTCTGGGTGCAAAACATGCACAGGCTTCCTTTCCCCTGATCTCGCTTAAGAACCGCTAGGCAGGAAAGGAATATGTTCCTGAAGCCATTCAGAATTGCAGCCGCCTTCGAATAAGTTGCGCAATCAGATCCTGCACAATCGGAAGAGAGCAGCGTCCTGTTCTCACCATGGCCAGCAGAGTGCCCCCCCCATGGCAAACCCACAGGCAGGATCCGGGCATAAGAGCCCTCTCCCCTGCTGCGGCTTCCAGCAACTGGGTATTCAGAAGCACCACTTCCTCTTGACAGTGCACACATTTCTGGAAGCCCAATGGCCAGAACCCCTCTGACGTGATTTTATATCTCCTCACAGACATAGATAAGTATGTGACCTGGGGTGTAGAACTCTTTGCAACTGCCACTAGGAAAATTAGAGCAAATTACATAGCCAACTGTAAAGGAAATGAATTTATTTGACCCTACCTACATCAAGCTATGTGGGGATGCGGGTGGCGCTGTGGGTTAAACCACAGAGCCTAGGGCTTGCCGATCAGAAGGTCGGCAGTTCGAATCCCCGCGACGGGGTGAGCTCCCATTGCTCGGTGCCAGCTCCTGTCAACCTAGCAGTTCAAAAGCACGTCAAAGTGCAAGTAGATAAATAGGGACCGCTCCGGCGGGAAGGTAAACGGCGTTTCCGTGTGCTGCTTTGGTTTCGCCAGAAACGGCTTTGTCATGCTGGCCACATGACCTGGAAGCTGTACGCCAGCTCCCTCAGCAAGCAAAGCGAGATGAGCGCCACAACCACAGAGTCGGTCACGACTGGACCTAATGGTCAGGGGTCCCTTTACTTTTACCTTTACATCAAGCTATAGTCTAGCACAAACTCCGAATATAATTGTACATTGTATTAATTAACATTATTTTTAATATATCAGTGGCCATGTGGTGATTTTAGCCTATAAATTTTATTGTTTAAAGTCTTAACCTGTATATTAAGGTATTTCTAAAGCTCAGTTAGGGTAGGTAATGCTTTGATAATAGAAATGTTTTAAGTTCTTTGTATTAATCTAGCATATTTTCTTTTAAATGTTGAATGATTCTGTGTACATTGCGGCAGCCTTTGGCTATGTGCAATAAAACTGACTGACTGACTAGGCAGAGCACAACCATTAACCAACGATAGCCTTCTGTTCAAGCCATCCAAGATGGCAGCCATTGCTGCCTCCTGCGGCACTGAGTTCCATCGTTTAACAACGCCCTGCGTGAAGGAGGACTTTCTTTGGCCTGCCACGAATGATGAAATGGCAAGGCAGAGCACGGCCGTGATGGCCACCGATAGCCCTCTCCTCCTCTGCCCTTGCAGCACGCGATGCTCACCTGGGGTGAAGAGGACAATGGCCTTCAGGCAAGAGTACTCGGCCGAGTCAACGTGCAGGGCCTTCAGCTTCTCCACCTGCTCCTGGAAGACGCGGATGTGGTCCATGAAGGCCACCACACGGTCGGCGGACATGGGTGAGGCGTGTAGGCCGGCGGCAGCCAGGAGGGGAGCCACGTGGAGAGGCATGGAGCACTGGGCGGCGTTGAGGACAAAGAGCTCGCTCCAGGTCATGCGCAGAAGGCAGACCTGGTCGGCCAGCTGGAAGTCCGGGAAGAAGGGGATGTTCTTGGCCCACTCGATGGCGCTGAAGAGGAGGCGGGCGGCCAGCTCGCAGATGTTCTCGATGCCCATGATGTTGTTGGGCTGCAGGCACTGGGCCCCATAGCGGGAAGTGGGGTAGGGCTCTGCCCGGAGGAGGAGGGAGATGAAGCCCGTCAGGTAGGAGTGGCAATTGTAGGGGTCCCCGTTGGTGAAGGGGTACTGGCCCGGGCTGGGCTGTGTGGGAGCCATGCGCCCTCGTTGCACGGCTGAAGGGAGACAAAAAGGGAGGGAGGGAGAAAATGACGTATAGATGGTATCCAACTCCGGTTAAACTAGCAAAAATGTACAAAACTAGAGAAAACAAGTGTTGGAAATGTAAAACAAGAGAAGGTACTTTTTTCATACGTGGTGGGATTGCAAAATTGTTAAGAATTATTGGGAAATGATCTATAATGAAATGAAGATGATGTTTAAAATAACCTTTGCCAAAAAAAACCCAGAAGCTTTCCTATTAGGTATTACAGGAATGGACTTACCAAGAACACACACAAAAATTGTTTATATACGCAACCACGGCTGCACGAACAGCACAACATTGGAAAGAAGAAAGTGTCCCAGCTAAAAAAGATTGGCGAGTTAAATTAACGGAATATGCTGAAATGGCAAAGTTGACAATGAAATTAAGAGGAAGAGATGGCAACAAATTTAAGGAAGAATGGAAGGACTTTATTGCATATATTCAGAAGCAATGCACACAGGTTAATACATTGGCAAGGTTTTGAGAATGCTTGTAATTTTATTATGAATGGACAAATGTAATTTTATTATGAATTCAAATGGTTAAAACTTTATAATGGACATGTAGTACATTGGTATACAATGGAACCAAGGAAGGGTTTAGGGGGAAGACAATTTGTTTTGTTTTGTTTTGATTGTTGTTTGTTTTGTTTCTGTTATTGTTGGAAAATTAATATAATGTTAAGGGGGGGAGGGAAGGAGGGAGAAAGCACATGATTCTTGTCTCAGCATTTATTTCGTGAAACCATTATGCTGTTACGTCATCCCAGGTAGGGGGAAATTTTATTTCCTTAGATTCTCTGTACTCACCATCCAAGCCAGCTCGGGAAACAAGGATGTGTGCGTTTCGATTTTGTTTCTGTTGTGGTTGCTGGTATGTGGTTTTTAAAATCATTTTTGATTTTACAAATGAAGAGTTATAACAATACCAAATCCACATTTCCCTGAATCTCGAGGCTTCCCCACCATCCCCTCCAGGGGTCCTATTGTGAACATTTCCAACTGTGTATTATTTCATAGTCTATATTATGTATCTATCCATATTGCCCATCATATTTGTTACATTACAAGTGTTATTAAAGGTAAAGGGACCCCTGACTGTTAGGTCCAGTCGCAGATGGGGTTGTGGCGCTCATCTTGCTTTACTGGCCAAGGGAGCTGGCGTACAGCTTCCGGGTCATGGGACCAGCATGACTAAGCCGCTTCTGGTGAACCAGAGCAGCGCACGGAAACGCCATTTACCTTCCCGCCAGAGTGGTACCTATTTATCTACTTGCACTTTGACGTGCTTTCGAACTGCTAGGTTGGCAGGAGCAGGGACCGAGCAACGGGACCCGAACCGCCGACCTTCTGATCGGCAAGCCCTAGGCTCAGTGGTTTAGACCACAGCGCCACCCACGTGCCTACAAGTGTTATTAGAATCCTGCTAATGTTTTCATCTGCTTACAATGGTCTCCTAAATAAATTATAATTTTTTCCCCATTTTTTCTTGAACGTCTTGTCTTCTTGGTTCCTGAGCTTTCCGGTCAGTTTTGCCATTTCGGCGTAGTGCAACAGCTTAGTTCGCCATTCCTCTCTGGTAGGGAGGTTGCCAGTATGTTTTTAACAAAATTGTAAAGTTGGAAGGGACCCCCCCCCCCCGGATCATCTAGTCCAATCCCCTGTAACGCAGGAATCTTATAGATAAATAGTTTTAATTACGGTACATTGTTTAATTGTTCTTTTTTAATGGTTGCTTCTCTGGGAAAAAAATATTTTTTTTGCAGTTCTGATTTTATTAGTAAGCCGCCTTGAGTGCCGGTCAGGAAAAAAAGGCAGGATATAATTTGACTTATTATCATCATCGTTATTATTATTAGGTTATATGGTATAATTCAATACCATGCTATTGGGGTTGTTAGTAATCGTAATGAAAAAGAAAATTAACATTCTTCTGGGTTTGGTATTATTTAACAGAACATGCATCCTGCCCAGTCATAACCACAACATTGTAAAGTCGGGAGAGACTCCCAGGGTCAAGTAGTCAAACCCGCTGCCATTATTGAATCACAGCTGAGAAGAATCCCTGAGAGATCATAGAATTGAAGGATTAGAGGGGACCTCAGGGGTCATCTAGTCCAACCCCCTGCAATGCGGGAATCTCAGCTGAAGAATCCCCAGACATGGGAGGAATAGGCAAACATTAGCCAGGCTGCCGGTATCAAAACGCCATTGCGCAAGTCTGCTGCGAGACCCGCCCCCCCCCCCCCCCAATGTAGAAGAATGTGTGCAGTTCTGGTCTCCTCTCCTCAGAAAGGATATTGCAGAGTTGGGAAAGGGTCAGGAGAGAGCAGTCAAAATGATCAAAGGCCCAGAGCCTTTATGGGGTAACATTGCAGCCTTAGAGAAAACGTGAGCAAGGGGTGACACGGCAGAGGCTTAAAACTGTATGCACAGCCTGGGGAAAGCTTTCAGAGAAAAGCTTTCGCCCCAATCACATAACACTAGGACTCAATGGCGATGACACTGAATGTTGGAAGATTCAGGACAGAAAATTATTATTATTGTTGTTCTTGTTGTTGTTGTTGTTGTAAACAAAATCTGGCCTTATTCCCTTATAGGGTACACAAGAGCCCGTACAGAGCCCTTTGTGGGTTCTCCATCGGTAGGAGAAAATAACAGAGGCCAACCAGAGAATATTCAGAAAGAAATAAAAGACAATGGGGCGGCTTTTCCATTTTCCTTCGACCTTGCAGAGAAATGTTTGAGGTCGATTTGGGAGGGACAAAAGGGTTTCAGGACGTTTTCTGTGGGGTTTCAGACATGGTGTTTATATATTTATGTACATGTTTGCTTAGTACATTTCTCCAACTCCTCGAAAGAGTCTATCAATGGTGTCTCCAAAAATTTTTACACATCACTTGGGAAGACAGACGAACTAATACCAGTCTGCTGGAAGAAGCAAAGATCACCAGTGTCGAAGCAATGATTCTTCAACATCAACTTCGTTGGACTGGTCATGTTGTGCGGATGCCTGATGATCGTCTTCCAAAGCAACTTCTCTATTCTGAACTTAAAAATGGAAAGCGTAACGCTGGTGGTCAACAAAAGAGGTTTAAAGACTGTCTCAAGGCAAATCTTTAAAAATGTAGTATAAACACTGACAACTGAGAAACACTGGCCTGCGAGCGCTCCAGTTGGAGAACAGCCTTTACCAAAGGTGTCAGAGGCTTTAAAGACACTCAAACTCAGGACGCAAGGGAGAAATGTGCTAAGAGGAAGGCACACTTGGCAAATCCACACCGTGATCAACTCCCGCCTGGAAACCAGTGTCCCCACTATGGAAGGACGTGTGGATCCAGAATTGGCCTCCACAGTCACTTACGGACTCATTGTTTAAACCGTGTTTATGGAAGACAATCTTACTCGGCTACGAGTGATCGAAGAAGAAGAAGAAGAAGAAGAAGAAGAAGAAGAAGAAATAATAATAATAATAATAATAATAATAATAATAATAATAATAGAAAGAATAAATAAATAAATAAATAAATAAATAAGAAAAACCGAGAGGAAACTGAGGCAAAGGGCACGGAACACTAGGACCATGCACTGCCTTTTAAAAACCAGCCTCGGCTTTGAAGACACTCGATCTCAGGACACAAGGGAGAAACGTGCTAAGAGGAAGGCACGCTTGGCAAATCCACACCGTGATCAACTCCCGCCTGGAAACCAATGTCCGCGCTGTGGAAGGACGTGTAGATCCAGAATTGGCCTCTACAGTCACTTATGGACTCATTGTTAAAATCATGTTTATGGAAGACAATCTTACTCGGCTACGAGTGATCGCCAAAGAAGACAACATTTATGAGCAATTATTATATACCTAAGACCTTAAAATTCTTATATTTTATTATTATTATTATTATTATTATTATTATTATTATTATTAGCACCCCACCCACCTGACTGGGTTGCCCCAGCCACACTGGGCAAGACTTCTTCACGCTGCACATATTTAAACTATGGAACTCACTCCTGCAGGAGGCAGTGATAATGGCTTTAAAAGAGGATTAGACAAATTCATGGCTGGGGAAGAGGGCTATCGATAGCTACTATCCATGACAGAGGCTATGCTCTGGCTCCACAGCCAGGCTTCCAAATGCCAGAATGCACAGTTCTTGTGAACCACTTTGATAGCTTTTATTATTTTTATTTTAAAAAATGAATTAGGAATATATACATATTTTATAAATAAATACGAAAAACACTTAAAGATGATTAAAATTAACAGCAAATGAAGAGGAAGGTTAAATCCCTTCGTGATGGGGTTGCCTAAACGAATAATAATAATAGTTACAGGTAGGTAGCCGTGTTGGTCTGCCGTAGTTGAAATATAAAAAAAAATTGAAACAAAATAAAAAAATTCCTTCCAGTAGCACCTTAGAGACCAACTAAGTTTGTCATTGGTATGAGCTTCTGTGTGGATGCACACTGGTATCTGAAGAAGTTGGTCTCTAAGGTGCTACTGAAAGGAATTTTTTATTTTGTTTCAAATAATAACATCTGATTATATCAATAGGCAGGGAGTTCCAAAGTTGTAGATGCCACCATACTTCTTACAGGCATTAAGTGAGCATATGGGAGGAAGGTGACTCCACAAGAAAACTGGCCCCATGGGTACTGGTAGGAATATTTGTGGGTGGGGCAGAGGGGTGGTAACAAGGCAAAACACAGAAAGCAAGGTGCAGGTAAGTTTCTCACGCACAGAAAATAATAATAAATAATGAGGTGGAGGAGCAGGAGGAGGAGGAGGAGATACAGTGCCTGTACATTTCGGACCCTCTCTCAAGTCCTACAAATGCTAAAAACTCCCTCTTTGTTTTAAAAGGAAAGCTGGGGATCAAGTTTGTGTCTAGGCAAGGGGAACTTGCCCCGCTTCCTCCCCACCTTCTGCATGATTGGCAGGGTCGGCAGATCAGAGGGCTCTCAGCTCTGGCCCCACAAACAAGCCTGCTGGATCAGACCAATGGCCCATCTTGTCGGAAACCCGCAAGCAGGACCTGAGCATAAAAGGCCCTCTCCTCTCCTGCAGTTTCCGGCAACTGGCATTCAGAAGCATTGCCGCCTCTGACCGTGCAGGCAGAGCACATCCATCATCACTAGCAGCCATCGATAGCCCTCTTCGTGAATCAGCCCAATCCATTTTTTTAAAGGCAACCAAGTTGGTGGCCGTCCCTGCCTCCTGTGGCAGTGAGTTCCACAGCTTGTGCTGCGTGGGCAAGCTCCGAAAACGCTGCCTTAAATCTTCCAGCATTCTCTCTTCTTCAAGGAATCCTTTGCCCCCCTCCAGACAACTATTTGTTCATCACAGATCCATGATCATTTGTGCCCTGCCTGCTACTGGGGCAGTCAGACGCCATGCTGCTTTCAACACTGCTGGGGGCCTGCAAATATTTTGGGGCAGCTGCACAGCTTCTTTTCTAATCTGTGCACTTCTCAAAACCTCTCCCTGAGATCCCATAGCTTTTTATGCTGCAAAGGTCCCCGCAATGGCCAAGCAGATGCCCACAAGCCGGACCCAAGTGCCATGGCACTCCCCCCCCCCCCGGTGGTTTCCTGGAACTGCTATTATTCAGCGGCTAATGCCTCTGGCACTGGAGGCAGAACATAGCCATTGCAGATGCTAGCAGATATTGGTAGCCTTATCAGCCATTAATGTGTCCAGTCCTCTTGAAAAGGAGCCCCTCTGCTTAAATGTGGAGGGGAAGAAATGGAATCTTAAGAGGCGCATCCTAAAAAATAAAGAGAAGAAGAAAACGCAGAGGGAGGACAGAGAGAAGGAAAGGGGAAAGGTAAATAACTTTGAAGGGGAAGGATGAAAAGAAGGAGATTCTGGTTTACCCTGGGATGTTCTTGGGAAGACAAAGACGGCATGAATCAAGGAGAACGAGGGAAGAAATTGCAGGAGTAGAGAGGAGGATGAGTCAGCAATGGGCCTGTGGTTGGGCACGGCTAGATACTTTATATACTCGAGTATAAGCCTACCTTTTCAGCACAAAAAAATGTGCTGAAAAAGCTGCCCTCGGCTTATACTCGAGTGAGGCGGGTGGCGGCAGAGAAAGGCACAGGACCGGGGGTTCGGAGAAGCACTGCGCTGCGACTCTCCGAACCCCTGTCCTATGCCTGCTCTGTGCGAGGCAGCGGGGAGGGAGAAGTGGCGAGGAAGGGATCCTTCCTCGCCGCTTCTCTCCCCACCCCACCACCGACAGCTGGGAAGGGCATAGGATGGTATTTTTTATTTTTGAAATTTACCAGTAGCTGCTGCATTTCCCACCCTCGGCTTATACTCGAGTCAATAAGTTTTCCCAGTTTTTTTTGAGGTAAAATTAGCTGCCTCGGCTTATATTCAGGTCGGCTTATACCTGCCTTTGTAGGGTTGCAGAGGAAGAGGAAAGCAAAGAAAGGGAGAAAAGGAGGAGAGAAAGCAAAGAGTAGGGAGGAAAGGAGGAGTAGGAGGCGTGGAGGAAATTGGGGGGAAATGAAAAAGGGAACTGGTGGAAAGCAGGATAGAAAAGGGAGAGAGTCACAAAGGAAAACGGATGGGGGGGGGACAGAAGAGGGATGGAAGGAAGATGAACTGCCTCGGTCCATTATACCTGAAGGAGCGTCTCCACCCCCATTGTTCTGCCCGGACACTGAGGTCCACCTCCAAGGGCCTTTTGGCGGTTCCCTCACTGTGAGAAGCTAAGTTACAGGGAACCAGGCAGAGGGCCTTCTCGATAGTGGCACCTGCCCTGTGGAACGCCCTCCCACCAGATGTCAAAGAGAACAACAACTACCAGACTTTTAGAAGACATCTGAAGGCAGCCCTGTTTAGGGAAGCTTTTAATGCTTAACAGACCATTGTATTTTAATATTTTGTTGGAAGCTGCCCAGGGTGGCTGGGGAAACCCAGCCAGATGGGCGGGGTATAAATAATAAATTATTATTATTATTATTATTATTATTATTATTATTATTATTAAGAATTAGGGTCCCCACATAGGCACTTTTTATAACGCTCTAAGAATGTAATAAGAGCCTGCTGGATCAGGCCAAAGGGGTCCAGTCTAGCCAGCATCCTCTCCTCACCAAGGCCAAATACCTGTAAGAAACCAGGGACGTAAATAGACTTCCTCCGGACCATAAGAACATCAGAAGAGCCCGGCGACTGGGTCAGGTCAAGGGGTGGCCTTGTAGTCCTGCCTCCTCTTTTCACAGTGACCAGCCACATGCCTCTTTGGAAGCCCAAAAGGAGGGCCTGAGGCCAACAGCAGCGCTCTCCTACTTGCAATTTCCAGCAATCAGCTTTCAGTAGCTTTGCTGCCTCTGGAAGTGGAGGCACAGAAAAGCCACAGCGGCTGGTAGCCAACAGGGGCTAGTACTGGTGGCTAATAGACCTCCCCTCCATCAATTTGCCCAATCCTCTTTTCAGGCCTTGCTGTCTGCCTCTGCCCTCCAGTGGGAGGGAGTTCCAGAGTCTAGCTTTGTGTTGTGTGAAAAAGCTCTTTCTTTTATCTGTCCCGAAGCTTCCCAGCCTTCAGCTTCAGGGCAGCGGCAGCGGCAGGGCAGCTCTAGGTGTGATTTCCCTTTCAACAAGAGTTTGCCGCTGCAAAGGTTTCAGAGCAGAAACTCTGCTTTTCCCCCAGTCGGTGCACATCCCAGAACTCCCTGCTGAAATCCTCCTAACTTTTAATGCTACAAATAAACTGAAATTAAACCAGGTTCCCCTGGAGAGCAGAAATAAATAAAATCAGGACAGGGGTAGAAATAGACGACAGGCAAATCAGTCGATTTCAATTCATCATTTTCTTTAACTCAAATGTCCTGATTTGTTTTATTTGCCCTGCTTTTCACAGAATTGCAGAGTTGGAAGGTACACCCAAGGGTCATCTAGTCCAACCCCCTACAATCCAAGAATGCAGTTTGCCCCTCCGGGTGGCAATAATGCACGGACATTGAGGAAGCACTGCAGAACTCAGCTAATAAAGCAGAATGATGTGTGGATGGTTCAGGAAAAGGCCATAGCTCAGTGGCAGAGCAAGGACCTTGCATGCACAAGGTCCCGAGTTCGATTCCTGACATCCCCAGGTACCGCTAGGAAAGACCCCTTGCCTGAAATCCTGGAGACCTGCTGCCAGCCAGTGTAGACAACACAAAGCTAGATAGATCCAAGGGGGTGGGCTTGGTATAAGGCAGCTCCCAATTAAAACCAACCCTCTATTCAGAACCATGAGGACTAGCTTCCTATTTTTGAATGAAATGACAGCAGCTCAGGAGTAGAGCAATAACTGCTTTGTATGCCGAAGATCCCACATTTAATCCCTGCTTGAAACCCCAGAGAGCCTCTTCCAGTTAGCGGAGACAATTCTGAGCTAAATGGATCAGTGGTTGAACTCTGTATAAGACAGACTATTCTGTTCCTGTGCACAAATCTATCTGCCACTAACGCACCATTTGCCACTAAGGCACCAGTACCGTTTTAAAAAGCACCTTTCCCAGTATCAAGCATTTCAGACCAGCAGCGGAGGCCTTGGTAGTAGGGGTGCCACCCCTGGAGGCTGCCCAGTCAGCGTTGACAGGGCCTCCTTGGTGGTAGTTCCCCATTTGTGAAATGCCCTCCCGAGCGAGTTGCGCCTGCCTACCTCGTAATCGACTTTCGGGAGGGATTTTAAAAACATCCCCCTTTACCCAGGTTGCCATTTGGTGGCTGAAAGATAACAGTTTCCCTCAACCCTCAGATCCCTGGACAGAGAAAAAGGAACACTTTTTCACACAGGGCATCTTTCAACTGCGGAACTCCCTCCCACTGAAGCCACTGAGTTGGATGGCTTTGAAAGAGAAGTACAGTAGACCAATTTGTGGAGGTGAGGGCTATCTGTGGCTACTAACCAGGATGGCTATGCTCTGCCTTTAACCGTTGGAGGAAGCAATACGGCTGGGTACCAGTTGCTGGAAGCTGCAGGAGGAAGAGAGAGTGCCCTTGTGCTTGCAGGTTTCCCATTGAAGCATCTGGTCAGCCACTGTGAGAACAGGATGCTGAACTACATAAAAAAAGCTATTGTACTACCAACCTTAAGGCATGCGGGTGGTGCTGGGGGTTAAAACACAGAGCCTAGGGGCTTGCCGATCAGAAGGTCGGCAGTTCGAATCCCTGTGACGGGGTGAGCTCCCGTTGCTCAGACCCAGCTCCTGCCAACCAAGCAGTTCGAAAGCACGTCAAAATGCAAGTAGATAAATAGGTACTGCTCCGGCGGGAAGGGAAACGGCGTTTCCGTGTGCTGCTTTGGTTTCGCCAGAAGCGGCTTTGTCATGCTGGCCACATGACCTGGAAGCTGTACGCCAGCTCCCTCGACCAATAATGCGAGATGATCACCGCAACCACAGAGTCAGTCATGACTGGACCTAATGGTCAGGGGTCCCTTTACCTTTACCTTTACTACCAACCTTACTGTATGCTTGTGAAACATGGACCACTTATAAACACTATCTCCATCTCCGTGAAAGATTCCATCAACGATGTCTCCAAAAAATTTTACACATCACTTGGGAAGACAGACGAACTAATACCAGTGTGCTGGAAGAAGCAAAGATCACCAGTGTTGAAGGAAGGATTCTTCAACATCAACTTCGTTGGACTGGTCATGTTGTGCGGATGCCTGATGATCGTCTTCCAAAGCAACTACTCTATTCTGAACTTAAAAATGGAAAGCGTAACGCTGGTGGTCAACAAAAGAGGTTTAAAGACTGTCTCAAGGCAAATCGTAAAAAATGTAGTATAAACACTGACAACTGGGAAACACTGGCCTGCGAGCGCTCCAGTAGGAGAACAGCCTTTACCAAAGGTGTCATGGGCTTTGAAGACACTTGAACTCAGGATGCAAGGGAGAAATGCTAAGAGGAAGGCACACTTGGCAAATCCACACCGTGATCAACTCCCGCCTGGAAACCAATGCCTCCACTGTGGAAAGACGTGTGTATCCAGAATTGGCCTCCACAGTCATTTACGGACTCATTGTTAAAACCGTGTTCATGGAAGACAATCTTACTCAGCTATGAGTGATCGCCAAAGAGGAAGGAGAACTACTGTACATGAGCCATTGGCCTGATCCAACAGGCTCTGCTTATGTTCTTTCTCTTTTCAAATGCTTTTCTACATGATTGATAGGTTTTCCACCCTAGGCTCCTTCGAGAGGAAGCATGGGATATAAACTGAATGAAGTGCTTTTGACACTCAAGCTGTATCCTTTTAGGACCCACGTTATTTATGCGATTGTTAGCTGTTTCAATGCTGTGTTTTAGTTGGCGGAACCTGCCCTGGGAACGTAGGGTGAAGGGCAGGTAACAAATAAATGCATAAAGAATAGGACTATTGATGCATCGATGACATGTCACAGAATACATCCACAGAAAAAGAAAAACCAGGATCATAGGAAGCTCAGTACTTTTGGCACTGACTGGCAGTCGCTCTCCAGGGTTTGGGGCAAGAGAGCCTCTGCCAGCCCTGCCAGGGGGGGTGGAACCTGGGACCTTCTGCATGCCAAGCAGGTGCTCTGACCACTGAGCTATGCTCCTTCCCCTTGCTCTCTGGAGCAGGGAGGAGGAGGGGAGCAAGAAAAGGGATGTCAACTTCCAGAAAAGGAAAGAGCAGGAGAGATTCAAACAGGGAAAGAAGAAATGGAAGACTAGCCTGTGGAGAACGAAGGGAGGAGAGGGAGATTGCAAGAAAGGGGGAGAGAGAGAGAGGGCGAGATCCGTGGGACACACACACCCCTCGGGCAACCCACCTTCACGGCGCATGCCGACCTTGAGGCACTTGGTGAGGCGGCAGTGCTGGCACTGGTTGCGGTGGTGCTGGTCGACGGGGCACTGGCGGCTGGCACGGCAGGTGTAGCTGAGGTTGCGGCGGACAGAGCGCTTGAAGAAGCTCTTGCAGCCCTCGCAGGTGAACTGTCCGTAGTGCTTCCCGCTGGCCTTGTCCCCACACACCAGGCAGTCCACGGCCGACGCCGACGCCTTGCCCTCCCCGCTGCTGCCCCCGCTGGGCTCCTGGGGGGCTGGGGCTGGCAGCTGTGGAAGGACCCCTGGGGGACCCCCGGGAAGCTCCTCCTGCCAGGGGGTCACCACCAGAGCCATCCTGGGATTGGGGTCGTAAAGGAAGGGGCAGGAAAGGATGGGAGTGGGGGGGGAGAAAGGGGGTGAGAATGTCAAGGGGCTAGAGAGAGATCTAGCAGAGGTGGGGGGGTTGGAGGAAGTATGGGGCTGTCTGCAGAGGCTGGGAGGTCAAGTTTAAAGAAGGGGCAGTAGTGGGCAAGAGAATGACTGCTAGGAAGAGAAGGAAAGGATGTGATGAGCAGAGTGGAAGAAGGGAAGGCTGGGGAACAGGTGGAGTGGAAGCGGGCAAGAGGAGGAGAAAGGAGGGACAGAAGGAAGGAAAGGAGGAGGAGGAGGAAAGAGGAATGGAAAAGGGCAGGGGGGGAGCAGCTGAGGTTTGGGAAGGAGGAGAGGGTGGAAGGGACCAGCTGTGAAGGAGGGAGAGAAGAAGGAAGCAGGTAGAGAGGAGGAAGAGAAAAATGAGGATGAAACAGATCCCAAAGAAAGCGGGGTTATAAATCTACTTTCCAGCAGAAGAGCAAACAACTGCATGCTTTGCGGGGGGGGGGGGTAGGGAGAAGAATAAGAAATGAAAGGAGGGGCGTCTTTGGCAGCTTCTCTTCCCCCCCCCCCTCGCCCCACAAGACCGAGCAGACAGACAGCTGTAAACGAAGGTTTTCTTCCGTTCTTCCAAAAGCGGCGGAGGGAATCCCAAAACCCCCACTAATAATAATCAGTGCCGGGAGGGGGATTTGCAGGAGGCTCCCTCCATTTTCCTCCGGTGGGTCTGCCTTCCCAAAAGAAGCGGTCTCCCTCCTTCGCTGGAGAAAGAAGAACGACGATCACAATGCCTCGATTTGGCAGGAGCCCAGCAGAGAGAAGGGGAGGAATCTCGGGTCTTCAATCGCCAGAGGATGGAAAGCACACAGACAGCAGGGTTATAACGACTCCGGAAAAAGGTGCCCGTAACCGGAGAGAAAACTTCCAGTGAGGCGGCAGCTGCTAGCAGGCATTCAAATCCTGACAGATCTGTGCACGGGGTTTTATTTTTATTTTTTTTAAGGAGAGGAAGGACAGGGAGAGAGAAAAGGTGCAAGAGGTTAGTTTTTTTAGGAAGAGAGCTCGGCAAACATTGTGCAAGAAAGGCGAAGAAAAACCAGAAGCCACACACTCCAATCCCTGTTGTCTAAAGTTCACATTCCCATTGAGTGTAAAATATACGACATCTTAAGATAGCCTTTTGGGTGCTGTTAATCTGCCTTTTAAGGCAGCGGTGTCCCAAAAGGAACAGAAAATGCAACGAACAAGACTTTGATAGATAGTTCAAAGTCGGTTCCCTGGTACCCAAAATAAATATTATTTTAAAAAAATGATGGTGGCTCCAAAGAAACGATCCATCAGATTTTGATGGGCTTCCGAAAGAGAGAGGGAGAGGGAGAGCCTTAATCCCAAACTGTCTCTGGGATGGATGCTTGATCAGCAGAAATGCCCGTCTCTGGGATCTTAGGGTGCTTCTGCCTTTGGGGTGTGGGCAAATTGAATCCATCTAAACAGAGGCAAAGACCCAAATCCAGGCTCTGTTTTCCTCCCCATTCTGTCCTTTCTTTGGTCAAAATCAACAGGCATTCGGGTTTCAGTTTTCAAGGAGGAGGAGTTTCTCTAGCAACAGAGAAAGTGGTTTGCATGAATGAGACAGATCTATTCCGGTGGAGTATTTTAAGGATCAGGGAGCATGTGGGTTTTACTCTGAACCCCTGCATATATATCTTTATTCCCCTATTGACCCCTGATCAAGGTATTAAATACAACTGTTGAAGAACATCTACAGATCAATGAGGGATGGGGGGGGGTTGTCTTTTTCCAAGCTGTAATATAAACGTAGCAAGAATTAAAATGATATTCATTGTACCAACCCTCTGAAAAATTTATTATCTCCAACCTCCTCCTAATATATTTATTAATAAATGCCATTTCCCCCTATAGCAATGAATGTCCATTGAATAATAAATAATATTTCTTAAAAGCTTTGCGCAGGAAGAAATGACATCTAATTGTATTGATATTGCTACCTGCAAAATTTGTAATATCAGTAATGCAGTACAGTACTATTAAAAGCAATACTGTACATGATTACTGGTGTATTATTAGCAATATATTCCTATTAATATGTTGCCATTTTTACAACTAATGGTAATTGATACATTATGATTAACAGCATTAGATTGTTTTTGTTTAGAATTGTTTAGAATTACTAGTGATTACTGTTGATAACACTATTGTTGCTAATATTATTGGATCCTGTTTTCTTCTCTAGACATTAACGGTCATTAGTAACAACAGTCATTATTTAATAAATATTTATGCCACTGTCTATACACAATTGTGTTAAGCTTTCACCCTATTACAATTAAAGCAACTTTATTAGCATAAGCAATATTTTTAACAGATGTCAAATCCTGCTACAGAAATTACATATATTTCTTTAATTATAACAGAATATTTAGTACCATTAAACTCTTTTTGAATTACCGTAATTTCATCCCACAGGAAATAATTATTAATAATCCTAGCAAGTGATGCCAGTACAGATGACTGGACACGTTTTTGTTTTTTCAGCAAAACACCAAAAGCTATCCTTAAACATCATTGTTGCAAGCAACTAACATCAAATCTGTACTGTTTGAATCGTCGTTTTTTTAAGAAAGCAAAAATCAATTTGTGAAGTTTCTGCCTGTTTTGTAAACTCTCATATATTTTTCCCTAAGGAAAGTCTTTCTTTTTAATTTTTCTTTTTCAGGAGTCACCATTATCCTGTGTTGCTTTGGGGGGAGAGGGTGGGGATAAATCGCTCCTGACATGGCACAAACCTTCACCCGTTTACTCAGGAGTAAGCGCCCCCCCCCGCAGTCAGCAGAGCAGCGCACTACTTTAGGAGGGAGGAAAACTCACAGGTAGGTGTGCCTATAGCACGATGTTGCCTCGTGTCATTTTCTACCTGAAAAGGGGAAAGTACCCCAGAAATAAAGAAACGCTCTCCTTCTCCAACAGGGAGACAAAAAGCAGGCAGCGCTCCTTTGACTTACCACTGCACCCCCCAAATAAATTCAAAAATAAACTCATATCTGTCCGAGTGGGCAGCAATGACTTAACCATAAGCAAAACCACAAAGATAAAATATGGTTTAATGATAATACCCAAAGTGAGAGGGGGGGACATCTCCTTTATCTGAAAGGAAGAGGGGAAAAGAGGGGTACCCAGACCTGCTCGAATCTCGCTTTTAATTCTCTTTCGGAATCCTGGGGAAGAAATTGATGCTCTTTCTTCTCCTTTTCCCCTTTTCTTTTCTTCGAAGCAAATTCCGCCTGGGGGGTCGAGGCTGCTCCTTGCGCTTCTCCCTCCAGCTCAGAGATGTGCAAAAGCAGCAGCTTCTTCTTTTGCGCGCAGCGCGGCGGCCCCGATCCTGAAGTTGCGCGGCCCACGCAAGCCGCCGGACAACGCTGCTTCTGCTTCGGAATTTTTTTTATTTATTTTCCTCCCCCGCTTCCCTCAAAACTGGCTTAAAAAAAATCCTAGGGACAGGGAGCGGCGGAGCGGGCGAGGAACTTTTCTTTTCCGCCTCCTTCCCCGGGCGAGAGATGCGGCGGCGGCAGCAGCAGCGTCTCTCCTCGGTGTCTGCTTGTCAATTTCGCTTCTTCGTCGCCGCTGGTGCTGCGGCTGCCTCGGGTCACGTGTTCCTCTCCCCGCGGGAGGGATGCGGGGGGGGGGCGGTGTGGAGAGATAGAGACCCATTGACAACGTGGCCATGGCGACGAAGCGGCGCCTTATAAGGCGCGGTGCTCCCTATAAGGAAACGAATGTAGCGTTCCGGTGAAACGGGCGCCGCTGCCATTGGCTGAGGCATGGAAGGAGGGGCGTGGCTCCAGCCGAGGCTGGTTTTTAAAAGGCAGAGCGTGGTCCTAGCGTTCCGTGCCCTTTGCCTCAGTTTCCTCTCCGTCTTTCTTTCTTTCTTTCTTTCTTTCTTTCTTTCTTTCTTTCTTTCTTTCTTTCTTTCTCTTTCTTTCTTTCTTTCTTTCTTTCTTTCTTTCTTTCTTTCTTTCTTTCTTTCTTTCTTTCTTTCTTTCTTTCTTTCTTTCTTTCTTTCTTTCTTTCTTTCTTTCTTTCTTTCTTTCTTTCTTTCTTTCTTTCTTTCTTTCTTTCTTTCTTTCTTTCTTTCTTTCTTTCTTTCTTTCTTTCTTTCTTTCTTTCTTTCTTTCTTTCTTTCTTTCTTTCTTTTTCTTTCTTTTTTCTTTCTTTCTTTTAGTACTATTATTAATTCTTCTTCTTCCTCTTCTTTGGCGATCACACGTAGCAGAGTAAGATTGTCTTCCATAAACACGGTTTTAACAATGGGTCCGTAAGTGACTGGAGGCCAATTCTGGATCCACACGTCCTTCCACAGTGGGGACATTGGTTTCCGGGCGGGAGTTGATCACGGTGTGGATTTGCCAAGCGTGCCTTCCTCTTAGCCCGTTTCTCCCTTGCTTCCTGAGTTCGAGTGTCTTCAAAGCCCATGACACCTTTGGTAAAGGCTGTTCTCCAACTGGAGCGTTCGCAGGCCAGTGTTTCCCAGTTGTCAGTGTTTATGCTACATTTTTTTAGATTTGCCTTGAAACAGTCTTTAAACCTCTTTTGTTGCATTACACTTTCCATTTTTAAGTTCGGAACAGAGTAGTTGCCTTGGAAAACGATCATCAGGCATCCGAACAACATGACCAGTCCAACGAAGTTGATGTTGAAGAATCATTGCTTCGACACTGGTGATCTTTGCTTCTTACTGTATTAATTACCCAAAGCATTACAAAGCATCGGGAGGGTTGAACGAGATGACCCCCAAGGAACCTTTCCAAATCAGCAGTTCTATGAGCTTATTAATACAAATTAAGGTGCGTTCTAAAAAAAAAAAAAGTTACACTTACATCTCACCTTTTCCTGCTCCAGGTGGCAGACACGCCTGGATGGAGGACTTGAACCTAGGGCTCCCAGATCCTGGTATAGCAACTCTAACCACTCCACCACACTGTCTCTTTCCTTTGTTCCCCCTCACTCTCCTGCTCTTTCTTCCTCCCTGCCTCATTTTCCCTGTCTCTTCCCCCTTTCCTCTCTTGGTACTCAAGGTGCATATTTATGGACCCGCCTAAGTGTAAGTTGCTTTTAAACTCATTTGAATATTGTGGTTTAATTGCTGCAGTGCACCTGAGGATCTTTAGGGTGAAGGGCAGGCAGCGCAGGCCCAAGATACTTTGGCACCTGAGGCAAACAGTAAAAAACAACGCCTCCCCCAGCTGGGAAGAAGCAGGGAGTGAAGATCTACATTGGGTGGGGGGAATATAAAGATCTACATATGATATGTTCCTTGGAGGCCAAATCTGCTGCCCCTGTGGGTCTTGCCACCCGAGGAAATCACCATACCTTGCCTCATGGATAGGCCGGCCCTGAGAGTGGGCAATACATTATGATAAATTATTATTAATTATGATATTTCCTATTTCTGCCTTTGTTTTTTTTACCCTGCCTGTTCTTTCTTTTCTTTTCTCTTTTCTTCATTTTCATTTCTCTTTTCCTCATTTCATTGCTCTTCTCCGCCCTGCCTCAGTTTCCCCTCCGTCCCCCTGCCTCTGCTTCCTTCCATGCCTGCCTTATTCTTTTTCGGTCCCTCCTCCCGCCTCAGCACCCCCACCCCCCTTTTCTTTTGCTCTACCTCCCCCCCCCCATTCAGCTGTCATCCGCCTTCTGATCAGCAATTCACTCAGACACAGACAAAGCAAAATCCTCCATTTGATCTACCTTCTTGTCACCACTAGATTTGTGGTTTTTTGTTTGTTTGTTTTTTAAACGCAAGCTGGTGGCTGCTTCTTTCCTCCCTTTTTTAATTTGTAAATATTCCAGGTGGCCGTAGAATGATCCGATTTACAATACAATCAAAGCAACATGTGATAATATTCACTGATCCGATTGAATGCGGAATCTTATGCTGTGATCCAATTATGTAATAATATTCAGCGATAACATCATGTAATAATATTCCGTGAGCCCAAGATGTGAGGGAGGTGAGGCTGAGAGAGGCTGTGACTATCCCCACAAGGTCACACCCAGTGAGCTTCATGGCCGAGTGGGAAGATTCGAACCCTGTTCTCTCGCAGATCCTACCCTGACACTCTTGCCACTACACCACAGTGGCTCTAATATTTATTATTATTTCAGTGAATATATTAATCGTCTTCTAAACCACCGTCTCGGGATGTGGATTAAACCACCGAGCCTCTTGGGCTTGCCGATCAGAACGTTGGTGGTTCGAATCCCCAGACAGGGTGAGCTCCCGTTGCTCGCTCTCTGCTCCTGCCCACCTAACAGTTGGAAAGCACGTCAAAGTGCAAGTAGATAAATAGGTACCGCTCCAGTGGAAAGGTAAACGGTGTTCCCGTGCGCTGCTCTGGTTCGCCAGAAGCAGCTTAGTCATGCTGGCTACATGACCCGGAAGCTGTATGCCGGCTCCCTCGGCCAGTATAGCGAGATGAGCGCTGCAACCCCAGAGTCGTTTGCGACTGGATCTAATGGTCAGGGGTCCCTTTACCTTTTTAAACCACCGTCTCAAGGTGTTTTACCCGCAATATAATTAAAAACAGCCCAAATCACAGGAATGCATTTAAGACTCAGTTGCTCGTGGGGAAGGCCCATTATTGTTGGAAGCTGCTGAGAGATGTTTTCTATGAAGCCTCAGATGCATCAAAAGAAAGAAAAGGATCGATAATAGTAAGTGTCCTTTTCAAAACAAGATTTGTGGGCGCTGGAATCCCTAGGCTTGGAAAACACAGATGCAGCAGGGTTTGCCAGGCTGATAACAACATGGTAAAGTTGGGAAGGAGAAGGAGTGAAAAACAATTAAGCATGATTCCTGGCATGGATCTATAGCTCAAGGTAAGGGGCTGCTTTGTTTAAAGAAAGACACCCCATTGTTAAGGCAAAGGGAATAAATCTGTGCGAAGGCTTGTCAAAAGCTGTGACAATCTGAATTGTAAAAGAGAGGGAAATGGGGGGGGGAGAATGATTGAGAGGAGCTAATTGTAAAAAAAGGATGTGTCACACCAAGTAGGAAGCAGTGGCTCTAAGAGAATACAAGAAAAAAAACGCTTGATAAAGGATTGAGGCATAACATGAGCCGACCGTGTGATGCAGCAGCAAGAAAAGCTAATGCCATTCTAGGCTGCATTGACAAGAAGTCTAGGATCCAGATCAGGCATCCCCAAACTGCGGCCCTCCAGATGTTTTGGCCTACAACTCCCATGATCCCTAGCTAACAGGACCAGTGGTCAGGGATGATGGGAATTGTAGTCCAAAACATCTGGAGGGCTGATGTTTGTGGATGCCTGGTCCAGATCAAGGAAGGAATAGTACTGCTCTCTTCTGCCTTGGTCAGACACCACCTGGAGTCCTGGGTCCAGTTCTCAGTATTGCAGTTTAAGAAGCGTTTCAACCACAGTTCAAGACAGCAATGCTTTGGGATGCTGGTTACTGGAAACCGCAGGAGGGGAGAGTTGCTCTTGTACTCAAATCCTGCTTGCTGGTTTCCCACTGGGGGACTAGATGGGCCTCCTGCGGCCTCATCCAGCAGATACTTATTTTGTCCTTAGGACAGGCTAGAAGGTGTGCAGAGGAGGGCGACCGGAATGATCAAGGGTCTGGAAACCAAGCCTTATGAGGAACAGTTGAAGGAGCTGGGTCTGTTTTAGCCTGCAGAAGAGGAGACTGAGATCTTCACGTATCTCAAGGGCTGTCTCAGGGGAATTGGATCAAGCTTGCAGACTCTCCTTCCTTGGAATCTTCCTTGGAGGTCTCCTTCCTTGGAGGTCTTCAAGGAGAGGTTGGATGGCCATCTGTCCTGGATGCTTTAGTTGAGATTCCTCCATTGCAGGGGGTTGGACCAGATTACTCTAGTGTCCCAGGAAAGGAGGAGGAAGAGGGTAGGCCAGAGGGTGGGGTTCTGTCCCCCCCCCCAAACCAGAGGAGACCCTCCTCCCAAATGGCAGTGAGCTAACCTACTGGGGTCTTTGGCTAAGTTATGATCTGCCTCCGTCCTGGCCCTGCTATGAATAGAATCCCCTTGGCCTGGACCTCTGTGGAAAAGGGTCTGGATGCCTCGCTTTATGAAAATCTGGAAGACGCCCCTTGCAGATGGGGCACCCGGAACACCGTCTGTCCCCCTGCCCTTTCCGCAGAGCCAAAAGCAACACAAAGACCTCGCAGGGAAGGGTTTTGGCTCGCAACCCAGGTGAGGATGGATGGACGGCCAGCCGTCGTGGGCCTGTCACAGAGACATTTTAAAAAGAGAGTGGGATTGGGGAACGAAGAGCAGCGTGTCAAGATCAGGTCAGGCTCCAACAGGAGAAGGGGAATTGGAAGTAATTTATGGCCGACCTGAGGCTGACTCTTGGCTTTCGGAGTCCTGAGGAAGATGGTTTTTTAAAAAATAAAGGGGGTGGGAGGAGAGAAGCAGGAGAACGTCAGAAGGGCTGCTGGATCAAGCCGGAGGCAGCCCGACTAATCCAGCATCCTGTTCCCACAGTGGCCAACCAATAGCCCCAAAGGGAAGCCCAATTTGAGCAGAAAAACCTTGCGGTCTCCAGCAACTGGCATTCAAAAGCATTGCTGCCCCTGTGCAGAGCACAGCCAATAGCCCTCTCCTCCTCCTCCTCCATGAACTTGTCCAATCCTCTTTTAAAGCCATTTGGGTTAGTGGCCACCGTTGCCTCCTGTGGGAGGGAGTTCCACAGGTTAACAATGAGCCGCATGACGAAGGAGTTTCTTTTCTCTGCCCTGAATCTCCCGGCATTCAGCTTCATTGGAGTTCTGGAGTTAGGAGAGAGAGGAAGACGCCCCACGTCGTTTTATCTCACAGTTTTATTACAGTTTTAATCTCACTGTAAACAAGTGGTACATTGACAATAAAGTATTTCTATTTTTCTGTTTTCTATTTATGTCGTGCTGCCTTTTCTCTAACCTAAAAATCTCCAGCTGCTGCAACCTTTCCTCATAGCAGACTCACAGCGATGGAGCAGAGGGGGAGCTCCCTCCGTTTTGTGCCTGGAACCCCTGGAAGAAAGTTAAGGAACAAACACACACCAAAAACGAAACGAAACCCCAGGAGCCTCAGATTCTTAACTGTGGTTCCTGCATTGCAGGGGGCTGGACTACTAGATTCTGGTTCTAAGACTCTCTGACCTTGGAAGATGGTAAACTCTCCGCCACTGGAGTTTTTAAAGCAGGGGCTGCGTGGCCATCTGCCAGGACTTATTTAGCTTGCGGTTCCTGCATTGCAGCAGGGGGTTGAGCTAGATGCCCTTTGGGGAACCCAACCAAGTCTACGATTCCCAGATGGAGTCGGGGCGGGGGGGGGCGGCCACCGCCTGTGGCCTGGGAATCCAGGAAGCGAAGGCGAGAAAGCGGCTCCGTCCAGCCGCGGCCACGGCCCCGCCAGCCGGGTCCGGGTGACACGCGACCCTCCCGTTTCCTCGTCCGGGAAGGAGTTAATTATCCGCGTAAAATTATGGCCAGTCCTGGCGTCACGCAGGCAGATTAATAAGTTCCTGCGTTGACCTTGTGTTCTTGTTTTTTTCGAGTCCGGAGGCCCAAGAAGAGTCTGGAGGGAGGGGGGGTCTCCCACCCCGCCCCCGCCGCCTCATTGCCCCCCCAATAGTATTGTTTGGGAGCATCCTACTCTTAACCCCTTGCTGGCTGGCTGCCTTCCACAGGGAGAGGTCTCAGGAGGTTAGCCCAACTGGGATTATTTGAGGCCCTGAGAAAAAGTCAGGGAACTGTGCACAGCAGATTCTTCGGCGCAGCTGTCGTTTCCTGCGCACAAGGAGGGAGGCCACCAGTTGGGAGGGAGCCAGAGAGTTTGGCCAGAAAGCATCAAGATTCTAGCCCTCATCGGAGAGCAGGGCCGCGCAGTGGGTTTTCTTCAGCGAATCACGCCTGCTGCAAAGTTGGAAGGCAGCTTTCATTCGCTAGAACAGCAGCTGCTGGGGGAGCAGCCCACATTCCCTTCTGGGCAGCTGGCGGGGGGGGGGGGTGCAAAGGAAAAGTGTGCAGGGTTGGGAAGTTTGCCTTTTGTACAGAAGATGAAAGACGCCCCTCTCTGTTCTCCATCCAGGTAAGCAAGAGGTGCAGAGGAAGACAACCCAAAGGCACGGCCTTATCTGCAGTGGCTCCCTGCTGGTGCGATGCTCTCCCCAGGGAGGCTCGCCTGGCACCATCTTTGAATATCTTTAGGGCGCAGGTAAAAACATTCCTCTTCTCCCAGGCCTTTGGCTGATTAAAAAAATATCTATGGTTCTTTTAAACTGTGTTCATGTAGGGGGAGTTATGGGTTTGCTTTGCTTTTATTATGAACTCTGTATTTTTATGTTGCGAACTGCCCTGCGATCTTTGGGTGGAGGACAATATACAAATCTAATTTATAATAGGGTTTTCATATTTCAGAACGTGAAAACCAAGCTTGTTGAGCTTTTTTTTTTTTTTTTGGCAAAGCTTTTTGAGCTGTTCTCAAGGAAATTCGGCAAAATCTATCGTGCGTCTAGATTTCTCCAGACATCTCAGCGATTTCCACCAGTTATATCTGCGAAATTATGGACACATGGCAGCCTTCACATTTTACCAAGCATGCGGTTTGGGCAGTCAAAAAACACTCAAGATGGGCTAGCTTGAGGAATGGCTTGGGGATAGGAGGCGTGGTCTAGGGGAGTGGGTGTGGCCTGAGAAGAGTTTCAAGGGCCTGATAGGGAGGTCTGGAGAGCCACATTTACTTCCTGGTCCTGAAATGTGTGTGTTGTCGTCATTGTCCCTGATCTAGAAGCTGTCGCTCACACACACTTTTAACATGCCATTTAATTCTGCATCATTGGTTTAAAATTGCAGGGTCTGTTTATATTTAAACTCTCTTTTATTGGTTTTTAATGAAGGTTTCAGAGTTGCGAACTGCTCAGAGGACTCATATCGAGCGTTTTTACCAGCAAAGTAAATAACTAGCGGGGGGTGCACTCTTCGCATGTTCAGAGGTACCTGTCACCCTAAAGAACATGCCCAGAAATGAAGTTCTACGTAAGACCAGCCTTAGGTAAAAAAACAAAATGGCCTGAACGCGTCTCAAATGCGCAACGACACCCCCAGCCACACAGACAAATTAAGATTTCCTTGATTTTCACTCTCCAAGAGAGGGGGAAATATTTGGCAGGCCCCGACATGATATTTTAAACACAAGGAGCTCCTCAGCTGTCTTGAAAGAGGCTGGGAGGTTATGGGGAGCAGGAGAAAAAGACGTTTTTCCAGAACCTGCTCCCTCTGACCTCTTCGCCTCTAGGTACGCCCTCGGTGACCCTCGAAAGACCACCCGGAACAGGTGAGGTCAGAGGCAAGCGAGGGGCTGTTTTAAAATGTCGGCTGAGCAGAGATGTCCACGGACAGGTGGCGTGGTCATAAATCAGAGCTTGGGAAAGAGCTTTCTCCAAAGCCAGCTCGCCCTTAGAGGGGTACAGCTCTCTCTGTGTGTCTGTTTGTTGGTGGGGATCTGCCAACTGCCACGCAGGAGGGCCATTCCACTAAGAAATCTAAGCTTCTAGCCCTTATGGGCTGAACTAAATGTGAAACTGTCTCACCCTGAGGCAATCGGTCCCTCGAGTTCAAATGTTTCCCACCTTCCCAGCACTCTCTAGAGTTGGAAACTTTGCCCGCATTAACACCATCCATTCAAAGCGTTGTGATACCACTTTAAACGGCCCTGGCTTCTCCCCCCCCCCCCAAAAGGATCCTGAGAGCTGTAGTTTGTTAAGACACCTGAGATTTGTTAGAAGACCCCTCTATCCATTGCTCTCCAGAGCTACAATTTCCAGAGCTCCCTGTGAAAAGGGATTGCTTGCTAAACCCCTCTGAGAATTATAGATCTGTGAGAGGAATAGGGATCTCCAAAATACTCTCCGCACCCTGAAGAAACAACAGCTCTCAGGATACTTTGGGGGAAGCCGTGACAGTTTGAAGTGGTGGCATGGTTCATTAAATGCAGGGTGTGAATGTGGCCTGGAAAACGCACTCTATGGAAGCTTTCATAAAAATGCAGTTACTATATATTAGGGGAAATTTGCTTTTCAAAAATTTGCTTCACAAAAATGTCAAAAAGAAGCAAAATTGCATATACTTGGAACTTTGTTAAATTGGAAATATGAAGTTGCGTTGGGATTTTGCTTCTTAGTTGTTTATCGGTTCTGTTTATAATGATTTTGTCATTTTTGCATATTGTTTCGGTCTCTGTTTGTTATTGCTTTGTTCCCTGCTCTGGGGTTGAAAACATTCAAGGAAGAATGGCTTAGAAATACTGTAAATAGAAATAAGATCAATATAAACCGTTCTATGTTAGATTAAAGTTGTACCCAAACACTGATGGATTTTCACAAATACTTTAATAATAACCACAAATTGTGGTGGGAATGCAGAAAACTGAACAGAAAAGTTGAAAAACGAGAAAGAACTGAAACTGAGATATGTCAATGCCTTCTTGCACCACTCTCCTGATGCCTTTATTTCCACTCTCTGTTTCCTGGTCACCCAGTCAATTTCAAATCTCCATTTCTCAATTTATATCAGTTTATTAACCATAGCACAGTAATCTCCCTTCCATCTCCGTCACAGAAGCCACTATGGAAAAATTATCTTAATGCTCTAGAATTGTACATGCATTTGTCCTGGAAGTCAATGCTTTATGTTTGTTTCAATTTCAATAAAGTTTATGAAAAGGAAAGGAAAGAAGAGGAGGGAGGAGGAGTTAGAGTGTTGGACCAAGACCTGGGAGACCAGGGTTCAAATTCCCCACCCACTCAACTACTTGAACCTCACTGGTCGACCTTGGGCCAATCGCTGCCTCTTAGCCTAACCTACCTCGAAGGGTTGTTGAGAGGATTAAAAGAGGAGAAGGTAAACCATGTATCTCACACTGAGCGTCTTAGAAAAACAGGTGGGATGTAAGCGGAATACAGTATGTACTTATAGAGGCACTTAACTCGCCATCGGAGGGTGATCAGTGGAAAAACAAAGGAAGATGGGTTTGACTCTGTACGGTTTCCATTCATATCATCTGTTAACTATAGTACAGTAACCTCCCTTCCTTCTCAGTTGCAGCAGCCAATATGGAGAAATTATTTTAACGCTCTAGACTGAAGCGTACTCTGTGGGTGTGGACTTAATCTGCAATATCAAAGATGTCCTTACTCTGCTTTGATGCCATGTGGATGACTACATAAAAGACTGCACCTGCCTTTGTCCTGGAAGACAACGCTTTATGCTTGGCCGTTGTTGTTGATGTTTTAATTCAATAAAGTTTGCAATTTTAAAAAAAATCACCACCAAATTCCCCCCCCCCCAGAAAACAAGGCCTGGGGGGGGGGGAACCTCCTAATTTGGGGATGATTTTTGTCTCTGAATATTGCATTTGCCAACGTGATGGTGAAGGAGGCTTGCCTAGTTAGGGGTTGGGGAAGGAGAGAGACACCCCCCCGTCCCTCCCCCTCTCTCTCTGCTTCTCTCCGGGGAATCCGGAATGTCAGTCTTCTGGAATGCTGCAAAGGCGTGACCGAACGTGACCGAACGTGTCATGCAGAGGGCAAAGGAGGTTGCGACCTTTGCTGGGGAACAGAGGCGAGCGGGATGGGACAAGGGGATGTCTTGTTTGGAAATCGAAAAACAAGGAAAAGTTATTCTGCAGAGGAGTGGGGGGAGGAAGGGGGTCATGTGGCAAACGGGGAGGCGGGGTGGAGCAGCGAGCTGCAAAGCGCCAAGTTGTTTTGGGGCGTTCCCCACTGGGCTCTGAAACCCTGCCGGGGTGTGCCCTTTGGGGCTGATACGGCCTGCGAGAAAGTTCAAGAATCAAATTGATAGCAAAGTGGGACAAGGCACACACACACATACACACACACACCAACCCTCTGAGTGCCGCAACCTCACGGTCTTAAGAAAAGGGCCTAGATTGCATCATGGGAGCAAAGATGTTCTCCCTCCGCGGAGGAATAGGCTTATCAGTTGCTGGAAAGTTGCATGGGTCCTGCTTTTGAACCCGGGTCCTGCTTGCGGGATTCCCATTGGGGCACCTGGTTGGTCACTGTGAGAACAAGAGGCTGTGGTGGATGGGGCCCCTCGGGCATGACCCAGCAGCCAGGCTCTTCCAGTGTCCTTATGGAACCTCCAGCTGCAGAAGCAGTCTATCTGCATCCCTAGATTCTTTGGGGCATTTGACCACTGCAGGAGCTATGCTGTGCCCAGCGGTTCTTCTGCTGTTAAAACTGCTGTTAAAACCCATTTCAGGCCAGAGACGTTTGTTTGTGTGTATGCGTGCGTGCGCAGTGCTTCATATAAATATATAGTGCTTTTTTCTTTAAATGTTTAGGGGTTTTGACTCAAGAAAATCACCATTTTATAGTTCAAATCGGGGGAAATAAATATAGTAAATGGACAAAAGTACAAAAATGCACAAAATGTTTAGGGGTATGTGTACCCCTCCCCAAAAAAAGCACTGAATATATAACTATGCAATAAATAAACAAGAGGAAATTCACTCTAATGTACCCCGACGAACTTTCACAAGCATTTAGGAACTGAAAGCTGATGTGGAGAACCGAACTGGGAAGAGGAGGAGCCGAGAGAACCCGAAATTGATGGACCCGTCTGTTGCTACTGGCGAATTCCTCTCCCACGACGACGCCTCTTTAATAAAGAGCCCCTGGACGAACAGAGAGGTGTTTGGGTTGTTTTTCCCCTGAGCCCCTCAGCTAATCTTTGCCAGCGTGGTCACTGGAGGGAAACATAACCCAGGATTAAACCGGGAGGCTCAGGCGTCATGTCAGATCCAATTGGCTTTGTTGGATGAGTGCGAGAAGCGGGAGAAGGGAGGGGAAGGGGGCCGAAGAACCAGCTGAGGGCTGGACCAGCTGGGGCGCTGCGGGGAGCCGAGTGGAAGGTGCAGGCTGGAGTTTGCAACAAGTGCAGAATCTCTGGGAAGTCCTGCAAAGGACGTTGCCAAATCAGTCTGAAAGCTTGTTCCTTAATTTTAACTTGCAGTCAACAGTGTGATGCAGCAGCAAAAGAAGCTAACACTATTCTAGGCTGCATCAACAGAAGTCTAGTGTCGCAGTCAAGGGAAGGGATAGTACGACTCGTATCTTGCCTTGGTCAGACCCCACCTGGAATACTGTGTCCAGTTCTGGGCGTCACAATTTAAGAAGGATGCTGGCAAGCTGGAACCTAGAATCACAGACGTGCAGAGTTGGAAAGGACCCCGGGATCTCTGGGAAGGGAAGGGGCTCCCATCATTTCCCCAAGCATTAGAACCCGTCGACGTCCAGTGAAGCTGAATGCTGGAAGATTCAGACGCAGAAAAGTCCTTCCGCAGGCAGTGAGGGCATAGTTAAACTGTGGAACTCACTGCCACAGGAGGTGGGGATGCCCACCAAATTGGGTGGCTTTAAATAAGATTTGGACAAATTCATGGAGGTGAAGAGGACTATATTGGTGGCTACTAGTCCTGATGGCTGTCTCTGCTTCCCCGGTCGGAAGCAGCAATACTTCTGAATACCAGTTTCTGGAAGCAACAGGAGGGGAGAATAGCTCTTGCTCTAGAACAGTGGTCAGCAACCTTTTTCAGCCGTTGGCCGGTCTACCGTCCCTCAGACCTTGGCGGGGCCGGACTATTTTTTTTGGGGGGGGGGGTATGAATGAATTCCTATGTCCCACAAATAACCCAGAGATGCATTTTAAACAAAAGCACACATTCTACTCATGTAAAAACATGCTGATTCCCGGACCGTCCATGGGCCGGTTTGAGAAGGCGATTGGGCCGCATCCAGCCCACGGGCCTTAGGTTGCTTACGCCTGCGCTAGAAACTTGCTTGAGAGTTTCCCATAATGGTTGGACACCCTGAGAAGAGGATACTGGACTAGATGGGCTATTGGCCTGATCCAGCCGGCTCATCCTATTGTATTCTTATGCTCCCCCTCCGAAAAATTCCACAACAACTTTGAGAAACTCACCATCTTGCCAAAAAACGATCCTATCTTCGATCCACTCCCCTCCCCTCCCCAAAAATAAAATGTGGGATGGGAGAGGAGGGGGGAACAGCTTGACCCAGTTCCATTCCTGAAACTTGTTTAAGTCCTGAATGAACATTTTCCAGGACGCACCGTATTAACCCTTCGGTGACCTCCCATCTTTACCCCAGGCGGCAGAGCAAACACGAATGTCATTCAAAAATAAGGTTGTGGTTTGTTTTGTTTTTTAAAAAAGCTCTCTTTCTCTCTCTCCCCCCCCCCCCGCTCTCGGGGTCAAGGGTGCCCCCCTGCCACTTTGATACATTCTGGCAGGCGATATAATTTTGAAGAACGCCCTGTTAGCAGAGGCCTGACCCAAGGCGACCCCACTCTGCCTACGGATCTTGGGTGGGATGTCTCCAAAGCCGAGGTCAACGAATGGTCAAAGGATTGCAAAACCAGGGCAGGAGGAAAGAGAGAAAACAATGCCCTGATGGATTTCTGCCTGCCTGCATACCATAAAGTTGCAACTGGGGTTGAAAATATAAAAGTTTGAGCTTTTAACAGCTTTGCAACCGGCAGGAATCCAGCAGGGGAATTTTCCCCTGGAGGTGGGCTGAAGGGGGGGGGGGTAGGCTTACCTACTGAATGCCTGCCTGCCACACAGCAGAATCCAGGCCTTGAACGGCCTTTCAGAAGTGGAATTACAGTGGTACCTCGATTTACAAACACAATTGGTTCCGGAAGTCTGTACTTAACCTGAAGCGTACTTAACCTGAAGTGAACTTTCCCATTGAAAGTAATGGAAAGTGGATTAATCTGTTCCAGACGGGTCCGCAGAGTACTCAACCTGAAGCGTACTTAACCCGAGGTATGAGTGTAATTAGTTCTGGAAGTCCGTACTTAACCTGAAGCGTACTTAACCTGAAGCGAACTTTCCCATTGAAAGTAATGGAAAGTGGATTAATCCGTTCCAGACGGGTCCGCGGAGTACTTAAACTGAAAATACTCAAACCGAGGCGTACTTAAACCGAGGTATGACTGTAAACAAATTTGTGGAAGAGGGTCTAAGTGTCTATTAGCGGCCACTATAGGATAGCTAAGCAGAGCCCCAGATTCAGGGGCAGTCTACCTCTGAGAACCAATTCCTGGGGGGGGGGGCAATGGGAAGGACTTACAAGGTTGCCGTGGGAGATCTTGAAATGTTCCAAGTTCCAGTCCGTTGGAATAATCCCAGTTTTACTCCGGAATACCACAAGGTACTCTCCACTTTCACCGGGGGGGGGGGGGAGAAGGGGATTTGGGGAAGCAGCCCCCCCCATCTTTAGAGTGAAATGGATGTTGTGGGATAACTCGGCATCAGCAGAAAACAGCAACTTTCAAAGCATCCTTGATGAAGGATGCTTCTATCCCTGTATTCTGAGAATACTTGGCTCAATTTTTTCAAGAGGAAGTCCATGAGAGATATTATTTATGACATTTAGATACCACGTTGTTCATCTTCCAAGGAGCTCAAGGTGGCGTACGTATGTGGCCCAGTCCCACCCCATTTTAATCTCACAACACCCCTGCGAGGTAGGCTAGTCTTAGAGGCTGTGCGACTGGCCCCCTCAGTCTCCTAGGCCACGGGTGGGCAAACTAAGGCCCAGGGGCCGGATCCGGCTCAATCACCTTCTGAATCCGTCCCGCAGACAGTCCGGGAATCAACATGTTTTTACATGAGTAGAATGTGTGCTTTTATTTAAAATGCATCTCTGGGTTATTTGTGGGGCATAGGAATTCATTCATTTTCCCCCAAAAAAATATAGTCCGGCCCCCCACAAGGTCTGAGGGACAGTGGACCGGCCCCCTGCTGAAAAAGTTTGCTTGACCCCTGTCCTAGAACATTATGGGGCTGGCTAGGATTCGAACCCTGATCTCCCTGGTCCCACATTGCCTCTTAAAACTATGGCCTGTTTGAGGTTCCCCCAAGTTCCTGACTCAATGGCAAGAGAATGCCTTTGAAGAGCCCTAAAATCTGGGTTGGGGCCAACATCTGTGGGGCCCTGCAAATGTTGCTGGACTCTCAATTCCTAGCAGGCTGAGCAAACAACTCTCACCCGCACATGTTCCTCAGCTCTGATCCAAACATCCAACCGTCCCAGCCACAGCATAGTAGAGCATGCTAAGAGTGTGGAACGCCTGGCGAGGAGGTGTTTGTGGCAACAAAGGTGTCAGCAGGGCAGAATCGTCCCCTGATTTTGCCCCTCTGTAATCCGCAGCCTCTCCAACTTCCACTGACGACTGGCAGGGGCTCGGCCCACCTCCCACAGTAGCTTAGCCCCGGCAGGGAAGGTCACCCCCCCCCCTGGATTTTTGAACACAACACATAATTACAGGTGATTAGCGGCTTAGGTGCAGGGGGCTCCCCGGGGTGCATTCCTTAAAGGCTTGACTTCACGCTCCATCCATAACCTGGCAGGTGTTGGCCAGAGGGCACCCTACCCCTTTGATGGCAGAGGGGGCAGAGGGGGGAGTGGCTTTGTCCAGGTGTGGCCGCTTAAATCCCCCCCCCCATCTCCCAGGTGCGCAACCCCAGAGTTGCAATCCTTTGTCGCTTCCCAAAGACCTTAACAGATTGGACCCAGGCGAAGCAGCTTCAACAAGTTTGGGGGTCCTTCTGCCCCCCCCTCGATCGCTCACTCTCAAATGAACTTTCTGTTGGTTCCCACCCCCACCCCCAGTGCCCCTGAGGTTTGGGTCAGCCTTTGAACAGTAAAAGACCCTTTAGCACGGCAGGTCCTGCGCCCTGCGGAACTCCCTGCCACTAGAGGTTTGGTAGGAATCGTTGCTGCCCAGCTTTAGACGTCTCTGGCTCTAATTCTCTTTCTCACAAACAGGCTGCTTAGAATAATATTGTAATGTTGGAAGGGCACCCAAGGGCCATCTAGTCCAACCCCCTGCCACGCAGGAATTGCGGCTAAAGGATCCCTGGCAGATGGCCTTCTTAAAAACCTCCAACGAAGGAGAGTCCACAATCCCTTTCACTCTTACCACCACCAGAAAGTTCTTCGGGTTTAGTCGAAATCTCCTTTGTTGCAACAATTGAATCCATTGGTTTTGGCTCCTACCCTGTGGAAAAGCAGTGTTTGTCCAAAAAAATCTGGGACGAGACGAGACGAGACATTTATGGATGAGGGCAGTCAATTGGCTTAGTGATTTGCAACCATCTCCCAACATGTTTTACAGAAAACCGTCAGCAGAGAGGTCACTGCCCCAAGGTGCTTACAAACCATGGCGCAAGTGAGGATGCATTTGCTATAAACTGCATCTTAATTACATCTTAATTACATGGGACCGGGCGGGGACCAGAGACAGATTAAGTCCTGGATCAGATATTCTTCCATCCTCTCTTAGACACAGAACTCCGAAAGGAGTTTGTACCGTAAATCCTGGCAGAAAAACTCTCAGGGGCGAAGTTTGTGCCACTCCGTGGTCAAGTAGCAAACTGCAGCCTGAGTCCAAAACACGGCACGCTTAAAGCACGTGGCTTCTCCCTTCACAGAATCCTGGGAAATGTAGTTCACCCGGCCTGGCCCGAGCTACAATTCCCAGCGCCCTTAAACTACAGTTCTCGGGGTTCTTTCGGGGTGGGGGTGGGATGTACAAAGATAGAAAATCTTAAAGCTAGGGTTACCATATTCCCAAAAGTGAAAATCCGCACAGAGTTGTTGAGCTTTCCCCTCTTTTTCCCCCTTTTCTTTTTGCTAATAGAGCGTGCAAGCCAAGACCAGTTGAATTACAGCGTGTGAAGACTCAGGTAACACGCAGCCGCCACCTCCCTGCGCATTCCTTTCCCATTTCTCATTAAAAGACCCTCTTTTTCCAAACGGGAGCAAAAAGAACTTCAATTCCCAGAATGCACCGAGGAAGCAAGCAAGAGAGGAGGGGGAAGGGGCGGGGCCCCCGAGGCCTGCTGGGAACTGTAGTGCTGTTGACGCTTCCTAGAATCCCAGTCGAGGAGAGAGAAGGTCGGCAGTGGAGGAAGCGCAGTTTGAAGGCTCTACTTTGAAGGACAGGTGGGGGGGAGGCTACTGTTTTTTGGAGGGTGGGTGGGGGGAGATTTGGGGGTTTGGCCCCCGGGACTGCAAGGATGCTGGGGGCGGGGTGGGCGGAGTGACAGGCTGTGTTTTTCTTGCACTGCGTGTAAACTGGAGCCATCTCGCCCACCGTTTTGCAATGCGCTCAACTAGTAACACCCCCCCCCCTTTTCTTCTTTGTTTTGCAATGCATGGACAAAATTCCGCTCCGCACCAATCATTTTTGTTTGCATGCTCACTAATAATCATTCCAACCCCGCCGCCTTCTTTTCTATTTGCAAAAAAACCGCTTCCATGCCTGCAAGCCCCCGCCCACCGATAATGACCGCCCCTCTCCAGAAAGCCCCCTCTGTTTTCGCATCTGGCCTGCTAGAGCCATCATCGCCCCCTCGTCCTTTCTCAAACCCCCAGGTCCGGGTGCAACCCCAAAGTTTTAATTTCGGAGGCAGACTGCCCTGGAAAATTAGCTTGATTACTTGTTCTGGGGTGCGAGGGTGTAGGAGTGCGGAAAGGCGCTTTGCACATGCTCAGGGGAGCAGCCGCTCCTCCAGTTCTGGGCCTTCTGCCCAAGAGATGGATTCCAGGGCTTAAGTCCCACATAGATCCCTATTTTTGAAAGAGCTGGCCTTCGTTTTGCTGCGTCACAAACCACAGTGTTGAATATGTTGTTTATTTATTGCATCTGTATTTATTTATTTATTGCATCCCCAAAGAGCTCAAGGGGGTGTATTGATAGTTCCCCTTCGGCCCCAATTTAATAGTTCATCTTATCCAGAGTTTGGATCATTCGTCATTTCCCTGACCGCATTTGAGCTTCTGGATGCTGAACCGCAAAGTTTGCTTAGCAATCTCAGTCATTTCAGTTATCTCTCATCCTTAACCTGATTCACAGGATTTTTGCAGGGATTTAAAAACAAACACCCAGCCCCCACATCAGTCTTCTTAAGAAAAAGTTCTGGATACATAAAACAATAAATCAACCATAGAAGAGGGAAAGAGATTTTTCCCTCCCGGCCAGTCATTACAAGAACCCCTTAACTAGGAAATAGCTCCAGAGTTTCCCCTTTCTCCACTCTTCCCTACCCCTCTGTTTTCCTTTTGTGCTGCATCTTTTTAAATATTGCAAACATGAACCCAAGGATGGCCTTGCTGCCACCGACATTTGTAACAGCTGTGGTAAGCCAGCTAAAATAAACAAACAAATCTAGTTGCAGATAAAAATAAAAAAATGATTCAATGATAGAAGAGGGAAAGAGATCTTCCCCTCTCAGCCAGTCATCACAAGAACCCCGTAACTTAAGAAACGGTGCCAGAGCTGCCTCATCTTTTCCCCTCTTCCCTCCCCACCTGTTTTCCTTTTGTGCTGTGCCCTTTTTAAGATTGAAAACATGAACCAAAACAAACAAGCTACCTTCTGCATCGCAGCTGAAAGAAAACAATTTCCTTTCTGACCGGTCATCATAAGAACCCCATAACTAAGAAAAACTTCTTCCTCCCACCCCTCTTCCCTCCCCGCCCATTTTCCTTTGGTGCTGTGCCTTTTCTTAAGACGGCAAACATGTAACTGAAACGAGCAAACCGCCTTGTCTCTTGCAGGCCTCTCTCGATGCTGTCCTCGGGCCTGCTGGTCCTCCGCCAAGCCCTCCGCCGGCCGATCTTCTCCTCTGGCTATTCGGCGCTCGGCGGCTCGCCCATGGAGAACACCCCCGTAGAGGCCTCTATGCGGACCAAGCTGAAGCAGGCGCTGGAGCCCGTGCACTTGGAGATAATCAACGACAGCCACATGCACAGCGTGCCGCGGGGCTCCGAGACCCACTTCCGCGTGGTGGTAGCCAGCCGGCACTTCGAGGGCCTCTCACTCATCCACCGCCACCGCCTAGTCAATGACATTCTGCAGGAGGAGCTGGCCGGGCCCGTCCACGCCCTGTCCATCCAGGCCAAGACCCCCGAGCAGTGGGAGAAGAACCCCAAAATCATCCAGAGCCCCAAGTGCCTGGGGGGGTCCAAGCACGACCCCCAGATGGCCGGGAAGGTCGGGGGGACGCCCCTGGCATGAAGCGTTCTGCTGCCGAAGGCCGGATCCGAGCATGTTTCTGGAGCAAATAAATTAAAACACCTGTGTTCCGGTTCATAGCTACAATTTCGCAATTGCAGGGGTTTGGGGTTAGATACCAGCATCTTCTACAAATCTGTGATTCCCTCCCCGCAATGGACACTTCGCACTATTCCTCGGAGTGTCGTTCTGGCTTGCTCTCATATAAAAAATGAGGTAATCATATGTGCATTTTGGAGCTTCCATTTTTCCGCCGGTGGCTGATGTTTCCTGGGTGGGCAATTCGAGAGAATCACTTGGGTTTCTCGACAGTTCGTTCCGGCCTGGCTTTTTGTAATTTGAGCAAATTAAACTTCCAGCTTTGGAATTTGCAAGGGGCGTCGCTTCTCACGGTGGTTTTTTCCCCCTTTTGGGGGGGGGATTACAGTGTCGCCGGGGCTTGGGCTACATGGCCCTCGGGGGTCCCTTCCAACTTTACAATTCTGTGGTTCTGCCTTGGGGTTTCAAAAGGAGGAGAGGCAAGCAGTGTGGTGGGGGATCATGTTTAAATCACTCCCCCCCCCCTCCCCAGTTTTGAAGCTTGTCCCAACAGAGGCTGGTTTGGGTCATCAGTCGCTGAACCTGTTTCACACGTGGAATACCTTATCTCCAAGATAAGCACCTGGTTGGCTACTGAAAGAATAAGGTGGGCCCCTTTTAGATTGATCCAACAAGCCTTTGTGGAAACTCCAGCTCCAGAGGCAGTCTATCTGAATTCCTATCTGGTTCTTTGGGATATTTGGCTACCGTGAGAACAGAAGGCTGGATCGGATAAAACCTCTTTGGTCTGATCTGGTTCCTGCAGGGGTGCTGTGATGGTATGAGATCTGCAGTGGACCAGCTGAAGACCAGGGTTTCTATTTATTTCAGATCTGGCCAGGCCAAAAGCTCCACCCCGCTAGCCAATCGCATGGGCTAGTTCCTTGTTGGTAACCTACAAGGCCTAAGTCTCCTGAATGCATGCCTTGCCTACAAAACCCATGGTTCTCCTCACCTCATTAATCTCCACAACAGCCCTGTGAGGTAGGCTCAGGGCTGAGAGAAGACAGGGACGCCCACAGCCACCCCTGCAGGAGCTTCATGTGGGGGGATTTGAACCCTGGTCTCCCGGGTCCTAGTCTGACACTCTAGCCCAGGGGTCAGCAAACCTTTTCAGCAGGAGGCCGGTCCACTGTCCCTCAGACCTTGTGGCGGGGGCGGACTATATTTTGGAAAAAAAATATGAACGAATTCCTATGCCCCACAAATAACCCAGAGATGCATTTTAAATAAAAGGACACATTCTACTCATGTAAAAGCATGCTGATTCCTGGACCGTCTGCGGGCCGGATTTAGAAGGCGATTGGGCCGCATCCGGCCCCCGGGCCTTAGTTTGGCGACCCCTGCTTTTTCCCCAGACCTTAGGTTGGAGCCCAGAGCTTTCTTCCCAGGGCTGGAAAAGGGTTGCTTTAACCTAATAAATTAAAAAAATTCCCAGTAGCACCTTAGAGACGAACAAAGTTTGTTCTGGGTATAAGTTTTCGTGTGCAAGCACAATCCTTCAGATGCACACGAAAGCTTATACCCAGAACAAACTTTGTCCGCCTCTAAGGTGCTACGGGACAATTTTTTAATTTCTTTTGACTGCATCAGACCAACACAGCTACCTTCCTGAATCTTTAACCTCCTAGTAAAACTGAATTGTGAAATGATGCATGTCTAAAAAGCGCGTCACAAATATGAGTTTGGCAAGCTCTGCTCTAACCACTACACCACCGCTGCCTCTCAGTAGAGCTTCCCAGGGCTAATAATGGATAGCTTAAGGAAAAGTTAAATAAATAACTTAATCTTCAGCTACAAAATGCTGCAGGCACTCCAAGGTGGATCTATTAATGGCCCAGATAGGTTCCTTGTACACGTTGGGAAATGAAGGGCACGGCATGTTCTTCAGCAGCTGCGCAGAAGCAAAATCCAACAGGTGAAGCTTCTCCCTCCCCTCCCAGGCACTAAGCCATCTGTGCACCTGTTGGATTTCCAGCTCATCACCGCAAAGCATCTTAATGGAAAAGGAGGCAAGGACACCTTGCTGGGCTGGAAATAATCCAGAAGAACCTGTTTGGGGGAAAACAGTTTGCAACTTTTGCACTTTCTGCTTCTAGGTGCGGAAAAGTCAGAGGCCTGCAGAAATCTGCAGACTTGTCCTCGTGGGGCTCGATAGCATTTGCTCGCCCTTGTCTCCCACAGCACAATAACAGATTTATTTGGTTTTGTTAGATGCAGTGCTTCTTCAACATTGTTTTATTTACCTTTAAATGTATATCCCACCTTTTACTCCCAAGGTGGCCCCTCTCCCATTTCATCTTCAACACAGCCCTGCGAGGGAGAGTTGGGCAGACTGGGAGGGATTTGAAGCCCGGTCCCTCTCTCCCAGGCCCGAGGCCAGCACCTTAACCACTGTGTCGCACTGCCATGCAATTGCTGTCTGGAGCACAACGAGAGCAGGACAAAAGCAAGCCAGAGCTTTGGCGGTACATGAAAAGTTGCTGGTTACAGGATATGTGCTGATTGGTCTGAGTGCCCCCAAAACCTTTGCAGGCGCCCGCAGCATTGGAAGCAGGATCAGGCATGACCTTGCATGCAGCTGTTTGCCTGAGAAGATGGAATGTTTGTGAATATTCCATACCAACCTTGAGCCAGTAGCCTGCAGGGAGGGCATTTCAACCATAGCAGACCCTGCTTAGCTTTGTAAATATGCTAGCATTTTATTTTGTTTTTGCCGCACCAATAACAAGGTCCCAGGTTCAGTCCCCGGCATCTCCAGGTTGCAGTGTGAAATCCCCTGCTGCTGCCAGTCAGAGTGGGCAATACTGGCCTAGGCAGTCTCATGGTTTTATAAAGAAGCAGCTTCTGTTGCTACCTGTAAATCAGACTTTTTAGTAGTAGCTTACCCTTGTTTTTT
Organism: Zootoca vivipara; assembly: GCF_963506605.1. Classification (NCBI taxonomy): domain Eukaryota; kingdom Metazoa; phylum Chordata; class Lepidosauria; order Squamata; family Lacertidae; genus Zootoca; species Zootoca vivipara. The sequence goes on from NC_083292.1 coordinate 37,408,566, forward strand.
TAAGGGGAGGACCAGAACGCAGGGTCAGGCGTGCAGAACGTGCCAGGCTGGGTCGCCAGTGTCATTGCTAGGTAAGGCCGGAGATAGTCTCCCGCCTCCGGAGAGCTGCTGCAAGCCAGTGTTGGCATAACTCGTCTGTCCCATAGAAGGCAGCGTCCTCTGTTTCACATTTTGGAAAATGGGCACAGCCGCTGTTTTCCTCCCCTTTACAAATCTATACATCCTTGCCTTCATTTCATCCTTCTGATTTGCCACCGCTGCGTCAAGCGCAGGCGTCCCCAAACTCAGCCCTCCGGATGTTTTTTGGGACTACAACTCCCATCATTCCCTAGCTAACAGGACCAGTGGCCAGGGATGATGGGAGTTGTAGTCCCAAAACAGCTGGAGGGCCGAGGTTCGGGAAGGCTGGTCAAGCACTTTCAAAGGTTATTCAATGGTCCGTTACAATTTTGCAAACAGGCACCTGAATCGATCCAGGGTGGGAGGAGGACTTTGCAAAGCTCAGTCAGTAGAGCATGAGACTCTTAAATCTCAGGGTTGTGGGTCTGAGCCCCACGCTGGGCAACAGATTCCTGCATTGCAGGGGATTAGACAGACATGTCCAACTTGAAGTAGGCGGGGGGGGGGGCGCAGTGTCAAAACAGCGAGGTGGTGGCTGCTCAGACCCGTCTCCAGCGGAGGGAGCGTTGCGATCGACCATAATTCATCCCAGGATCGACCGGTCAATCGCGATCGGCGCCTTGGACATGTCTGAACTAGATGACTGGGGATCCCTTCCAACTATAATTCTATGAACTTTTCTTTGCACATCCCCAACAGAATAACGAAAAGGAAAAACTCAACAATTGAAACATGCACGATCAGCATTTTTTCAATCTTTTATTTTTTTTTTCATTTTTACATAGATTCTTTTTTTTTACCTTTTTTACTATGAGTTCATAATTCCAGAGGGGGGAAAAGATCCATGTGTAGGGCCAGAGCCAGACTTACATATTTTTAAAACCTTTCCCTAGCGATCAAAAACTGCACGCACGACCTCTTTTATTTTTTAAAACTTTAAATCATCATTATCATCATCCACAGCACCTTTAGGAATATTTATTTCTCAACGCGGCATTTAAAACAACCATCTCAACTCGTCAGCATTCTTGGCTTCTGTTTTTTTATCTTTTATTTTTTATTAATACAAAATGAAACAACCCAGAGACGACAACTGAAGTTAATGTCTATCATTTTTTCCTGATTTTTTTCTCAATTGTTCTTTTACAAACATCTAAAAACAGCTAAAACCACAACACAAGGTTTTTTGTAATTTTTTTAAATTTTATTTTGCATACAGACAGAACTACGTATGGTTTGGATGTGGAGGGTTTTGTTTTTGTTTTTAAAGACCAGCTACACTGTAAAAGATGGAAAGAGACCAAAGGGGCTTGGTGGGGGGGGGTGTCACAATTTTGGGGAAGGCGCAAAGGAGAGGTGTGTGCTTTGATTGATAAATAGTTCCTGTGTGGATCTGTTTCTTCCCAAAAGCAGCTGCTTAAAACAGGACTTTATTCCAGAGGCGTCAAGATTCAGAAAGAAGGAGAGGAAAGATTATGTTGTTGCATGTAAATTTATTAGCTGTGTTGTCCTTCAACGTTGCAAGGAGGCATGGCTTCAGCTCAACTCCCTGCCTATTGATGTTAGACTCTCTATATTCAGATGTCTCAAAGGCTGTCACAAGGTGAGAATGGAGCAAGCTTGTTTTCTGTTGCTCTCGAGGGGAGGACCCAAACGAATGGATTCGGACGGTGAGAAAGGAGATTCCGACCAAACGTTAGGAAGAACTTTCTGATGGTAATAAGAGCCCTTTGACAGTGGAACAGACGGCCTTTGTCGGAGGTTTTTAAATAGAGGTTAGATGGCTACCTGCTTCTTTAGTTGCAATGTGTGCATTGTAGGGAGTTGGTGTAGAATAGCGTTTCCCAACCTTGGGCCGCCAACTGTTTTTGGACTACAACTCCCATCATCCCTAGCTAGCAAGACCAGTGGTCAGGAATGATGGGAATTGTAGTCCGAAAACAGCTGGAGGCCCAAGGGATAACCAACTTGCCAGCACATCCCAACACATGATTTAGTTCCTTGTAACCTCCCCCCCGCCCCCCGCTTCATATTTGCTTTTAAATGGTTTGGGAATTTTTGCTAGGTTTTATTTCTAATATTATTCAGACACTACTTGGTGAGAGAGAGATAGGTTGATGATAGATAGATAGACAGATAGAGTTTATATGTTTTTAAAACAAATGAATTGACTTTGAAGGAGAACCCTGCTTGGATCAGACTACCAGGGGTCAGCAAACTTTTTCAGCAGGGGGCCGGTCCACTGTCCCTCAGACTTTGTGGGGGGCCGGACTATTTTTTTGGGGGGGGGGAGAACAAATTCCTATGCCCCACAAAAAACCCAGAGATGCATTTCAAACAAAAGCACACATTCTACTCATGTAAAAACCCGCTGATTCCCAGACCATCCGCGGGCTGGATTTAGAAGGCGATTGGGCCGGATCTGGCCCCCAGGCCTTAGTTTGCCTACCCATGGACTAAACTATTTGGTCCTGTGTCCGATTTCCTCAGTGGCCGTCCAGGTATCTAGAGATTTAACTAGAAAGGGGAGGAAATTTGGAGGGTAGATAGGCAGCTGTGGGAATCTCCTGTATTGTAGCTTGAGGATGTTTCCCTAAAGCCAAGCAAGCGCCTTTCAAGGTGACGGGCACCTGGGCTGCCCACAGTTTGGAACAGGATACTTGGGCAGAAGTTACCGAAGTGAAAATGGGCACAAATCAAGACCAAAGGTCTACTGCTTCGTAGCTTTCTTAAGAACATAAGAAGAGCCTGCAGGATCAGGCCAATGGCATCCTGTTCTCACAGTAACCAACCAGATGTCTGTAAGAAGCCAGCAAGCAGGAGCTTTCTCCCAACCTGTGGTTTCTGGCAGCTGCTATTCAGAAGCATTGCTGCCTCTGATCGATCGCTAGAAACCCTCAATGGCCCTCTCCAACTCCATGAATCTGTCTAACCCTCTTCGGAAGCCACCCAAGGCCATCACTGTGGAAGGGAGTTCCACAGTTTAGCTATGTCCTGCTTTGGCCAAGAACAAACCCATGATGTGCACACTGAAAACTGCTCCTGGTCGTGCAAAATCACATTTGCACCACCTCCAGCAATCTGTTCCCAGGATCCCTTGCAAAAGTTGAAGCATTCTCAGCAATTGCAATTTAAAAATTATAATAAATCTTGCCAATAAATTCAGAATTCGACTATATACGGTTTTAGGAGACAAGCCACCCTACGCCACACAAGGTTTTCGGGAGGAGGGTCTGTGTCTCTCAAAAAAACCCCTCTTCTGCTGCAGCACCACGCCAAAGGGAAAGACCTTATGTTTGTGCTTTAGCGCCACCCCCTGCAGGTGGCCAGAGGGGGGTATTGAAGCTACAAGGGGGCCAGGTGACAAAGGGGAATGACACCTGGACCTTTGAAGATGCTGAGTTTGACTTAGTGCCTCATTTATGACACAGGGTTTCTTTGTGCCTCCCCCCAGACTGCTGACCAACTCTCATGTCATGCCTAAAAAAGGATTAGCCCTCTCCCTCCTGGGGAACTGGGGAACCAGAATTATCCTAAATGGGTAATTCTGCAGTGTGAGCTGGCGGTTGTTGGGACTCCAGCTCCCACCATTGGTCACACTGGCTGAAGGCTGAGAGTCCAGCAGATCCTCACCACTTCTGGTATTTTTTTTTTCTCCAAAGGGAAAAAAAATCACACCACTTTCTAAAAAGAGAGAGACTGGAATGAATGAGAAGACCGGATTCGCTATCCTGTTGAGTTAAAAATGTGCTTTTATCAAGATTTGCTGGGCAGTTTTTGGTCCACGAACGTTAAATTGGAACAGTGATTCTCCCTCCTTTCCTCTTGTCGTGAAATATAGGGCTAAGGATCTCTCGGTTTGTATTAAGAGTCATGTCCCCCCCCCAGCTCCCAATGAGGGCCCTGAGTGGAGATGTGAAGGCAGGGATGGGGAACATCTAAGACCATAAGAAGAGCCTGCACAGGATCAGGCCAGTGGACCATCTAGTCCAGCATCCCGTTCTCACCGCAGCCAAGCAGAATCTGAGCACAGGAGCAACAGTCTTCCTGTCCCTCTGTGGTTTCCACCAACTGGCATTGCAGCATCTTAATTCGTCTTGGGACCCACTTTAAATCAAAGTCACATGAATACATGTCCCTCATCTGAGAGTAGCTGGTGGCAGTCAACCATGGGGCGAGATGTTCCAAAGGTCTGGGCCAGAAGATGGTAAGTTCTTCCATTTAGATAGGAAACGAGACCAACCAAGTGAACGGCAAGCTCTCCAATTAGACTGGTGGTACTTTTTGTCACCACCTTTGGGGACAAGCAGAAGGTCCCAGCTTCCATCCTTGAAGGCCTCTCTCCATGGAGAGCTGAGAGAGACCCTCTGCCTGAAATCCTGCAGAGCTGCTGCCAGTCAGAGCAGACAATACTGAGCTAGTGGGCCAATAGTATATGGCAGCTTCAGATGTTCCTATATCTTGGGGAAGGGGGCGCAATCCCAGCTGAGGGGAACCCCAAAAGGCCCAGGCTCAAATCTCCAGGTAGGCCTGGATGAGACCTGGCAACCCCGGAGAGTGCCGCTGCTCTCGGTCAGTGTCGGCAACACGGGACTAGATGGGCCGAAGGCCTCTGGCGCGGAATTATGGCAGCTGACTCGAGTCCCAAAGGAAAACAGATCTACCAGCAGCCAATGACACAGATGCACAACGAACGTACAGATTGTGGAGAGGCTCAAGAGAGCGAAGCCCGGTTTGCGGGATGGTAGGGCCTTTTTGCCACTGCACCCAGAAAGCCCAAGGCTCTTCCGCCCTCCTGCAGCGGCACCAACCCCATCTGGAGCCCTGAAACGTCAAGCTAAACGAAATTACACACCCGAACCGACGCTAGTTTTACACACCCAGAAACAGACGCTACGATCGGGGGGGGGGGGGGTTGTTTCATTTGTTTCCCCCCGCTGTATACACACACACACACACAAGTGGGTTGGGTGAAGGAACCAGCTGTGTTTCTCACCAATCTGCGTACGTACGCGTACACACGTGCACCGAGACACAAAAGTGTGCCTCTTGAGAACCCCTGGGAAGAAGAAGAAGAAGAAGAAGAAGAAGAAGAAGAAGAAGAAGAAGAAGAAGAAGAAGAAGAAGAAGAAGAAGAAGAAGAAGAAGAAGAAGAAGAAGAAGAAGAAGAAGAAGAAGAAGAAGAAGAAGAAGAAGAAGAAGAGAAGAAAGGAAAAGGGGACAGGATATGTTTGGAGCACGTTAACACACCCAAGATCTGTGAGATTTTCTGTTTTGTACAAGCTTACACATTGGTGTAAAACATCGTCACATGTCCTCTACCAGATAGTTGGACACACATGCACACATACCCCAACTTGGATTGGCGAAGTGGTTTGCGGGGGGTCACACACCCTGAAATGCCATGGGTTCGGGAGGGGGGTACGACCCCCCCCCAATGTTTGACCTCTGACCCATCTGCATCTCTTTTGCGCAGAGAGACAGAGAAAGAGAGAGAAAGGCGACTTTGCGCCTCGTCCGTTCCCCCTGCCCCTGCTATTTGATTGGGGTCGCTTTTTTAGCAGGGGGGAGGGAGGATTCACATGTACACCGATAACCACGAGAGGAAATTGAGGAGAAGGGCCGGGGGTGAGATTTTTCTGCGGACGAAAGCCCGGACCACGGTTAATTTTTTCCCCCCGGTTGAAATGGTACGACAAAACAGCAGTCACAGTGTCTACAACTCTAGATCTGCCCCCCGCCCCCCTCCCCTGGCAAGTGGGACGGGGGCAGGCGCGGAAGAGGGCCGAGTGCGAATCTCTCTCTCTCTTTTTCACACACTCGCACGGACGCACGCTCACTGCAGCACCTGCCCCCGCGTCTCCGGCAGCTTGAGGGCCAGGGAGCTCCCCACGGCTAGCGCCGCCGAGGCCAGAAGGATGGGCACCGCTTTTGTGATGCCCACAAAGGAGGTGAAGATGCTTATGCCCAGGACGGCCGCCAGTTTGCACAGGGCATTGAGGAAGCCGAAAGCAGTCGTCCTGGAAGCAAAGGAAGAAATAATAATAATTTAATAATAATAATAATAATAATAATAATAGTAATAGTAATAGTAATAATTTATTATTTATTATTTATACCCTGCCCATCTGGCTGGGTTTCCCCAGCCACTCTGGGCGGCTTCCAACAGAAAAATGAAATAAAATAATCTATTAAACATTAAAAGCTTCCCTAAACAGGGCTGCATTCAGATGTCTTCTAAAAGTCTGGTAGTTGTTTTTCTCTTTGACATCTGGTGGGAGGGCATTCCACAGGGCGGGTGCCACTACCGAGAAGGCCCTCTGCCTGGTTCCCTGTAACTTGGCTTCTCGCAACAAGGGAACTGCCAGAAGGCCCTCGGCACTGGACCTCAGTGTCCGGGCAGAACAATGGGGGTGGAGACGCTCCTTCAGGTATACTGGACCGAGGCCGTTTAGGGCTTTAAAGGTCAGCACCAACACTTTGAATTGTATTTGTATCCCGCCCATCTGACTGGGTTGCCCCAGCCACTCTGGGCAGCTTCCCACAAAATATTTTTTTTAAAAAAAACCACACAGCAAAACGTCAAACTTCCCTTTGGATACCTTCTGAATATCAAGAAAAAGATGCGCATAGGGGGGTTTTAAAAGAGAGAATTTGTTCTCCAGGCAGCTCTCTGGGCACGATGAATCTGCCAGGCTTTGAGTTAGCATCTCACCATGGGAAATCTCGTGCTTTAAAAACATGGTCTTCATGCCAGTCGCCTGCTGATCAGAAAAAACCTGACTCCTCGCCCTCGCTGTGCAAAGCCAGCAACACAAATGGAGGAAACCAGAGCCAGTGTGGTGTAATGGTTTGTGTGTTGGACTACTAGGACCTGGGAGACAACAACTTGATCTATATTTTGTAAGCCTTCGCTTCAGGTTTTTTGCTACCTCCAAGCAGCAGCGTATAAATTTCACTAATAAATAATCGAGAAAATTAACACGTCTTGTTGATTTCATTACATCTGCTCTGTTTTGCAAAGCCTGTTTGTGCTGCTTCTAAATGGACCTCACCCTCGGTGACCTGACCTCTAAACCTTTGCCCCCCCCTCTCTCCTTCCACCAAAAACGCAGCTCTGGGTTTCTGCTCTTCTTCAGGAACCCTTAATCCTGCCTTCTCTCTCTCTCTCTCTCTCTCCTTTCTCCTGTGCTGCCAAGGTCCCTGCGGGCAGCCTGGCCTGGCGTGTGACTGGCAAGCTGGATGCGTCACTTTTTCTCGGCTTGCCCTCATTTCCAATGCTAGGCAGCCTCTCGCTTCCCCCCCTGCAAAGTGTTTATTCCTGAAAGGACATTGGGGGCGCTGGGAGGGAAGGGACAGGACCGCACCGTCATGAGATTTGGATTTTACACCTTTTTTTTTTATTTAGATGTTGCAATGCAGGGAGGGATGCAATTAACCGCTTTACGCCACATCTAGAGTCCTTCGCAATCTAGACAGTTCCCATAGTTCTGGCATCGCAGAAGCATTCAGGCAGTATTCTGAACCCTGCTGTCCCGCCCGTCCCGCCCCCCCAAATCATATACATTGTTGTCCTTGTAAACCATGAGGACTATCAATTTGGGATTTGCGGGTAATCTTAAGTGAAATTCTTGATTCGCAACAGGAGGGTTTGCAGCGGCATCTGAATTCATAGGAGCCAAAAGGAAGGTCTGTGACACACTTTGTGAAGACAACTTCCCCTTACTTTGTGCTATTGTAGAGTTCGATGGGCAACAGCAAGATCTCTGCAAGACACCTCCCCACCTTAGATATCTTGGACCTTGCAGCATCCAGTACAATTTCCTCCTCAGTGTTTCCTCCTGCCCACCTTCTGCAGGAGCTGACCCTCAGTGGCTGACCTGCCTCCTTTCCCTCCGATTGGCTACAATTAGCACAAAGGGGAAGAGAGCCAGTGTGGTGCAGTGGTTAAGAGCAGTAGACTCGTAATCTGGTGAACCGGGTTCACGTCCCCGCTCCTCCACATGCAGCTGCTGGGTGACCTTGGGCTAGTCACACTTCTCTGAAGTCTCTCAGCCCCACTCACCTCACAGAGTGTTTGTTGTGGGGGAGGAAGGGAAAGGAGAATGTTAGCCAGTTTGAGACTCCTTAGGGTAGTGATAAAGCGGGATATCAAATCCAAACTCCTCCACTTCTCCTTCTCCTTCTCCTTCTCCTTCTCCTTCTCCTTCTCCTTCTCCTTCTCCTTCTCCTTCTCCTTCTCCTTCTCCTCCTCCTCCTCCTCCTCCTCCTCCTCCTCCTCCTCCTCCTCCTCCTCCTCCTCCTCCTCCTCCTTCTTCTTCTTCTTCTTCTTCTTCTTCTTCTTCTTCTTCTTCTTCTTCTTCTTCTTCTTCTTCTTCTTCTTCTTCTTCTTCTTCTTCTTCTTCTTCCCAGTGGCTTAAAATGCTTCCCTTTCATGCCGATTGGTCGGCTCCAGGATGCTGGAGGCGGGGTCTCTGCTGCAGAAATAGCCATGGGTCTCTGAGCACCACCCAACCGCAGGCCCCTACAACTCTGGAAGGCTTTCCCCAAGAACTGGGATTTCTGCAAAGAGGGACTTACCTTCTATCTGATGGGTAAAGCTCGACTGTGAGGACGTCCAGGGCATTCCACGAAGCTATGCTAACCCCACCAAATAGGCAGAGGAGGGCGATCATGGCGGACTCGCTGTTCCCGAATGACAGAAAGAAGCAGCTCACACAGGACATGACACTCGACCCGGCTTGATGCATCAGGGAGAAGATGGGAGGGGGGAAAGGGAAGAGAGAGGAGTCAATGGGAGAGTCCTAATTCAAGGTTAGGCATGTCTGACTGCACCCAGTGCCCTCGGCATCCATCACAGAAGCCGATCTCTTAGGAATCGTCAAAACAAGTTTCTAGAACTCATGGGGGGAAAGGTTCAAAACCCAGAGGAGGGCTCAGTATTACTGACAGCCTTTTGAGTATTGCTAAAAATAAGAGTTTCTGCAATAGTGTTGATTAACAGGTGCTACCCAGCTAAGTCCTACTCAGTAGACCCATTGAATTCATGGAGCCATTAGCCATACTGACTTAATTCAACCAGTCTGCAATTTCAGTTGAATACAACCAAATAATAAGAATGTAGCAAACTTTGTTATTAGTTATTTTCTTTATACAAAGTGTGTAAATATGTTTGTATTCGTCTCAAGAGAGAAAAAGAAAATGTTCTCTCTCCTCTCTCTCTCTCTCTCTCTCATTGATTTCCCAAGGTATCTGGGTGACAGCCGGATCCACTAGACCAGGTATTCCCAAACTGCGGCCCTCCAGATGTTCTGGCCTACAACTCCCATGATCCCTAGCTAACAGGACCAGTGGTCAGGGAAGATGTGAATTGTAGTCCAAAACATCTGGAGGGCCGAAGTTTGGGGATGCCTGCACTAGACTTAACCTGTGTCTGGAAAAGAGTGACGCTCTTTCCCACTTCCTCTTTCAGCTCTATGTGCTTTTGAAGGGAGAAGAAAGGTCATCACCCTCACTAGCTCATGTCCAAGGAGGTGGAGGAGCTCAGAGCCTTTGGGGGAGACCTCAAGGCGGGGAGGGCTCCCAGGTGCCACGAGGGCAACCCTCGCACCGATGTAAACTGTTCATCAGAAATCCTGCCCACGCACCAGTTTGGTTCCTAGTTCTCCAGAAGCTTCATTATTCGTTCATTCATTCATTCATTCATTTAAAATCAACAACTATTCACACAAAAGAAAACGCAGCCCTGTTACCTAGTAGGGGCTTTTGAGCAAATCGCACAGGCTTTCATGGGGAAACATTTTACGAATGAGGCCAATTAGCATGAAAGTCAAAAGGGCCACAAAGCAACAGATTCCCTGCCCTCCGAAACCTTTTTTGCACCAGAATACACTGCCGTAGAATCGTAGAGGGGGGGAGGGATCACGAGGGTCATCTAGTCCAACCCCCTGCAATGCTGGGATCTTTTTGCCCAACATGGGGCTTGAACCCACAACCCTGAGTACAGCGAAGGGGACTGCCTAATGTCAATAGTCAGGGAGTTCCACAGTGTAGCTACACGCTCTAGTAACAGAGCTGCATTCTGTGTGCAGTGCAAGAACTGAGCGGAGTCCGAGTCTACATCAGAATTGCAGCGTAGGGCTGGGGCAATCATTCCCCGCCCCCGGTGCCGTTTTCTTTAAGAAAACACCCTCCTCCTTTGCTCCTGAAAAGAACCTGTCGTTGACACTCATGGAGCAACTTAAAATTCAGAGTGTGGGGGAGCAGTTTTCAACAGGAAAACAGCACAAAGGACTTTGCTTGCATCTCTTACTCATGCTACAATCCTGGTCTGGGTCTGGGGTCCCTCGGGCTGGCAAAAAAAATGTAATACAGACATACTAAGGCAGGGGTAGGCAACCTAAGGCCCGGGGGCCGGATGCGGCCCAATCGCCTTCTAAATCCGGCCCGTGGACGGCATACCTGCCAAGTTGCTGTCAGAGAAATAAGGGACCGGGCTGGAAATAGCAGACCGGAAGTAGTGCTGCCGCCATTTTGGAATTGGGCGGAGCATGCTCAGAAGTGACTTTTGATGCTGCTTTGCCCAGTTCCAAAATGGCTGCCGCGCCAGAAGTCGCACTGCAGCCATTTTGGAACTGGGCAGAGCAGCATCAAAAGTCGCTTCTGAGCATGCTCCTCCCAGTTCCAAAATGGCCACCGCGCCAGAATAAACTGGGGAAAAACAAAAAAAATCCATTTTTTCAGCTAGGAACAACTGGAAAAACGGGGATTTCCCGGGGAAAACGGGAGACTTGGCAGCTATGGTGGACAGTCCGGGAATCAGCATGTTTTTATATGAGTAGAATGTGTGCTTTTATTTAAAATGCATCTCTGGGTTATTTGTGGGGCATAGGAATTCGTTCGTTATTATTTTTTTCAAAATATAGTCCGGCCCCCCACAAGGTCTGAGGGACGCTGGACTGGCCCACGGCTGAAAAAGGTTGCTGACCCCTGAACTAAGGCATGATCTGTTAGAGCCATAAATATCCCGTGATCTGACTGGTGCCTTTTCCCCAGTAATTTGATCAAAAATTTCCAGACAGGGTGTTCCTATTCGTATATAAAGCCTTCAACAACTTGGGGAGAATTTTGCCTGCGAGATTGCCGTACTCCTCAACCACTTACAACTGACAGAACTGGCACTTCTAGAGGTGTCACATACGGTAACACCCATTTCTCATTTGTAAGAACTGTAGATCTTTTAGTGTGGCAGTAGCTACACTGTGGAACTCCCTGACTATTGACATTAGGCAGTCCCCTTCGCTGTACTCTTTTTGGCGCCTGCTAAAAATGTTTGTGCTTAGGCAAACCTACCCAGATGTTTAGAAAGTCGGTGCGAGTTTTAATCTGCTTTTAGTCCGACGTTACCTTAACTTTTCAAAAAGTCTTAAATAGTTGTTCATTTTTCTTATTGCTATTTCTTATTGCTTTATCTTCTTCTTTCTTTACCATCAAGTGGTGCATGCATTTTATGAAACACTAGTCTCATTCAGCCCGTTAAGAAAACGGGCGCTAGAGGTGCGACGGGGCCGCGGCCTTCCCTCCCTTTCTGCGCTTGGCCGCGGGGCGCGCCAGGAATGCAATTAAACAAAGTGCTCTCCCATCGTGTCCCGCGGCCGAGCGCAGAGAGGGAGGGAAGGCCGCGGCCCCGCCGCTCCTCCCACGGGCCAGGTAGGGTTGTCAGGAGGCGGAGGAGGCGGACCAAGATGGCGGCATCGGGCTCAGGGGCCGCGGCCGGAGCCCAATGCCGCCATCTTGGTCCGCCGCTGCAGGGGAACGAGAGGCAGAGGGTTGAGGGGGGGAGAGAATGTGTGTGTGTGTGCGTCCCGCCTCTTCGTCCAGTCCCTGTGTCTGTGGGGCACATGCGCAGGGACTGGACGCAGAGACACAGGGACTTTATTATATAGGATAGTAAATAAGTAATATTTTCTTACAAAGCACACACACACACCAAAAATGATGATTTGTGGATTAGTAAATCCTCAAGGTTTGACTACTGCAATGCGCTCTGTGGGGGGTTGCCCTTGGACCCGATGCGGAAGAACCCCGCAGGTGCAAAAAGCTGTATCTCTGACGATGGCAACAGCACAACATCCAATGCTTACCCAGCATCCGGAGTCGCCCAATTTTGTCCATCAGGAGTGCAGAGACTATATTCCCTGGCAGGACGGCGAGGGTGCCCAGGAAGCTGACAAAATAAATCATGTAGGCATTGTTGTCATCGCTGAAGTCCAGCTGGCAGCCTTCTTTGTTGTGGAGAAAGGTGCTGTTGATGATCTTGCTGTTGATGAACTTGTACTCGAAGAGGTCTGTGGGTCAAGGGGAGACAGACAGAGGGTTATTTAATTTTTATTTATTAAATGAACTGCAGAGGGTCAGACTAGATGATTCTCGGGGTCTTTTCCTTCTCTACGGTCCTTTGGTTCTACATGGGCTTTAATAATAATAATAATAATAATAATAATAATAATAATAATAATAATAATAATAATTTATTATTTATACCCTGCCCATCTGGCTGGGTTTCCCCAGCCAGTCTGGGCAGCTTCCAGCAGAATATTAAAATACAATAATCTATTAAACATTAAAAGCTTCCCTAAACAGGGCTGCCTTCAGATGTCTTCCAAAAGTCAGATACAGTGGAACCTCGGTTTATGAACACCTCCGTTTACGAATTTTCGGTTTACGAACGCCGCGGACCCATCTGGAACGGATTAATTCACTTTCCATTACTTTCAATGGGAAAGTTCGCTTCAGTTTATGAACGCTTCATTTTATGAACAGACTTCTGGAACCAATTGTGTTCATAAACCAAGGTACCACTGTAGTTGTTTATCCCCTTGACATCTGATGGGAGGGCGTTCTACAGGGCAGGTGCCACTACCGAGAAGGCCCTCTGCCTGGTTCCCTGTAACTTGGCTTCTCGCAGTGAGGGAACCGCCAGAAGGCCCTCAGCACTGGACCTCAGTGTCCGGGCTGGACGATGGGGGTGGAGACACTCCTTCAGGTATACTGGGCCGAGGCCGTTTAGGGCTTTAATGGTCAGCACCAACACTTTGAATTGTGCTCGGAAACAATGTATAAAAGAATAAAAGAGAACTCACTAAAATAACCGATCCTACCAGGAGGTGGCGTGACTTAACCATAGAATAAGAAGGAGCACCAGGATATATATATAATTATTAGATGTAAATTTCATTGTAGGAACATTAAAAAATTGGTAAAAAAATTGTTTAAAGGGTTTTGTTTTGTTTTTTTGCACATGGCGGCCTCAGACTTTACCCGTGTTGTAGAAGACGGTTGAGATGAAGGTACAGTTCTTAAAGAACGTATTGCTAGACGTGATGTCCTCAAAATAACATTCCTCGAAGAAGGAGTCGACGAAGGACACAGACTTCATTTTGAGGCCTATAAACCTGTCATAAAACAGAGAGGTTATGGGTTTACGTTGGGTGAAAGATTCCTGCATTGCCAGGGATTGGACTAGCACAACCATTGCGGATAGTGTACCCACCAAAACAGAAAAGTATTGGTCAAGCATTAACAGATTTTGGTGCCAGGTGTGTTTCCCAGGAGAAAGCATTCCACAAATGTTAGAGATGGGGGCCACCACTGAGGAGGCCTGTTCTCACGCAGAACCAACCAACAAGGAGCAAATTCCCAAGGGCAGGTCCACTGAGGGTCCACTGTCCCTCAGACCTTGTGGGGGGCTGGTCTATTTTTGGGGGGGTGTTAAAGACTTCCATGCCCCACAAATAACCCAGAGATGCATTTTAAATAAAAGGACACGTTCTGCTCATGTAAAAACACGCTGTTTCCCAGACCACCCGCAGGCTGGATTTAGAAGGCGATTGGGCCGGATCCATCCCCCAGGCCTTAGTTTGCCTACCCATGCCCAAGGGGGTCTCGGTCATGACCCATCTAGAGAACCACAGCCTATCATATGGTAGGGTTGCCACATTTCGAAGAGCAAGAGAGAGGAGCCACCTACTTGTCGTTGAAATACTCGCTGCGGGTGTGGATCTGGTTCTCGAGTGTGAAGTTGAAGGTGATGTGGCGCACAGACTCATTGTTGAACACCTTGGTGCGAGAGGCGTACTCGATGTTCTGAAGGTGCTTGATCATGTCTGGGAACCAGACGGTCAGACCGTAGTAACTGCGGGAGGAAGGGGGGGGGAGAGTTAGGAGGGGAAGGACTGAGGCAGAAGGGAAATCTCTGGAGACTTGAGTCAGACTGAACCACAAGCGTTCTAGGCAGAGAAGATCTCATAGCACTTAATAGTTGGTTGCACCAGTTTGTTTCTGATCACAGTTCAGAGACCCCCCTATAAAATCCCCAATGTTGGTTGGGGGTGTTGTGGCTGTCCAGTTGCAAGACTAATTCAGGGGCTGGCAAATTGTTGGTGTTTTTAAAGGTTTTGTTTATTTTATTTTAATTTCTTCTATTCAAGTTTATACATTTCATTAGTTTTACAATCAATTTCAAACATTTCAAAATTTGACTTCCTTCCCCCTCTCTCTGTGGTTCCTTAAATTTGTTTAAAAATAAATAAAAATCTTCTGCATATCCAAATTCATTTCACTTGCTCATTTAATTACCTACTGTAAATATATACTATTGTGTAGCTGCAGGCTATTACAATAATCCTGCTAATGCAGGCACCCCCAAACTTCGGCCCTCCAGATGTTTTGGACTACAATTCCCATCATCCCTGACCACTGGTCCTCTTAGCTAGGGATCATGGGAGTTGTAGGCCAAAACATCTGGAGGGCCGTAGTTTGTGGATGCCTGTGCTAATGTTTCTTTCTGTTTACAATTTATCTGCAAATATTCAATAAACCATTTCCATTCTTTTATAAAAAAAGTTTCTAATCTTGATTTCTTATTCTTCCGGTAAGTTTCACCAATTCTGCATATTCCATAGGTTTTTGTATCCATTCTTCCTTTGCTGGGACTTTTGCTTCTTTCCACTTTTGAGCAAGTAGCATTCTTGAATAAATGAATAAATTTCCATACAATTTAGGTAGCAAACTTTGAGGGGCCACCACCTCACCTCTATTCCACAAACTCACCCCTGGTGCTCCCTACTCTACAAAAAACATTATTCAGGATAGCGGTTTCCACAACCCACTAAGGAAGGTGGTAACACAATAAAATTCAAAATGGTGGCAAATTAATTTAAACATTTATTCCAAATCTTATTAAAGCTATTCAGTTAATTCGACAAAATTGACCAGCTTGATACAGTGAAACTAGCTTCTCAAATGATCTGATGGTTATTTAGACCTCCAATGCCTTTGCCTCTTAGCACCCTGCTAAGTAATCCTGCAGCCCACCAGGGGGCAGTACTGCCCGCCTTGGGAACCACCGGACTAATTAGTGGACTAATTGGTCTGATTTGCTATAAGGCAGCTTTCCGATTTCCTTAGACAACACACACACACCCCACCTGCAGGCATAAATAACACAGTTCTGCTCTGTTAGATCGACTGCGTGAAACAACCCTGCACATGCTCAGAGGCATATCGTTGCTTTTCGTAGAATCCTATCGTTGACGGGGATATAGAGGAGAGAAAGCCAGTTTCGCTAACAAGGGCGTCGCTTCGTTAGGCTTTGAACGGCCTATTAGCCAGGGAAGCTTTCTCCGCACACACCTGCGAACAAAATCGCCAGCCTCCAGCCATGACTTGATCCACGAGCCGTTTGCAATTATTTCCTGTTTGAAAATTATTTCACTGACAGCTCCAATTAACGAGAGCTGCCTGGAGATCAGTCATGGAGCTGCCGCTGCCTTTTTTCTCTCTCTCTCTCCTTCTCTTTCTCTCTTCCACCCCCCTGAGTCATATCAGCAAATGAGCTTGGTGGTTATGGGCTTTTGGAAGAAAAGAGGGGGGGGGACATTAAAATAATATTTTTAAAATATTCTCCTTACACTGCTGCACAAATTGGTGGCCTTTGATTCTGGCCGCATGACAGTCCTCGTTGCATAAATTAAATATCAGCTCTGTGTTTAACTGTTGCAGCAGCTGGATATTCACCTGCTAATGAGCTCGCAGGCGGGTTTGCAAGATGGGAGGTTGCGGATATCAAAGCATATAATCATTATACCTATGCAACCCCAGAATTCAAGGGGGCTGCTTCCCAGGGTAGGTGAGCTGCAACAGGAGGGAAATTAGAGTAGCTGGAAATTGGGGTAGGGGGTGAAGGAAGCAGTTTTTCTGAACGAGGAATGGAGCGATCAGGTACAGCGCTGAAAAAGCTATGGCCCCACCTGGATTACAGCGGTACCTTGGTTCTCAAATGCCTTGGTGCTCAAATAATAATAATAATAATAATAATAATAATAATATACCCCGCCCATCTGGCTGGGTTTCCCCAGCCACTCTGGGCGGCTTCCAACAGAAAAATGAAATAAAATAATCTATTAAACATTAAAAGCCTCCCTAAACAGGGCTGCCTTCAGATGTCTTCTAAAAATCTGGTAGCTGTTTTTCTCTTTGACATCTGATGGGAGGGCGTTCCACAGGGCGGGTGGGCGCCACTACCGAGAAGGCCCTCTGCCTGGTTCCCTGCAACTTGGCTTCTCGCAACGAGGGAACCGCCAGAAGGCCCTCGGTACTGGACCTCAGTGTCCGGGCAGAACGATGGGGGTGGAGACGCTCCTTCAGGTATACTGGACCGAGGCCATTTAGGGCTTTAAAGGTCAGCACCAACACTTTGAACTGTGTTCGGAAACGAACTGGGAGCCAATGGAGATCTTTCAAGACCGGTGTTACGTGGTCTCGGCGGCCGCTCCCAGTCACCAGTCTAGCTGCCGCATTCTGGATTAGTTGTAGTTTCCGGGTCACCTTCAAAGGTAGCCCCACGTAGAGCGCATTGCTCTTTGGTTCCCAAACGCTGAAAACCTGGAAGTGTGTGTTCTGATTTTCGAACTTTTTTCGGAAGCCCAACATCCGATGCGGCTGTCGGCTATTGTTTCCGGGGAGCTTGCATCAATCAGAAGCTGCACCTTGGTTTTCGAACAAGTCAAACCGACTTCCGGAACGGATTAAGTTTGCCGCTTTTGTTTTTGCTATTTATTTTGCGTTTTTGTTTTTCAGGCTTTTTCGGTTAATATGTTTTTGTGACAGTGTGGAACTCAGTTCAGCTACTGATTGATTGATTGATTGATTGATTGTGTGACTGCAGAAATGGATAAAAGCCCCCCATCCAAACAATGACCATCATCAGTGTAGGTAAGGGGGGGTGTTATTTTTAATTTTTATCATCTGCAATACTGTCTTATTTATTTTATAGTACAGTACATTTGCTTCCATTTTATGGATCAATGGTCTCGTTAGATAGTAAAATTAATGTGAAATTGCTGTTTTGGGGGGTTGTTTTTAAAAGTCTGGAACGGATTCATCTGTTTTGCATTACTTTCTATGGGAAAATGTGCCTTGGTTTTGGAACGCTTTGGTTTTGGAACGGACTTCCGGAACGGATTGCGTTTGAGAACCAAGGTACCACTTTATATGTTTTAGTCTATTCTATCATAGCTTTAACTTTCTGTACGGTTTAAATTATTGTTGCCCCCCCCCAAAAAATTATGATAATTTTATTGTTTTATATATTCTTTGTAAACCGCTTTGAGGTTTTTTTTCTCCTACGATCAAGCGGTATATAAAATTTATGAAATAAATAAATGGAATAAAGCTATACGATCCACACCTGAAGGACATGGTGAACCATACAGCCATCATCATCAGGGTCACCCGGCGGTATTCGGGAGCAAAGCACTGGTGGAAATTCGCCCAGACCTGTAAAAAGAGAGAAACACATTTTGAGCCTCTCCAGGGTGGGGCTAGGGGGAGGGAAGGGGGTAAATCAGTGTAAGGTTTTGCTGAAGTGTGCAGGATTGGACTCTGAAGACACCCTGCCAGTCTGTCTGCAAATCGTTGCCAGAGTGAGGGAACAGCGACAGAATGTGGGCAAACAGTGCAACCTTTATGAAGGAAGTGAGAGGGCCGTTTGGCTGAGTCCACTGAGCCTTCCTTGCTCCGGAACCTAACCTGCTGGGAAAGGTTCAAGAAGCGGACCATCCAGCGCCGGTACCAGGTCCCCGTGTCGGACTGAATCTCTACTAGCTCGTCCTCCTGTTTGATGGTCTTGATGTGGGTCACCTGCGGAGTAAAAAAAAAAAAAAAAAGTTGGAGAGGGAAGGCGACCTGGGGAAATGATGACACATTTATTTTTCATCCAGGCTTTAGATCAGGGTTTCCCCAAACTTGGGGTTTGGACTACAACTCCCATCGTCCCTAGCTAGCAGGACCAGCGGTCAAGGATGATGGGCATTGTAGTCCAAAAACAGTTGGAGAGCCGAGTTTGGGAAAGTGCTGCTTTAGGGTCATGGCAGGACCTTGCAAGTTTGTATACTATGAAAGATTCCCAGCAGGGGCATTGCAAGGCATCGGGGGTGTAAACACAAGAGCTAACAGGTGCAAATTTAGATTTTTAATGTCACAGAGGTGAGCCCCTCACCCCGCAAGATCACCCCCAAAGCAGGTAGAGCCTAAGTAGATATGAAGAGTCCGTTTAGTTTAGCATCCTCTTCTCACAGTGGCCAACCAGATGCCTCTTCTGGGAAAGCAGCAAGCAGGATTCGAAGACAAGAACCCTCTCCCCTCCTGTGGTTTCCAGCAACTGGCGTTCAGATGCTTTGCTGCCTCTGACCATGGAGGCAGAGCACAGCCATCCTGGCTAGTAGCCACTGATAGCCTCCTCCTCCTCCATGAATCTGCCTAACCCTCTTATAAAGCCATCTAGGTTGGTGGCTATCATTGCGTCCTGTGGCAGGGAGTTCCACAGTTTGATTATGCCCTGTCCGTCCATTTTAGTCTGCTGGGACGGTGGCCAGGAAGATCCCTCACCGAGAAGACTCGCTCGGGGTGACCTTTGGCTCTCATGTTGGTGTCGTGGACTTGCTTCAGCACCATCCAGGCTTCATCGTGTTTCCCGTTCTATAAAGGGAAATGTTACATTTAAAAAACAACGACAACAAAGCCATTAACCAATATTCTGCCCTGTGTGTGTTACGGACAGCTCTTGAAGTACAGACATTGGAAAATTCTGACTGTTGTAAACAAAATCTGCCCTTATTCCCTTATGGGGTACACAAGAGTCCTTTTTAGGTTCTCCATCGGTAGGAGAAAAGAACAGAGTCCAACCAGAGAATATTCAGAAGCAAAGCAGCAAATAAGCTTGATCTTTATTGACTGTTGCAACAGGGTGTTCTCTCTCACACAGGAGAAAAGGACCCCCTCCCCAAGGTGTGCCAGCCCCCATATAGACTTTTGAAATTGCCCACCTCAACTCAAAAAAACCCCCAAAAGCGGGTGCAACCCAGAAGGGGTGCAGCCGAGGACCACCACCCCCCCAATACATCACAAAAAGAGGTGGTATCCAGCAGAAATCTGAGTACCTTGTTTATCTCCTGTCTTACAGTTTACCTGTTAATGTTGGGTTGCCAGGGAGCCTGGCCACGCTTTTGTAATGATAATTACTTAGTTCCTGAGCCAGGACACAGGCTTACAGCATAGCTGCCAAGTCCTGGTTAGAAAAATACATGCGTCTGGACATGCGTAGAAGCGACTTCCGGTGCCGGCACTGCCCAATTTCCAGTGCCCAGACATGGGCAGAGCGGCACCGGAAGAAATCCGGGGGAATTACGGGATATTTCGCCATTCGGGATGACAACGGGCAACGGCTTTAAAAACGGGGGTTTCCCGGGGGAAACGGGAGACTTGGCAGCTATGGCTTACAGGCTCACCCTGTTCACACCCCAAATGTGCCCTTAAGGCAGGATTTGTGAGCACAGAGACAATGGAGAGAACATTTGGTCAGTTTGACAGAGTCAAAATGGTTTCAGGACTGTCTTCCTGTACTGTTTTAGCATAGCTGCCAAGTTATCCCCTTTTTTAAGGGATTTTCCCTTATGCTGAATAGGCTTCCTCGCGAGAAAAGGGAAAACTTGGCAGCTATGTGTTTTAGACATGTGGTTTATATACATATACGGTTATGAACATTTAATCTTTATATATGACCTCAAAATTCTTACAACACTGACGAAAACAGAAATTGCCAGCGTTCACTTATTGATCAGAAATCAATTCAGCAGACATGATTGATATTCACTGTTGTTGTTGCTTTTGGAGATGCAAATGATATGCAGTTGATTGCATTTCCCCCTCTACATTGTGCTTCCCTTGCATGGATGGGGGGCAATAACATAGTGACAACATAACCTATGTAATATACTTCATTAATCACATTATTTACATAAATTGTGTAAATTATGTATGTTACACGCGTGTTCTTATGCTCTTGCTGTTATGAATCTATATACGGCTTTTCCTTTCAAGGAGAAATATCAAAGCAGTTCACAAAGAACAAAATAGCCAAGAATAAAACCGATGATAAAAATGCATCTACTGTAATTAAAATATTGGTATTGGCATCAGTATTTGTATTAAATTACAGGTAGGTAGCCGTGTTGGTCTGAGTTGAAGCAAAATAAAAAAAAATCCTTCCGTAGCACCTTAAAGACCAACTAAGTTTTTATTTTGGTATGAGCTTTCGTGTGCATGCACACTTCTTCAGATACACTGAAATTCCCACCCACCCCCACCACCCTCTGAATATACATAAGGGTCTGGCTCTTCTGTTTCAGTGTATCTGAAGAAGTGTGTATGCACACGAAAGCTCATACCAAAATAAAAACTTAGTTGGTCTTTAAGGTGCTACTGAATGAATTTTTTTATTTTGTATTAAATTAGTATTTAATCAGTTAACTTAATACTAATACTAAAATTAGTATTAAATCAGTTAAATTAATACTAATACTGATTTAATTAGTGTTAAATCAAAATCAGTATTAGTATTAAACCCGCAAGTCCCTGGGCTGGCTACAGACATTTAAAATTCAGTATTAGAAAAAGTTAAAACACGTTAAAATCAAAGGGTAGACATAGTCAAGCACCCATAATTAAAAGATACAATAAACAAGCCCATTAAAACAGTGTGCTAGTTAAAACTTAATAATAATAATAATAATAATAATAATAATAATAATAATAATACTTTATTTGTACTCTGCCCATCTGACTGGGTTGCCCCAGCCACTCTGGGCGGCTTCCAACATGTATAAAAACATAATAAAACATGAAACATTAAAATCTTCCCTATTCAGGGCTACCTTCAGATTCCTTCTAAAGGTTATATAGTTACACATGTCATGTAAGCTTTGCTATTTCTCCACAGCAGACAGCTGTATGAACAATGTCAGTTATGGCAGGAGGCGGACTGCGGCAGAATGGAAACAGCACTGTGTGCAAGGGATAGAGGGTGAATGGATAGCGGCGCCTTAGCACATCCCCAGGTTTGAAATCAAAGGCCAGTTCACCCATGAGGCAAAGTGAGGCCATCCCCTTGGGTGGCAGGATCCACAGGGCAGCAGATCCACAGGGCAATGACAGCTGTGGCTCACTCCTTGGAGGCATAGCTGCCAAGTACCCCGTTTTCCCCGGGAAACCCCCATTTTTACTTACCTTTTCTTGGAGGCTAGTTCTGCGGCCTCCTCAGCACCCCTTCATGCCACCTCTACTGCAGCCTCCTGGCAATCTTTATCCACCCTGCGCCCTTGTTCCTGGTGTAGATCTTCACTTACCCCTTCCTCCCCATTTTGTGGTTCACCTCAGGTGCCAAAATGTCTTGGGCCAGCCCTAGTAACACCAACCCACTGGGTCTTTCCCCTCCCCTATCACCACATTCCAGCCTTGCCCTGATGCTTTCCTCCGTCTCCTCTCCATCTCCCTTAAGCCATTTGGTTCCTTTTACCTCCAAGAAAAAGCGGGGGCTCTCCGGCATGGTGGTGAGGGCTCCGATGGCAAAGACGGATGGGAAGGCACAGACCAGGACGAAGACGCGCCAGCTGTGGAACTGGTACGCAGACCCCATTTGGAAGCTCCAGCCTTCGGCAGGAAAATATCCCCAGAGGGTGGGAAAAGAGGATGGGAGGATTGGAAATTAAAGATCTGTTACACCCACCTCTCTCCCCACATGTACCCCAAATCTCTTCCATTTCACAACATGCCAGAATTGTGCACCTTCCACAGCTCAAACATGCAAGCTCAGAAATTTGCACTGGGTTCAGAATGCAGATCCCAAGTTTCCAGCCCCTAAGACGGATAAGGGGTGCCAAGAAGGCGGAATAAAATGCCTAGCGATTTTCGAGGCAAGGTGGTTTGCTCCTTGCATGAATCCCTTTCAAATACAGTCATACCTCGGGTTAAGTACACTTCAGATTGAATACTTTCAAGTTAAGTACTCCGCGGACCCGTCTGAAACGGATTAATCCACTTTCCATTACTTTCAATGGGAAAGTTCAGTTCAGGTTAAGTACGCTTCAGGTTAAGTACGGACTTCAGGAACCAATTAAGTACTTAACCTGAGGTTAAGTACAAATAATAATAATAATAATAATAATAATAATAATAATAATAATAATTTCTTTATACCACACCCATCTGGCTGGGTTTCCCCAGCCACTCTGGGCGGCTTCCAACAGAAGTATTAAAATACAATTATCTATTAAACATTAAAAGCTTCCCCAAACAGGGCTGCCTTCAGATGTCCTCTAAAAGTCTGGTAGTTGTTTTTCTCTTTGACATCTGGTGGGAGGGCTTTTCACAGGGCAGGTGCCACTACCGAGAAGGCCCTGCTTTGCCTGGTTCCCTGTAACTTGGCTTCTCGCAGCGAGGGAACCGCCAGAAGGCCCTCGGAGCTGGACCTCAGTGTCCGGGTAGAACGATGGGGGTGGAGACGCTCCTTCAGGTTTACTGGACTGAGGCCATTTAGGGCTTTAAAGGTCAGCACCAACACTTTGAATTGTGCTCGGAAACGTACTGGGAGCCAATGTAGATCTTTCAAGACCGGTGTTATGTGGTCTCGGCAGCTGCTCCCAGTCACCAGTCTAGCTGCCGCATTCTGGATTAGTTGTAGTTTCTGGGTCACCTTCAAAGGTAGCCCCACAATGAGCCCCCTATGCATACTCAATAGCCCAGGGGTGAAATCCAGCTCTTTTCCCAGTACAGGATTGGTGCACGATCAAGGCCAAAGAGAGAGAGAGGAAACACCAGGTCAGCTGGTCTCCTTCCTCCCTGGCGATTTCCCATCCCTTACCATAATGGGGGATGATCGCCCATGCCATGGCAGACGCATAGATGCCCCCAATCATCCAGAACATGCACAGCCAGCTGAGGTGCTCCCCACGCTTCTCCTGGGCCAGGAACTCTGAATAGTAGGAGAAAACGATGGGAATCGACCCGCCAATACTAGAAAAGGGGGGGGGAGAGAAGAGAGAGAGAGAGAGAGAAGTGAAAAACATGCTGATGGGGTATGAACCACTTCAAAGTTCAAGCTGGGCGGAGGGCAGATGGCAATTTTTGTTAGACTATAGGTAAAAAGGTAAATATAAAGGTAAAGGACCCCTGGAAGGTTAAGTCCAGTCAAAGGCGACTATGGGGTTGTGGTGCTCATCTCGCTTTCAGGCCGAGGGAGCCAATGTTTGTCCACAGACAGCTTTCCGGGCCATGTGGCCAGCATGACTAAACTGCTTCTGGTGCAATGGAACACTGTGACGGAAACCAGAGCGCACAGAAATGCCGTTTACCTTCCCACCACAGTGGTACCTATTTATCTACTTGCACTGTCGTGCTTTCGAACTGCTAGGTAGGCAGGAGCTGGGACAGAGTGCGGATTTGAACTGCCAACCTTCTGATCAGCAAGCCCAAGAGCAGGGGTAGGCAAACTAAGGCCAGGGGGCCGGATGCGGCCGAATCGCCTTCTCAATCCAGCCCGCGGATGGTCCAGGAATCAGCCTGTTTTTACATGAGTAGAATGTGTGCTTTTATTTAAAATGCATCTCTGGGTTATTTGTGGGGCATAGGAATTTGTTCAAAAAATTTTTTTTCAGAATATAGTCCGGCCCACCACATGGTCTGAGGGACGGTGGACCGGCCCACAGCTGAAAAAGGTTGCTGACCCTTGCCCAAGAGGCTCAGTGGTTTAGCCCACAGCGCCACCTGCATGTCCCAAAGTTCAGTCTTCAAGCACATCATCATCAGAATTTATTCCCCAGAGCCAGAAGTTCAGCACATGGCTGTGTGAGGATATCCATCTCTCTCACACACCTCCCTTCATATTAAAAACAATTTGGAAAAGCTAAGTTCCTAGTTCTCATGGTGACAGAAAAGAAGAAGAAGAAGAATCTGGCAACTGAACGCAGAACACGTCTTACCCCACACCGGAGAGGAGCCGGCAGAAGAGGAAAGTGCCATAACCCTGGACAAAGGAAGAGAAGAAGGCGAAGACGCTGTTGACGGAGAGGGACATCAGGAGGCACTGCCTGCGCCCAAGCCGGTCCGCCAGGCCGCCCCAGAGGAAGGCACCAACCATCATCCCCAGGTAAACAATGAGTCCTAGAGGAAGACAAGGAGAGCACATAGCAGAACCTCTTCCCCCTCATTGGCCGCAGTCAGGGAAGATTCGCCACCAGGGATGGGGAAACATTCTCTGCCCAAGGGCAACAGTCCCATATGGGAAACCCTTTGGGAGCCACGACTTCCCTCTCTTGTGCAATAGGCTACTTTTCTGCAGAACTGGCCCTGTCACAGGCAAACATTAAAACTCGTTCCACATCCATAAAGCAATCAATCGTTTAGGGTGGGCAGCACCAATGCTTGGGAACTCCCTGCCTGTTGACATCGTGCAAGCCCCTTCACGGTACAGTCGTACCTTGGAAGTCAAACAGAATCCGTTCCGGAAGTCTGTTTGACTTCCAAAACGTTTGGAAACCAAAGCATGGCTCCTAACTGGCTGCAGGAGCCGTCAGACGTCCGGCTTCCAAAAGAACGTCCGAAAACTAGAACAATCACTTCTGGTTTTCGATCATTCAGGAGCCGGAACGTTCGACTCCCAAGGCATTGGGGAGCTGAGAGGTGCGACTGTACTTTTTTCAGATCCTGTTAAAAACACTTTTGCTTAGACAACCCTACTTGGACATGGAAATGCATGCTTCAATCTGCTTTTAGCTTGTTGCTGGTTTTATCTTTTGAATATTTTACAGGGCTGTTTTTACTGGTAATTTTGTTGTTTTATTCCCTTCACAGCACACTTTGAGGTTTTGCAAACTCTCGTATACGTTTTTTGAAATAATAAATAGATAATACACACATGTGCATGCACACTCTCTGTCCCCCATTCAGGCAAGCACAGGCATTATCAGAATTCAAGGACATGTCCCCAGCCAAGCAAAAACATTCCAGGAGGGTATGGACAAGGAGAGGTGTGAGCTGGGGAGAACTCCAAGGGCCAGACAGGGGAGTCTTTTGGCCCCCAGGCCAGAGATTCCCCATCCAATGTGGTGTAGTGGTTAGAGTGTCAGACTAGGGCATGGGAGACCAGGGTTCAAATCCTCTCCTTCAGCCATGAAGCTCACTGGGCGACCTTGGCAGGGGGCAGTCACTGCCACTGAGCCTAACCTACCTCACAGGGTTGTTGGGACAAAATGAGGAGGAGGAGAACTATGAACAGCACTTTTAACTCCATGGATGAAAAAAGGTAGGATATAAATGTGAAAAATAAAATTTAGGTGTGAGGGTCCTTGCCCCCTGCCCCCAGATACAGCCAGGCTGAAGTCCCAACTTCCCCATGCAGTTTCATGAGTTCTTGGAGAGCGCTGGAGTTTGAGAACTCTGCTCTCCTCTATACAGAAAAATGCAAGGCTGTCATCACACAGCCAGCATTGGAGGACTTGCATGAAGTGAGAGCGCAGTGCCCACTGGAGGATTTGCAGTGCCGCATCACAAATCTAGATTTGCATAGAGAAGGCAGGGGTAGGGGAGCAAATGAGAAGGCAGGCTGCACAATATCCACGGTCTGACTCAGTACTGGGCAGCTCCCCGTGTTTCTAGACCCTTTGGCCTCATCCAGCAGGCTCTCCTTATCTTCTTCCACCACCACATCACCCTCGGGCAGAGTTGATTCCCAGCACCTGACAAATTAAACACCCTCAGCTCCTTCCCTTCGCTGGGGGTGATGCAGAAGGGCCAGGGAGAATATGCCTGGCTCAGCAGGGGGCTCTGGTGACTCAGCACGTGGGCGTCGAGCGGCAGCTGGAGTCAAAGGGATGGCAACGGCGGCTGGGCGGTTTTCACCGCAGTGGGAATCGGCCTCAGTGTGGCAGCGTGCTTTGCTCTGGGCACACAGGGGTGGGGAGGGGGTGGCGTAAGGAGAGGAGGAGTGGGGTGGGAAAAGGCCATCGCTGCGTCTCGCCCTCCTGTGGACGGTGGGCAGATAATCCCTCCAGCAGTGATGAGAACTGGGCACCCTGCGGCGGCCAAGTGGCTCCTCTAAGCCTCTTGCCACTGCGTCCAGCTAATCCCCGGATTAAGCCACCAAATATCAGGCCAACTACACAGCCCTGACAGATGCAGTGGATTTCGTTTTATTTTGCTTCTTCCCCTGCAGAGATGAAATTCCTCCTTGCAAGCCCTTTTACCAGTAGTTCACCATTACAGTATATTCATTCATTCGTGTGTGTGTGTGTGTGTGTGTGTGTGTGTGTGTGTGTGTGTAAAAGGGATTACCAGCTTCCTCTTTTTTCATCAAACATGTCAGGCACTGTATGCATGTTCAGTACTGCACTGCGACATTCAATGTCCCCTCCCCGTCCCCCGGACCACTTTGTGCCCCAGAATCACTTCTGAAAACTAGGTGCCTCTCACAGACGCTGTGGGGTTTCCAGTGCTCACAATATGGCAGGCGCCACCAGCACCCTCATTTCTCGCCTGCAAGGGAGATGACCATGGATCTCATAGCATCATAGACAGGGCCGGATTGGAGTTTCACGAGGCCCTAAGCTACTGAAGGTAATGGGGCCCTTTATATGCCCAGCTGTCAACAAAAATTATCGCTGTTTTATGTGTTGAATAGATGCTATATGGTAATTTATGGACCTAATAGGTATCTAAAGCCGTTTGCACATATTGCCATGCAACCAGTCCATGCAGAATGTAGGCATCCTATTTATATACAGAGAGAGAGAGAGAGAGAGAGAGAGAGAGAGAGAGAGAGAGAGAGAGAGAGAGAGAGAAATGAGCAAACCAGTGATATTTGAGGGAGCATGCTACCAGGCAGAGCCCATTACTTACATCATAGGAGCCTACGCAACACAAAACACTGTTGCTGTATGTAGGTTTTATTTTATTTGCTGAATAATCTTTGACCGGTGGCCACCCGACCTCTGCTTGAAAACCTCCCATGAAGGAAGAAGAAGAAGAGTTTGGATTTGATATCCCGCTTTATCACTACCCTAAGGAGTCTCAAAGCGGCTGGCGTTCTCCTTTCCCTTCCTCCCCCACAACAAACACTCTGTGAGGTGAGTGAGGCTGAGAGACTTCAGAGAAGTAACTTCTAGCCCAAGGTCACACAGCAGCTGCATGTGGAAGAGCGGGGACACGAACCTGGTTCACCAGATTACGAGTCCACCGCTCTTAACCACTACACCACCTTCCGAGGGAGTTTATCCCACTGTTGAATGGCTCTTAGAAACTCCTTCCTGATGTTTAGTTGGAATCTCCTTTCCTGCTGTTTGAATCCACTGGTTTTGGGCCCTACTCTCTGGAGCAGCAGAAAAAAAGCTTCTTCTATCTTCTATGTAACAACAACAACGAGCACACTCATTCTGTTCACACAAGGATTCACACTTGGGGAACAGAACCACAACCTATCTCTCTCCCTCCTCAGCTGCCCTCCTCAGATCTGCTCCGGAGGGAACCCCTGGAAGAGATTTAGGGGGCTTTTGGTGGAGGAGAGAAGGGCGGTGTTCCATTGCGCAAGTTGTGGTTGCCATGACCACAATCTGGGCGGGTTACGACAATCAAAAATGTTTAAAAAGGCTGAAACGTAGAATGTTGATCACCAAATTAAGCTTGATTACAAAGCAGTATATGTTTGCTGTAGTACCCTATGCTTTAGTTCCGTTAACAACCTTTGGGAATGAAAATACCCAAATCTCAGATACCCTTGATCATCTTTGGCCGGGACTGTTTTCAAGGGCAGCCCCACAGAGAGTGCATGGCGGCATTCCAGCCTGGAGGTGTCAATTGCTTTCAGAATCAGGTTAAAAAGGTCTCTCTCTCTCTCTCTCTCTCTCTCTCTCTCTCTCTCTCTCTCTCTCTCTCTCTCTCTCCCCCCCCCCCCTCTCTCTCTCTCTCTCTCTCTCACACACACACACACCATAAGCCATGACTGAATCTGCTTGGCAGCAAAGCAGGGCAGGCGCTATGGCCTGGGTAGCTGGGGCCACCGAGATCAAACCCCCAGATGCCAAGGGACTTCTGCTGCGACGGAGAGGATTTTTACAGGGGGAAGGGGAAGGGAGAGCCGGGAGGCAGAGTGTACGCAGCAGAGAGTGAGGTCTATTTTTATCCTGCCTTCTCCATAAATCTGAACTGCAGTCACAGGGCTGGGATGCGGCTGAGCGATGGGAAGTGACAAACGGGAGGAATAAGACAGCAGTTTTTCAGCTGGCCAATCCCAGCAGGGTGAAATAGGGGTGGGGGTGGGGGTGTTGGGAAATAATGACATCAGCAGAATGAGAAGTGCCTTCATCTGAGAGAGAGAGAGAGAGAGAGAGAGAGAGAGAGAGAGAGAGAGAGAGAGAGAGAGAGAGAGAGAGAGAGAGAGAGAGAGAGAGAGAGAGAGAGAGAGAGAGCTTCCCACCTTCAAAAACACCTTTCAAAAACACGAGGCCAGTGGAAGCATGAACTTCTCCCCTTTTTCCTTGGAAAAAGGGCTCACTCTAAACACTTTGCTGAAGTTTGGCAGTGCACAGGGCTGTAGAGAGCTGCATTTCACTGAAGCAGAGCATTGGGGTGCATCTATCTCAGTAATGTCCACAGTGACTGGCAGCAGCTGTTTCAGGCAAGGAGGTCTCTCCCAGCCCTGCCTAGAGATGTCTTTGGGGGTTGAACCTGCTGCTATCAAGACCTGAGCAGCTATCGTTGCAATTTTAAACTCCTGTAAATCCTGCCCTGTGTTATATACATTTCTCAGGCTTCAAGGACGTTTTCATAATCTTTACAACAACCCTGTAAAATAGGCCGTGTTGTTGCTGATGAGCGCCATTCTTGGAAGATCGCAATCAAATCCAACACTTAATATTCTTGCTAGTTAGTAAGTTTAGGGGCTAATGACCACAGAGCTGTATTGCAGGTAGGCAGAGTCCCAGACCATAGAAATGCGATTGGTAGAAAGGGCTCTATGTGATGTCATTTCCCTTCCTCTCTTGAGTATTTCCTGTTCCCTTTCTCACTCTCCTTCTCCTAAGTCAGCCAAGGAGGAGGACCTCCCTCCGACTTTTATTTCCGTACAATATCAGTATTTTACCTTCATAGTTTTTACTGAAGAAGAAGCTGAAAACCAATGAGTAAGTAATTCATGCTTTAAACTTCTCAGTTTGTTGTCTGATTCTTTGTTAAGCAAGGTAAGAAAAGGGGGAGCCAGCTTGCTTCGCAGCGGGACTTAATTAAAAGAAGACTTTGCAGCCTGTTCATATTTGCTTTCCATTTTTCTGCTAAGGATGGGGCTTTAAACTCTGCTCAGTGTACATTCAACCCACACACGTGGGCGCCCGGAAGGATCAATTGCAATTCATACATCCCCTCCTATCCATTAAAATGCACCCCGCACCATCTTCATCCCCAAATCGCAGATCTGGAAGGGGTCTGATGCTAAGAGAACTGCCAGTGATTTGGATAAATCCTTACGACAGCCCTTTGAAGTGGTTGAAGCGTTGTCATTCTGAAATTTCAGACTGAGGCTGAGCAGCAGGGTGCCTCAGGGCTGCGCAGAGGTCCATGGCCCAGTCACGATCCTAACTGCAAACACCCAGGAGCCAACTCATGCTCACTGACATGTGGGGGAATGTGGCATAAACTCCTTTCTTTTTTCCCCCTCCGTTGGCCAGTGGCCAACCAGATGTTCCAAAGGGAAACCAAGCAGGACCTGAGCAAAGATTCCTTGAGGACAAGATCCCTTTGGTGTTCAGCAACTGCTATTCAGATGGTGGAGGCAGAGCATTGCTATTCTGGCTGGTAGCCATCAGTAGCCCTCTCCTCCTCCATGAGTTTGCCCAATCCTCTTTTGAAGCCATCTAGACTGGCAGCCAGTGTTTAACTCCGCGCTGCGTGAAGAAGTCCTTTCTTTCGTCTGCCCTGAATCACCCAACATTAGTCTTCACTGGAGCTCCTCAGTCATCCAACCCTCCCCACGCCCAGTGCCACCCCACCATGAAAGGACAAATCTCTGTCTCTTTGGAGCATCCCTCTAGTCTCATCATTTGCATGAGTCACAGCTTGCTTTTCTCTCTCTCCCTCCCTCGCTCTCCAAACCATGCTGATTAGGAATGGCAGGTTGCTCAGGGCTTGCTAAAAAGCAATTTAGGGGCTGGGGATGGGTGGCAGAGAGAAAAATAGAGAGAGAGGAAGACATGCATTTTCTCCTCGCCCTTAATCAACTTCTGGGAGAAATCCCCTCCTGATGAACTGCTGGCTTGGCCAAACATTGCCCCTCCTCCGCCCAGAAATCCATCTGATGCAGCCACAGCGCTACAAATAAGTTTGGGGGCAGATGCACACCATATATTCAAAGCACATTCAATGCACATTTTAAAGTGCACAGGGAAATCTCTCGGGGTGAGAGGCTGGGGGACAAGAGGCACACTCCCCATGTGTAAGCTGGGAGCACACACCCTTTTCTGTATGGCTCAAAAGTTAAGATATATCTGAGAGAGAGGATTCTGTACTTATCTATCCTTTCTTTCTATTCTCTGTTATTTTATTCTTTATTATTTTTAATATTTTTCTGTGCAATTAGTTGGCCTTTTATTGTCATGTGAAAAGTGTAAATAAGACTGTATCAAAAACATGCACAGCTTTTCCCAAAGAACACTGGGAATTGTAGTTTCACCCTTTGCAGGGCTACATTTCCCAGCACCCCCAGCAAGCCACAGTTCCCAGGATTCTTGGGGGTGGAGAGGAAAGCTGTACTGTAAATGTAAGACATGGCTTCAGTCAGCGGCGTAGCTAGCCGCCTGGCTGCCCGGGGCGGCAAACCTGAAGGTACCCCACCGGGGGGGCGGGGTATCCGTCACGCGCATGCATCATGTGTCACAACACATGCGTCGTGGCACGTGGCACATGCACACACAGGAGGCATGCACCGCAGCGTCGTGGCAAACACCGCGAGCAAGTTGCAGAGTGAGGCAGTCTCGCTTGCATCGGGGCTTCTCCTCCATAGCGGCAGCCGTCGGAGGTGGTCAGCCCCGTCCAGCCTGCTGCCTCCCGCCTAGCCTGCTGCCCAGGGCTGTGCGCGCCCCCCCCATTACGACACCACTGGCTTCAGTTTGAGGCTGACCACTTGGAGGAAAATATTGACTGTAACTTGTCTGTGTTGACAGACTGTGTTGACACAAGAGCTCTTGTGCTCAGGTCTTGCTTGCGAGTTTCCCAAAAGACGCATCTGGTTGGCCACTGTGAGAGCAAGATGCTGGACCAGATGGGTCATTGGCTTACATCACCTGCTAGGATGGCGGGGTCTCCTGTCAATCAGCTGGTCGCCAGTATCTCCAAGGCGCTGTTCCTTTGCTGGGGTGGTTTGATTTCCAATGGGGCAGGCAAAGGAAAAGCACACCGTCCTTGTGACACCAGGTGACTGACAGGTCAGTTGCCCGACTACGCGGGACACAACCTGTTTGTGATCTCTGCTGATGGGGTGATAAGGGCAAGCCAACACAGCAGCCCCCCAACTGGTTAAACAATTCTCCCCGTTCAGCCACATCGCTTGACAGAAGGAGAGGAATCGCCATCCATCCAACTCTCCCTGCTTTAGAGCCAGCTATTCCCGGCATCTGCTCCCTGGCAAGAACGCAAGCGGGTCATCTTCGGTCGAGGACGCTCCGAGTTCAGGAAGAGAAGACGGAGGAGGAGGAGGAGGTGATGGAGAGCAGGCAGAAAGAATCCCAAGAGGATTCCCAGTTGCTGCCAGGCCAAGTTAGTGATGGCTTGAAGCACAGGCTTTCTCTGTGGATCTTTGGCAAGGGGGAGCTGTGGCTGACTTGGCCCCGATCTGCAAGGGATGCCAAAGCTCAGGCTTCCAAAAAGATGTTGGCAGGTTCCTATTTAAACCAGTCCTTCAATCAGAACTGTGAGGACTGGGATCTTAGCTTATTTTTTAGAGGAAAGGCTGCATGCGGCTTCGATCCCCAGCATCTCTGGGCAGAGCTGGAAACCCAGAGAGCTGCTGCCAGCAAGTGTAGGCAACACTGAACTGGATGCGCCAATGGTCGGATTAGGTATAAGGCAGCTTCTCTTGTTCCTATTTTAAATCAGCCCCTTTGCTTGGAACCATGAGGACTAGAATATTGCTTTTTAGGGTAAGGGCTGTGGCTCAGTCCTGGGTCCAATCCCCAGTGGCCTCTCCAGGTAAGCGCTGGGAAACAGTCTGTCTCCAAAATGACGGAGAGCTGTTGCCAGGCCGAGCAGACAATACTGGCCTAGATGGGCCCCATTGCTCTGACTCGCTTCTACGATTCTATGAACAGAGAGACAGTGCAGACTCTCTCTCTCTCTCTCTCTCTCTCTCCATAGCCTCCAGGCCAAAGGGGACCCCCCCCCGATTTGGGGGCCTGTGGGAATGTGGCGTCCAGTCTCCGCAGGCATTCGGCAGGGGACAACAGCCTTGCCGCAGTGCAGTCTGTACGGAAAAGCCGGTGTCAGTTTTGCCTCGAAATGCCAGCGTTCCCCCCACACACACCCATGCACATCGCCCCCGTAGGCCCTCCTCACTTTGGCGCCCCCGCAGAAAAGCACGGTTTCCTCTGCTCCCCCGCCCTCCCACCACAGTTCCTTTTCAGTGGGATATAATCCTGCCTAAGCCTTTCCGCCACAGCAACCAGGGCCTCCGCAGTGCCTTGTGAAGCAGGGAGATAAGCTCGGGGGCCACTGTGATTCTGACACATTATTCCTAAATTAGGAATGGGGAGGGGGGATCGAGAGAGAGAGAGAGAGAGAGAGGAGGCGATGAGTCACAACCTTGCCGCATTCCGCTCTCAAGCCTGGAGCAGAAATCCGGACTGATCACACCAGTGCAAAACTCGGCCGGGCCCAATTCGCCCCCTTCCTCCCAGGATTGCAGCGGGTGAGGCTTCAGTCTGGCCTCTGAGCATGCAGCGACGTCCCCCTGCTTCAAGCCAGTTTTGCCGCATGAGATGGCCGAGTTAGGGATTAAGGCTACGATATTTTTTTTTGTTGTCATCGTGATTCTACGGGGTTCTCCACCTTTCAGTCCAGGCCATCGAAAAATGGTTGCTGTGAGGTCCGATCTGTTTGCCGAAGCATTATTGCGTGATTGCAATAATCGATTGCGTGATTGCAATAAACGATTGCATTTATCGTTTTTTAAGATGCGGGTGATGTTTACTGTGCTTCTACTAGGTTCTTGGGGTTGGTGGCTGCCTTGTGTTTTAATGAACTGCATTATTGCAGCTTAATGAAATGCGGTCTTCCACGCTTGGATCCTGCATGCTAAGGAATGGGTTGCCAATGCAATAAATAGTCAACGGTGATGTTAAAAGTCCCACAATCCTTCGTGTAATAAGCGAGCTTGACAAGGAGAAGGCACTGACGTCAAAGGAACATCAGAAGAGCCCAGATGCTGGATCAGCTGCCCAAGGGGGCCTGCCTAGTCCAGCATCCTGTTCTCACAGAGGCCAAATGCACCAAAGAACCTAGGAGTCCAGATAGAATGCCTCTGAACCTGGAGGTTCTATAATGACCCTCCCCTGAAGGAGCGTCTCCACCTCCATCATTCTGCTTGGACACTGAGGTCTAGCACCGAGGGCCTTCTGGCGGTTCCCTCGTTGCGAGAAGCCAAGTTGCAGGGAACTAGGCAGAGGGCCTTCTCGGTGGTGGCGCCTACCCTGTGGAACGCCCTCTCAACAGATGTCAAAAAGGAAAACAACTACCAGACTTTTAGAAGACATCTGAAGGCAGCCCTGTTCGGGGAGGCTTTTAATGTTTAATAGATTACTGTGTTCTATTTTCCTGTTGGAAGCCGCCCAGAGTGGCTTGGGAGACCCAGCCAGTTGGGCGGGGTATTATTATTATTATTATTATTATTATTATTATTATGATGATGATGATGAAAAACACAGCTGCTGAATCAGGCTGAAGGGGCCCATCTAGTCCAGCATCCTGTTCTCACAGTGGCCAACCACATGCCCAAATGGGGAATCCCGCAAGCGGGGACTTGAGTATGAGAGCCCTCTCCCCATTGGTTACTCCCAGAAACTGGTATTCAGAGGCATGCTGCCTCCAACAGCCATTGTGGCAAGTGGCCTCATCCTCCTCTGGTGAATTTGTCTAATCTCCTTTCTAAAGCCATCGGGCCAAAGGAGGCCCGTCAAATCCAACTGCCTGTTCTCACAGTGGCCAAATGCCCCTAAGAATCTAAGAGTTTAGATAGACTGTCTCTGGGCCTGGAGGCTCCATAGGGACGTGAAAAGGGCCTGGTGGATTAGGCAAATGGCTCCCCCCCTTGCCCCTTGCCCTGTTCTCACAGCGGTCAACCAGATGGCTCTCCTGGGAAGCGCATAGGCAGGACCTGAGTGCAACAGCCACGCTCTCCCCATCTGTGATTTGCAGCTGATGCCCCCGAGAGAGGAGGCAGAACTTCACCATCACGGCTAGTAGCCATCAGCAGCCTTTTCCTCCATCAATTTTTCTGCCCATTGATACATTATGCGGCAGCGAATTCCATACTCCAGACTGTGTCTCAGCCTGTGTCCAGACTGTTTAACATCCTGGCACTTGAAGGCAGTTCAGGGTTCAGGATGAGCTGCTTTGAACTCCATGTGGAGTAGAGGGTGTCTATGATTTCAGAGCACTTCCCATGTAAAAACCAAAACAAGAATGCCCTGAATGTAGTAAGTTACCACATCAAATGGACGGCTATACAAAGCCAATGTCTCCTTGAAGTCCTAGCTCACTACAGGTTTTTATTGTTAAGAGGCAGGAGAGAGGGGATCCCATGTAGAGGAGTGTTTACAATTAATTAGAAACCTCATCACTCACACGCAGACTGCCCAACATCTGCTGACTCACTCTGTCTAATGGTAAGACCAGAGTTTGGATGTTGTTTCAGAACCAGCCATGCTTCGACTGAGTGTCCTCCTCTCCGCAGTGTCACGTTCCTGGGATCAAGCTCCCCTTATTTGAATTTATTGTATTGTATTTCTCTCCCACCTTTTTCTCCAAGGAGCTCAAGGTGCGGTACGTGGTTCTCCCTTCTCATTTAATCCTCACAACAACCCAGTAAGGTAGGTTAGGCTGAGAGGCAGCGACAGGCACAAGGTCATACCCAGTGAGCTTCATTCCTCTCCAAGTTGGGGATTTGAACCCTGGTCTCTCCCTGTTCCTGGTCCGACACCCTAACTGCTACACCACCACTAGCACTTCTCCTTCAGGGGATGAGGCAGAGGGGTGGAGTGGGAGAGGGAATTCCCCTAACCCTGCCCCCAGATGTGCACACTGAACCAGAAGAACCCCTTGCACAAGAGGAGGCTGTTGGGCCGGTAGCCATTCAGCCCAAGGAGATGGTGGTGCTCTCCTCTAGCTACTGCTCTAAAGCCCCAAGCAAAACCTCACCCTCCCCTGCTCTGTTGGAGTTGATGTCTGCTAAAACAGCTTGCGCCTCTTTAAATAAAGAGGCTCCTCCCACAGAAGGCGGGGCTAGCTGCTCAGATAGAGTTGCCTGTTTATGTATCCGTTTGGCTGGTGCTGAAACAACATCCAAGCTTTGCTCTCATGCATCACTGCATGGAGCTGTCCAGGGTGCTGCTGAGACCTCATCACCATCCTACTGAGGCTGTTACTCAAGACACAGCACGGCAAGTGTCCCTGCATTTGTGCTAGAAACGGGGATAGCCAGCGGGTTGACTTACAGATGCTGTTGGACTATGACTCCCGTCATCCTTGACTCTTAGTCACTCTGTTTTGGACGGATGGGAGCTGTAGTTCACCAACCCCTAGAGGGCACCATGTTGGGTATCCCTGTGCTAGGGTCACCCAGCTTACCCTCTGCCTAAAACCCATGCAAACAGTTTATAGAGACTGTCAATGAGGCTTTTTCAAACTTGAATTTCACACTTGTGTGCTATCTTGGGGCAGGTGGAGTTGTCTGGAAGGCAGCGTACCCATAAATGCCAACCTATGTCCTAGCCCCTTCAATCCAACATCAAGCTGCCACCCCCACCAGCAGCCCATTTTCTCCTTGGTTGGGGGGACTTACCCAGCATGCCTTTATTGGAGTCCGACAAGCACATGTCCTTCTCGGCGCTGGGAAGGACAAAGCCCACCACGAAGATCTCCACCCCATCAGCCATGAGGGCCAGCCCCAGCACAAAGTATAGAGTCCACTGGAACCTCCCGTGTCCACATTCCTGGAGGATCAGCTCATACTGCTGGGCCAGCTCTTCCTTCTCCTTCTTCTTCTCCCCTTCCAGGTCATCAAAGTCCCTGAACTCGCTCACCACCTCCTGGTTGGCCGTCAAGTGGTCCCCACTCTTGAGGGAGTCATTCCGGGGGATGCCCTGGTACTCTCCTTCATAGATTTCATCGTCCTCGTCATGGCCCTCGGTAGCATCACTAGAGGCCCCCTCGTCGTCCACTGCCGGCTCCCCACGATAGTAGCCGTCCTGGGGCTGGTAGTCCTCATCGTCGTCGTCCTCTTCGAAGCGGGCGTAGGAACGCTTCGTGTACTCATCCTGCACCCGGTCCACCCCTTTGCCTACCTTCTTGGTGGCGTGCTTCTTCACTTCCTTGGCAATGTCTTTCGCCCCGCGGATGAAGGCGGTCCGGTCTCTGAAACCTTCATCCATGGTTTTCTGGCTTTGGAGGTCAAAGGGAGAGGAATATGCTCAGGAGGTCTTCTCAGTTCAGCACCCAGAATAGGTGGACAGCTCCTTCCTTCGGAATAAGAGAGATCTGCAGGGTCTTCCCAGTTCAGCACCCAGAAAGTGTGGACAGCTCCTTCCCTTTGTTGGCAGAGAAATGCACTCCAGAGGACTAAGCTTACAGAGTCTTCTCAGTTCAGCACCCAAAAAAGGGCGGATAGCTCCTTCCCTTTGGATGGTTATCCACCCAAATTACAAGGCT
Organism: Zootoca vivipara; assembly: GCF_963506605.1. Classification (NCBI taxonomy): domain Eukaryota; kingdom Metazoa; phylum Chordata; class Lepidosauria; order Squamata; family Lacertidae; genus Zootoca; species Zootoca vivipara. The sequence goes on from NC_083292.1 coordinate 37,446,039, forward strand.
AACTTGAGGCCTTCCAGCAGGCGGGTGAGAGCCACTTCGAGGGCTGCCCTCTGCCAGGCTGAAGCCCCCATCCGTCTAAATCCAAGCTTGCCTTTGGGGAGCCAACGGGCCAGTGGAGGGAGTCGCTCCTTCTGCGTGGGTGGAGATGGGCCTGCAAGGACGACAAAGCAAAAACTGGAACACTTCAGACATGGAACGAAGGACGGGAGCAAATTCATACAGAAGGGAGCCTGTAAATCAAACTAGCATGGCCAAACTGGCCAAAGGAGGAATGTGGATTTAGTGGATCTGGCTACATCAGAACATAACAAGAGCCTGTGTGAGGAAAAAATTATTCCACCTTTGCGTGGAACTAGCTGGCAGTGCTGAGTGCATTTTTTGAAAGCTCCAGACTTATCCCCGGCCCCCCACCCCCAAAAAAGAATATCTCCAACACACAGTTAAACTATGGAACTCCCTCCCACATGAAGCAGGGGTGGCCAACAGCTCTGAATACCAGTTGCTGGAAGCCACAGGAGAGGAGAGTGTTGTCCTTGTGCTCAGGTCCCATTTGAGGGTTTCTCAGCAGCATCTGGTTTGGCAACTGTGAGAACAGGATGCTGGACCAGATGGGCCCCCTTTGGCCTAATCCAACAGGACTCTTCCTATGTTAATAACATAGGATGGACCCCACACACACACACACACACAAAACCCAACCCTGGGCATTGAATGAGAATGCCCCCCTCCCTGTGTTAAGGGCATCTGTTCTTTGTGCAGGGGAGTAAGCGTTTTAACATCCCCCAACAGGCAGCAGGCAAGCCCAATTTCCAAAAACAAATCAAGCCCGCAATTTGCCAGAATGAAAAGGCTCAGGCAATGAAGCGCTTGCTGCGGCACGGGAGAAATAAACCTGTCGCTGTATATTTTTAATATGCTTGTTATTCGTGAACTATGGCACTGCACTCCTGAACTGTGAAAACTCAGCCGTTGTAAATAAAGCTGACTCTGGAGTTTTCATTTTAGCAGAAGGGTGGGTTTGGTGTGTGTGTGTCTGTGTGTCTGTGTGTCTGTGTGTGTGTGTGTTTTGGAGAGCGGGGAGGTACAGTGAGAAGTATTTGAATGGTAGGGATATGTCAATTGACTTGTAGCACAGGCAGTCTTCTCAGAGTGGGCAGATTCCTCCGGGAAGTCCACAGCCCACTCATGGAGACAAGAGCCCTCACTATTACTCAGAAGAACAGATAATCATAGAATTGTAGAGTTGGAAGGGACCCCGAGGGTCATCTAGTCCAACCCCGTGGAATGCAGGAATCACAGCTAAGGAATCCCTGGCAGATGGCCACCCAACCTCTGCTTAAAAACCTCCAAGGAAGGAGAGTCCACCACCTTCCAAGGGAGTCTGTTCCACTGTTGAGCAACCTTCAGAAAGTTCTTTCCAAGGTTGAGTCGGAATCTTCTTTCTTGCCATTTGAATCGATCAGTTCAGATCCTGCCCTCTGCAACAGCCACGCTTGCTCCATCTTCCAGGGGGCAGGCCTTCAGATATTTGAAGATGGCTCTCATATGTCCTCTGCATTGTCTCTCCTTCAAGCCTTCCAGATATTGCTGGATCCCAACTCCTGGCCATTGGCTATGTTCACTGCTAAGACCGATGGGCATTGGAGTCCAGCAACAATACGGCCACAGATGTTACAAGTGAACAGTGAAGCCAGGCAGCCCATCACAAGCCTTATATTTTATTCAAATTAAGCGGCAGCGTTTATCCAAGATGTTTGCATCAGGCTCACAGCGACAGGCACCCGGGCTGGGAGCCAAACAGCACCCGAAAGGGAGAAGCTGGGAAGATCTTTCCACAGCCTTGTTCAATGTCAACCTTTACACAGGGGAAGGTCCAGATTGAAACAAAGAGGCAGTGTTGTGTAGTGGTTAGAGCATTGGCCTAAGAACTGGGAGAGACCACGGCTCAAATCCCACACACTCAGCCATGAAGCTCACTGCGTCTGACCTTCAGCCAGACACTGTCTCTCAGCCTGACCTACCTCACAGGGTTGTTGTTTGGGGGGGTTAAATGACAAGAAGGACCTGGGAGAGAATTACCCCACTTAACTGACCTCGCAGGGTTGTCGTGAGGATTAAATGGAGGGGAGGGGAGATCCATATACACTACCTTGAGTTCCTTGGAGAAAAGGGTGCAGTAGAAAAGCCATAAAATAAATAAATTGGGATTTTTGTGGTTGTGGTGGTGGAGTTTGTTGCTTCTTTTGATAATCCCTTTTTGTATCTCTATTTTACATCTTGTGGTTTACGTGGAAATTGTTTGATTTGGCTGTGTACTTTTTGATGTTTTATTCATAGCCTGTTATTACTTTTGCTATGCTAATAATTATGTGATTTTCGTTCGTGCTGTTAAGCCACCTTGAGCATGGGTACAACTACGGAAAGGGGGCAAGCCAATAAAATCGGCTGTTACGTGAACATTGCCTGAGACTTTACCATTCTTCCAGACATCCTTACATAATAACAGCCCTGCTGAATCAGGCCCATGGCACCCACCGCCCAGTTCCCCCAAAGGGAAGCCCGTGAGCAGGATCTGACCACCCTCTCCCCTCTCATGGCTTCCAGCAACTGGCCTTCACAAGCATTGCTGCTTCCAAAGGTGGAGGCAGAGCGCAGCCATCATGGTTAGCACCCACGGATAGCCCTCTCCTTCATTATTTTGTCAAAACATTTGTTGCCCCTCCTTGGAGGGCATCCCCCTGTTTCTAGACAGCTGAGCACTTAGGACTTTCGCTTATCAATAACCAGATGAAACTAAAATGGAAATGAGGAGGGGAGGAAACACGAGAAAACACGTCACTGATAAATCCTGTGGTCCATGAAATGGATTTTTATTTTGATTTTAAAATAGACCAACCAACTGGTTTGAAAAATCTCGGTCCCACTTTTTTTTTATAATCGCCTGCCCCAGGGAAGAGGGGAAGCAAGGGGAGTCGGGGAAGGGATTTACGAGGATGAATGCAAGCATCCCACAGTTTGCCAAGCAACCCTGCTCTCTCTCTCTCTCTCTCTCTCTCTCTCTCTCTCTCTCTCCTCTGCTCGAAATAGGATGCTATTTTTAAGCACTGGTAGCAGAAGCATGTCTGGTAGGAAGAGAAACAGGCAGGTTATGCATGAACAGATGTCTGCGTATGGATGTATACAAGGCTTTTTAAAACAAACAAAAAACAAAAACAGACACTTGTCCGGTCGCCCGTAGCAAGCTGAAAGGACCAGCCGGTGAATCTTGGAGCAGAATACACCTTTCTGATTTGTTATGTTCCCATTTACATGTCTCTAATAACTGAACGAGAAGTATATCATAGAATCATGGGATTGTAGAGTTGGAAGCGACCCCGAGGATCATCTAGTCCAACCCCCTGCATTTGCAGGAATCCTGCCCATAGCCATCCCTGCGTGGGCTTGAACCAATAACCATTTGTTTAACAGCCAGGTGCCCTGACCAATTGCACCACCTGTATATGCATGAATGGATTTCTGAGTGTGGATATATATAAGGTGGGTTGGTTGGTTTTTTAAGCTTGAATGCCTGTGGTGAGTCGAAACTGTTTCCAGAGAACCAGACATCTTTAACTAGAATATGCCTTTTCCCGTTGGTCGTGCCCCCATTTCCAGGCCGTCATGGATACTAGCCAAGTAGAGCCAGCCATATCTTTTGCTCGGGAAACCAGAGTTTAATGGGCCAGAAAGGGATAGCTAAGTCGCTGAAGCATGAGACTCTTAATCTTGGGGTCGTGGGTTCAAGCCCCACGTTGGGCAAAACTTGAGCATTGCAGGGGGTTGGACTGGATGACCCTCAAGGTCCCTTCCAACTCTGCAATTCAGTGATTCTATGATAGCACACCCTACAGGATTTTGGACTACAACTCCCATCAGCCCCCAGTGGCAAAACTGCCTGCTCTGGCACACCCATACTATCTGGGGGCTTGATGGGAGTTGTAGTCCAAGAAGATCGTCTAGGGGGTGTTAGGTTGGGAATAGATCATCCCTGGGATGGCAGAGATATTTGGAGAGGTCAGGAGGGCCCGAACCAAAGGATTCACTATGGTCAACTACAGATATGCCTTATCTATCTATCTATCTATCTATCTATCTATCTATCTATCTAGAGCAGTTGAACCTCGCTGTTCAGCCAAAAAAGCTCCCAGACTGGCTTACATACACTCAAAACAATAAAGTCCCTGCCTACACAGCCTTCCATTCTGGAAAAGAATGACACACGAAGACTGAGAGCTCAGTTGGCTAGAGCGTGGCGCTGATAAGGCCAAGGTTGCAGATTCGATCCCTGTATGGGACAGCTGTGGGGGGGGGTTGGGCTAGATGATCCTCAGGGTCCCTTCCAACTCTACAATGCTAGGATTCTATGAAAAAATAATTTTAAAAAATCAAAACTCAGGCACTGGTTTCTAAATATTTGTTCCTCTAAGGAGAAGCTGGTCCAGTTCATTCAGAGAAAACGGGAGGTGCCAATGAGAAGTTCTTCTCCCTCTATCAAAACACTAGAATTCCTGGACATCCATTGAAGGTAAATATGGGAAGATTTAGGATAGATAAAAGGAAGTCCTTCTTCATGCAGCGCAGAGTTAAACTTTGGAACTCTCTCCCACATGAAGCAGTGATGGGCACTAATCTAGATGGCTTCAAAAGAGGGCAGGACTAATTCATGGAAGGCTATCAATGGCTGCTGGCTATGAAGACTATGCTCTGCCTCCACAGTAAATGCTCCTGAATACCAGTCGCTGGAAACCCCGAGAGGGGAGAGCGGTCTTATATTCGAATCCTGTGGTCACTGTCAGAACAGGAGGCTGAACCAGACGGGGGGCACTTTGGCCTGATCCTGCAGGCTCTCCTTATGTTCTTAAAGCTAATGAAATGAAATTTCTGCTTCCTATCTCTCCTACCAAGGCAGCTTCCCCCAGGTGACAGCTGAAGTGAGCGCAGCCCCGGTGGAGCTGGGCTGCCAAAGCAAAGCTTCCATGTAGAAGAAATTGCAGTTTGGGGAACAGACGGGCACCAAGCAAGATGGAGAGAGATCAGAGAGCTGAGAGATCATTTACTAGGAAATCCTCTCTGCATGTCTCTCGTTTTCTCTCATGATCCAATGTGGGGCAGTGGGTCTCTTGCCTGCTATGAGCACAAGCCGTCTGCCTCCAACGAGACCAAAGTTGTCCACATGTAAATAAACTAAATAATTACAGACAGGCCGGAGGCCAAATCCCTGGTCCCAGGGGCTTTCTGCTACTTGGGGAACAGGTGGAACAGCAGGTATGGTTTGAGCCAGAGGGATAGTATGTCTTGGCTAGTAACTCTAGAGTTACTGGGAAGCTAGCGTGGCGTAGTGGTTAGAGTGTCAGGCTAAAGCCTGGGAGACCAGGGTTCAAATCCCGCACTCGGCCACAAGGCTCACTAGGTGCCGGTCACTGCCTCTCAGCCTGGCCTACCTCACAGGGTTGTTGTGGAAGATACTCAAGGAGGGGAAGAACCATGTACGCTACCTTGAGGGGGGAGGTAGGATATGAAGACAGTGAATGAATAAATAAACTTTTAATGGACTTTGGCGGGGTGCCTCCAGGCTGCCGGCGTTTCTTGGGAGAGAGACCAGCACACGCTGCAAATTTAGGTTTGCACAATTAAAGTGGGTCAAGGCTCACCCTGTCACCGCGGCACAACAAATCCATTCCTTAAAAAAAAATTAATAATAATAATAATAATAATAATAATAATAAAGAATCTGACATTTTGCAGTTTGGACAAATGACATAACAGGAAGACGTGCAAAACCCCATAAGAAAATTGGGGCGGAGGCTCGTTGCATGCCCAGCCCTGTAAACAAAATCAGAACAAATGCTCAATAAAATGCTGCATATGGCCTATTCTCCCTGTAAGCTCTGGTCAAAGCGGGTTATTTTTTTATTCCATAAATTTATACACCACTTGGTGTTAAAACAAAAAGAAACCCACCAAACCTAAAGCAGTTTACGAAAAAGATAAAGTGATTAAAATGATTGGTAAGAAAAGGGAAGAATGCCACGAATGTCCATCTGCCTATTCACAAATAAAAACATGCTTTTTAGGGATGTTCAGAGATATATGCTGAAATTCTGATTTCCAAGGAATGCAAATAAGCGCAGGGGGTTTCTAGTGGAGATGACGGGAATCCAAAACGGGGTGGTGTCTGGAGGAACGAGAGGAAGAAAATGCTGACTCAAACGGTAAGAGCAGGGACAGGATTGTGCCATAGAGGACGTCAAAAGATGCCTAGAAATGGGTCCCTTTTACCGACCCTCCAAGTGCCCCTATTTTTCCAGGGACATCCGTCCGTGTTTTAGAGAAGCTGTCCTGGTTTCTGATTTCATCCCGGAATGTCCCACTTTTCCTTAGGATGTCCCTCTCCTTCAGCCTCAGTTGCCCAGCCTTTAAAATGGGAACATAACACTGTCCTCTCCTCTCGACAAAAAATAAAATAAAATAAATCCTGGGTTTGCCGGGGGGGGGGGGTGACTATCAGTTGCTAACGTTGGGGCTGTGTATTTAGCTAGCAAGGTGCCTGCCATCCTTCTGGGCCTAGTAGGTGAGACAGCATCCTGCAGAGACAGACAGACAGACAGACAGACAGACAGACAGACAGACAGACAGACACACACACACACACACACACACACACACACACACACACTGGGCATGTAGGCAAAGAGTTTTAAGGGCCCCCTCCCTCATATCATAGGGTGGGGAGGGAAGGAAAAGGCCTAGGCATCTACTGTCAAGATGGTAGGTGCGGTTTGCACCCCAAAAATCCAACAACCACTTTGCTTTCTATTATGTGGAGAAAATATATGGAAATATATGGGGAGCCAGTGCAAAAGAGGGGGTTAGAGTGCTGAACTAGGCTCTGGGAGACCAGGAGCAGTGGCAGACACTGGGATCTCAAATTTCGGCAGGGCCCTGAATTTGTGCCACACTGAAATTTGTGCCCCTTGTGCTCCGTTCTACACCATGGTTGTGGCAGCCGGCCAGTGAAACCACATCAGCCGCCCTACCCTAAAACCGCCTCTGCCGGGTTCGAATCCCCACTTGGTTATAAAGCAGACTTAGGCCATGGCATTGGGGGCCGGTCACTGCCTCTCTCGGTCTCACCTACCTCACAAGGTTGTTGTGGGGATTTACTTACTTTATTAAAAAAAATTCATTAAGGTTTCTAGAGAAAAATACAAAACTTAATATATTTAATATATCTTAATATCTTACTATCTTTAATATATATAACTAATATCTTTAATATATATAAACTTAATATCTTTAATATATATAAACTTAATATCTTTAATATATATATAAACTTAATATCTTTAATATATATAACTAACACCAAATCAAGCCTTTTATCTGAATAGAATAAAAACACAAAAGGGAGGGGGAGGGTAAATAGAGAAAGAAAAAGAAATGAATAAAAAGCGTAGAAAAGAGGGGTTAAAGGGGAAAGGTAGAAAAAGGTTGTTGTGGGGATTAAATGAGGAGGGGGGGAAGAATTGCATGTGCCACCTTGAGCTCCTTGGAGGGAAATGGTGGAATACCAGTGCAAGAAATAAAAAAAATAAAAAATAAGTTGATTACTTGGGAACTGTGGCTCTGTATCTGGAATCAGGGTGTTTTTTTCTGGGACTCAGCCACCTCCCAGCTCTCCCACTGCCATCTCTCATAGCTGATAACTTAAGGTGGTATCCAACTAAGTCCTGCTTAGTGAAGTGAGACAGGCTCGTCAACCTCAGTGGGTCCGCCCTGCATAAGACTGGCATTGGAGAGACAAGCCTTGGCATTCATCAGGGTTTTGATTTTGTCTGGAAATCCCACCTGCTGTTGAGACTGCCCGTTTTTTTGCTCCAAATCCACAGGTGACATACAGCCTGTCTGCCTTGTGTCCCGCGGAACTCAATGGGAGCCATTTGGAGCTCAACCTGTCTCTCTATCTCTGTAACCCAGCCACCCTTAAATCTGCATGGCCCCGCCCAGGGCTCCGTTGGTCACACTGAAGTGTAACACAGAGACCGGAAGCGGGTTTTGAAAAGAGAGTACAATGCAGGGAAATCATTGTAAACGCTGTGCATTGGTTGTAATTCCTGCATTGCAGGGGGTTGGTCTAGAGGACCTTTGGGGGTCCCTTCCAACCCTCCAATTCTCTGATTCCATGTCCCCCTATCCTCGCCTGAATTAATTCCGGGTGCAGAGGGGTTCGTTTTTACCTTCCCTGACCCCTTTCGAATGTCACAGCACCTCCTCCTCAACATATTTATTCATTTATTTATGTAGAATTTATAAACCTCTTGACTGCAAACAAAAAGCTCGAAGCAGTTTACAAAAAAGAAGAAAAAAGAAGATAAAACCATAAAATTATCACTGGAAAGAAATTAGCAGCAATGATTTCAAAGTCTGATATCAGTAGGCAGAGAATTCCAAGATATAGGATGAATTCTGAATAAACTGGTGGTATAGAAAAGGTCCTTGGTTGAAGAGGCACACACAGAGAGACCTGTGCACATATTGAAATAAACACATATTCAGAAAGAAACCAAAAGAGAGCACAGAGAAGGCCCCACTGCATGATATCAATAGGCAGGGAGTTCCAAAGTTTAGGGTGATTGCTGAATAAACTGGTGGTCTGGAAGGGTCCTTAGCTGCAAGGCGCATGCACACACATACACACACATGCACCTGTGCACAAGTGGAAACAAACACATACGCAGAAAGAAACCGAAATGTGTGCAATGAAGGTGGTTGCCTGATATCAATAGGCAGGGAGTTCCAAAGGTGCCGAGTGCGTTTCCCCCCTGCCTCTGCACATTCAGGATCCTGAATGGGCCCCTGAGGCCGAATTACGCCAATTCAAAGGTGCCTGCACCAGCTCTCTCCTTCTCTGCTGGGATGTGTTTGTGCGTGTGGGTCCTCTGTGACCATCTCTGTGCGTTATCGAACCCAACTTTCAAAACCACAATTAAAGGAAGACAAACACAGCATCCGCAGGGCCTGGTGTTTGGCTTGACAAGGTCACCCACTGAACCACAGCTTTAAAAAAACAACCCACACATATATTTGTATTCTCCCTCTGATGACTGATTTAAAAGCACACAACACAGAACCAGAGAGAGAGGAAGGAGATGTTTCTATTGACCGACTTGGCCGGGAAAGAACTGGCTTACACAATAAAATTAAAACATCAAGGAAGGAACAGTCTTGTGTGGGCTCCCCCTCCCCAGCCAACATCAACCTCCATCCAATTCTTCCATCCGTTTTGCAATCATCTTTGGAAGGCAGGATCTGTCTCAATCTTCTCCCTCACCCCCCAAAATGCTGATCAAACATAGCTTCCCCCCCCCCAGGAGTCCAATGACCTTATTTCAATATCACAGCAACATTCCCCCCCCCCAAAAAACCCTGTAGGGATGCTATTGAGTCAAGGGACCTGGGAGGGGAGGTTAAAATAATATAAAATGGCTAGAAATGATGGGGGGGGGGGAGTGAGAGAGTAATGAACCCCTTTAGGAAATCCCTCCTCCCCGCTTTGTTAGCGTAGGAAAAGAAAGATTCCCGAACCCCCCAATTTTCAAAGGCAGTGGGGTAAACTAGTTTTTAAGAGATCTGAAGGGGGGGCTGGAATGAGAGGTTCCCAAAATTCGGAAGCTCCCCAACCCATGCATGTCCCATTTTCCTTGAATGACATATCATAAGCTTCAATTCCAGCCTCTAAATGTCAAAACGCCCTGGTTTTGTTTTGTTTTTAAATAAGGGAACCATCTCCAGAAGGCTGAAATTAAAACCTTCCTCAGCACATCCCACACAATCCAGCCTCTCTTTAAAAAAATAAAGAAAAAGACAAAAAAGACCGGTATTTTTTATTTCTGGCATTTCCTTTCCGCCATCCGTTCTCCAGGCTCACCCCGTTCATACAGATGGTGTATGTGGCAAGGGTTTTGTTACGGGGGGGGCAGGGGGGTTATCAGAAACAACCTCCCCTGAGTGCCCCCCACCCCACAATCAAATTATTTGGTGGGCCCTGGGAAGACAGAGGGGGGGAATCCAGTCTGCAGAAAGATGAGTGCAGAGTTAAGAACAGCCACTACCACTAAACACCCCAAATTTGCAATTCTGAACACCCCCAAGGTCATTCCTTGCTCTGTTTGCACACACTTCAGCCCTTCCAAATTTCAATATTCCGCCCCCCCCCCCCTCCTTGGCAAAAGCCAGATATAAATAAAACCTCCCGTAAAAGCGAGATGCCAAAGTCAGGAAGCCTCGTCTTCCGTTGGCCAACGATTGCTCTCCAGCCTGACAGCCAAGAAAGATGAAGGATGCCACAAGAAATTGGCTAGGGGGAAGGCGGGAGAGAGAGGAAGAGAGACTTGCAGAAATTCAGGCCGAACCCAAAGGCAAGGTTTTCCAGGACAAAATGGCCACACCGAGGGAGAGATGTGGTGGTGGTGTATTTGGGGGTGGTTTTGCCATGCCATCCACCCTCAACAAGGTGGCGGGAAAAGGCAGGCAGGCAGGCACCTAAGGAAGAGAGAGGCGATAGCCCTGCTTACCTGCTCTGTGGTACCCAGACACAGCTCTCGCTCTCCTCCTCCTCCTCCTCCTCCTGTCTCAGGCGCTCATCATCAGCCGGCAAAGGATGCTACTGCAACCAGGATGCAGGAGGAGGGAAGGACCAAAGGGGGGGGAGCAACGTTAACACTGCAGCTTCCAACCAGGAGAATGAGGATGGGAGAGTCCATTGTGGCAGGGAGAGGAAGGGAGGGGCGGGCAGGCAAAAGAGAAGGGGTTGGTGGGGGGGATGCAGTAAGGGGTTCAGGACCAAGCAAAATTGGGCAGATTTGGGGGAGAGAGAAAATAATAGGCTCTTCCCCACCCCCTGCGCGCAGTTACCTTCTGTCTCCGTCCTGGAGGACCTTTCCAAGCTCAGATTTCTCGAGGCTCGGAGATATTTTTTTCCTCGTTTTAACCCCAAAATGCACCAAGGGGAGTCTAAGTGACTAATGGCCTCGTTAGGCAGTTCCAGCTGACGGTGTGGTTTGTTTTCCTTTCTTTCTTTCCCAGTGGTGCGAAGGTGAAAAGAGGAACAGAACAAAAAAGGAAAAAAAGCTTTTTTGCTGGTAGATTCCCTTCGAAAGTCCCCAGAATGGGGAAGGAAAGGAAAGGTTAAATGGTGAGGAAAGGAAGGGTTAAATGGATGCGGTGTTTAAATTAATCTCATTTTCTTTTATAAACAAAAAACAAAACAAAAAATGTTATTTGTTTATTTCTTGCATTTCTGTCCCACCTTTTTTGTCTCCAAAGAGCTCAAGGTGACGAATGTGGTTCTACCTCCCTCCTCGTTGAATTCCCCACAACAACCCTGCGAGGTAGGTTGAGCTGAGGGGCAGTGACTGCCTCAAGGATTTAGGGCAGTGTGAGCGGTTCCCATGCACAAGGCGCCGAGCTGAGGGGGCACAAAATTGACCCATAATTGAGAAGATCCATTTGGGGGTGACAATTTTTGGCTGCACTCAGGGCGCCATATTGCCATACTACCAGAGATTACCGAAGTCCGCCCCTGAGGTCACCCAGGGTGCGCTTCATGGCCAAGTTGAGATTTGAACCCTGATCTCTGCCGGATCCAAGTCCTATACTCTCACCACTGCACCACCCTAGCTTTCTGGTTGCGGGGCGGGGAAGGAAGAAAACAGAACAAGGAAGCTCCTTGGTTGATGTCAGAAGGATTTGATACATAGCCACACTGCCTCGTCCAACAGGAGGAGCCTGCCAGCGGAAGGGAGCCAGTCTAACCTCATTTGGGAGGCAATCCTATAATCTGGGGCAACCACAGAAAAGGCTCTGTCCCTTGGGTCACCACCAACCATGCCTCTGATGTTGATGGAACCAAGGGGAGAGATTCATCTGAGATTTTTGGCATCTGGGCAAGTCCGTATAGGGAGATGCAATCTTCCAGGTAGCCTGGGTCCAAGGCAATATTTGCTTAACCATGGGTAGGCAAACTAAGGCCCAGGGGCCAGATCCGGCCCAGTTGCCTTCTAAATCCGGCCCGTGGACCGTCCAGGAATCAGTGTGTTTTTACATGAGTAGAATGTGAGCTTTTATTTAAAATGCTTATCTGGGTTATTTGTGGGGCATAGGAATTGGTTCATTTTCCCCAAAAATATAGTCTGCCCCCCCCCCCAGGTCTGAGGGACAGTGGGCCAGCCCCCTGCTGAAAAAGTTTGCTGACCCCTGCTTAAGACCATCTCTATGTGGTCTACAAAATAATACATTGAAACTGAGAAACTACAATATAATGCACTGCAATATTACACAGCACTACAGTGCAATGCCTTTAAAGAAGATAATCCCCCCAAACAAAAACATAGCAGCACATTTTGAAACTTCAGCATTCACAGCATCCTCAGAACCACTCCACTTTGTATTTTTTTTTAAAAAAATAAAAATAAATCAAGTTCCTAGTCCCTGTTGCTCAAAAGAGCAGCATTGAGGTTTCCATCAAAGGGAGAGAGGTCTTCAGCCACTGCTATAGAACACCTCTTTGCTCCTCTCTCTGACTCATGAAACCAAAGCAATACAAAGTCTCCAGATCCACTTCATCCACATAGTTTGCCCAGGTCCTCTGAATTAATTTTTGCTTTCCTGGTGCAGAAATCTTGCGCCCTTGGTATACTACAAGCCTTTGGATACTCTAAGATGAGAGTGTGGGAGTCCGGAGGATCCACATTTCCACAAATAAGATCCTGAATGCTGGAAGCATTTGGAAGATAAAGGGGTTTCTTCTGCGAAGTGTTCGTGTGTGTGTGTGTTGGTCTAGCCGGTGGAATACACCTGTTTCCCATTTCTGCTGCTAAGTGACAGCTGGGGAAGAACCAAAGGTTGCTTCTCTGAGCTGAACCGATGGACTAGTCCTGCTCCTCTTTCCCTCCCTCTGCATTGCAGCACGGTTGGAATTTCAGCTCTCAAGTTTGGGATGGAGAACCCCCCCAGATGTGGTCTCACCATTCTCTTCCCTGAACGTTGGGCCGTGCTGAGGCTGACGGGAGTTGGGAGTCCAGCGACACCACATAATTTCCCCATATCTGAATCAAGTATTTCCATGGCTTCCCTTGACAGCATTCTAAGAGGTCAGTTAAGGTCAGAATGGGAAACAGGCTTATAGCTTGAGGACTAGAACCCTCGCTCCGTTTTGAGCTTACTGTGTCCACTCTCTCGGTCCCACGCCAATTATTTGACCCTCCACCTGTAGCAGAGAGGGTCTGGATAATCTTCACACCCACTCTCCACTTTTATTTTATTTTAAAGAGTGGTTCTGAAGTGTCGGTTCCGTTCCGAGCGGTAAAACCCCACCGGGAGATTCGGAGCGGCTGCTTTCTCAGCGTAACAAGGAATTATAGCATCCGTGCAGGGCTGATAATCGCTCACTTAATAGCTTTTCCTTCTGCCGCTCGAGGGAGAGGATCTTTAAAGAACAGCCCTGGCAAAGGAGCCATTTGGCTGCCTTCGCTTGGCTGGCTGGGAATGAGTCACGGAGGCAGTGGAGATGGATGTCTGGGCTGGGCCAAGGAGGTGGCTCGACCGAGAGGATCCGTCCACGGCTGGCAACGGGCTCTAGGCTGGCAGCAAAGGCAGTGGTGCGGGAGATTAATGGATGAGGCCTGCGATGGGGCCACAATCTACCAGGGAAATCCTTCCAACTGTACAGCCTATCAGCAAAATTCATGGTGAGAGGCATTTGACAATGGAACAGATTGCCTCGGAAGGGGGAGCAGTCTTTTTCCTTTGAAGTTCTTAAACAGAGGGTGGCTGGCCATCTGTTGGGGATCTGCTAGCTGTGATTCCTGCACTGCAGGGGGCTGGATGGGATGACCCTTGAGGGTCCCTTTCATAGCTATGATCCTGTGATTCTCTGATTTCATTGGAGGCTTTTAAAGAGGGTGTCGGAAGATTTGTAGCTGCTTGACTGACCGAACCCAAAGAGTGCCCACTATAATGGTTCCTCGTCATCCTGGGGAAAAGTGACAAGTGGGGCACTGCAGGATTCTGTCCTGGGCCCCGTTGCTGCTCTACGTCTTGGGCGAAGGAATTGAGGGGACGCTCATTCAATTCGCAGGTGACACCAAATTTGGAAGGGTAGCTAATGCAGCAGAAGACAGAACCGGGATTCAAGATTACCGTAATAGATTGGAGAACTGGGCCCAAGCGACAAAACAAATTTCTTTAGCGACAAATGTCAGGTTCTGTACTTAGGGAGGAAAAACCAGCTGCACAAATGTACGTTGGTGAGCAGTTCGCTTACCAGTATTGCATGCGAAAAGGATCTAGGGGTCTTAGTGGACCACAAGCTGAACATTAGTCAACAGTGTGATGCAGTAGCAAAAAAAGAGAAGCTATTGCTACCGTGTTTCCCCCTTTTTAATACGTAGTCATAAAGTAAGCCAGGGCAGCAATTTTAAGCATTTGCGAAAGATAAGCCATACCCCGAAAATAAGACATAGTGTATCTCCATGCCTGCAGCAGCGCGGGCGGAGAGCTGAGCCAGCGGCCGGGCCTCTGTTGCTTCTAGCCCAGTTTCTAGTTTCTAGCCCAGCAGCTTGGAGCACCCAGGAGCACCGGAGCCAGCGGCCCTGCCTCTGCCTGGCCGAGGAGGCCTGCTGTTCCGCCGCCCGGAACCGGCTGCTGGAGCGCGCGGAGCGCCCAGCAGCCCCGGAGCCGAGCGCCAGAGCAAGCGGCCTCAGCTCCATCCAGCCGCCGCCGTCCCGCCGCGCGGAAACGGCTGCTGGAGCGCACGGAGCGCCCAGCAGCCCCGGAGCCGAGCGCCAGAGCAAGCGGCCTCAGCTCCATCCAGCCGCCGCCGTCCCGCCGCGCGGAAACGGCTGCTGGAGCGCACGGAGCGCCCAGCAGCCCCGGAGCCGAGCGCCAGAGCAAGCGGCCTCAGCTCCATCCAGCCGCCGCCGTCCCGCCGCCCGGAAACGGCTGCTGGAGCGCACGGAGCGCCCAGCGGCCCCGGAGCCGAGCGCCAGAGCAAGCGGCCTCAGCTCCATCCAGCCGCCGCCGCCCCGCCACCCGGAAATGGCTGCTGGAGCGCGCGGAGCGCCCAGCAGCCCCGGAGCTGAGGGCCAGAGCCAGCGGCCTCGCCTCCACCCGGCCGCCGCCGCCCCGCCGCCCCGCCGCCCCGCCGCCCGGAAACGGCTGCTGGAGCGCGCGGAGCGCCGAGCAGCCCCGGAGCTCAGCGCCAGAGCCAGCGGCCTCGCCGTCGCCGTCCCGCCGCCTGGAAACGGCTGCTGGAGCGCGCGGAGCGCCCAGCTGCTCAAAGCGCCCAGCAGCGCTCAGACAGCCCAGCAGCATGGCGCGCAGTGCCCAGCAGTGCCCCGAGCCAGCAGCCTGGCCCGGCCAAGAAGACCTTAAGGTGCTGTAAAAACTGTAATAACGTAAAAAAAATAAGACATGCCACCAAAAATAAGCCACCCTGTGGTTTTTTGAGGGAAAAAAGCAATAAGACGGTGTCTTAAAATGTGGGAAACACGGTATTCTAGGCTGCATCAACAGAAGTCTAGTGCCCAGGTCAAGGGATGTAATAGTACCACTCTATTCTGCCTTGGTCAGACCACACCTGGAATACTGTGTCCAGTTCTGGGCACCACAATTTAAGGATATTGACAAGCTGGAAGGTGTGCAGAGGAGGGGAGAGTGGCCTTGTGCTGAGGTCCTGTTTACATTGAGGCCCCCCTGGTTGGCTGCTGTGAGAACAGGTTGCTAGACGAGATAGGCCACTGGCCTGATCCAGCAGGCTCTTCTTTTATTCTTAAAATAAAACAAACTCTACACCCCCGTTCTCATTTTGGCATTTACACCTAACCAGAAAATTTGAAAGATCCCCATCACCACCAGAAGTTTAAGGTTTCTCCCTTAATTTTTTTTTTAAATCCTCATATTCTGACTCTCAAGCTGCAAACATCCATTTCTGAAAACAGCAGGGTCTTAGCAACATCCTTCTGCTGGCTGTGAAATTAACGTGCGAGGCAAACGGATGTAAATTGCAGCCCTTCGTTGTACTGTCAGCAACAGCTCATTTCGTGGAGGGTTTTTTTCTTTCTTCTTTCCCAGCATTACTCAGAGTTCTCAGAACAGAGAACACCACGCAACACACTCAAATCCTGGAGGGGGGGGAGGCTAGCTTTTTCAATGGCACCTCAGTCGCTGGAGCAGAGCAGAGCGGAGGGTGGGTTGGGAAAGCAGATCTGAAAATTACAGGGTAAGGAAACAGATACAGTGGGGACTTACGAGGCTGTGCTCATGGGGGGGGGTGGAGAATGCCTGGCTAGGTGGAAGAGAGAGCCTATCAGGTCAGGTATACAGCCAAAGGTCTGAATGACCAATCCCTGTGGTGTGTGGTCAGAATGCAATCATGGGTGGGCTGAGTGTAGCTGCTCAGTGGCAGTGTCTGTTTGTATGCAGAAGGCGATGGAACCTCCAGGTCCAGAGGCAGTCTATCTAGATTCCAAGGTTCTTAGGGGCATTTGGACCCTGTGAGAACAGGATACCGGACTGTGATGGCCCAGTATCCCGATCCAGCAGCCGGGCTCTTCAAATGTGGAAATTGCCAGCTGGCAGGCTGTTGTGATGAATGAAAGGCAACACCTGCCGGATGCACTCGTTCAACAGGGCACGAGTGGCTCACTTATCAAAGGACAGCAGCGATTGCCTCGGTGTGTGTCGAACCTGGAGCCCTGCCAATATGCTTCCACACCATTGGACCGGCCAGTTTTTGTCCGAGGACTGAAGGAAATAAGGACCACCTGTGGGATCCGGCCATCCTATACCCTAGTCCAGGCATCCCCAAACTTCGGCCCTCCAGATGTTTTGGACTACAATTCCCATCTTCCCCGACCACTGGTCCTGTTAGCTAGGGATCATGGGAGTTGTAGGCCAAAACATCTGGAGGGCCACAGTTTGGGGATGCCTGCCCTAGTCCAACATCCTATTCTCACAGGGGCCAACTGCCCCAAGAACATAGGAATCTGTGTCTGGACCTGGAGGTTCCATAAGGACATCAGACGAGTCTGGCTGCTGGATGAGGCCAGAGGGCTCACCCAGTCCAGCATCCTGATTGGCCCAAAGAGCAGCAACCACATAGCAACCTCATAGCAAAGAGCAGGAACCTCATAGCAAGCAAGAGCACTCTCTACTCCTGCCATTTCCAGTAACTAATATTCAGAAGCATTATTGCCCCCAGCTGTGGAGGCTGAGCATAGCCCCCTCCTACTCCATGAATTTGCCCAGTCCTTTTAAAAAAGGAATCTAAGTTGTTGGCCATCACTGCCTCCTGCGGAAGCGAGTTCCACAGTTTAACGACAGACGGCGTGAAAAAGTCCTTCCGTCCCGTTTCCTCCAATGTTCGGCTTCATGGGGTGCTGCTTCAAGCAAGCTGGAGTTCTTTCAGACGAGTTG
Organism: Zootoca vivipara; assembly: GCF_963506605.1. Classification (NCBI taxonomy): domain Eukaryota; kingdom Metazoa; phylum Chordata; class Lepidosauria; order Squamata; family Lacertidae; genus Zootoca; species Zootoca vivipara. The sequence continues at coordinate 37,463,553 of NC_083292.1, forward strand.
CCTATAGACTGCTCCTCCTGCATCTGTTTGCAGGGAGGCTAGATGACACCAGCCAATTACTTAGCTGATTTCACTCCGCTTTGATTGCAAGGAGGTTAGATTATACGTTGCAGCAAGGCAACATACATACCCTCCTGTGTGACTTCCCATCACTTTTCTTATCGCAAAAGCTCAGGTCTTTGGGTGGGTTCGTTGCACAAGACCTCCAGCTCAGCTGTAACTGCACCACCGGCGCATGACGGACTCCCACCCCAAAATAGCGAGAGTCTGGAAATGTCCCCTGGGAATGCACGTGAAAGGAATCCGCAAGAGTTCTCAAAAGGTTTGGTTCTTTGAGCTGCGACCTCTAGTGGAAGGAAGCTGCAGCGCAGTCCTTCGTGTTTAGGGGTGTATTGTCGCAATGAGTTCGCAGGTGACCCATTTGGGATAGTCAAGGCCCAATCCTCCTGCTTCCAGCTTTAAAAGCGTAAGCGGAGCCAGTTGGATCAGACCACAGGCCCATCTAGTCCAGCATCCTGTGCTCATAGCGGCCACCCAGATATCCGAGGGAAACCTGCATGCTGGACCCAAGCACAAGAGCAACTCTCCCCTCCTGCTGTTTCCAGCAACTGGCATTGAGAAGCATTGCTGTCTCCAACTGTGGGAGCAAAGCATAGCCTCTGTCATGGACTTTGATAGCCCTCTCCTCCATTAATTTGTACAATTCCCCCAAGCAAGGACTGATGGGAGTTCTGGTCCAAAACAGCTGGAGAACTCCTGGGGCGCGTGAAAATATCTGTTTTAAGGCAACAACTTCTGAAACTGAAACTTCGGTGGCAGAAGAACCCTTTGCATGTTAAATTTGAACCCTCAGGCTGTCAAGGAAGGTGTCAAGTTCTCCATGCATGGATTCTTCTTCTTTTAATTGAATTGCTGGCTTAATTATCAGTTTCCCTCCCTGTGATCGCACCGAGTGAGTTGTTCTGGAAACTTGTCAATCACGTTCTGCGTTATACACACACCATTTCCCCGAGGCACGTTGCAAAGAACCTTCTGCTCCACACAGTAACTAGTATAGTGTTTCCACCCTACTTTTCTTGTGCAAACTTCGAAAGAGGGGAGCGTTACCCTCCCAAACTGACCCTGGGAAGGCCGAGAGCAATTTCCTCCCAAGACCTGGCATGGCTGACATGTTCTTATCCTTGTTAAGTTGCAACATCTGCACCAAATGGCTTCAAAGCAGAAGTCAAGCGGCCTACTCTGCAAGTTCCCCATATGAACTGATTGCATTTTAAGCCATAGCTCAGTGGCAGAGAATCTGCCTTACCCCAGGTTCAATTCCCCAATGGCATCTCTGAGTAGCGCTGGGCAACAACTCTGCCTGAAACCCCTGGAAAGCTGCTGCCAGTTAGTGCAGACAATCCTGAGGTATATGGACCAATTAACTGACTCGGTGTAAGGCAGCTTCCTACGCCAGCTAGCCTGGGAGCCTTTTTTGGCAGGGTGAATAACCCCCCCAAAACAAAAACAAAAAAAACCAGCGGTACCTCGACTTACGAAGGCGATCCGTTCCGCGGCACTCTTCGTAAGTTGAATCCTTTGGTTGTCAAAGCGTCTGTTTTGCGCATGCGTGAAGCGCGATTTTGAGCAGGCGCCGACTGTGCACGCCACTTCTGTGGAGGCACAGAACACGCGCACAGCGAAAAGACTTCCAGGTTTGCCGACTTCAGAAGTCGAAACCTTCGGAAGTCGAGTCTTCGGATGTAGAGGTACCACTGTACTCATACCCCTAAGCTGCAGGTTTTGGAGGTGAAGCAATTTTTCACTGAACACACCCAGAATAAAATCAGCATTAAGGATTAGGGTGCCAAAATGCTGAACCCCACAGCCAGCCACCTTTGACAGAATGCACATAGCCCCGAAGGCATTCGTAGACAGTGCCTGGCACCTTGTTAAACCTTTGGAGGTGTGGTGGGAATTATAGTATATCTTTCATAAGACAGCCTACATGTGAAGAGATGTTTTAAAAAAGTATGAAAGGGTATTGGTAAGAATCTGCTTACTCAGACTGTCTTTAAAGTGTGTCATGCAAATTTGTGCAGGATAAAGAACCTTTGAGAACAGACATCCTGTTCATCTTGCTGAATCAGGCATCCAGATCAGACAATACCTGCTTTTCCTCTGAGAATGTGACTTAATTTCTATACATGTGTAAATCTAAGTTGGCGGAATTCCTCTATAGAAGCCTGTGTGATGCATAGGCCTCTAGACTCCACTTTTGTGGGTTCCCCAGCAGCTGCTGTTTTTTTTTTTTACCAAGTAAAACTTAGAGATCACAACTGGTGTGGTTAATGGGGGGAAATCCACCACAGAAGCCTAAAAATAACCAGCCAGACCCCTAAGGATAGGTGAGTGCTGGTAGAAGGAACACTGTTATTTTTTCTTTTTAAAAAAAATTAATATTAGGAGCATCTTCCCAGACTTTTATTTGCAAATCACATGGCTAAGTTGGGTGTCACAAAGAGGAATTGTAACACCATAATTTTAAAAAATGTTAAAACCCTGTTCCGTCTTCCAGGAGGCAATGGAGCTAAAAAAATATTAATAACATGAAGGATGAGCAAAGACCCTCAACACTGCCAAGCTGGTGGGCAGCCTCTTTTCACGCGGGGAAAGCAGAAACACGAACCAGTGGAATGTTTGTCCGAAGAGAAAAGAAAGAAAATGATAAATCTGAGGAATCCGTGGAAGGAAGGAAGATCCTTTTCTTACGCTTGCCTGTGGTCGGGCTGCCTTGCCTAGGGGGGCATGGGCCCCCGCATAGGCCCCCGGGGAGGCACCATGGGTCTCTGGGTGGGCCGAGGGGGGAGAGGGATGCGCTGGTAGCCGTAGGGTGGGGGCCGAGGAGGGCCGTTGTATCCGTGGGGTGGCATCAAGGGAGGCGGCCCACGCATCCCGTGGGGGGGCATGGGGCCGGGGTGACCTGGTGGAGGAAGAAGAGGAGGCAACTGGATTAAACAACAGCCCAGGGGAAACAACAGACAGCACAGAACGAGCAAGTGCCCCCCCCCCGAAAGAAGCAGCACATGGGGAAAGATTTAACCCTCTCCCTCCCTCCCTCGTTTGTATTTGAGATCTGCAGTTCTATTTTATTCAAATGAAAGAACAAGGCATAAGGAAGAAACCAGCTGAAAAGATTCACCTCCCAAAGGAGTTTCTGTACTAAACAAAAAGAGAAACTTGGAAGGATCCTACTGGCCCCAAGCCTTGTGAACACTTACCCATCGGCGATCCAAAATGAGGGCCCCGGGGCGGCATGCCCATGGGTGGGGGGCCAGGGTGGGGCATGCCTGGAGGAGGGCGGGGGGGCGGCTGGCCTCCTGCCCCCGGCGGTCCTGGGTGATGAGGGCCCATCCCGGGCATCCCATGATGTACCTGCATTTGCGGCATTCCTGGAAACACAGGTGCAGAGGTTAGTAGGAGTAGTGGCAGTGGTGTTATTTATTATCTGCCCTCCATCCTAAGATCCCAGGGCAGGTGCAACATCAAAACACAATGTTAAGTTTGAAACTACTTGCAATCGCAAAAATAAGATGGGTTCTGAAAACTCAAGTGTCAAGAACCAGGGTGAAGAACTAAGTCTTCAGCATTCGCTAGAAGCTGTGCGGTGGGGGTGCCAGACACCCCTCTGCGCATCTTACAAGACCCTTAACTATTTGGCCCCAGGGTGCCTCGGGGACTGCCTGATCCCTCATATCCCTGCTCAGTCACTAAGGTCTTCAGGGAAGTCGCTGTTAGTGGTTCCCCATGACCCAAGTGCCGTGCTGCAGTAGATATCAAGGGCCCAGTTCCACAAAATAAAATAAGGAAATAAAAAGCCCCCACTGGGCACCAGAAGTTCAGCAGGTAAAGGGCCTGTTCAACCTCAGCTGGAAGTGAGTTTCATAGGTCAGACAAGCCCGCTCCCTCCTGACATGCCAGTGCCCGGTGAAGATTTTACTCCAGCAAGCAATTTTAATTGAAGTCTCATTTTGTGATTTTAACCGGATTGTAGTCTTTATACAGTCATACCTTGGAAGTCAAACAGAATCTATTACAGAAGTCAGTTTGACTTCCAAAACATTCAAAAACCAAATTGCGGCTTCTGATTGGCTGCAGGAAGCTCCTGCAGCCAATCAGAAGCCCCGTTGGACGTTTGGCTTCCAAAAATAGTTCGCAAACCGAACAGTCACTTCCAGGTTTGCAACGTTCGGGAACTAAGCTGTTCAAAAACCAAGGTACAGCTGTATTGTACTTTGTTAAATTGCTTGGAGACTACTGTGGGTAAGCAGTATAAAAATTGTCCTAAGAGGAAGGCAGAGATCCACTGCAACAGAGGGTGTTGTGGTTATTTGGCAGCGAGAGGGGAAGAGTTGCCCCCAAAGGCAAAACGTACCTGGATGCATCCCACCTGGAGGGAAAGGGTGCGGGTGGGGAGGGTGTGCCCCTCCAGGAGCACCTCCGGAAGGCGGTCCTGGGGCACCAGCGCCAGGCGGCATGGGTGGGGGAGGCATGGCTGGCGGCATCCCCGGGGGCATGGCTCCTGGTGGCGGCACTGGCGGAGGGAATGACCCAGGTGGCGGGATGCCTGTGCAGGGTGGAAAGGAAAACGTTAGGAGATACTGAAGGAAGAGAAACTCTGAAATTCCATACAACAAAGATCCCACGCTGTTAAAAGGAAAGGCATGTTCATAAGAGCATAATAAAAGTTAGCTGGATCAGGCCAATGGCCCATCTAGTCCAGCATCCTGTTTTCACAGCATAGGAGCCAACTCCTAGGCCCCTACAATAAAGTATTTGTGGGGCTGGGCCCCCACAAAGTTGATGGACATTCGCATTCAGATGGGTGTGTGATGCGGGGCGGGGCTTACCTGGGCCCCCACAGTATTTTATTCAAGTTCGCACCCGTTTCACAGTGACCAAGCAGGTGCCCATTTTGGGAAACCCAGAAGCAGGACCTGAGCAGAAGAGCACCCTCTCCTCTCCTGTGGTCTCCAGCGACAGACATTCAAGAAGCTGGAAACCACAGGAGCAGTGGAGACAGAGCAGAGTCCTTCTGCTCCATGACAGCCGCCTTCTGCTCCATGAATTTGTGCAGTCCTCTTTTAAAGCCATTCGTGTTGGTGACCATCACTGCCTCCTGCGGACACGAGTTCCACATTTTAATTCTGTGCTGTGTGAAGAAGGGACTTTCTTCCACCCACCCAGCATCTTCCTTTGATATCTACCCAGGCGCATAGCTACAACAGCAAACCACCAGAACAACAGAAAACTGGTGTGCCCTTGAGCCTCAGCCGTGCCAGTTAAAGCGAAGCCTACTACCCAACTGATCAACTGAAGCTTTACCTCAAGGGAGAGGGACATCAACTCCCATTACCTTGCATCTAGGCAATGTGACCAATGGTCAGAGATTATGTGAGTTCGGGTCCAGATGTCTCCCACTCCCACCAATCCCTGCTTTAACAGATTATTTTACTGGTCAAACTTTGTAGCCCTTTACCTTAAACTATGTCAGAGAAGTAGAAGCACTCATCTTTCGTGCGGTAACACGGTTTTGGGGTAACTATAGGAACATAGTAAGATGAGCCTGCTGGATCAGGCCGGGGGGGGGGGGGCTCTTGTCCACCACCATCCTGTTCTTGCAGTGGCCTATTGCCCCCTAAGAACCTAGAAATCTAAACAGGCTGCTCTGCTCCTTGAGATTCCATAATCATAATGATTTTATTATTTATACCCTGTCCATCTGGCTGAGTTGCTGGATCAGGTCAAGGGCCCATCTAGCCTAACATCCAGTTCTCACAGTGGCCAAACAGATGCACCCCCCCAAGGGAAACTGGCAAGCAGGACTGAATCACAACAGCATCTTCCCTCTTGCAGTTTCTAGCAACCAGCCACTGATAGCCTTGCCCTTCATGACTTTCTTTAATTCGGTAAGATCTAAAGTAGAGCCTGGCTGCTGGATCAGGTGAGTAGTCCATTTAGTCCAGCCTCCTGTTCTCACAGGGTCCCAATACCCCTAAGAGCCTAGGAGTCTAGACTGCCTGTGGATTTGGAGGCTCCATAAGAACATCGCAAGTGCCTGGCTGGTAGAGCAGGCCTGCATCCTGTTCTGGCAGTGGACAACCAGTTGCCACAATGGGAAGCCCACAAGGACTACCCGAGCTGAAAAGCGTTCTCCCCCATGCTATGTCATTTCCAGCTACTCTGAAGCATTTCTGCCTGCGGAGGCAGAGCACTGCCATCATGGCGAACAGCCAACTCACAACATTCTCGGAACCCATGAGACAAAGAGGGACAGTGAGGAGGGACAGAAACTCAAATTGAAAAACACCAGCCAAGAGCTTGGAATATCGAAAGGAAAAGAGGGGGCTGCGTACCTGGCGGGGTGACACCTGGCCCCAAGGTGGTGACGACTGGGGTGGGCACCGAGGGTGGGGGAGGGGCGTCAGCGAAGAGCTGGTGGGGCCGGTCAGCCTGCGAGAGGGGGTTCTGGGCGGCCAAGAGGCGCTCGGCCGCCGAGCCATGCCTCTCGCCCTTGGAGTCCTTCTTGAAGGCGTAGGAGACAGTGATGGGGCGGTTGCACAGGTACTGCCCGTTCATGGCCTCAATGGCGGCGTCAGAGGCGTCGAAGCTAGCAAAGTTGATGAAGGCGTACCCCTTGGAGTTGCCCGTGTCCGGGTCGCGCATGATCTTGGGGGTCTGGAGGATGACCCCAAAGGCGCTGAATGTGTCGTAGAGGAGCTTCTCGTCAATCTCCGGGTCCAGGTTGCCGATGAAGATGTTGGCGCCCACGTCCAGGTTCTTGTTGTGGGCCGAGGCCTTGTTCACCCGGATCGGCTTCCCATACAGCTTGATCATGTTCATGATCTTGATGGCATAGTCTGCATCCTCCTCACTAAGGAACTCCACAAACCCGTAGCCTGGAAGTAGACAGGTGAGAAAGACGCTTAAAATAGGGTTGCCAAACAGTGAGAATCTGGACAGATTGTGGAGTTATTTTAGCAAAGTTGTTGAGTTTTTTGGGTGGAATCGCATATAAATGCCGTTTTTGAGCTATTTTTATGGGAAATTGGGCACACAATGCAGTGTTTATGTATGAGGGTTGTAGACATCCAAGACCCAATGAAATTAATGGAACCTAAGCTAGTGATGTCCACTAAGTTTAATGCATCTGCTTTGAGTAGGACTAGCCTTGATGACAACTCACTGTCACTTTAACAAAGTGGTTCACAAAGATGTTGATGGAATTACCTGGGGGAAGGTGGCCCTAAGGGGCCAAGGGGATGGCAGGGAGGTGCTAGAGGTATAAATCAGACTTTAAGAAGCTGGTACTACTGGATCAAGTTTATCAGATTTGTTGAATTATTATTATTGTTGCTGCTGCTGTTATATTTATACTCAGGTTTTTTTCCTGATGGGAATCAAGGTGGTTTACAGATTAAAAAAACCAAGGATTGCTAAAAACATAGGGGGGGTAGCCCATCTTCAAAAAACAATTTAAGCATTGATAAAATTAAAACTATATACATATATATAATTTGTTTAAAACATTCCAATAATTACAATAAAAACAGCACAGTTCCGTTCATTAGAAGCAGTCAATTCCCCAAAGCCTGTTGGAACGGGTTCTTCACCTCCCTGAGAAAGGACGACAAGGAGGATGAGAGGTCCAAAGTCTGGAAGCAGCCACCACCAAAAAGGCCCTTTCCCATGTCCCCCACCTGTCAGGACGGCAGTATTGAGAGAAGAGTCTCCCCCAAAGATCTCAAAATCCAGGCAGGTTCACATAAGGGACTGTGGTCTTTCAGAGACCTAGGCCATGCAGGGCTTTATAGGTCATACGTAGCACTGTGAATTGTGTCCAGAAACCATAGCTGTCAACCCCCAGATTTGAAGATAAGGAATCCTATGGGGCTGTCAACTCTTGGATATGAAAGTAAGGGTGCTGAATAAGGGAATTTCCTGCAAAAAAGGGAAAGTTGACAGCATTGCCAGAAATATGCCAGTGGAGCTGTTCTAGCAAGGGAGTCGTATGTTCCTTATAACCGCTCCTTTAATTAAACTAAATAGTTTTAACTGGGTTTTCAATAAGTGTGCAATTAATCATAAGTGCTCTGAATTTTATTGCGTTATTATCCTCCTCGGCATTACATGCAAACCGCTATTCTGAATAATGCTTTTTATAGGGTAGGGGGCACTTGGGATAAGTTTACGGAACCAAGGGGTGGTGGTCCAAAAAGGTTTGGGAGCTACTGCTTTGCTGGTGGGGGAGAGGGGTTATTTGCTTGTTTCAGCTTGCACTGTAAGCCACCTGGGATGAATATCATGGAAGAAAGGCATGTGAATGCTTTAAATATAGAAATTGTCCCAGTCTGCATTTGTACTGCAACCATTTTTACATTATAGTTGCTTTTAAATGCGCGTATTGTTTTGGTATATTTAGAATCGTTTTTGTCCTTTTCTTGTTTCAAGGTTGCAACTGTTTCATTTGTTTTATAATTACATATTTTGTTGTTGCAGCCCACAAGGGACTTTTTAAAGGGTGCGTTAAGAAAAGCTAATTAAATAAGCAAACCTACAAGGTAGGCGCTCTGCCATAGCCTACAGGAAGAGCACCTGCTCTGCATGCAGAATGTCCCGGGTTCAATTCCCAGGGGCATCTCACGGTAGGGTTGGGAAAGAACCTCTGCCTGAAATGCTGGAGACATGCTGCCAGTCAGTGTAGACAACAATGAGCTAGATGGGCAAATGGGTCTGACTCAGGAAAACGCAACTTCCTATGCTCCTAAGTGCACCTTATATGCACGGAAATTACTGACTATTCACCCCCCCAAGGAGACAACTCTTATGCACATAAGACTTTGCTGCAAGATAGGTGGGACCATCGCTCGCTCATGAGCCAAGCCAAAGGAAGATTTACGGCTCAGGTTGGCCACCCATGTTACATCCACTGACAAACGTGCTCCCTCCAAAACAACATGCTGCCTCTGCTCTGTGCTCTTGGCATCGCTTACCCTGATGCTGGCTAGTGACTCTGTCTTTGGGCATGTGGGTGTTGACGACCGGACCTGCCTGGAGGAACAGCTCCCATAGGAGAGGTTCGCTGACCTTTTCGTCCAGGCCTCCAACATACACGGTGGCATCTGGAGCGGGGAGGAAAGAGACACACATCAGTTCCATGGACAGAAAGCAGGCTCTTCAGAGATCTCTTCACCAACTCATCCAAACGAATGCACCTGGGGGGGGGGGTGCGTTGGACTAGATGACCCTTGGATCCCTTCCAACATGTACATTGATTTACACTTCAAGTACGCCTGAAGTTAGCTGCAACTTAATAATATTTCAGTAGACATCTGTGCTTGCGAAAGCCGAATTATTAGCAATAATTAGCATCCACTACTGCAAATAAAAATAGCAACTTAAATTTAATAATAAAAACAAAAGTAGCTTTTATGTAACAACAGCAGCAGCAGCACCTTTATTGTCACCCACGCCGTGCAAAACAGGAAGCTACCCCAATGTAGACTGGCCTGATAGTAAGGATTATGATAAATATAGACACACACATTTGTGAAATCTTTATTATTAATCATAATTAGCCTCTGCTGCTACTAACAAGATCAGCTTTAACTTCACCCACCCACTTCCAAAACTCCCCTTATACACAGGGAAGCTCCCCTTATACACAGATTGTACTGTTAGCAATAATAATTAGCATCTGCTACTATTACTGATTATTATTATTATTATTATTATTATTATTATTATTACAGCAGCATTAATCCCTCCCTATGCAGAGCCAATGGTCCTGGCACGCCAAGAGGGGAGGGGAAGTATTTTTGGGCGGGGGCCTCCAACCCATAATAGTCCCCCACTTCAGCAGCCGCCCCTCCCGGAGAAGGGGAGAGAAGGGGGAGGTGTAGGGAGCTGCCCCGGAGCCCCAGCCCTCACCTTGGTTCCTCTCGGAGATGGGCCCAGCCGCCATCTTGGCGCCACTTTCTAACCACCTCGCGCCCCCACCGCCTCAAGCACGACGGCCTCCCAGGAGCCACTGCCGCCGCCGCCCCGCCCACCGGAAGCGGCGCATAGTACCGGCGATCTCGAGGCGCCGTCGGCCATCTTAGGAGCGGGCAGTTAAGCGGGGAGACCGGACGTGACGTTGTAAAAGAGCAGGTCGGCCCTCGTCAGGTTTAAACGGAGGAGGTGAAATGCCTGCTCCGGCCGTGTTAAGTTGAAAGCGGCGGCGCCATTTTAAAAGAGGGCGGGCGGAAGTTGCGGTTCGTAAGAAGGTTCTAACGGAATAAACACACTATGAGGTAATGCTAATATCGTGTGGTAATAAGATTTATCATATATATATATACTCTGTATGTATATATAAAATATATACACATACACATATATATTTTTGTGTGTGAATGTCATTTGTTTTTTCACGTCAGCATAGCTGCCAAGTTTTCCCTTTTCTCACGAGGAAGCCTATTCAGCATTAGGGAAAATCCCTTAAAAAAAAGGGATAACTTGGCAGCTATGCACGTCAGGGTTTTCTCCTCAGAAATTGTTAGTGTTGTGACTGTTACTATATTCTGTATACTGTACTGTACTCACTGTATTTGGAGTATAGTACGCAGTATCATACGTTAATTGTACGCAACAGGAAACGATAGAGTCGAAATGGCGGTCGGTTGGTGACGTCACTTCCGGTAGCGTCCCGAGTGGGGAGTGCCCTTCCCCCTCCAAATACAAAAACACACGGCGAGGTACAGAAAAAAGGCCAAAAACGCGGGCAAATCAGCGTCGGCGTAGCTCCACCTCGTCCCTCCCCTCCCTCCTGATTGGTCAGTTTCCCGCAGATTTACTAGGAAGGTCAATTTGGGATAACAGTATATGCACATATGCAGTGGCTCAACCAATTGGGCTACACACACACCATACATTTAAAGCACGTATTTCCCTCCACCCCGAATCTTGGGAAGTTTAGTTTACCCCTCGCAGAGCTACAATTCCCAGCACCCTTAACAAACTACTGTTCCCAAGATACTTTGAGGGAGCCATGCATGGGCTTTAAAATGTGGTGTGAGCGCAGCCTGTGGTGCAGTCCCATTGAAAAACAGCAAGATTCTAGTCCCCCTGATGAGTTTTACCTTTGGGGCAATAAGCTAGTCTCAAAACGCACTCCCACATCCATTTTATTCTTTTTTAATCCCACCTTTTCCTCTAAGGCAGTGATGGGCAACCTTCTGAGCTTGGTGTGTCAAAATTCGCCAAAAAACCGATCATAACTCGGGTGGTGTGTCACTTCGAGAAAAAAAAGATAATTTCACGATATTTATAGTTTAAATAACAAAAATATATAAATTAATATATAACTGTATTTAATAATTCAAAAACTAATGATTTAACCAAACCAAACCAAAAACGCCTTATTTATCACAAAGTGCCCAGAGTTGTTGAGCTTTTTGGGGGGAGCTGCTGACCAAAGTTTTGGAGGGTTTTTTGGGGGGGTGCAAAAGTTGCTTTGCTTTTGGGGGAGTGCCCCAAAGCTGCTGCGCTTTTGGGGGGGGAAGAGAACAGAAATAAATGACGAACAATACCTTCGCTGGAACTAACACACAGCACCGACATAGTCTGCCAAAGCGCCAAAAACCCCAGCACAGAATGGGTTAAAAAACTAACGCTGTTACACCCAATCATTGTCTGCCAAAGCGCCCGAAAAAAACAGCACAGAAAGGATTAAAAAACCAATCTCTGGATACCAGCAACAACAACAAAGGATCCAGGTTTTAACAGTGGAGACAAGCTGTACAGCTGTAGCGTGAGGAGGAGCGGGAGCACAAATGGGGGGGGGGACAACAGTGCGAATGGGCTGATGGGGCACGTGCCAGCAGTGAGGGCTCTGTGTGTCACATCTGACATGTGTGTCGTAGGTTCGGCATCACTGCTCTAAGGAGTTCAAGGTGTGAACAGTTCTCCCCATCTCCTCTCATCCCCAAACCAGAAAGACATCACTCAGATTAAACAGCTAATGATCAATGTATTTCCCCCGTTTAGCACAAACACCTGGCTTGTGTGAGCAGCATCACATGAAGAGGATACACAAAATGTGCAGCATTGGCATAACAGTAGTTCCCCAAAGTCCATCTAAGTTGGGCTTCCACAAATGGGACATATTTGGGCCGAAGGTGAGTCACACCTGTGGCACCATTTTCCTGTGCATGGGGGGACGGGATGTTCCTGATTCTAGGGACACAGGACAGATGGAAAAATAGGAGTGAGGAACTTCCAGATGACATATTTACTAAGAATTCATCCTGGCTTGTTTGCAGGGAGATTTTACAACACTGGCTATTTATAGAGGATTCATTCTGATGTGTTTGCAGGGAGGTTAGGTGATGTGTCAAAGCAGGTGTCATCCCACAATTTTGCAGTGTATTTCCCATCACTTTCATTTCCCTCAAAAGTTTGATCTTTTAGGGAGGCGGGCTTACTCCAGGGTTTACCATCATCCCTAATTGTGCAATCTGGATTTGAAAATATGTGATTCCCCTCACCAAACAGTGACCGTCTGGAAGCACCCACACACACACACATTTTATCTGCCATATAGGAATGATCTTTTCAGTTTGCTTTTCTGGGTGGTAGTAACAATTACAGAACTGAATTACATGAAGCTGAAGACAAATTTAAGAGCAGCCATAAGGCTGTCTCAGGAAGAGTGGTATGGAGCAGAAGGCTCATCCCATCAGCTTTGCAGAAAGACGAGCTCCATTAGGCACCTGTGAACTGTTTATTTGCCAGTTGGCCTGATTTTCGTTTTTCCTCTTCCCTCCGTGGCCTTTTACCCTTGTATGTCGTAGTTACATTTTTTAAAAAAAAGATTATAAGCTTGTGGACACCGGGGACTCCTGTTTCAATTGATAGTGCGTAAACCACTCTGGGAGACTTTTGGGCTGAAATCCCCAGTGGCAAATGCTGTAAATAAATAAATGAATCGGCAAACAATTTTCCCTAGCAGCAGAAAACCAGGTGCTTCTGAGAAGTCCACAAACAGGGCTTGTGAATGCAAGAGTCCAGTGTTGTTTTTTCCTCAGCACCTGGGATACATAAAGGGGGTTCTTTCTTTCTTTTAATCTCGTGTCTGTTTAAGGAGAGAAGGTTGCAGTGTCACAAGCCCTGACCATATATTATCCCCTTAAACAGCTGTAGGACAGTTTGTAGCCAAAGGATGGGGAGGCGGATGGTTTCCTCCAACTTACAAATGTCCCTGGGAGCAAATCTATTTACAATTACATGCAGAATTGTATTCAAAAGATATTTATTTCTTTATTTATTTGAAATTGTTCTTTAGCTTAAAACTGCTTGTTTCCCCATTAGCTCTAAAAGGCTTCTGGACCAAAGCTTATAAAATGGAAATGGAAACATTTAACAGCAAATATGTAACAGCAGCATTTAACCCTCCTTTGCTTGGGGGCAAAAGGGGAAAAAACAAACACACATCTTAAATGGAAATACTTTCCCACTATTTTCTCCTGTTAGCGAGGGGAAAAAACACATTGAAGGAACACGACGACGAGACTGTGCAAACATAATATACAGAAATGGATGGAGAGACGTATTAAGTTCCTAAGTACCAGCATCGCATTTCGGCGTTCCCAGGCAACGGCGTACCAAAGGACTCCGCTCTGATGATTTATAGATACCAGACATATGAAGCAACATTGAGTGCTGCCTGACAAACACTGTTAATGAATTTCCAGGTAACCTGTTATAGGGGAAAAGAAAGGGCCTCCTGTTTTTTAACAAGCCTCGGGAAAACCTATTCTTGAGTAATGGAGAGGCAGTAGCAGCTGTTTTAAAGTGGAACGGACTCCCTTGGAAGGTGGCAGACTCTCCTTCCTTGGAGGTTTTTAAGCAGAGGTTGGGTGGTCCTCTGTCATGGATACTTTATCTGTAATTGCAGAGAGTTGGACTAGATGGTCCTTGGGGGTCTCTTCCAACTCTACAATTCTGTGATTTTAGGATAAAGCCCTCTAGAGGAATCTCCAGCACATGCACACAGCTGTACCGTGTTATTTCATTTCTGAACAGTACAAACAGCAGAAAAATTCACCATTTCTGCCTAGAGGCCAATAATTTGTTGGAGCAGACCAGCTCTTTTTTAATTCATTGTCTTATTTGCAGCAAGGGTAGTCCCTTTATTTAAGCACAGGGCTTAAATCTCAGGCCAGTAAGCAGCCTAGAGGCAAGGGGGGATTTCTCTCACATACATAACATGCCATTTCTCAATAAGTGCTATATAAAAAAAGCTTCTCTGAACATCTGTTTTGGCACACCTTATCTTCCACACCAATTTTTTTTAAAAAAAAGTGACTGCGGAAATGACCACAGAAAGTGCTAAGGAACTGGGGTGTGTACGTACCCCAGAACTGGCCAGAAAAGTCTGGTTTGCCGATTGCGAAAGCATGATTTCCCAGTTTAATAATAATAAAGCTTCCTGTCAGTTCTGTCAAGAGCTTTGAGGCCGTTAGATTTTATTGCTCAGCTTGGCAAGGAAGAGAAATCTGCCTGTCAGGAGATTCCTCGGCAAATCCTCCTGAACGTTTCACTTTCCAAAGTTTGATCAAACTTATTTGCAAGCTCTTGTTGCAGCCTTGTGGGTGCAGATCTAATGAGGATGGGGGCCGTTCAGCACTGGATCCCAAAGCATCAAAATATTGATTATCCAGCAACAGTTGAAAAGGAAAAGTCACCCCACCATCTCTGACAGAGGAGGAACAACAGCAGAAAGGACATTTCGCTTCTATTCCCCTACAAAGAAGAGCAAGGTTCTAATACTGTAGAGTTGTTCTTTTGTTTTTTACAGACTGCAGAGGAAAGCTCACACCAAACACTGCAGTCTAGAAAGGAGGAGATGCTGGTCCACTAGCCAACTTTTCATGGACTGCCTGACTCTTGCAAATATGCCTGGACGAAGCAGATATTCTATGCAAGAAGAGTCTTCTGGATGAGGCCAAGGGGGCTCACCTAGTCCAGCATCCTGTTCTCACAACCAGATGCCTCCAAGGAACCCGCAAGCTGGATTTAAGCACAATAGCATTGCCCCCTCCTGTGGTCTCCAGCAACTGGGGTTCAAAGGCATTTCTTCCTCCAACTACAGAGGCAGAGCATAGCCATTCTGGCTAGTAGCCCTCGATACCTCTCTAATCCTCTTCTAAAGCCATCTGGGCTGGGGGCCATCACTGCCTCCTGTGGTGCTCTCAAGATGTTGTTGATCTCCAAGCCCCCTCGCAGCTGCATCAGCCAGTGCAACCAATGGTTAGGGAATGACAGCGAGAGCTGAAGCCCACCAACATCTGGAGGGAACCGCATTGGCTACCCCACGGTTTAAGTGTTACGAGAACCGGACAGTAGCACTTTGGGGACATAAAGGTTAATACCCCTTGGTGGGTTCTAGGAGGCAAAGAGAGTAAAGCAGACTACACAGAGCTGGTCAGCCCACTCTGGGCTACCAGGTGCTTCCAGGCACTTCCAGGCAGGTGTTTATTATGGGATGGTTGCTCCTTGAGCATTCAGGCCTTTGGGGGGGGCATCATGACAGCAACATCAGAATGCCAGCCCATGTTATTCCCCGCTGCCCCCCCCCAATTTAATCTGGATTAATGACACATCACACATTTAAGGCACATGACTTCTCCCAAAGAATCCTGGGAACCATAGTTGATAATCTTTAGTGCACTTGACAAACTACATTTCCCAAGATTCTTTGGGGGAAGCCATATAAATGTATGCAGCTTTAATAAGTTTTTTAAACAAACAAACAAACAAACAAACAAACACAAACCAAACACCTGATGGCAGGCACCCAATATTGCAGCGATATTAAGCCCCACGTCGCTTTGCAATCAAAACAGAACATTTGGGACGAATATAAATTCAGGACAGAACTGCAGATGGGTCAATACGATCTGTTTGCTGAGCTGGGCAACTTCAGAACAGACACTTCCGATGAATCGGGGTGCGGTTGTCCAGCCACAAACATCAATCCCGTAGCCTGAGTGCATCAGTTTTCTCCCAACTGGGTAAGATCTCCAAATGGAGCTCTGTGAAAATTGCAGGGGGTTGGACTGGATGACCTTTGGGGTCCCTTCCAACTCTACGATTCTACGAATCTCTGAAACATGCAGATTGCAACTGCTGTCTCTTCTTGGACAGCGGGATGCACCAGGTCTACGCTGGATACGCTGAGTGCCCGCCCCGTTCTTGATGGGGTGGCAGGAGGGAGCTCCAGGCAGTCTGCGTGGGCTCTGCGTGGAACACTTCGGGCTTCTTGGGCATCGTACTGCTAGCTTCCGCTGGCTTGCCAGTAGTTCAGCCGCTCTTGGAGCAAGTCCAGTTCCTCGGTGAGGCCCACAATGCTGGAAGCGAAGAGGCCGGCCTGAAGAGAAAGGCAAGACTGCTGTTTCTACAAAAGCAACGCCTAAGCCACATTGTAACAGCAGCAGACAAGACATCCCAGCTGTGGAATTCCCTCCCTACTGGACAGGGGAGATGACCCTTGGGGGTCCCTCCCAGGGCCATCTTAAGCACCTCCAGTGCTGTGGTGCAAAGATCCCTCTGCTTCCCAGAATTGCCGACCTTTTTTAAGGAGGACGACGCTGCCAGCGAAGCACCCAGCTTTGCAGGGCTGGAGGAGGTGGGCAGGGGCTGGAGGACAGCTCCTCCGGCGGGGAAGAAGCAGAGACTGGACACAGCGGCTCCTAGCTCAGCTGGCTGCTTCATGCCATGGTGGCCACGGCAGGTGGAGGCTCTGGGCGTGGCTGCTTCAGCACAGCATGGTGGAGGCGGGCGAGGGTGGCGAGCTGATGCCAGGAGGCACCACGTCCAGCCTCCGCCTCTTCCCTGGCGCCCTTCAAAACTTGGCTCCCTGGCACCCTGCACCACTAGCCTCTATGGGTAAGACACCCCTGGTCCCTCCCCACTCTACGATTCTGTGAAACAGCAATGTTTACATCTGTAAAAGGTAAAGGTAAAGGGACCCCTGACCATTAGGTCCAGTCGTGACCGACTCTGGGGTTGCGCGCTCATCTCGCATTATTGGCCGAGGGAGCCGGCGTATAGCTTCCAGGTCATGTGGCCAGCATGACAAAGCCACTTCTGGCAAACCAGAGCAGCACATGGAAACGCCGTTTACCTTCCCGCTGTAGCGGTTCCTATTTATCTACTTGCATTTTGACGTGCTTTCGAACTGCTAGGTTGGCAGGAGCTGGGACCGAGCAACGGGAGCTCACCCCGCCACAGGGATTTGAACCACCGACCTTCTGATCAGCAAGCCCTAGGCTCAGTGGTTTAACCCACAGCGCCACCTGGGTCCCCGCCCAATTTTTGCCTACCACATGATCCTTGGAAGTCACAGAATCATAGGGTTGAATGTGATCCTATGGATCGTCCAACCCCCTGCAACACAGGAACATGCAGCTGTTCCTTACGGGGCTCAAACCTGCAACCTTGGCGTCATCAGCACCACACTCTAACCAACCGAGCTATCCCACCTTGAAGATTGGCAAGAAGAGGAGGCAGCCCCTCGTGCTGGGAGAAAGGTTCTCCATCTCTGCGCTAAGCAGGAAGAGATTTGTCGTCACCAGCAAGGACCACCACTGGCTTTGGGGAAGAGGCTTTTCATCCCCTCCTTTTAAATGGGCTCCCTTGTATAGGAATATATCAGAGCCCTGCTTGGATCAAGCCAAAGGAGGCCCATCTAGTTCGCCCTCCTGTTCTCACAGTGGCCAACCGAGTGTCCTGTTGGGAAGACCACAAGCAGGATCTGAATGCAACATCAGCAAACTCCCTTCCTGCAATTTCCAGCCACTGGGATTCATATTGTCTCTAATAATGGCTGGTAGCCACTGGTAGCCCTTTCCTCCATAAATTAGTCCAGTCCTATTCCAAAGCCACCCAAGTTGATGACCACCCCTGCCTCCTGGTGGAGCAAGTTCCATAGTTTGACACTGCACTATGTGAAGAAGTCCTCTTTTTAATCTTTCCGGAATCTTCCAACATTCAACTTCAAGTCCTAACGTTAGGAGAGAGGCATCCACTTTCTCGACGCCAGGCATAATTTTCTAAGCTTCTAGCATCCCTTGTTCCTATTTCTACTCCTAGGACTTTTGCTTCAGAACTCGTTTCCAAATCCCTGTTATTTGTTTCCTCTTTTAATGAACTGGCACAGACTGGAAGAGGCAGGATACAGTGGTTGCCTAATAGACGTGGCGCACGCCGGCCTCCGGAGACCTAGCTGTGAAGAATCTGTTTCTAATTGTGAGCTGCTAAAGGCAGCTATCAACATCAGGAAGTCGTCCTCACTTCATCTTCTGGTTTCCCCCTCACTGCTTCCACAGCTGAGAGTAGATTTGAGGATCACTGTTTGCAAAACAGTGGGCCTGGCTGCTTCAGAGTCCTTAACTCAGAAGCAAGGCCTGCAACTTCAGCACAGCTGAAGATCAGCTGCTTGAAATTGTGCAAATTACATCCAAGGAAGAAGCTCTTTTTTTGTGCTGTATCTCCTTGGGGTTTCCTGGCACGGAAAGAGCTTTTAAGCTCTCTGCTTTGCTTGCTGGGCAAGACCCTTCAGGACGTGAGCTCTGGAAGTGCTGGGGATTTTTTCTCGCAGCGCCAAGGGTTTTGGTATACGAGATTTTCATGTAAATATGGAACCCTTGCAACTGAACCCTCCCCCCCTCCCCGCATAATATGTGCTCATACTGTAATAATGATTTTAAAAACCTTTTATAAAAGAATCCAAAAGTAGTTTGGACACTAGATGGCACCACACAGCTACAAACTCTACCTCTTGGGATTCCTACCCTTTAGCCCCTCTGTTTACATTCTCCTCCCCACACCATGAAATTATCATTAATTTTTATTATTTTTATCATCACCACCATTGGTTTATTAATCACCTTCTAAATTTCCACCTCAAGGCATTTTGGGCATAAGGTAAATGAAACCAAAAACACATTTAATGAATTGGGTTGTCGTTCGACATATCCTCATGCCTTGTTTCTGACTGTCTTCTCAGAAGCCACAAGACTGTTGGAGATCTTTATGACATTTTAGTTGTTTGTTTGTTTCTTTGTTTTTTAGATTTGAACGGCTGCTAGGAGGCCAGTTGTGGCGTGATTACAAAATGTAAAAGTTTTAGAACGAGCATACCATACTTTTCCGTGTATAAGACAAGGGTTTTTTTCTGAGAAAATAAATGTAAAAAATGGGAGGTCATCTTATACATGGATAGTGCAGAGTGGGGATGAAAATCCCACCAAAAAAGCTCAACAACTCTGGGCAAGCTCCCCCCCATTTTCTTAATTTTGAGTCCCCCAAAATAGGGGGCATCTTATACACAGGGGCGTGTTATACACAGAAAAATACGGTATAAATAAATCACGTCCCTCTGCTTGTGGAACAATGCTTCTATTATGGTGGAACTTTTTGAACCCAAGATAGATGAGGAACCGTTTTTTTTGCAGAACGACCACCTCTCAACCTGCCCACGATTCTTTACAGCAATGTTATTTTGTGCTGCTCCTCTGCTGTTTTGTACCTGGGTTTCTGGGCTCCCACGAAGGTAGCACCTTCTCCACAAGCAGATGGAGGGCCCGGCATATGATGGCAGAAGGAGCAAACCGTCATGATGGAGGAGGAAGCTCCGGGTTTTGCACCTCCGAGACCTGTCCTGCTCCCCGGGAGCCTCCGACACGTGAGACCGCCGGGAACCTTTCTTGGCGAGGGAGCCATTTTTCCAGGGGAAGAAGTGGGCTTGCAGAGAGAGGGAGCCCTTGGAGAACAAGTACAGAGTCCTTTTCCCAGGAGGAGCGTTTTCCATCTGGAGGAAGGAAGGGAGAAAGATCAGAACATCGGAAGAGCCTAGGAATCAGGTCTTAGATATGATCCTGGCAGCTCAAATAGTAATTGCAACTCCCTGGAAAACAGTCCCAAATCTTACACAGGGCTCTTCGTGTGCCACTCATTCTGGAATGTATACGGTAGCTATAAGGGAGAAAATTACACATAATTTGAGATTTTGACAAGGGCTAGAACCTCCAGACACTTTTAATATGATTTGGCATTCCCTTAGTGTACATACTGTACATATGCAGCGGAGCAGTCTTCGAGACAACTCTCATCTCAAGTCTGGAAAATCTGGAACTAGACTTGATAAATGAGATGGTGCTGATATTCTTTTTTGTTTGTTTGTTTTGTATTTTTAATACAGAAACAAAAAAAAACCACCCACATCCCACAAAAACACACACATGTTCTTTTCTTGGACCTGGTTATATTAAATCATGTGCAACTGTGTGCATTCTGTGTACCGATTTTATAGTTTTGTTTTTAATCTTTTAATTTTTATCTGTTGTTTTAGAGTCATAGAACTGTGAAGGTGGAAGGTACCCCCAAGGGGGTCATCTAGTCCAGCCCCCTGCCATGCAGGAATCTTTTGCCCAGCACAGGGCTCGGAGCCACGTCCCTGAGATTAAGAGTCTCACGCTCTACCGACTGAGCTAGCCCAGGTTAGCATCCTGAGCAAGCATCCTGTTCTCACAGTGGCCAAATTCCCCTAAGAACCTAGGAGTCTAGATAGACTGTCTCTGGACATGGAGGTTTTATAAGAGCAGTATAGTTTCAAATTGGATGGGAGACCGCGTGTTGAGATTCCTGCATTGCAGGGGGTTGGACTAGATGACCCTCGGGACCCCTTCCAACTCTACAATTCTGTGATTCCTTCAGAAGAGCCCTGCTGGATCATGCCAATGGCCCATCAGCTCCAGCACCCTCTTCCCACAATGGCCACCCAGATGCCTGTTGAAAACCCACAAGCAAGATCTCAACACAACAGCAACTGGGGGGGGGAGAGTTAAACTGGTTCCTAAACTCTTAACAACAGGGTTCCAGATTCAAACAGGAGGAAACTTGAGTGGTGCTGGCAAAAAGGCTTCTTATCTGAGAACCTGGATAGCCACTGCCAGTCAGTGCAGACAATACTGAGCTAGACAAGCCCCCAGTGGCTTGATCAGCATAAGATATAAGCTTCCTGCTTTCCTGTTTAAGTCAACCCTTTGTTTGGAATCATGAGGACTGGAACCTTGTAAAGGCAGCTTCCCGCAGTCCTGTGGGTCGCAGAGTTAGATCTAAGCAGGGAAAGGTGCTGTTTGAGCCTGGTGTCCTACCAGACTGGGAGATGCCAAAGATTTCTACGCATGTCCTCTGGCTCTGAATCCACCAGCCCAAGTTGTGGAAATGACCTCCATGCATTCCCAAACAAACACAAACCTTGCCAATGTTTTGGGGAAGGAAGTTCCCATTCAGAGTCCCGCCGTTGTTGCCACCATTCCCACTGCGCCTGTAGCAGGGGTTCCGGAAGCGCGCCATGTGCCGGGGGCTGTATCTCAAGGACCAGTCCCAGATGGTGGGCAAGGAGGCCCCCGTGGCTTCCTTGACTGGGTAGCCGTCTTTCTCCAAGATCTCCAGGCAGAGGGGTTCTCGCCAGCCATTGATGGGAGTGTAGAGCTGGGTGAGAAAACGGTTCTGGCGGGAGGGGGAAGAGAGAGGGGTGGTGGTGGATGAACTGACCCTTCCCAAAAAAGCATTTTCTGTCTTCCACTTGTATGGATTTTAATGGCCAAAGAAATGTTGCAACAACAGTGGCCTGCTCTCTACAGAGCTATTGTGAGGATTCCCCCATCCTTCAAGAGGAGGAGCGGATTCCTAGAGAGGAGAGGCAGGCCACAGGAGAGAGAACGCCTAGAGCAGCCTTCCACAACCTGGCGCCCTCCAGAGGTTGCGGGACACCACCTCCCAATGCGTCATCACAACCCATGACCTGGGGATGGTGGGAGTTGTAGTCCAAAACAGCTGGAGAGCCACAGGTCCGCCATCTTTAAAGAGAAGGTGCTGATTCCTAGAGTGGAGAGGCAGGCCACAGAGGAGAGAACGGCTAGAGCAGCCTTCCCCAACCTGGCGCCCTCCAGATTCTGTTGGGCTCCAACTCCCAGCGACTGGCACAGTGTCAACACTTGGGGATGATGGTGATGGGGAATGGCAACACCCTGAGAGTACCACTTTGTCTATCCCTGGTCGATCAGCTTAAGTCGTCTTGCCTCTCCTTCCCACCCAGCATCAGAGCAGAGCTCAAGAGAGCCAGCAAATTTGGCCCCACCCTCGTCCCTTTTCAAAGCCAAGCAGTTCTTTTCCTCATTTTTCCCTTTTATATTGTTATTGCTTCGTAAGCAAAAGAAAAGAAGTGCAAACGTAACGAAGGTGAAGAAGGCGAATAATCAAATATTGAAGTCATGAGCCATCACAGCCTTGAGTACCAGCAATCTGAATTATTAAGATTAAAGGTTTTCCAGGGTTTGGCAAAACAGCCCCTGGGCTGCTGTCAAGAGGGGAGAGAGGAGTGTTTTACTTTCCAAAAATCCCATTCTGTTTCTGTACAATGGCACATAAATACAAGATATCAGCTCAAATACACAGGTTCACAAGTGCCAGGCCAGGCTGGGTATATCCTCCCCCCAGCACAGCTCACCTGGTTTTTCCGCCCTCTCTCCCACTGGCAATTGAAGAGGAAAGTGCTGGAGAATGGGACATAGCTGCTTTCGTGTAGAGCCACCAGGTAGGCTTCGGTGAACTGGAAGGACCCGGGAAATTGCTGCAAAAGCTGCCAGGTGCAGTCCAGGAACAGCAGGAAGACTGGCGACTGCAAAAAGGGGGGAAGACACTGAAACACTCCCATTTCTTTTCCCCGAGCAAATTTATTCTCTCTTCTCCTCCTCTATGGAGAAAGGCTTCAGGTCAGGGATGGAGCATCTGAGGCTCTGATTCAGTACAAGGCAGCTTTCTGTGTTCTTCTTTCTATGCGACCCTTACTCAGAATGGTGAGGACCAGAACCTTACTTTGATTTTAGGGCAAAGTCTGCAGCACAGCACCAAAGCATCACTTGGCCACTTTGATTGGTTGGACACCCTTACAGGGGCCACATAATACCGGTACCTGTTCCGCATTTTGTAAGAATTTAATCTTTCAAATTTAGTATACCTGAAGGAGCGTCTCCACCCCCATCGCCCAGCACAGACGCTGAGGTCCAGCTCCGAGGGGCTTGTGGCGGTTCCCTCCCTGCGAGAAGCGAAGTTACAGGGATCCAGGCACAGGGCCTCCTCGGTGGTGGCACCCTCCCTGTGGAACTCCCTCCCACTGTATGTCAAGGAAATAAACCAACTATCTGACTTCGAGAAGACATCTGTTCAGGGAAGTTTTTAATGTTTGATGTTTTGTCGTGTTTTGAATCTTCTGTTGGGAGCTGCCCAGAGTGGCTGGGGAAACCCAGCCAGATGGGCGGGGCATAAATAAATAAATAAATAAATAAATAAATAAATATTAAAGTGTGGCAGCACCTACACTTGGAACTCCCTGCCTATGGACACCAGGCTAGGGCACATTTGCTGCACGCTTTTTGGCACGGGCTAAAAACGCTCGTGTTTAGATAAGCCTACCCAGCTGTTTAGAAAGTGTCGATCCGTTTTTAGGCTTTTGTTATTCTAACTATGAAAGTTTCAGATTATTGTTGCTAGACCAGGTGAGGGTAGCGGATGGGACTCAAACCCTCGGGCGAGTTAAGGGACTTCCCTTGCATGCAAAGGGATTGAGTGGACAAGACCAGGGGGTCCAAAAGTCAAGAAGGCGGTTTCTGCATGTTCTGTGGAGGGAAGTACTCCATCGGGTGGATGGGTGCACTCCATCGTCTCACCAGACAAACAGATGCCAACAACATATCTTACTGATAATATTATCGTTTTATGTTTTTGGTAAGCTGCTTTTAGGTTTGTTGAGGTTCAATCCCCAATGGCATCTCCAGGTAGGACTGGGAGAGACTCCCTGGTCTGAAATCCTGGGGATTCGCTGGCACTCAGTGTAGACCAGGCATCCCCAAACCTCAGCCCTCCAGATGTTTTGGACTACAATTCCCATCTTCCCTGACCACTGGTCCTGTTAGCTAGGGATCATGGGAGTTGTAGGCCAAAACATCTGGAGGGCCGCAGTTTGGGGGTGCCTGGTGTAGACAGTAATGAACTAGATGGACCCGGTGCTCTGACTCAGTACGAAACAGCTTCTGATATCCCTCGATGATAAATTGTAGGGTTGGAAGGAACCCCCAGGGTCAACAATTCCACCCACTCCCCTTGCCATGCCAGAATCACCGTTAAATGCAGGGACCATCCCATTTTAAGGGGTCCAACTCACCTCATCCCGGTCGTTTTTCTGGAGGAGGTTCAGGCGCTGTAGGAACGGGTGCCCGGTCGCCACCCACTCTTTCTGGACCAGGCTCTGGAAGCCGGAGATGGTTCTGGCATGTGGGTCTGAAATGACTTGCACCAAGGAGGCCAGCAAGCAGTTCAAGTCCCTGTCATCCGATTCTGGAGGGGGAAATGAATGGAGGGTGAGAAAGGGGAGCTTCAGGGTGATGGAGACTCCAAGGTGACCAGGAGTCACCGAGGCAGGGGGTGGGCAGACCAGGGTTGGTCAATCTCACTGTCATTGGAAGAATGTCCCATTAGGCACACCATACACCCTGCAGTGGGTCCTTCTGCAGAAGAAGCACAGAGCAAAGAAACCCTCTCTTTACCTTGGAGGAGGACAGAGCGGCTCCTCTCAGCCAGCAGCACAGCCACTTCACTGGCCTTCTTCAAGCACACCCTAGAAAGGAGGAGGAAGCTGGTAGGTACAGAAATTCATAAGAATGACAGAAAATTGTTTTAATATGCGAGAATACTATTAGCCCAATGATGGAAGCAGGAGGACATGCCAACAAAAGAAGAGTGGCAGATGAAAGTGATGGACTATGCCGAGCTGGCGAGACTAACAGGGAAAATTCGAAACCAGCAGGACCAGATTTTTCTAAAAGACTGGAACAAATTTATGTCACATTTGAAAGACAATTGTAATGATTTAACATGGCTTGTAAGGTTACAAGAAGTATTTTGTAGGAAGAATTTATGAATTATTGTGAAAAGGATAAAGTTTAATTGATGTAAGATTTGATTTATAACAATAAGTATAGTAACAAAATGCAAAATCAGAAAAGGATTTAGAAAACCTTTAGAAGGGGTTGAGGGAAGTTGGAGGCTGTGATAGCCAAAGATTTGTCATTTTGTGTTTTTTTTTGGAGTTGCTATTCTGGAAAATATGTGTAAAAACCAATAGAAAAGAAAAGAAAGAAGGAGGAAGCCTGCTGCATTGCAAAGGACACAAGAAGAGCCTGCTGGATCAGGCCAAAGGGGGGCCATCTTTGATCAGCATCCTGTTCCCCCAGGGGCCAACCAGATGCCTCAATGAGAAGCCCACAAGCAGGACCCAAATGCAACAGCGATTCTCCATCCTGCAGTGCCCAGCAGCCAACATTCAGAAAAGCATTTCTGCCTCCAACCTGCAGAGGCAGAGCATGGCCATCCTGGCGAGCAGCCTTCAATCGCCTTCCACCACTACAAATTCACCCGAGCCTCTTTAGACAGAGAGAAGGGGAGACAGAGATGGGAGCCTGTCCTCACTGTAGCCAGAGGGACCAGCTGCGGGGAAGAGATGCAACTCACCTCACGTGATCCAGCCATCGTGTCCCTTCAAGGCTCGAGAGCCACTTCTCATCGGAGGACGAGCCGAAGGAATCTAGAAGGGGAATCGAGAGCACACAAGCAAGGGCACCGTTGTGCAAAATCAGAGCACAGACTTTTAGAATCACCAGAAGAGCTTGGCTGCTGGATCAGGCCAAAGGGGCCAGTCAAGCCCAGCATCCTGTTCTCACAGTGGCCAACCAGGTGCCCTAAAGGGAAACATTCAAGCAGGCCCTTAACACAAGAGCTACCGGTATTCTCCTCTCCAAAGCAGGACCTGAGAGCTACAGATTCAGAGGCATTTACAGTCGTACCTTGGAAGCCGAACGGAATCCGTTCCAGAAGTCCGTTCGACTTCCAAGGCACGGTTTCCCGCAGCCAATTGAAAGCCCCGCCGGACGTTCAGCTTCCAAAAGAACATTCACAAACTGGAACACTCACTTCCAGGTTTGTGGTGTTTCGTTTGGGAGCCAAAACGTTTGACTGCTGAGGCATTCGTCAACCAAGGTACGACTGTACTACCTCCAACAATGGGGGCAGGATGTAGCTACTATCACAGCTAGCAGCCACTGAATTTGCCTTACCCTCTTTAAAGCCACCCAGCTCGATGGCCACCCCTGCCTCGCGTGTGAGCGAATTCCGCCTTTTCAATTATTATTTTGTCTTTTGGGCAACCTAATCCGAAGGGCTAAGAATAGAGCGCGAGTCTTCAAAATCCCTAGGAAACCATCTGCGCCGTTCCTCCAAAAATAGGATCTCCAACGGAGGTCTGGAACAGTCAGTTGCCAGTTTCAAGGCAGCTGTGCAAAAAATTAAAAAAAAATAAAGATCTTGTGTTATTTTTATTCCGATTCCTCATTTGTGGCCTCTGGAGGCCAGGAAGATTCCTCTCCACCCTGTGAGTCATGCAGCATTCTGGAGAAGCATCAGGAAGCTCCACAGAGGGATTAATGCGTAGCCCAGTAGAATCTCTCCGGGAGAGAATTAGGGCTGGTTGTTCATCATTCAACACCTCTCCAGGTACTATCTAAAACTGGTGGCCGGCAGGGGGCAAGACTCCTTATGATCCCCTCTCCTTGGCATAGTTGGTACGCTCCATGTGGTTGGACCCAGGTTTGAGGCTCAGATCAATGTCTTGGACAAGATCCCTGCCACCTCTGCAGCTCAGAGAAGGTAACTCCACGCCTCATGCGCACCAGTTGTGCTCCCCTAAATCCGCCTCTCCTGGGTCCTTCCAATCTTTCTTGGAAGGTAAGGTAAAAGAAAGCGCCTCTTTGTGTACCACGAGGGTAAACTACGGAACTCACTGCCGCAGGAGCCAGCGCTGGCTTTGAAACTTGGGTGGCATTAAAAGAGGATTGGACTAACCAGCCACAGTGCCTTGCTCTGCTTCCATGGTCACAGGCAGTGATGCTTCTGAAGAAGGGGAGAGTTGCTCTTGCACTTGGGGAGTCCTGCTTGTGGGTTTCCCACTGGGGCACCTGGCTGCTGGGCAAGGTGGGCCATTGGCCTGATTTAGCTGCAGAGATCTTCCTATGTTCAAAGCCGGGTGCTCTGCCAGAGCTCCAGCCCTTCCCCTAACTCAAGAGCGACCCCTGTCGAGAGGCCGGCCCCACGGCTATTTCCTCTTCTCACCGGCAAGGCAGAGGCTCAAGTTCCAAAGCTTGGAGTAGGACTGCTGGATCTCCGGGGGGCTGGGGAGGTCCGCCGTCACCTCGACGATCACACATTGGGGGTGGCCAGCAAGCATCAGAGTTTCCACTGACCTGCAGAAAGAGAGAGAAAGAGAAATGAGGAAGGCAAAGCTGAGCCTCCAGCAAACTGATACAAGTTTGAATCTCACCTTAAAAAGAAAAGAAAAAACTGCTTCAGTGGCTGAGTGTTAGCTGTGGTTCCGGCATTGCAGGGGGTTGGACTAGATGACCCTTGGTGTCCCTTCCAACTCCCACCTCTACCGTTCTACCATTCTATGAGAGATGGGAATCTGAGCTCCCTCCGACACCTCTGCTGTGGCAGACCAGCAATTCCAGATGCCTCCTCTCCCTCGACTGCCACCTTTCTATCAAGGAACTACTTTCTAAGAACTGAGGCCTGAGCTTGAGTTCCTCTTCCCTCCCTGTCCCTTTCCCCTTGTATATAGAACAGGGGTCAGCAACCTTTTTAAGCCATGGGCCGGTCCACTGTCCCTCAGACCATTTGGTGGGCCAGACTATATTTTGAAAAATAAATATGAACGAATTCCTATGCCCCACAAATAACCCAGAGATGCATTTTAAATAAAAGCACACATTCTACTCATGTAAAAACACACTGATTCCCGGACCGTCCGCGGGCCAGATTGAGAAGGCGATTGGGCTGCATCCGGCCCCCAGGCCTTAGGTTGCCTACCCCTGATATAGAATCATAGATTTGTAGAGTTGGAAGGGTCCCCAGGGGCCATCTAGCCCAACCCCCTGCTGCAGAACCATAGCTGCCAAGTTATCCCTTTTTTTCAAGGGATTTTCCCTTATGCTGAATAGGCTTCCTCGTGAGAAAAGGGAAAACTTGGCAGCTATGTGCAGAACAGTGATGGCAGCTAAATAATCTCTGAGAGGTGGAGTCGGAAACCTTCCGAGGCGGTGTTTAAAATGGCAAGCCTGTGGGCAGGTGTAATAAACCTGGGCAGGTATAATAAAAAAATATAAGTGGCCTGGAAATTCCCCAAGACTGGAAGCGCTTTTGAGGGCAGGGACCCCCGTCTCTCCCACAGCCCCCCTCTCTCCCCCCCCAGCAACGTACCTCATGTCTTCCTTCTCTGGGTCTGAATCGGGATGGAAGCTGGCTGCTCGAAGGAGATCGCTGCCTCCTGGGTGATGCCAGCACAGCCTCTGGGGGACGGAAGAGGGAACGAGCTGAATGGGATTCCCTGTGATGCATTTTGCTGGATTTGGGGGTTGGGAGTCATGTACGCCATTTAAGACATCCCCCACCCACCACCCAAGCATGCTCAGGTTGCTCACCGGGATGCGTCTTTCGTTAAAATGGACAAAGGCCCTCTTCAGCTCATTGTCCAGAAACCAACTGGGGACCCACAAATATTTGGGGAGGCTGCAGAGAGAGGAAGAGGCACGTTGACAAGGAAAAGAAGAGGCAGACTTTTACAGAGCCAAACCATTTGAGTTCCTCTCCTTCAATCTTATCTAGACTGACAGGCAGCAATGCCTCCCTGGGCTTTTCAGGTGGGGAGGGGGGCATTCCCAGCCCTACCTGGAAATGTCATTGGGGCCATTCTGCATGTGAAGCAGATGTTCTGTCATTGAGCTACGACCCTTGTCCTATGCATAAATTAAGATTCTAGTTCTTGTGAGAATGTTGTGGGTAGCAGGAGAGGATATATTGATTAAATATTATCCTTCCTCACTCAAGCTAGCAAGCTAGTAGCAGAGTACATTCCCCTGTCTATTGCAGGAAGCTAGTTGGTAGATTCGTCTGAATCTCTTGAGTTAAGCAATCCAGTCTGGCTTGTCCAGATTGGATTTGTCCCTGGTAAATTCCCCTTTAATTCCCTCTTAAAAGAATAAAGACACAACAGTCTTCTATGAAAAGTAATAAGAAGTTTTCTCACATTCAGTTCACAGTAGGTTCCCTGAAGGCAGGCTTTAGCTTGTAGTTACAGAAGAGAGTTTGGGTTCATCCCATATGGGGATTAAGCCCATGTGCTGCTGGCTGAGAGCCAGCAGACAGCAAAAGAACATCAAGAGAGTAGCATCAAGAGAAGGAAGGTCAAGAGAAGGAGTAGCATGGAGAATGGAAGGTGGCTGCGTGACCAGCCCTTTTATGGGGTCTCCCTGGTCACGCGCACGCAGGCAGAGGATGCTCCAGACAGGTGTGACAGGAAGTCCTCCTGGCTGAAGCAACATCCCCCTGTGTGTCAACTCTGGGCAAACAGGAAATGTTGTACTTGACTGCTATAGTGATTTCACATCCCACCGTTCTCATTCTGGTCCTAGAATCCTAGTCCTCAGAAGGTAGCACCAATTCAAGTAGGGACACAGAGAGCTGCCTTAAAACAGTCACACCCCCATTGTGACATCTGGCTCAGTACTGTCTAGGGTCCCTCCCCGCCACCTCCTTCCCAGAAAACCAACCCCATAGGCCATATATTACACCTGGTGGACATGTCAAAGCGCTCATTGACAGAGCTGACCCGCCAGCCCGCAGCTCCGAGTCTCTGCAGCTCCTTCTCCCAGTCCCGGAGGGTCTGGAACAAGAGCGTTGGGGACCCATCCTCCTTCTTCTCCTCTTCCTCCTCCAGCACCTCCTCCTCCTGATTCGGCTGGCAGTTCCCTGCAGTGGCAAAAGAGGCATAAGGCTCCATCACCCGCAGACCCTCAAGGCAGCCAGCGTCTCCCTCCCCCTCGGCCAGCTGGACTCACTCAAGTTCTTCAGGGCAGCATCTTCGTAGGAGCCATCCCTGGCGCTGCTCTCGTGAGCCTGAGCAATAGCCATGGAGACCTGGAACAGCATGGCAGGGAGAGGGTTAAGCCCAGCAGAGGGCCACATTCCCTTCTGGGCAAGCTTCGGGGGGGGGGGGCGCATTCCAGAGGTGGGCAGGGTCAGAGGCAAAAGTGGCCAAAGCAATTTTGCATATTTTATCTTTGTACAGTTGGCTAGTTTCTTTAAAACACATATATATACACACACATTAGGCACCTTTTATCATATGTGGTGGAAATGTAAGGTACTAAAATAATTCTGGGAAATGATATATAATGAGTTGGGGGGGGGGAAATGCTTAAAATAACTTTGGGGGGGGGCACCCTGAAGCCTTCCTTTTAGGAATTCTAGATGCCGAAATCCCAAGGGAGAAGAAAATACAATTTATGTATGCGACCACGGCTGCGTGGGTGTTATTGGCCCAGAGATGGAAAGAAGATACAGTAAATTCCCTAGCAGAGAAGAATGGCAGACCAAGTTGGTGGATTACGCCAAAATGGCAAAAATGACCAGAAGAATCAGAAATCAGGAAGACCAAAATTTTAATAAGGAATGGGGAAAATTTATAACCTATCTTAAAAACCACTGTAAACAAAGGGGAGGATGAAAGTCCAAGAGATTCCTTGGAATCTTGTTTTTAATGTTGTATGTTCGATAGTAAAGCTAAAGGGACCCCTGACAATTAAGTCCAGTCGCAAACGACTCTGGGGTTATGGCGCTCATCTCGCTTTAAAGGCCAAGGGAGCCAGCGTTTGTCCACTTCCACAGATAGTTTTTCCGGGTCATGTGGCCAGCATGACTAAGGCGCTTCTGGCGGAACCAGAGCAGCACACAGAAACACCATTTACCTTCCCGCCAGAGCGGTACCTATTTATCTTCTTGCACTGTGTGCTTTCGAACTGCTAGGTTGGCAGGAGCTGGGACCGAGCAACGGGAGCTCAGCCTGTCGCGGGGATTCGAACCGCCGACCTTCTGATCGGCAAGCCCAAGCAGCACAGTGGTTTAACCCACAGCGCCACCTGCGTCCCTGTATGTTCGATATGTGACTGTAAAATTTTAATCTGAGAAAACAAATAAACTTATTTTATTTACACATACACACATTTTAAAACATACAGGAAAACAAAAGACGTGTAAGTGTAAATAAATATCAAAAACAAAATCTAATTACAACAAATAAAAATTGGACTGCTTTCTACATCTCTCTATACCTCTATCCCTCTATTCCTCAAGAAAGATGCTAACCAGGGCTAGTCAGGCATGTGGTCTGCAGAGACTTCCAAGGGCTGGCAAGAGAAGCCACATTTAGCCCCTGATGTGCAGCAGCCCTCACCTTTCCTTAGGCCTGCCGTGAGATAACAGGGGCTTCCACATGGCTGCTTTTTGTGGACTTGGTGCAACTCATTCGCCTGCGTTTTGCCTAACATCTGCCCATGACATCACCCTCACCCAGATGCCAACACCTCCCTTTCCCCATTGAATCTGGTTTACGTCTGTGAAAAATCCAGTACACAGCACCAGACACCAGAAACAAACACAGAGCAATCCCCCACACTTATCCTCTGACTCACTCTGCCTCTCGGCAGGGCCGGCTCCTGAGCGATGCCAGCCTTACACCACCTGGACCCAGGCAATAACAGGGATGCAAGAAGGTGCCAATTTCCGTTCCGCCCTGCATTCCCCGCTGCTTCTGGTCCGCTGCAGTTTGTCTTCTGCCAAAAGCAACCTGATTTGTCTCGCTGTCCGCCACGGCAAGGATTACGCCATTTGCATCGTTTGCCGTAATTAATAGGTTAAATTGCATTGTCCACCCCGTTCATTTCAGTGCCGAGGAAGAACAATACAAACATATAGTCGTGCCTCGGAAGTCAAACACCTTGCGAGTCAAACGTTTTGGCTCCCTGCAAACCTGGAAGTGAGTGCTCCAGCTTGCAAATGTTCTTTGGAACCCGAATGTCCAACACGACTTCTGCAACTTCCGATTGGCTGCAGGAGCTTCCTACAGCCAATCAGAAGCCGCGCCTTGGCTTCCAAACGTTTTGGAAGTCGAATGGACTTCCAGAATGGATTCTGTCCGACTCCCGAGGTACCACTGTAATTGGCACTGTATTTGCCTGCAGCCCGAAAACAACAGCAATCGCCAGCTGAGCCTCTGGAATGGCTTCTGTTCCAGACATGTGGGCAGTGGCAATTTTTGTTTCCTGTTTCTGTTCTCCAACATCATCTCTACGATTTCTCTTTCTCTCTCTCTTTCTCCCTCCGCTGCTGAATTCTGTGTCTCCCCCTCCCCGCAACTCACCCGGAAGGCCTGAGGCTCTAAGCCGCTGTCGTGGAACCGGAACCGCAGCACCCGGAAATCCCGGCAGCAGATGATCAGCTCCTCTGGGATGAACTTCAGGGTCGAGGTACTAGTGAGCACTTTAGCCTTTGTGAAGCTGTTGACTTTGGGGGGGGGGTAAGAAAAGCAGAAGCCGTGTGTTAACTACAGGGGAAAGGAGCCAGAAGGACCTGAAGAGTTAATAGCAGCGATGGAGGGGAGCACCAGGCACACAAATGGCAGGTTTACAGGGTTACAGCAAGATCAGAGGTCTCTGCCCCGAGGGGCTTACAATCAAGGACGGAATAAGATGATTTAAGGCAGCCCTCTTAACCTTACCGGCAAGCAGTCTCCCGATGCAAGGGAGGGCAACATCGTAGTCGCTGTGCATGAAAGTTTGGCAGGAACAGTCCTGGAGAAAAAGAGAGGAATTGCTCTCAGCCGGGTTTACGGCGCCTAGCATGCCTTCATTTTGGGGAGGGAGCTTTCCCCTTTCAAGCAGAAGGTCCCAGGTTCAGTCATCACCGGCATCTCCAGATTGGACTAGGGGGAGAAACCCTACCTAAAACTCCAGAGAGTTGCTGCTGTGGTCTGGCTCAGGCTACGACATTTTATTCCAGAATCAGTGGAAACTATTTAAGGGAAAGAGCTGTAACTCAGTGGTGGGACACCTGCCTTTCAAGCAGAAGGTTCAGTCCCTGAAGACATCTCTAGGTGGAGATGCCTGGCCGAAATCCTGGAAAGCTACTGCTGCCAGTCAGTGTAGATGGTACTGAGCTAGATGGACCAGAGGGGTCTGACTCAGCCCTTGATTCAGAACCATGAGGACTAGAATCTTAGCATTATTTTAAACTTGGTGGCATTTCCATGAAGGGCTGGGGAAATCCCCTGCCTGAAACCAGGGGCAGCTGCTGCCAGCCAGTGCAGACAGTCCTGAACTAGATGCACCGATTATCAGTATAAGGCCGTTCCAATTTAAATCAAGTTCCCTCCCCCCCCCCAAAAAAAATCTTGAGGTCTGGAATCTTGCCTTGTTTTTAAGGGAAGGGTTCTGTGATAGACCAATGGTCTGACTTGCTTTAAAGAAGCTACTCTCTTCTTTTCTGGACAAGGCAGCATTGCAGAAACCCACCGGGCAACTCACCTCTGTGTTTGGAGAGGGGTCTGGTAAGAAAGCCACTCTCAGGTTGGTGCAATACAGGGTGCCTGGGATGTACCTCGCTTCTCCATCTCGAGAAGGGATGCTTTTCCGCACGTGAGCTGCCTCTTCTCGAATATATTCGCCTGCAGGATAGAATTCACAATGAAGGGGACTTGGGAGAAACACTGTGCAATGGGAGGTTGCACAGAAAACTTTCAGAAACTCCTGGAGAAGAGAAAAGGAGAGAGAAGCTCTTATTTCTTCCCAGCTTCCCCCACCTGTGTGTGTGTGTGTGTGTGTGTGTGTGTGTGTGTGTGTGTGTGTGTATACCTTGACCTTTTGGCACATCTGGAAATCGAAGAGAGTTGTCACTGTCATCCAGAAATACCCATTTCACAGAAGAAAAACTGGTGGTGCTCAGAAGGTAACCCCCAAAAGGCAAAATTCCTACTTAACAAATGCATAGTTAAGCTACGGAAACTCCCTGCCATGGGAAGCAGTGTTGGCCACCAAAAGAGATGGCTTTAAAAAAGGATTGGACAAATTCATGGAGCAGATGCTCGTGGTCTTTTCTAACTCATCTCCTAGCCACAGTGGCTATGCTCTGCCCCCACAGTGCTTCTGAATGCCAGTTGCCCGAAACCTCAGGAGAGGAAAGTGACCTTGGGCTCTGATCCAGCTTGCAGGTTCCTCACAGACACCATGATCCAGAAGACTGTTCATATACACACTCCAAATAAAATGCAGACCGAGAAAAAAAAAACCCAAGCAGGCAGCATTTCCCCCAAAGTAGGCAATCCATCCAACTAAACAGCAAGGCAAAAAAAAGATCCTCATTCTTTACTTTTTAAAAATCAGGAGGTGCTGGGGAAACCCGTAGGGGATTTCTAGGGGTGACAAGGCAGATGGGGACTCCAGTTCTGAAGTTCCCCCTCTCCTTGCTCCTCCTTCCTGTTCACCTAGCCAGGTTCCCAATCGCCATGCAATGCCTTTGCCAAGCAGGAAAGCATTCAGTCAGTGTTTGCCCTCTAGGGCTGTTACAACCCCCAGGTGTCCAAGCGACAAGGGCAGGCAGGACTCCTTCACTGAGAGCAAAGCCCCGACTTCTTCAGAGACACCAAGTCGGCTGCCTTTTTTCTACTAAGGCCCCACTCTAGTTAATCATTTGCCACGCAAGCACTTCCTTCCCCCCACTGCTGTTTCCAAATACGCCTCTCTCGCCTCCAAAAAGGTGCACAGGGAAGACAAAGCAAGTTTCTCCTTCCCCGCATGTTAATTTAATTTTTTGTGTGTGACTTCAACAGTGCAAATCTGCCTTTCCAGAACATGCTCGAGTTCCTGCCACAAAATACTGACATTCTGGGTTCCCCCTTCCACAAACACCCTTGCAGACATCCATTCCTAGTGGCTAATGTGTTCGACTAGGACCTTGGAGAGACCAGGGTTCGAATCCCCCCAACTAGGCCCCTCAGCCTAACCTACCTCATAGGGCTGTTGTGAGGGTGAAGAGAACCATGTCTGCGACCCAGAGCTACTTGGAGGAAAAAGTGGAATATAAATGTGCTAAATAAATAAACAAGTCATGGAGCCCATAAGCAAGAAAAGCCTGCCTCTGCAAATAAAGAATGAAAGAAAATCTCTTCTACTGCAAAGAGGTGCCTGCCCACCTTTTCCTCCTGGGTGTCTTCTCGCCTAACCTCTAGGGATTTCATCACTGCATTATGGCAAGTTGAGTGGCCCACTTTCTACCTAATTCAATCCCCAGCATCAGAAGCGATAATAACAAACTCTCTCCAGCCCCGTGAGGCATCTTCTAACATGGCCACTCTTTTAAAAACACACACAAATGATATCCAAATAGCTCCTGTCTTGTGCTAATAATACAAGTTTCAGCTTGTTTTGCATACCGAAACACATTTGGAAACCAGAAGCACTCCCTACCCCCCCTTATGAAGGAAGACTCATCGAGCTGGAAGAATCGCAACAGCTCCCAGCTCTTCCCAGAAAGATGAAGTGCACTTAAACATACAAACTGGAATCCAGGAATATAAAACATTGTCTCCCACTGCCCACCCCACAAAGGAATCAGCAATCGCCTGTAAGAACTCGAAATAGACTATGGCTTGAAATGTGTCTTACTGTTGCTCTCGAGTATTTCTTGCTATTTTTGTACACAGCTGAAAGCTCATTTTAGTACAATGCAAATAAGGAGCTGGATTGTCTATTCATTACAGCCATACCTCATGTTACATCTGCTTCAGGATGTGCCTTTTCGAGATACAGATGCGCCGAACCCAGAAGTCCTGGAACGGGTTACTTCCGGGTTCAGCGTGTGCGCATAAGCGCCGAATTATATCACGCGCCTGCGCAGACGTGGCGCTTCAGGGTGCGGCCTTTTCAGGTTGCGAACGGGCATCTGGAACAGATCCCGTTCACAACCAGAGGTACCACTGTATTATTTATCTGTTCCATTTACACCCACCTTTTCTTCCAAGGAGCTCAGGATAGTGTGTACATGGTTCTGCCCCCACCCCAACCTCATTTAATCCTCCCAACAACCCTGAGAGGTAGGCCAGGTTGAGAGAAGCAGAGACTGGCCTGAAGTCACACCCAGCATGCTTCATGACTGGGTGAGGATTTGAAACCTGGCCTCTCCCAGCTCCTGGTTCGGCACTCTATCCATTACACCACACTGGCTCTCATCTTTACACAGTCTGGTCCAATCTTTGGATCGGGCCAAAGATTGGACCAGACTGTGTAAAGATCTAGCTCAGCACTCCGTTCTCACAGTGGCCAATCAGTTGCCCCTGGGCAGGACCCAAAGCACAACGATTCCCACCAACGGGAATTCAGAAGCATTTCTGCCTCTGGCAGGGAAAGCAGAGTATAGGCAGCTAGATGGTAGCCATGGGCCAGTCCTTGCCTCCTCCTTGAAACTGTCCAATCTTCTTCTAAAGCCATCCAAGTTGCTGGCTGTTGCTGCCTCCTGTGGCCATGAGTTCCACAGTTTAATAATCCAAAGATAAGAGCGTGGAGCTTCAAAACACCCCAAGTAGCCGCTCAAAGACCCCTACTGCATCCTGACCTCTTGACGCTCTTTGAATATCATTTGACCCTCTCTATCTTGTTGTGCAGACTATTGCTATAAAACTGTCGTGGGGCATATTTTTAGCACTGTATAAGGAAATAACTTAGACTGTATAAGGACGAACCTAGACAGCATCTTAAAAAGCAGAGACATCACCTTGCCTACAAAGGTCCGTATAGAAGTGTATGGAAGTGAGAGTTGGACCATAAAGAAGGCTGATCGCCGAAGAATGGATGCTTTTGAATTGTGGTGCTGGGGGAGACTCTTGAGAGTCCCATGGACTGCAAGAAGATCAAACCTCTCCATTCTGAAGGAAATCAGCCCTGAGTGCTTACTGGAAGGACAGATCGTGAAGCTGAGGCTCCAAGACTTTGGCCACCTCATGAGAAGAGAAGACTCCCTGGAAAAGACCCTGATCAGGGCCGGCTCTAGGTGTAGTTCCGGTGGCGCAGGGTGCCAGGGCACCGGGCCGGCAGGCGGGGTGCTGCGCGGCAAAGCCGCACGGAAGCCATGCTGCGCGCTGCGAGGGGGGGCGCCGGAGCGATCTCCGCGCCTCAGCACCAGGGCGCCCGACCTGCTCGAGACTGCCCTGACCCTGATGTTGGGAAAGATGGAGGGCCCAAGGAGAAGGGGACGACAGAGGATGAGATGGTTGGACAATGTTCTCAAAGCCACCAACATGAGTCTGACCAAACTGCGGGAGGCAGTGGAAGACAGGAGTGCCTGGTGTGCTCTGGTCCATGGGGTCACGAAGAGTCGGACACGACTAAACGACTAAACAACAAAAGGAAATAAAACCCGACAGAATCCCCCTCCTCAAATCCGAGCAATGGGAGAGGGGGCAGAGAAGCTTGTCCCTGCAGCGCTCTTCTTCCAGAGCCATTTCTCCCTGTTCACGGGTGACTTCCCCGGCTGACTGGACCATGTGGCCCAGTGGTGCCTGCAGGGGGGTCCATCTGCTCCAATAGCTGCCCTTCCCTTCTCTTCCCAGTGTCCCACAAGAATGCCTTTGGACAGCTGCATTCGAGCATGAAAAGGAAGCCTTAACCCTTTGTGGCTCCCTCATGGGGGGTCGCCCCAAGCTTGTATTCAAATAAAAGACCCAACAAAGCCTTTCTCTTTCTCAGAAAAACAGCAACACAGCAAAGCGGGCGGGGAGGGGAGACCCCTCCTTGCAACACACACACACACACGACAAATTCCTCCATGCACGCCCATGGGGAAAGTTCTACCTCCCCATGGGATCGTAGCCAAAGAACGGTGCATGTTTCTTTAAGGAATGACTTAAAAACATAAGGAGAGCCTGCTGGATCAGGCCAGAATCCTGTTTCCACAGTGGCCAACCAGATGCCTCTGAGGGTAACTTGCAATTCAGGATTCGCACACAAGACAGCACAGCTGCGGAGGCAGAGGTCAGCCATCAGGGTTAGTAACCATCGATAGTCCCCTCTATGAATATTTCTAACCCTCTTTCAAAGCAATCCAGCTGGGTGGCCGTCACGGCCTCATGAGGCAGTGAGTTCCGTAGTTCAACTCTGTGCTGTGTGAAGAATGGCTTCCTTTTAACTGTCCTGAATCTTCCAACATTCCTTGGATGTCCAGTAGGGGGAAAAAAATTCTCTGTTCGCTCTCTCTGCACCATATATCATTTTGGACACCTCTTGTCGTCCATTTCCTCGTTGCCCTTTTCTGAACCTTTTCCCAGCTCTGCAATATCCTTTTTGGGGGGCGGCAGGGGGGGGGGGTTAGATGACCACATCTCTATATAGCGCACCGTCGTCCTCCATTCTCTATCCCCACCTCTCAATATCAACCCGTTCCTTGGGACCTGGTGTTTTATACAACACTGAGTCGTCTTTAAACGAGGCGTTGTGCTTTAATGTTTGGGATCGCATGAAAGAGGGTTGAGAAATAAAGTAAAATCGGAATACCTGGGATGCATTGGAGAGCGTGGCAGGATTTGTTCCTCTTGTCACTCATGTCGGGGGACTTTGGACCCTTCGTCTGCAAGGAGAAAAGGGGGGGGTGAGCAGAGGTGCTACAGCGTTTGGCTGGCCGGGACCTTTGATCCATCAGGAAAATATGGAGTCATTCCGATGTTCTTAAGTGGCAGGGCGAGGGAAGAGCCTAGCTATGGATTTTGCAAAGTTCACGCTTATTTCCTTCCTCTCCCTTCTGGGTCTCTGGGATTATTATTTTTTAGCAGGAGGCCCTGGCTGTTTGCGAGACTTTCTGTCCCTCTTCATTTTGCCAAGGGGACGTGGCTCTGTGGCAGGGCACCTGCTTGGCATGCAGAAGGTCCCTGGTCCCGCTGGTATCTCCAGGTAATAATAATAATAATAATAATAATAATAATAATAATAATAATAATAAAGATGTAAGATATCTTTATTGTCATTGTCCCCTTGCGGGAACAACAAAATTACTCCAATAATAATAATAATAATAATAATAATTTATTGAATTTATATACCGCCCTAATTTATATACTGCCCTATACCCGGGGGGTCTCAGGGCGGTTCACAGGATAAAAGCAAGATATAAAACCGCAAAATACAAAATAAAAACAACAACCCAATAACCCCACCACCACACAAAAAACCCACCACATTTAAAAAAGGTGTAATCAGATCAACCCAAAGCCTGGTTGAAAAGGAACGTTTTTGCCTGGCGCCTAAAGGTGTACAATGAAGGCGCCAGGCGAATTTCCCTGGGGAGAGCATTCCACAGATGGGGAGCCACTGCAGAGAAGGCCCCGTTCTCGTGTTGCCACCCTCCGGACCTCTCGAGGAGGAGGAACACAAAGGAGGGCCTCAGAAGGTGATCTCAGGGTCTGGGTAGGTTCATATGGAAAGAGTCGGTCCTTGAGGTATTGCGGCCCTGAGTTGTTAGGGCTGAGAATGCCCCCAGCCTGACACTATTGGCCTGACACTACTGGCAGTATTGGGATTCCATCCCTGGCAAGGTGCATCTGTGCCCTTCAAGACTGGCCTTCAGAAGGGATGGTGAAACATCTCCATTTTCCCAGGTGGCTGAAAAGCACCTGCTACTGGCAACCCTGAGATCCCAGTATTTAGAATTTTTCAACGTTGTTTTGTTATTGGCACGTTTGCTGGCCTGGTGCCTTTCAGGAGGAAAAAGGAGGGGGAGGAGGAGGAGAATCGTAGCAAAGGACCCAAGACTCCTCTCGTCCAACCCCCTGCAAGAAGGAGGAGATTGGGAACATTGGTAGGCTTCCTGTGGCTGAACATTGTGAGCTGCTGAATCGCGAAGGAAGAGGACACCTCACCCCAAAGGCTGTTTGCTCAGTGGTGGAGGGGTCTCCGCTTTGCATAGGGAGGTCACCAGTTTAATCCTTATGCAGGTGGAAGGAGAGCACCTGCCTTTCCTTGTCACCATACACCTCAGGCGAGAGCAAAACACTCATTCCTCCTTTCCTACAGGAAGCTGCCTGCATCCTTCTCTGTGGGATAAAAGTTTGGCTACATCCGTGAGAGGGGACTCTGTATTCTTCTAGCTCAGGCATCCCCAAACTTCGGCCCTCCAGATGTTTTGGACTACAATTCCCATCATCCCTGACCACTGGTCCTGTTAGCTAGGGATCATGGGAGTTGTAGGCCAAAACATCTGGAGGGCCGCAGTTTGGGGATGCCTGATCTAGCTCTTTTCTTTGTTCAGCCCAGACACTGAGGTCCAACTCCAAGGGCTTTCTGGTGGTTCCCTCCCTGCGAGAAGCCGAGTTACAGGGAACCAGGCAGAGGGCCTTCTCGGTGGTGGCGCCCACCCTGTGGAATGCCCTCCCATCAGATGTCAAGGAAATAAACAACTATCTGACTTTTAGAAGACATCTGAAGGCAGCCCTGTTTAGGGAACTTTTTAATATTTGATGTTTTATCATGTTTTTAATATTCTGTTGGGAGCCGCTCAGAGTAGCTGGGGAAACCCAGCCAGATGGGCGGGGCATAAATAAATAAATATATTATTGTTTTTATTATTTCTTTTTTCTACTTTTTTTGTTTACAGTAGTTTGTTTTTTATTGTAATGTGAAAAGTTTTAATAAATCTATCTATCTATCTATCTATCTAGATAGATAGATAGATAGATAGATAGATAGATAGATAGATAGATAGTCGTACCTCAGAAGTCAAACAGAATCCGTTCCGGAAACCCATTTGACTTCCAAAACATTCGGAAACCAAGGCATGGTTTCCGATTGGCTGCAGGAAGCTCCTGCAGCCAATCGGAAGCCACAGAAGTCACGTTGGACGTTCGGGTTCCAAAGAACATTCGCAAACCAGAATACTCCGTTCTGGGTTTGCGGCATTCGGGAGCCAAAACGTTCGACTCGCTAGGTGTTTGGGATCCAAGGTACGACTGTGTATGGAAGCTGCCTTATCCTGAATCAGACCATTGGCCCATGTAGCTCAGGTCTGCCCACACTGACTGGCAGCAATGGCTCTATGGGATTTCAGATCCACCAGGTCTCTCCGCTACCTGGAGAGGTCGGGAATGAACCTGGGACCTTCTGCATGCAGTGCAAGTGCTGAACTACAGTCTTTAAAATACCCTAGTCCTCATGAGTTCAGAATAAAGAGCTGGTTCAAATATGAACAAGCTGTGGCAAGGCAGGCCATTGGGGTCCCTCTAGCCCAATATCTCCTACACCAGGCATCCCCAAACTTTGGCCCTCCAGATGTTTTGGACTACAATTCCCATCTTCCCCAAGACTGGTCCTGTTAGCTAGGGATCATGGGAGTTGTAGGCCAAAACATCTGGAGGGCCGCAGTTTGGGGATGCCTGTCCTACACTGTTCTCCAGAGTTTCACAGACAGGCAACCTTCGCAGGGCTACCTGAAGAAGCCTTCTGAGATCAGGCAGGTGCTGTGTCCCGCTGAGCTACAGGCGCCCTTCTCATGGGATCAGCAAACCAAGCTACTTGGCTCCCTCCTTGCATTCTTTTCTTTTCTTCCTCAATTCGAAAAACATTGTTTGATGACTATGCAAAGAATGCAGAAGGGCAGAGGGAGCCAGATCACAAGAGACCAGGAAGAAACTCAGACCTAACTTAGAAATGCATTCCATCTGAAGGAAATATTGTATGCATAAATCACTTTTTATTTTTTATTTTTTAAAAATCAAGCGGTGCCCCCTTTCATCAAGGCTCAGAGCCACTGTCTCCAACCTGTTTTCCCTTTTTCCTGGCCTCGTGTTCCGGCAAGATCCCACTGCTACTCTGGAGTAAGCAGTTTTGAAGCCTGCAGCTAGCTAGGTCGTTGCTGGAGCAATGGAATGAGGCGTTCAAGCCAAACCCGGGTTTCCTAGCTACCAACTGGAGAGCCAGGACAGAGGCACGGAGGGAGAGAAGGTTTGTTTTTGTTTAAAGAAAGAAGGAACTTTGAAGGGGGGGAGTTTGTGAATCATTAATGGGAAAGTTGCCCTCAGCGGCCAAGGACACTATGTACAGCGAAAAAAAACCACCCACTTCTAAAATTATCGCTGGTCTTTTTCTTTTTCTTTTTTCTTTAAAAGGGAAAGCAAGGAGAAAGAATGCTGTGTTTGGAAACATGTTTGAAAACAGACGTAGGGAATCCCCTCGGCAAAGTTGTGCTCAAAATCCTATATAAACACAAGTCAATGCAACATGTGTGCGTGTCTTTAAATGCAAGCAATGCTTTTTAAGGCTGTCAAAAGAAAGGGTGCCACAAGCAATTGGGTGTGTGGGGTTTTAAGGGGGGGGATTTCCCGGTTTTGAGGAGGTGAAGTCAGTGTGTTGAAAGGCTGGTTTTACATTTGCATTCATCAATGGTTAATTTGCAGGGGGGAGGCAGGTTAACTGGGATTTCTTTTCCTGCGCAAGTATAAGGACATCAGAAGAGCCCTACTGGATCAGGCCAGGAGCCCATTTAGTCCAGCAGTGGCTCAATGCCCCTAAGAACATTGGAATCCTAGGAATCTAGATAGACTGCCTCTGGAGCTGGAAGTTCCACAAAAACCTCAGAAGAGCCCGGCCACTGGCTCAGGCCCATGGCCCATCTTCTCCAGCATCATGTTCTCATAGTGGACAACCAGGTGCGTATGGGAAACCCACAAGCAAGACCAGGTCCTGAGCATAGGAGCCCTCTTCTCCCCTCCTGGAGTTCCCAGCAACTGCTATTCGCAAGCATTACAGCCTCCAAAAAGGGGCTCCTTTGGAAGGTGCTTCCATCAGCCCCAACCAGCCTCGGGTGCTGGGAACTGTAGTTCTCTGAGGGGTAAACCAGAGTTCCTGGAATTCTTATTGGGGGGGCGTGTGTTTTGAATGTGCTTTAAAGGTAGGGCGCGCACACAGTGTTCAGAAGGGCTGTGCCCTGAAGCAAAAGCAAATCTGCAAAGTTTAATTCAGAAAACTAGATAGATAAGAGAGAGAGAGAGATGCCCTAGATGACATAAGTTCATTATTCATGGCCAGCATTTTCCAACCTCTTGGAACATTAAAATAATCTTTTAGACTAATTGTCTGTGAAAAACGCATGGGCAGCATCCAACAGCATTTCCTATGGTTCCAGCACGGGGTGGGGGACCCAGCCTCAAACCCCACCGTTCAACACACACGCCCCCCATTAACCCCGCCAGCAGAACCCCCTTTCTCCAACCCCTTTCAGCGTTGCAACGCCAGAAGCCGACTTACCCCTGGATCCTGGTGTTGCTTAATTTTAAAAGAGGTCTTGGACATGGAGAGCATGGCGACGTCGCTTTGTGACCCATAAAAATAATAACCGGTGTGCGTGGAGTGTTGATCTTTCGATGGGGGGGGGGGGCTGCAAGAGCCGGTGAAGGGGTGTTTGTGTGTGGATGTGCCTTAAGAGTCAAAACGCAAAGAGGGAGGAGGAGGGGAGAGAAACCCTCTCTCCAGTTCCCAGGGAACCCGGTGTGCAAAAAGATGCAGTTTCAGGGCGCAAGGTCTCCAGAAGCCCCGCCCCTCTCCAAAATTTAAAAAGGCGTTTTGTGTTCGTTAGTTTGGCTGCAGGGTAGTAGGGAAGGGCCCTCCTTTTGGGGATGGGGGCGGGCGGCTTGGCAAGCTGCTTCCCCAGGCTCTGCGATGTGAGGAGCAAGAAGCGCAGAGGCGATCGGGCTGGTGCTCCTCTTTCGCCTCCCGCTGCTGCAATGCGCTTGGCTGGGCTTCGTCCCCCTCCCGGGTCTGCCTGTCTTCCTTCCTTCTTTCCTTCCTTCCTTCTCTCTCCCGC
Organism: Zootoca vivipara; assembly: GCF_963506605.1. Classification (NCBI taxonomy): domain Eukaryota; kingdom Metazoa; phylum Chordata; class Lepidosauria; order Squamata; family Lacertidae; genus Zootoca; species Zootoca vivipara. The sequence continues at coordinate 37,507,476 of NC_083292.1, forward strand.
TGCTGCTGCTCTGCGGGTCCTCCTGCGGGATGCGTGGATGGTCCTTGGCGAATCCGACACCCTCCTCTTCCCCGGCGAGCAGGCTGCGTTTGGGCGGGTGAAACTGACACGGCGCCAGCTCCTCCTCGGCGGGGGGAAGCAGGGCAGGCTCCTCACCAACGGCGGGCCCACGTGGCTGCTTTAAAGGAGAAGCGCTCCCCTTGGCAAGGCTCCCCCGGCAGCAGCGGCCCAGGGAAAAACCCCATCCTTCTCGGGAAGAGGCGCAAGGGGGAGCTGGTCAGCGGCACAGACGACAAGGGGCGGCCCCTCCAAGCCAGGGAGGGGGTAGTCAAGCCAGTCTGAGGCAGTGATGCTCAGCTCAGATTCCTACCTTGCAGGGGGTTAGGCTAGATGACTCTTGGGTATCTTCCGAACTCTGCAATGCTATGAGTCAATGAATACTAAGAGCCTGCTGGATCAGGCCAGTGGCCCATTTATTCCAGCGACCAGACAACCAGTTGCCTGTGGGAAACCAGCAAGCAGGATCCAAGCCCAAGAACTCACGTCCCTCCGGTGGTATCCTGCAATTGGGATTCGGAAGCACTTTTCCCTCCCAGCTGTGGAGGTAGAACACAGCCACCGTGTCTGGTAGCTGTCCATCAATAGCTTTCTCGAATCTCGTCCTCCGTGAATTTGTCCAATCCTCTTTTGAAGCCATTCAAGTTGGTGGCTCCCGAGGGAGCGAGTGCCATAGTTTCATGAGCCTTGATGCCTGGTGCCTACTAGCTGATGAACACACTCTGCTGCTTTGGGGGCTGTGGCTGAGGTGGGGGGGGCAGCCTTTTGGAGCTGGGGAGCTGGCCCGAGGAATTGAAATTCTGGGCCTTTGCAGGAAAGGGGCATGCCGGTGGGGGCCATGTGAAGAAAGGCCCCCGTTTGCCTTGCCATTTCTCTAAGCCGGTCTGACACCTCTCTGATGCAGAAAGGGTGCTTCAGGTGCCTGCCCAGAAGACCTGACCAATTTGGCCAGCTGACTTGAGATCTCATTAGAGCCACTGCCAGGCCCCGTCCCATCTGAGCCGCAAGAGTAAGTGGAAGAACAGCAACTCCCTGCTAGTAAGTCCCGCTGGGGGCACTGCAGGGCTGTTGTGTTGCAGCTGCACGAGGAGGAGGGAGGGAGGGAGGAACGCTTCTCTTGGGCGCCCTTCCTTCGCCGCAGGCCGGGTCTCATGCTGTTTATTTGGGTGGCGCTGAGGACGACCTAAGGCCAGCCTCCGTCTGCCTGTTCGCTCAAGCCTGTGAAGGAGGCCGCATGACAAGATGCACAGTGAGATTCTTTCCTCCTCACGCACAGAAGCGAAAGGCTCCGCTCTGAAGCTGCCACTCCCTGGCTGGAGGGTTTCATGATATCAAGGAAAGCGCCAGGGATTAAGCGGGGGAAGAGAGAGAGAGGAATGCATGATGAAATGTGGACCAGCAGCTTGCCTCTTAAACCTTTGGCCACTTTTATGGGCTTGGCGGAGTCCCAGGATGGAGTCAAATATCAGAACACGCAGCAAAGTGGTTCTTTCCATTGACGGGAGAGAGAAAGAGCCCCAATTTTGAGAAGCCTTTGCTTCTTTTGCTCAGTCAGCCAGCACCCAATCCATCAGGCTGCATCAGTGGGAGGGATGGGAAGCAGGGTTCATTCCATACAGCTCTGCCTGAAATCATTGAACTCTAGAGTTGGAAGAAAGCCTGGGGTGCTTCTAGTCCTGCAACGCAGCTGTTCCCCATGGGGACCGAACCTGCAACCCTGCTGTTATCAGCAACATACTACCCACTGAGCTACCCAGTCTCCCAATGCCTCCTGGTCTTCATGAGAACTGCTTCCCACCCCCTTTGCCCTCCACGCGCTCTTTCCTCTTGTGTGTCATTGTCTTTTTAGATTATAGGGTTGCAGGCAGAGACTGTCTTGCTCGGGTGGATTGTTTGTATGGCAATTTGGGGCGTCTTTTGGCTGAGGAGCCTGGTACAAATTCTCTAAATAAATACTGTAAAGCAAAGAGCTACATGTCCCTGATATTGCCTATCCGCCCATCATCTCATATAAATAAAGACAGAAATCAGGAGTGTGGAATGAAACACAGCCAACTTTTGAAACTCAGACGTTTCTTCATTTTGCAATGCCGGTCTCCAACAAAAACGCAAATACCGGGGTGTATGAGAGTGTCTGTGCAAAAGAAAAATAGCATGCAATATGCAATTTACCCCGGGCAAAAATGGATTTGCAAAAATGTGTGCTTTAGGAGAATTTCGCCCTAAAATGTGGATGAAATATCATGAGGACATTTTGCAGGGGCAGGGATTGCAAACAGATTGCAAGTCATAGAGTTGGAATGGACCCTGAGGATCATCTATTAATCCAACCAAATAAGCAGCTGTCCTGTATGGGGATGGAACCTGCAACACTGGCATTATCAGCATCATGCTCTAACCTTCTGAGCTATCCAGGCTGACAGGAGAACTTGCAGAAATCTGGAGCACTTCAGGTTGTTTTTAAAAAGAGAAAGAAGCAGAGAGAATCTAAAATGGACAGATTTGCCCATCGTAAGAGCCCAGCTCTTTGATGAGGATGAAGAGGATCTATCTAGTCCGGCCTCCTGTTCTCATAGTGGCCCAATGCCCTATGAACCTAAGAATCTAGATAGACTGCCTCTGGACCTGGAGGTTCCACAGGAACAGAAGAAAAAGAACCTGCTATATCAGGTCAGGGGGCTCATCCAGTCCAGCATCCTGTCCTCACAGTGGCCCAATGGGAAACACTTTAGCAGGATCCAAGCACACAATCCCTCTCTTTTACACCTTTGGCCGAGAGAAAGAGAATGGAATGTCCTTCTGAACTTCTTAATTCCAGATTGCCTGAGAGACCCTCATAAAAAGAAGAAATCACCCTCTGGGTGAATCACCAGCTTCTCTTGCGGAAATTTGCTCTTTCTCCCCACCCTCTTAAAGACAATTTTAGCTCTAAACGGGGGGGGGGGGGAGAGAGAGAGAGAGAGAGAGACTGCGCCCGGCGTTTGTATTATTTATTGCTTCTCCCGCCTCGGGGCACCTTCTGTCAAGCAGAAGACATTTTCAGAGGGCACAGGAGGTGCGCCGTGAAAGTGGGTGAGAGAAAGCACTCCCTGTGTAGGTTTTTTTTATGGCTGGGGCAGGAATGAGGCGTTTCGGGAAGGAAAATAGCTGTGCTGCGGGTTCGAGTGCAACGAGAAGGAAGGAACAAAAGCAAGGGGGGGAGATTTCTACCAGAGCGCTGGCAACCTAGGAACACGGGCATGAGATGCTACCTTTAACTGAGCCAGAGCAGTGGCCCGTCAAGCTCAGTATTGACTACACTGACTGGCAGCAGCTCTCTCAGCAATGCCACTGAGCTGCAGGCAATGGGAACTGAGACCCTAGTCCTCATGGTTCTGAATGAAAGGGATGATTGAAACAGGGACATGCAGTGTACCGAGTCAGAACACCTTTCTTCTTCTTCTTCTTTGGCGATCCCTCGTAGCCGAGTCAGATTGTCTTCCATAAGCACAGTTTTAAAAGCGAGTCTGTAAGTGACTGTGGAGGCCAATTCTGGATCCACACGTCCTTCCACAGTGGGGACATTGGTTTCCGGGCGGGAGTTGATCACGGTGAGGGTTCACCAAGCATGCCTTTTTCCTCTTAGCACATTTCTCCCTTGCGTCCTGAGTTCAAGTGCCTTCAAAACCCATGACACCTTTGGTAAAGGCTGTTCTCCAGTTGGAGCACTCGCAGGCCAGTGTTTCCCACTTGTCGGTGTTTATTCTACTTTATTTTAGATTTGCCAGACCACCTAGGCCAGTACTCTCTACACCAGGCATCCCCAAACTGCGGCCCTGCCCTCCAGATGTTTTGGCCTACAACTCCCACGATCCCTAGCTAACAGGACCAGTGGTCGGGGAAGATGGGAATTGTAGTCCAAAACATCTGGAGGGCCGAAGTTTGGGGATGCCTGCTCTACACTGACATCGCCCAGCCCTAAAACTGGCCGTGGCAAATGGATAGCAAGGAGAGCCCATCGGATCAGAGCGGAGGCGCATCACCAACTGCGTCCCGTTTTCCACCATGGCCAATCAGGTGACTCCAGGAAGTCTTCAGGTAGGGCGTGGACCCCAGTGGCCCACTCTAGAGGACTGTGGCTCTCTGCAAAAAGCGCCACTTGCAAGACTGCGACACCAGCAGCAAGTCTTTGCTTTGCCCCCTAGCCTGGCTGTAAGATTTCCAGGCTCAGAGGCTGGTTCAGTTGGAGAAACTGGATCTCGGCGTTCCTCAGCAACCAGAACAACTGGTTGATTCAGTCCTTCAGCCGGGAGGCAGCACCTCCGAAGGAAGAGAGATGCAGGCTTGGCTCCCATAAAACATCGAGGCACCATCTGTTCGAAGAGGCAGGAAACATGGGGTGCTGTGGGGTGGGTGAGGAAAAAGCCCGCAGAAAAGCCACTCGCCTGGAGCCAGAGGCTGGAAAACCTTGGAGGTTGGAGCGATCTTTTCAGCTGAGAAGGAATTTCTCGCCCCCAAAGGGAGAACAGCCCTTCTGCACATTTTGATGGGAGATAAATATATCTGGGGCAGGAGGGAGGAAGCCGGACATGTGGCTCCAATTGATGGCGAAACGTGGGTTGCCCCCCCAAATTATATACAGAGGAGGATGCAAAGCAGGGCCGGCGAGCGTTGCTACCTAGGGAGAGTTCTGAGGGCCATCTGGAAAGCCTTGGAGGGCCACATTTTGTCCTACAGCCTGAGGATTGCCACTTCGCTCTATTCGTCTAACCAGGGGAACTGTAGCTTGTTGAAGGTGCTGGGAATGGTCACTCTGCAAGCCTTAAGAAACTACAGTTCCCAGGATTCTCCGTGACTCTTAATGTGCTATAAGAGTACTTTTAATGTATGGTGCCTCGGCCTAGTATACCTGAAGGAGCATCTCCTCCCCCATCGTTCTGCCCGGACACTGAGGTCCAGCGCTGAGGGCCTTCTGGCGGTTCCCTCGTTGCGAGAAGCCAAGCTACAGGGAACCAGGCAGAGGGCCTTCTCAGCAGTGACGAACGCCCTGTGGAATGCCTTGCCATCAGATGTCAAAGAAATTAAAAACTATCGGACTTTTAGAAGACATTTGAAGGCAGCCCTTTTAAGGGAAGTATCAATGTGGTGACAATAATAGTACAACAAAACAAATAAACACCACCACAAACTAGCTAGTCAATATAAAACCAAATTTACTGGAATAATAGCTGGAGTAGAGATAGGCTAGTAACCATATAATGTTTACTGTGCATGTAATTTGTTTATAGTTGTACTTTTATCCATTCCATGTTCACAGTCTTTCCAGGTCTTGACTTGCACATGGCACCTTAGTATGTTTGTTGTTTGAATAGTTACTAGCCTATCTCTACTCCAGCTATTATTCCAGTAAATTTGGTTTTATATTGACTGGCCAGTTTGTGGTGGTGGTGTTTTATTTTGTTGCCTCCCAAATTAGCCACACTCGGAGCTGGAATTAAACTAGTGGCATCACTCACCCAGCTCCACTGATGGGTGACAGACCTTTATAGAATGATGCAGAGTGGAGAGAGAAAAGCTTTGCTCCTTCTCTAATGTTAAGAACTCCTTGACGCCCTACGAAGCTGAACGTTCAGGACGGATAAAAGAAAGGACTTCTTCACGCAGAAGTAAAGACGGCTTTGAAAGAGGACTGGAAGCATTCATGGAGAGGGGTGATCAATGGCTACCAGCCAGGATGGCTCTGCTCTGAGCTCCCCAGTCAGAGGCAGAAGTGCTTATGAATCCCAGTTGCTAGAAACTGCAGGAGGGGAAGAGTTGATCTTGTGCTCAGATCCTGCTTGTGGGATTCCCACAATAGGCATCTGTTTGGCCACTCTGAGGACAGGATGCTGGACTAGATGGGCCACTGGCCTGATCCAGCGGGGTCATTTGTTCTTCTACTCCTCCTCCAAGTTAAATGCAGCCAGGCGAAACCCACAGTTGCTAAGTGGATCCTCCCCACTCAGAAGCAGTCTACCATCAAAGGCAGGGGACAGGCAGCAGGGGAGTGCCAATGCCTTCTGACCATGTTTGAGACCCTACCCCACCCCACAAACAGGATCTAGCTGACCGCTGCTGGAAACAAGTGGTGGGGGAGAAACCCATGACTCACCTAGAAGCCAGGGCAGTTGTTATATGTTCTGATACATTTCCTAACTCCGATTTCCTCCAAAAATTATCCAGGGCTGTTGCATGTATATTTTATGGATTATTGTTGTTTGCTTGCTAAAAATAACCTCTTAAGAGTTTCTATTTACTTAGGCAGTAGATAAATTTTGATAATTTTAAAAAAACATATTCTAATGAAACCTGGGATTAATTTGATGAGGGGTTGTTGAAAATTGTCCTTAAATAAAACAGCACAACAACAAACATAGCAAGTACCTCAGAAGGTCGTGGACTCCACCTCTTTGGAGGTTTTTAAACAGAGGTTGGATGACCATCTGCCAGGGATTCTTTAGCTGTGATTACTCAATTACAGGGGGCTGGACTAGATGACCACTGTATGATTATCTACCCTGTATTTTGGAAAGTATTTTGGACAAAGGTCCGTATAGTCAAAGCTATGGTTTTCCCAGTAGTGATGTATGGAAGTGAGAGCTGGACCATAAAGAAGGCTGACCGCCGTAGAATTGATGCTTTTGAATTATGGTGCTGGAGGAGACTCTTGATAGTCCCATGGACTGCAAGAAGATCAAACCTATCCATTCTGAAGGAAATCAGCCCTGAGTGCTCACTGGAAGGACAGATCCTGAAGCTGAGGCTCCAATACTTTGGCCACCTCATGAGAAGAGAAGACTCCCTTGAAAAGACCCTGATGTTGGGAAAGATGGAGGGCACAAGGAGAAGGGGATGACAGAGGACGAGATGGTTGGACAGTGTCCTCGAAGCTACGAACATGAGTCTGACCAAACTGTGGGAGGCAGTGCAAGACAGGAGTGCCTGGCGTGCTCTGGTCCATGGGGTCACGAAGAGTCGGACACGACTAAACAACAACAATTTTGGAAAGTTGTTTATTCACTATGCATTTGAAAACCACTTTAAGATATCAACACCCAGTTTTGCACGATGGGGCCTGAAATCAAGGAACAGGTTTTCAGCTATTTTGGGGGGGAAAGATTGGATGCCATTTCGAATCAAGATGGTGGCAGACTGAGCCTTTCAAAGCTGCACTGATTTCAAAACTGCAGATTTGTTCGGGTTTCTTAGAATTTCTGATCCACACCAAGTATGAGACAAGGCTGCTAGGAATAATCAGTGTCTTCCATCACCTTCTCTCTCCATCCCAGGAATTAAAAGGATAAGTGCACAGCCTAGATCTTGACCGAAAGGGCAACCTGTCATGAGAAATCACACAGACTTTATCGGATTAAGGCCACGTAATTGGCTTGAAGCGGCCAAATGGTGTGAGCTTCACTTCTTCTGCGAGAGGGAGGAGAAAGCCGATTGGGCAAACATCGCTGTTTGTGATAGGAAGTTAAAAGAGGAAGCCAGTGATGTGTGTGTGTGTGTGTGTGTGTGTGTGTGTGAAATGCCAAACCATATCTGTAAAGAGGCACCCTAATTTCGATCCAGAGACCCATCTCTGCTTGGGGAAGGGCGCTGCACTTGCACAGGAGGGTGGGAGAAGAGAAATCGACCCTTTAAAATGTCCCCATCCTCCTTCGATTCCATCACAGAGCTGTAGGTTGGAAGGGACCCTTAGGGTCATCTAGCCCAACCCGCTACAAGGAAGGAATCACAGCTCAAAGCCCCAGAGAGACACTGCCAGTTAGTGAGAACAGTATTGAGCTAGATGAGGCCAGGGCGATTAGGAAGATACCCCAGTATTTGTGTGTGTGTGTCTAATTTGAAGGACACCAGGAAAGGGAGGGGGGACGACAAAAAGCCAAGGGTGTTTTCTTACCCTTGGTGTGGGGTAAGGCCTCCCTGAAGAGGGGCACCATCTCACGTGAGAGGCCTCTGCAATATGAACACAACAAAATGTTCCTTCCCATGTAACCAGAGCCCAAGGAAAAGCAAGCAACAGAAGACCTTGGCCTCCTGCAGACGCGTCCCAGGCAGGTAACCAAAGATTACCGTACATTTGTCTCTTGGTGTGGAAAAGCAGGGGACGAGATACAGGAAAAACCAGTGTGTGCATGTTCAGATCAGAGGTGGGGAAGCTGTGGCCCTTCCAGACCTCTCTATTAGGCTCTCCTCACCGGTCCCCCTTTGCACCCAGGGCACTTTTTGCCTGGCTGGAAAGTGTTCTGGAAGTTGGAAGATACCTCTCCAGATACAGGACAGAGAGAGGAATTAGCTGAAAGTAAAAGGGCAAAGTTTTATTCATTTCTCTATTTCTGTATGCGGCCCTCAGAAAGTTGTCCAGAAGGAAATGTGGCCCCTGACTGCGAGATCTTGCGAGGGCAGTGTTCCTCACTTCTGGTTCAAATGAATCAACTGGAAATGGCTTGAAATTCCTGCCCCCTCTTTCTGTTTGGACCAATTGTGTTATCATAATCTATCTATGCAGGTCCAGCTCTGAAGCAGCGGTCTCTTGCCAAACCCCAGAGGATTTGAAAAACACCAGTCTATAAAGTAGCGGCTGCGTCACACCATAACTAACCCCCCCCCCTAAGAAACCCCACATTCTTGCAGTGATGGGATTCCAAGATTCCTCTTGCTTTTAAGATGATTCAGATGTTCCGGCATTCGTCTCTGACCTTTAAAACACGTCCCAGGACTGGGTTTGGGCTTCCACCACGCCCATCCAGATCCAAAAAGGCGTTTCCCAGCCCTCAAAAGCAGAAAGTGGAAAATAAGTAGCCGCAGATGGGCAGATGGACCATTTTAAAGCCCGTTCCGTTTTGTCCTAAATTCAGAGGGCCCTGACCCAAGTAAAGGGAGTTGCAGCGAAGCCCGACTGCAAACAAGGACCACAGCTGGGTGGGTAGGACACCTGCTTGGCATGCAGAAGGTCTCAGGTTCAATCCCTGGCCCCTCCAAGTCGTGCTTGGGAAGATGCATTTCTGAAACCCTGGAAAGCAGCTACTACTCAGTGTAGACAACCCTGAGATACTGGACCCCTGGGCTAACTCGGTATAAGGTCTTGATCCGATGACCAGGTACCTTCTGTTTCTATGAAGGCAGGCCCTACCATTGGGCAGACTGAGCAGCTGTAAGCTTAGCAGGGGACACAGTATGGATACCCCTGAGCTGCCTACTGCCCTCTGGTGGAGGGGAAGACCCATCGCACTGTTCAGTTACCAGCCTGGCCAGGCAGCTTTCATACATTGAATTGGTTGTGCGTATGCCCTCTTGACCAATGGCCTCTGGTGGGAAAATATAGGTCAAAAGGTAAAGGACCCCTGGATGGTTCAGTCCAGTCAAAGGCGACTGTGGGGTTGCGGTGCTCATCTTGCTTTTCAGGCCGAGGGAGCCGGCGTTAGTCCACAGACAGCTTTCCGGATCATGTGGCCAGCATGACTAAGCCACTTCTGGCGCAATGGGACACCGTGACGGAAACCAGAGCACACGGAAATGCTGTTTAACTTCCCGCCATAGTGGTACCTATTTATCTACTTGCCCTGGTGTGCTTTCGAACTGCTAGGTTGGCAGGAGCTGGGACAGAGCAACGGGAGCTCACCCTGTCGCGGGGATTCGAACCGCCGACCTTCCGACCTGCCAGCCCGAGGCTCAGTGGTTTAGACCACAGTGCCACCCACGTCCCCTTGGGAAAATATATTGGGGGACTGTCCCAGGGCAGGTTCATTAAGAGGCTCCCCGCCATCTGCAAACCCCAAGGGCTGATCTGTGCGCTGGGTGGTGGAATGCAATGCAGGGGGTTGGTCTAGATGACTCTAGGGGCCCCTTTCAACTCTATGGTTCTTTCTGTGCCCCGGAGGCTCCTCTGCTGCACACCAGCTTCCCTCCCTATGAGTCACTGAGCTGATTCACAACATGTTAAAAACAAGCCAACCAGAAATTATAGAGTTTTAAGTGAGACCGGACAGCAAGCGACCCCTAGCGTTCAGTTGAGGCACTGCAGGAGCAAAGCAAATAAAAAGTTGCCCACACCGATATATGTTTAAATAAAGTTGCGGTTTCTTTAAAAATAGTTTTTTTTATTGTCAACAACAACGGGAGAATTAATTCAGGTCACTTCTCGGACAACTAGCAGGAAAAAAAACCCATAAAAGAGAAACCTTTCTATGGAGACTCTACAAGCTGGTTAAAGTTATACCCTGGACTTTTTAAAATTAATCCCTTGGAACAACAACAAAAACAAACAAACCCCACAGTCATTCTATCTCCCCCCCCACTCCAGAAAAAAAGCAAATTGAAAGAAACTGAGACAGAACCTTAGTTAATGAGCTCGCATAGAATAAACGAAACTAAAAACCGTTGTCCAATGAGGCTTTTTTTTTTTGCTGTGCAAAATGTATTGTTGTGCATATTTCTATATATATATATTTATTTTTTTATATATTTTTTCAAACGTTTATGCCTCTAGACTCAGCAATGACAGTACTTGGGTTCATCCCAACCACTCTAACCTATTGAAGGGCGGGGGGGGGGAGAGGAAGGGACAGTCCAGCGGATGTCCTAGCATAAGAAATGTCAAGAGCCACAGCTTGGGATTCACCCCATTTCCTTCCTTTGCACAAGAAAGTGTGCCAAACTGTGTTTTTGTTTTAATTTCCAACCCCAGCCCTCCCCCCCTTCAAAAAAACCCAGAGGGGAAACTTGTGGCCGTAGTGTGGCAGAACCACTCCTGACCACCAGAGGGGGCTGGACCACAATCAAACATACCATTCTTCTCCCCACCCCCACCCCCAAACAAACATACATAGACAAACCACAAACCTCACCTTTCTAGAAGGGAAAAAAAATGTATGTTTCTGAAATGAAAAGGTGCTTGAAAATTCAGACTGCTTAACTCTCCCTCTTGCAACCTAGCCTTTTCTAAAAAGAAAAAAAAGGGGGGGGTGTACCATAAAACATTTTAATTGTAGTTTTCAGCTGCCTAGGCAATGGGTTTTTAGGGGGGGGGAACGAAGAAGGGGTTTGCATCAGTTCAATAAATAAGATGTCTTTTTTAAATATTCCCTTTTAAGGAATGAAGAATGAGGTTAGGGTGGGAAGAGATGTTCGCCATAAAGGAAACAAGGTGGAATATTATAAAAAAATTGATTTATTTTTTTAAAAAAACTAAAGACAGTCAGACACAGCTACACTGATTCAGTCCCCCCCCCCACGTATGAGAAAGTTAATTAATTAGAATTCATCATGACGTCATTAAGGCGGGAAGGCTTTGGAGTTTGGGCGTTAGTTTGCACTCTGGTGTTTACAGAAGAAAAATACTTTTTTTTAGAAAAAAACAAACTCAAAAATGCTTCAAGTCCATTTCTACCCTTGATTTTTTTTTAAAGTACTACAACCTAATTACAGAAACAATAATATTATTAATGAAATAAGACCAGACACAAGAGACCAGTGACTAACCATTGAGGCGAGATCTGAAGAAATTACAATTTTTCAGTTGGAGGGGGGAAGGGCTGTAAGCCACTTGTTAGCTCTACGCAGAGTAGACCCCTAGAAATTCATCCCTGTCGACTAGTTTAGGTCCATTAATTTCAACAGGGTCTAAGCAAGGACTTGGGTGGGTGCCAACCATGCTGTCATAATGCAAATAAAAAAATGAATGGAGGTCACCCTAATTTTGGCCTTATGATACTCTAGCACAGGCATCCCCAAACTTCGGTCCTCCAGATGTTTGGGACTACAATTCCCATCTTCCCTGACCACTGGTCCTGTTAGCTAGGGGTCATTGGAGTTGTAGGCCAAAACACCTGGAGGGCCGTAGTTTGGGGGTGCCTGCTCTAGCAGGTGGGAAACTTGGGTTAATATTAAAATGAAAAAAAAAATTACTTTTTTTGGGGGGGGGCTGGTGGTTTCCAAATGGCTGCAAAACCTTCCATGATCAAATCTTCCAACCTCGCCATTCCCCTTTTCCAGACTACATACATACACGTATCCACCTTTAATGGCCCGATTCATCCAGAGGGGTGTTCGTTTAAAATACAGATCAAACTTTGCAAAAAAAAAAACCCAAAACCATTCAAAGATGAATGCAGAAAGATGACAAGAGATGCAACCGTTTCATCCAAAAGGAAAAGCCCCAGGAAAATATATTTGGGCAGGCATAGGCAAACTCGGCCCTCCAGATGTTTTGGGACTAAAACTCTCACCATCCCTAGCTAACAGGACCAGTGGTCAGGGATGATGGGAATTGTAGCATCAAAACATCTGGAGTTTGCCTATGCCTGTACTTGGGAGATTTTTTAGGGGGTGGAAAAGAACATGTATATACACACACACACACACACAGCCCACACATCACGAGCAAAGAAAATTCGGCTACTTCCCAGCTGGGCAGCAATATCTTTACTGTAATTTTAACTATGTGCGTTATGGAGCTGTGAGCACAACTCAAGGCGGCCTTCCTTCAAAGGGTTTCTTGCTATTTAGCAAAGGATGCTTCAGGCATCGAAAATTACCTGGGGTACTCTCTCTCTCCCCCCCCTCTCCCTCTCTCTCCAGGTGTTTCCACTGAAGAGGCCCAAGTTGCCTGGCTAGACACCCCCCCCCCCCAGGAACAAGCACCCAAATTGTTTACCCAATGAAATAAAGGGAGGAGCAATGTCTGCGGCCCTCGACTCCCATCAGCTGGCATAGCCGAGGGCCAGAGGTTATGGTAGCTGGAGGGATGAAGGCTCTCCATCCTTCTCCTGACCCAGGAGATCGCAGGTGCCGCTGAACTACGACTCCCATCACCGCCTCTCGCCCCACCGCTACAACTCCCTCGCCACAGCAGATGGGAGTTGTAGTTCAGCCACGTCCGGAAAGCAAAAGGCTCCTCATTTCTGCACAGGCCTTTGCCTCTTCCATCAGAGTGGAGAACTGCACACAGGGAGTTCCGCGTCCTAATCATTCACCCCCCACTCCAGTCTTCTGCTAGCTCCACGCAGCCACCCCTGACCAGGGAAAAATAAGCCATCAGCTCTGAAATCCGTGAAGATTTGAAATTGTCAGTGGACACCGCCCCGACCGTAGCAAAGGTGGACGGGTGGGGCAGAGCCTCCGTCCCACATGGGGTTGGGAGAGGACCCTCCCTGCAAAATCCCACTCCCCTTTCGTACAAGGCAGCCAAGCCCTCGACAGGCTGAGCCCGACGGTTTGTATGAGCACCCTCATTCTTTTTACCCCTTCCTCCAAAAGAAGCTATGAAGAAAACTGCTCCTTGCACCACCCCATCCCCATTAAGGCAGCGCAAAGGAGCATCAGAGAACTGAGAAAACAACCCCAAGTTTTGTTTCGTCTTTTGTTCATTCGTTCCGTTTTTTTTAAGTACACTTGCATTATCCCTCTTGGTCCTACCCTGGCAGCTTTGGAGTGGAAAAATAATTGCATAGTTTCGGAGACTCGTCAGCGAGTCAGATGTACCTCCCCACCGCCACTGGACACCGGATCTTGCCCGCTTTACACCCCCCTCCCCCCATTCTTCGCTTTTTGTGGGCTCCCACTCAAACCCGTGTCAGGCGGAAGTTTCCAAGGCTGTTCCCTATCCTGGGGAAATAAACATTCACATTGCAGCAGCAAAGGTAGGTGCATGGGGGGGGGGGATTTTCTAAAAACGGCAAAGACTTCCAAGGGCTTGGGGGGGGGAATTTGTGGGAAAACGGGGATCAATCCCCCCCAAAATGAGAAAAATATAGTGTATAGTTAGTTTTCTGTTTTTTACATCCCTCCCACCCACCACCCACCACCCCAGCTTCCTCTAACACAAATGTAGAGCCCTGTTAAAAATATATATCTATAATTCTTTAGTATTTTACTCATCATTCCCACAGTCAAAGTATCGGCTCGGCAAAAGAGAGCCAGATTATTTCTACTCAGCAGAACAGAGGTAGTCTAGGAGAAAACAAAACAAAACAAAACAAAACAGCTCGTGCGGGAAGGAAGTGATTCTCTGCAGGTAAAGAGAATTTGTATACACGTGTAAACTGCGTTGTAGAGGGGCCGTGGCAATCATACCACAGTGATGCCCAGATAACTCTCTTTTGTCCCCCCACCCCGGTTTTCAAGTTGTTTGCAGAGGTTTATTGCTCTTAACGAAGTCCCCACCAATTCAAGTTCTGGTTTCTATTCCCACCCCGCACCCCCAAAGTAGGTATGACCATCTCAAGAACAGGCTCGGGTTTTTGTTTTTTTGCTTTTTTGCACAGTAAAAAACTCTCTCTCTCTCACGCACACACACACTCAGTATTGCGACTTGATGGTTCCCTCCCTCCCTTTGCCCACCCCACCCACAGCTCCCTACAAGAGAGGGTCTTTTTTGTTTGTTTTAATAAAAAATATATCTTTTTAAAAAGAATATCTCAAGCCCAACTCATCTAAAAAGGCTTCGAAGCTAGCTGCGACAGACCGGAGAGGATTGCGGGAAGGAGAGGGGCAGAATCTGGACAAGGCGGAGGTAACAGAACTGTTGAGACTCAAGAGAAAGGGGGAAAGGTCCTTTTTCCAACTTAAAAAAAGCCATGTTTTAAGGAGTGGGGGTGGGAGAAAACCTAAAAATATTTTTTTAAAAAATCAAAAAAGCCAGTTAATATTACTTAATAAAAAGAGAAAAAAAAGATTTCAAACTTTTTGGGGGGGAAATGTAGGGATGGTGGGTTTAATCCCTTTGAAATGAAAAAAGAAAAATCACGTCGGGGGCAGAAAGCCCCCCTCCCCTCAACACCATGTATGTTTTACCCTTGGAATTCAAAGCTTTGGTCTAGAAGATCTGCTCGGTTCGACGGCTTCCGACCTGCAAAACTCAAACCTTCCCGTTTCCTCCAGCCCTTTGCCAATCCTCTCTGCTCTCCAACAGCGTTTTGTTGCCCTCTCTCCACTCTCCCCCAAAAGCAAGGGGTGTCTCGGCTTCCACCCCAAGCCCCCCACCAGCAGCTTGCCGCCCCCTCTGACACTGGCCAGCCCTTCTCCTCGAAGAGGCGGGGAGGGGGGGCGAGGGGAAGGGAGGACGCGTTATTGCATTGCCCACGGATCGCGTGGGTCCGGGGACCAGGAAGTCCGGAGCCTGGCCCTTCAGAACCTGTGTATCAAGGCCTCCCTCTCCCTCTCCTTGCGCTTCAGCTCCTCCTTGTAGCAGCAGGAGCAGTAGTTCCCAGTCTCCGGGTGCCCGTAAAAGCTGCAGTTCGGCTGTTTGCATTTCGTCTGCTGGAGGTTGTAGAGCAGCCGGGCTTTGCTTCGCTCGGCGCCTTTCGGAGAGCAGCCACCTGCCTCCGTGTACTCCCGGAAGCCGTTGGTGGGCAGGCCCGGGCAGGGAGAGGGGTCACAGTCTGCCCCCACGTAGCCGGGGGGCGTGTCCGTCTCGGTGGGAGAGAAGCGCCCGCCCAGGTGGGAAGGGCTGGTCTGGTATGGGTGAGGACGGCCCGGTGGACAGTGCCTGGGCAACGTGGCATAGGGGGGCAGGGGGCCACAGGGGCCGCCAGCAAGCTGCCTTCGGCTCTCTTGGTAGCTGGGTGGGTGGGAGCCCTCCACGCCACCCGTCATGGAGGGGCGGGGGATGGTGAAGACCCCTGAGTAGCTGGATGGGAAGCCGGCCATCTTAGCCCCCACAGCGGCCAGGTCAGGGCTCTGGAGCCCGTACGGCGGGAGCCCCGGGGGGTACGCCGTGCCCAGCAAGCCCTCCTCGCCTTTGAGGGGGTTGCCGTCCGAGTCCGGCCTCTTGGCCGCCGCCCCGCTGCTGCCCAATGCCACGGCTGCCTTCCTCTCCGCTTCCTTCTGCTTCTGCTCTGCCGAGAAGCGCTCCTCAGCATCCGAGAGGTACCGCTGGATCATCTCCTCCTGGAACGGGTGCCGGTGGCTGGTCTTGAGCTGCCCGGCGAAAATGAACTTCCGCTCCCCTTGCATGGCGGCCCGCAGGATGCTCAAACTCAGCCGGACGTCGCTGCTGTACTTGCAGCCGTCCGGCGGCTTCTCGGCGGCCGCCTTGCCCACGGCGCACGGCTTCTCGGGTGGAGTGGCCGAGTCACTCGATAGCGCCTCGTCCTTGCTGCCCTTCCTCACCTTGACGGAGCCCTTCTTCTTCTTCTTCTCCAGGGTCTCACCCCCTTGCCCGTTGCTGACGCCCCCCTTGACCGTCCGGCTGTGCATCAGCCCCCCCATGTTCTTCTTCAGCTTGCTGCCCAGCGTCTTGCCAAAGCTGCCAAGCTTGTTGGCCACTGAGTCAGCCCGCTTCTTCTCCTTGTCCTTCTCCCGCTCCTTCTTGGTCTTCTCCTTCTCCTTGTCCTTGCTGCTGCTGCATTTGCTGCCCCCGCTGTTGCTGGCTGAGCTGCTGCACACAGACTCCTTGTCCGAGTCACCCGAGTCGGCCGCCGACCGGGCATCGTCCCCTGCGGAAGCAGTCGGCGACTCGGGCTGCGCAAGAGGCGCCTGGGGAAAGTGGGGCAGGAGAGAGAGAGAGAGAGAGAGGTAAGCGGACATAGCAAGGGTCTGCTTTGCCCTCTTTCGGGGTGGGGGGTGGGTCTTCTGTTAGCCCCTGGCGTTCCCTCCACGCCAGAGCAGAACAGGAACCGGCTTTTAGGACACCTGCCCTCCTCCGAACTGGATGGAGGTTTCCCTTACCTGCATTTCGCAAGGCAACGTGATCCACTTTACATTCATGTAGCTGTGCAGTAGGTGCAGCTTGGCTTCCAGCGAGAGGGTCACACTAAATGAAAACAACGGGGAAAGACGCGAGTCAAAAGTCGGAGCTGAAAGACTCCCTGTAGGATCTCTCCAACACTCCCAAGTACCTGACTTTCTCCCACAAGTTGAAACCATGGCGCTCAGAAACCCTTAAGCGGGAGACGTTCCGGGCCGGAGGTAAATTCCAGATTCCAAGATGGCCGTCTCTCCTTCTTCAAAAAGGCAGCCACTCTCCACGCCTGCCACCTCCCTCCTCTCCACCCCGCGCCACCGATCAATCCTTCCTCCTCATCCCACCCAGCACAAGCTCACTCCTTAAGAACGTAGGCCCTGCTGGATGAGACCATGCCTTCCCCGGACTGTGTTGTCCGAGTCCTTCCGACCTCCCGAGCGGCACCCCTTTGTGGTCCCCAAACTGACCCCTTCCCACTCACCTGGCCAGCCGGACATTGTCGTTGTCGTCCTTACCCCACTCCCAGTCTTTCCCGGGGTCCACAGCAAAGTGCACTGGGAGCAGCTTGTGCTCGGAGTCGGTGAGCGGGATCACAGCTGTAGCGGAAAAAAGGAACGGCTTTTTCAGAGGCCGGGAAAGGCAAGAGCTGGGAGGCTGCAGGAAAGCAAAGGGGAGAGGCTGAGAAGCTCACCCCTTTCAGAAGCAGACCCAGCACCATCCAGCTCGAGGGAGACTCGGGTTCAAAAGGAGGTTGGGCAGGAGCTGGGATGGAGTTACTGACTCCGCTAAGGTTAAGGTTGTGCGTTTGAGACTGTTTAGTTTAGAGGAAAGGAAAGCAGGAGGCAACATGACAGGAGCTGCTAAAATAACTTGCTGGAGAAGTGATTTCCTATCACTCTCATCAAACTTGAGACTTGATGGCAAATGGTGGCCATCCTCCTGCGGCAATGAGTTCCACAGCTTAACTCTGTGCTGCATGGGGAAATCCTTTCTTATCTGTCCTGAATCTCCCAACTTTCAGCTTCACTGGATGCCCATGACTTCTGGCGTTGTGCAAGAGGGATGGAAGCTTTTTATCCATCCGCTTTCTCGGCCGAGCATAAGCAGAACTTAGAAGTGCTGCCCTTCTGCACATACCTTGTTCCTTGGGAGGTTCTTTCTGCTCCATGGATACCAGGGCAGAGAAGTGGGCCTGGTCGTAGGCTAGGACCAGGGGAGAGCGGTGGCACTTGTTGGCAGGGACCTCCAAGGGCAGATAAATGCCGCCAAAGGGGATGGGAGCGAATGCTGAGAGAGTGAGAGAGAAGTGAAAAGGAACTTAGCACCCTGCTGTTGATACAGAAATACCCCTCATGTGTGGGCTGCAAGAGTTAACTTTCAGTCTACTGCAATGCTGGCGGGAACTCAAAGCAACCCTTGGCAGCAGTGTCTGCCCAAGGCCACTCTGCACGAGTGCCTGCTCTGGGCCTTGCCTCCTTCCAAGAAGTCCTCCATTGGGGACTGGGGGTCCCTCTATGTACGGGATGCAACTGAAGCCACCCTCTTATTCCTGATCTGGTTTGACCCCCACCCCCGTGGAAGAAGTTGCCCGCCGCCCAGCCTCCCTCTTCTGTGGAGGGAGGAGATGCCTGCTCTCTGGGTTTCCTCCACAGCCACCGCTCCTACCTTCCCCTCCAGAGTCTCGCAGCATGGTGTCCGCCACCACCACGATGGGCCTCTTGAGCACGTGGGCCAGGACGAAGACGTGGAACTCCTCCAGGCTCTCGTACACGGGCTCCTCGGAGCCTTCCACACTGTGGGGTGGCAGGGGAGAAAGGGGAGCGCTGTCAAGACGTTTTGACTTAGGAGTGGTTGACACCATGCAAAAATGCAAACAGCTTCAAGCTGGGGGAAATGGGGGGAGGGGCAAAGACCAGAAAGGGGGCAGCCCAGCTTGGAGAGCCTCAGCCACTCGCATGGCCAATGGCCAGGGGAAATGATGGGAGTTGGACCACAGGGACGTTTGAGAGAGGCCACAGGCGCCCCCAACCTCGACTCTAAACCAGCAGCCTCCGAAGCGCTGTTCTGCTCATTAACTTATTTATGTAATAAAAATCTATACAGCGCTTGATTGTAACAGACCTCAAAGCGGTTTACCAAAAAGGAATAAAGCAAAATTATCTCTAAGAACAATTAAAAACAATTTAAGTCTTTTGAAAAGTTGAAATTGTTAATGCAGAGCAGATGAAGACTCACATCAGTATTCTAAACACCTGAGTAGGCTTGTCTAAAGAAAAAGGTTCTTGGCAGGTGCTGAAAAGTGTACAGTGAAGAAACCTGCCCGATATCAAGAGGCAGGGAGTTCCAAAGTGTAGGCGATCTGATCAGATTTTAGAGACCCGATGCCAGACCAATGCATTTCAAACAACCTGTTTAGAGCAGTGTTCCCAAACTTGGATCTCCAGCTGTTGTTGGACTCCAACCCCCATCATCCCTAACCAGTGGTCCTGCTAGCTAGGGATGATGGGAGTTGTAGTCCAACAACTGGAGACCTAAGTGTGAGAAACACTGATTTAGAGTTTGCCTCCACTGCTGTCCAGCCTGTGTGGCTGTAAACCATGGACATGAGGAAGCAGGTGGACTTCCAGATGTTGTTGCCGGACTCCAACTCCCATCCTCCCCAAGCTGAGCTGTGCAGGGCTCTCAAAAGGACATCACCCTCACAATTGTTGTCAACCGGGTTCTGTCTGTCTGTCAGTCTGCATTTCTTTTTTTCACTTCTGCGACTGGATTTCTTATGGGCAGTGCCAATCTTGAATGTATTGGACTTGTGACCATGAAGCTCATTTGCCCTCAGTAGCAGTAATGCTCTGCTGGATGAAATGCAATTGCCTCTGATCTATTTGGGGGGAATCCTGCAATGTGTTTTCAGTTTCTACTCTGCTAACTATACCTTGGGATCTACTCTGGATCATTATCGAGTAGGGTTTCATGACATCCGCTCCCACTTGAATGTGGCTCTTGCAAGACAGACACATTCCTGCTCCTGCATTACGGACCACCTGAGGTTTCTGGGGAGCCTTCAAGGGCAGAGCAGGGTGTTATCTGGGGGGGAGCGGGGAAATCACACTCACCCTCCGCAGCTCCCTCCATTTGTGCCGTAGTGCATGCGTGGCTCGCTGGAAGCCAGCTTGATCAGCTCGTTCCACTCCTTTTGCCATTCCTCTTCTGTGTAAACGAGGCCGGACTAAGGTGGTTGTGGTGGGAAGATGAATGGAAGAGAGGGAAAAGAGATATGTAAATAGAGGCTTCTCTCCACACTGCGAGGCTGCTTTGAAGAAGTTTGCAGGGTATGGGGCACTCCTGGAGGCTAACCGTCCCGGGCTTCATGAATGCTCAGGGAGGAACCGGTGCTAAAGCTAGCCTTGTGTGGACATGACCGGCGCTTGGAAAACGAGGTGCAACTTAGGTTAGCCTTAATTGGCGAGCCTACAGCCACGTACGCCTGCTTACAAAACTGGGGAAAGTCACTTAAGAGTGAAAAACAAACTCCAGCTGAGATACAAGGAGAGCTCTGCAGATCCAGTAAAACATGGGTAGGCAAGCTAAGGCCCAGGGGCCAAATCCGGCCCAATCGCCTTCTCAATCCGGCCCGCGGACGGTCCGGGAATCAGCATGTTTTTACATATTTAAAATGCATCTCTGGGTTATTTGTGGGGCCTGCCTGTTGTTTTTACGTGAGTAGAATGTGTGCTTTTATTTAAAATGCATCTCTGGGCTATTTGTGGGACAAAGAAATTCATTGATTTTTTTCCCCCTTCAAAATATAGTCCGGCCCTCCACAAGGTCTGAGGGACAGCGGACCGGCCCTCTGCTGAACAAGTTTGCTGACCCCTGCAGTAAAACAAAAAATGGTTGAGCAAGTTTGAAAGGATTGTGTTTGGGTGAGATACGGTGGGGTGATGGAGGTGGCAGAAGGTGGTTGGGGAGAGGGAAAGCAGCTCGGTCAGATGACGAGCATTTTGCCTATATAGTGTGTGTGATAATGGAAATACAGTCGTACCTTGGATCTGAGTGTTCCGGTTTGCAAACATTCTTTGGAACTCGAATGTCCGGTGCGGCTTCTGATTGGCTGCAGGAGCTTCCTGCAGCCAATCGGAAGCCACGCCTTGGTTTCCGAACGTTTAGGAAGTCGAGCGGACCTCCGGAACAGATTCAGTTCGACTTCTGAGGTACAACTGTACTCTTGCAGACTCTCTGGACTCTGTCCTGTAACGTGTTGCTGAATACAGTCTGACCGACTAGGGGTTCGGTGCAAAACTCTGTCCTGAACCACCCCTACCCCCAGGAAACTTTCTCCCACAATAAGGAAGTCACTAGAAACCCAGACATTAAAAAACCGCTTGGGATTTGTGGGCATCCCTATGTTCCAAGGCATAGGAAAGGGATCCTGGGCTGAGCTTCAGCCCAAAGGAAGTGCCGGGTGCCAGTGGAGGCTGGTCGTAAGGATACCACGAGGGCCCTGCAGGATCAGGCCTCACCTCTTTGTTCTGCTGCGTCTGCTGCCACCTCCACCGCCGCTTGAGGGCCTCCCTTTCCATCCCTTTGTCCATGAGGGCATAGAGGGCTTTGCGGAGCATCAGATCCCGGTCATGAAAACCCCACATACCTACAGGGAGGGAAAAAAGATTTTTGAAAAAACCCAAACAAGTGGTACTTAAGCTTCCTGTTTGTTAATTCCACCCGCCCCTTGCCTTCCATGAGGATAAATATGCCCCCCCCCCAAAAAACATTAAGGAACAATAACGCTAGAAATGTTTAATGCAACTATTTAGAATTTTGAGGAAGGTGCCATGGGTGCCGAGCACAAAATGGCTTCCGAGAGGGCGTGGCATCGCACAAATGGCTTCTGCGGTGGTGTGTGCAAGCGAGGCTCAGCCTGGGCAGACAGGATCTAAGCAGGAAGCCTCATGTGCACTGTGGATTGCTTTGTGGTGGATATTTACTGAAATATTTTGTGGGCTCTGTGGAAGGCTCAGGGACACTGTGTGGGCGACCCATCGCACTGGCTTTTAAAATGCATCGCATTGGTGGCAGGGATGTCTTACCTAGCGATGCAGCGTGGAGCAGGCAGTTCCCGTCGCCCGTCGTGGCTAAGGGGAGCAACCGCTGGCAGCTGGGATCGACATTGGCCCACCAGTTCAGACGACCTGGTCGACAAGGTGAACAAACAGGAAGCAGTTATTTCGTGCTTTTCAAGGTTCCAGGCATTTTCGAGCCCAGTCTCTCTCTCTACAAGCCTCACGCCAACATCGGCCACAGTTCACCAGACATCTGACGCACCAGGAGACCAGTTTTTTGTTTTGTTTGTTTCATAAAATTTACACACCACTAAAAAAAAACACCTCTAAGCGATTTACAAGAGATAAGGCAGTAAAATCAAGAAAGGTAAACGTCTGAGGAGCACCGAACACCATCGCTGGATGGAAGAGGGCCCAAAAACAGCAGAATAGATGAAACCACATCTTAGGGGAAGCCAGAACAGCTGAAGACCTGCAAAAAGGGTTCCAGAGATTGCGTCCCCTTTCTTGCCACCCAGAGGGGAAAATGTCTGCACAGTATTTGGAGGCAGGGAGTTGGATCAGGCCAACATCCTTGCCTTCCCGAGGAGCAACAGCAGGTTTTGTCAGAGGGCGGCACACCTCGCGGAAATATTCTGCCTCGCAGGGCCTCCCAAACATCCCCGGGGGGAAAGGAACGAGGGAGCCGCCTGAACGCATCTCCAGGCTGGTCAGGGCCTGGCTTGGCTGAAGATCGGTTTTTCCTGATATACCTCTTAAAACAACAACAACCCACAATTAAACCTGAAAGGAGGGGTGTCGGTGGATGTTAAAGGGGTGAACGTGAGGAAAGTGCGACCCAGGAGCCACGGGAGCTATGACAAAGTAGGTTTTATGGCCCGATTTCCCAACATCCACCCCTCCGCCCCCCCAAATTCAAAGCATCAGGTATCTGCAAGGAGGGATCAGGACAATTTATAACAACAGACTGTTCTTCCCTTCAATTCAGATAAGACTCTCCGGCTGCAATTCTGCGATATTTGATAGGATATAAATATAAATACAGATATGAATTAAGAGCCAGTGTGGTATAGGACTAGGATCTGGTAGATCACGGTTTGAATCCCCACTCATCCATGAAGCTCACGGGGTGTGATCTTGGGGGCCGGTCACCATCTCTCAGCCTACCACACAGGGCTGTTGTGAGGATAAAGTGGGGAGGAGGAGGAGAACCAAGCACACCACACTGGGAGGAAAAAGTGCTACATAAATGTAATCAATAAATAATTAAAGGTAACGGTAA
The DNA here is from genome assembly GCF_963506605.1 of Zootoca vivipara. Taxonomy (NCBI): domain Eukaryota; kingdom Metazoa; phylum Chordata; class Lepidosauria; order Squamata; family Lacertidae; genus Zootoca; species Zootoca vivipara. Next base: position 37,530,583 of record NC_083292.1, read on the forward strand.
AGGTGAAGGACCCCTGGATGGTTAAGTCCAGTCAAAGGCGACTCTGGGATTGCGGCGCTCATCTCACTTTCAGGCCGAGGGAGCTGGCATTTGTCCACAGATAGCTTTCTGGGTCATGTGGCCAGCAGGACTAAACCGCTACTGGCGCATGGAGGACTGTGACGAGTGCCAGAGTGCACAGAAACACTGTTTACCTTCCCACCGCAGCGGTACCTGTTTATCTACTTGCACTGGCGTGCTTTCGAAATGCTAGGTTGGCAGGAGCTGGAACAGAGCAACAGGAGCTCCCTTCGTTGTGGGGATTTGAGCCTCTGACCTTCTGATCAGCAAGCTCAAGAGGCTGAGCGGTTTAGACGATAGTGCCACCCGCATACGCAGTACACCCTTACTCCCAAGTAGACCTTTTGGCTATCTGCCTCAGCATTGTCTACAGCAGTGCTATTTTTCTATTTAAAAAAGAGGTGCCAGAACTTACCATGAGCGCCTCCCTTGTTCTCTTATAATGGAAATGGTGATCGCCTGAGAGGGGCCAGAACTGAGTTCCAGCTGGGAAAAAGCCCTGGTCTACACTGAACGGCAGTGACTCCCCGAGATTTCAGGCAGGATTCTCTCCCATTCATCCTGGAGATGCCATTGAGGATTGAACCTGGGTCCTTCTGCATGCCATGTAGCTACACTAGCATGAAGCTATGCTTTCTTAGTGCCCCATAATCCATTTTAAAGTAGAGAAAAAACGGAAGAGACCCCTTCTGAGCAATGCTGATGGCATTGTGGGTTTGCATTTCTTAGCGCGGAAAGTATTGACCTGATGTGTAGAGATCTTTCCTATGCTAATTAATTCAAGAGGGTTCTGGAAGCTTCTGGAAGCTTCTCTGTGTGAAAGAAACAAGCAGAAGGTTCATGTTTTAGTTATTCCTTCAGAGAAGCTGAGTACAGCTGGCTTAAACTGGTTCTCTTATCTTTGTCTGTCAAGGTCAGGCATCCCCAAACTGCGGCCCTCCAGATGTTTTGGCCTACAACTCTCATGATCCCTAGCTAACAGGACCAGTGGTCGGGGAAGATGGGAACTGTAGTCCAAAACATCTGGAGGGCCGAAGTTTGGGGGTGCCTGGTCAAGGTCATGCTGACTATAAAACATAGCTGCCAAGTTCTGGATTGAAAAATCTGGGACCAGCAGCGGTGCGGCACTGGAAGTCACTTCTATGCACTTCCGGACATGCGTAGAAGCGACTTCTGGCACCGCGGCCATTTTGGAAATGGGCAGAGCGGCACCAGAAACATGACCGCCGGCAGGAACTGCTTTCCGGGAGATAAATCCATTTGGGAGACCAGCGGGAAACGGTATGCTATAAAAATAGGCCCAGAGCAGACTGGGTTTCACTTTCTTTTTCTATCTCTTTTCTTTCTGGTGTGGTGTTCTGTACATAGATAGTGTTAAGATTTAGACTTATTATAAGTCATTGTAAGTTTAAGTCTGCTGCAACCGGATTCCTTATGGACAGTGCCGATCCTGAATGTATTGGATTTGTGACCATTCTGCTTATTTGCCTTCAGAAGTAGTAAATCTCTGCTGGATGAAATACAATTGCTTCTGGTCTATTTATTGGGAATCCTGCAACGTGTTTAAGTTTTTACGCTGCTAACTATACGCTGGAGTTCTGCTCTGGATCAGTATTGAGTAGCATTCCAATGGCAGGCATCACCTCATCGCTTCCGCGGCCAGGCCAGCCCAGCAATCTTTCCCCATGCTCTAGCGCTGGGCCTGGTCTTCAGAGGGGAAGTTTACGTCCTGGGCAACCCCCACCCAAGAAAACAGCCGTGGCACGGCGTTGATGTCACGAGCGCTTACCCGCCTGCTCCAGCGCCACCAGCATTGACTGCTCAATGAGATCCCGCTCGATGAAGCACCGGAACTCCTCGTTGTAGACGGTCAGGTCAGGAAGCTGGAAGGTGCAGATGGGCATCTCTGGGAGGTGCTCCCCGCTACCGCCGACCCCCCCACTGCTGCCCCCACCCCCGTTGCTGGAGACATGAGAGCGAGCCATGGAGACGATGGTGGAGCTGGCATGAGAGATGCCGCGAGACAGGCGCTTCTCTGAAAAGAGAAAGGGAAGCCATTATTTCATCAACGCAGGCTTTCCAACGCAACACATTCCGAGGAAACCGTTCGCTAGGTTGAGAGTTCACACAGAGAGCCGGCGGTCTCCCCTGTGGGACCATTTCTAATTGGGGATTTGCTCGATCTCTGCCCTGCCCCCAGATTCTCCCTCCATGGTTTCTTCCAATAATGGCTGCAGCCAACCAGCAAAACAAAAAACGAAGCAAAAAACGATTTGTCCGATCTCTCTCCCTCCCTGCATGGTTCCTGCCTGAATATGGCTGCCGCCGACCAGCCAGCTCCGAGGAAGGGAAAAAGTCGGCCAACTCCGGCCGTTTGGATATTTGAATCTGTGTTGTGCATAGCGAGGTTTGTGTTTGGATAAGTGGATTTTCATACAGCGAGGGTTTAGAAAGCGGGACCTGCATGTATTATGATGTATTGAATTTATTCCCCATCCTCCGGGGGGAGGGGCAGAAGAATTTACATATTAGAAAGAATTAGAAGAATTTAATATTAGAAAGAGTTTAAGACAAATCACAGTCATGGGAATAGGGCTGGGTCCTGAAAACATACCGTACGTATCTCAGGTGCCAAAGGCCAGGATAAACAGGAGCATACAACAGAAGTATCTGAAGAAGTGTGCATGCACCCGAAAGCTCATACCAATGACAAACTTAGTTGGTCTCTAAGGTGCTACTGGAAGGAATTTTTTTATTTTGTTTCAACAGAAACTATGTTAACGACGGAAGGGTAAAAGACAGGACTGCATGCTTAAACTAGAGACCTGACTCCTCCCAGAGGAGGCAGCGATGGGCACCATCTTGGATGTCTTTAAAAGAAGACTGGACAAACTCGTGGAGGATGAGTCTATCAATGGCTCTGCTTTGCCTCCACGGTCAGAAGCAGCAATGTTCCTGAATACTAGTTGCTGGAAACTGCAAGGAGGCGAGAGGGCTCTTGTGCTCAAATCCTGCTTGCAGGTTTCCCCCAGGCATCTGGTTGGCCACTGTGGGAAGAGGATGCTGGACGAGATCCACCACACTTCTAGTTGTTTTCAGCACCGCAAAGCCACAAACAGCTGGCTTATTCGCAAGTGGAGTCACTGCTGGAGCCAGACTCTTGGGCCCATCTAGCTCAGGACTGTCAACTCTGACTGGCAGCCATTGAGGACTGAATCTGGAACCTTCTGCAACCATGCTGATGGCTCTCTACGCACTGAACTGCAGCTCTTCATCAGAACCGCAGCAGAGGACGAGGGGCTTAAGAGGACAGGGACCACGCCTCCCCTGTGCCGCAAACATCCACGATTGAGGCCGCCCCCTCCTACCTTGCACAATGTCATCCTGGCGCTGCAGTGGGGGCCGCGGGGGCCACGCCACATCCTTCTCCACGTGCTTGAAGGCCCGGCCTTCATTGAAGGAATGGGGAAGGTTCCCGGCGTGCACCTGCCGGAGCTGCTCAAAGTCACTCAAGGCGGCGCTCAGGTCCCAGTTTTTCCCTGCGCCAGAGGAAAGAGAAGGGAGAGGGTTCGGTGAAGGAAAGCCACCAAACTAAACCCAAGCAGAGGACCCCCCGCCTCTCTGAATCACAGATCCCAGAATCACAGAACTGTAGAGCGGAAGATGCTCCCCTGGTCATCTAGTCCAACCCCCTGCAATGTAGGAATCACCGTTGAAGAATCCCCAACAGATGGCCATCTAACCTCTGTTGAAAAACTCCAATGAAGGAGCATTTTCCACCTTCCGAGGGAAATATTGAAAGAGCACCTGCTCTCAGAAAGTTCTTCCTAATGTTTAGCTGGAATCTCCATTCTTACAATTTGAATCCATTGGTTTGGGCCCTCCCCTCTGGAGCAGCAGGAAATGAACTTGCTCCATCTTCCACGATGACGGCCCTTCAAATGTCCGAAGGTGGCCATCCCATCACCTCAACGATGCTTGTCAAATCCCCCTTTTCTATCAAGAAGCAGCCCAACATATCTCATCACCACCACCTCACTAAAAATTGTATCCTGATATCTAGAAAAGCCCCACCCCAAAGATATCCTTCTGGTGCCAACAGAGAAATGAGAAGTCTGTGTTTACTTCCTTGACACATGGTTCTGGCCAAACACAGAGAGCTCTCTCTTTCTAAGATGTGAGTCTCTTTGCAAAACCTGTCCTAAAAACTAAGTAGAATTTCAGAAATTGAAAGGGGGGGCATCACCTTCAAGCAGATCCCTTGCCAATCCTGGCTCTGCCCCTGTTGAGCGTACAAAATCCGATAGGACGACGTCCATATCCAGGGTCATGTGATCATGAATTCCTTGCGGGTGGGTGGGAACGGGTGGGACATCGATCCGGGCTTCCTCTTCAGTCTGGAGCAGGGAAGAGGCAAGGAAGGGCCAGATTTACAGGTTGTCTGAAAAACCTGGATGGGCAACTAGAAATCTCTTTATTGATCATTTTAAAGCATTTGTAAAATACCCGGAAGGTGCCTAAACAGGTCAGAGCCGCAGGCAGGGGAAACTATGCTTTGCATTCACAGAATCTCAGAACTGTAGAGCTGGAAGGGACCCAAAGGGTCATCCAGACCAACCCCCTGCAATGCACTCAGGAAAGGAAAAGGACGCCCCACACAACATAAAAATGTGCCCAAATGAAATGAGGAAGCACAACAGGTCAGTGCTGGAAACAAACAAATAAATGAGTTGTTACAAGCATATAGATGCCACCTTTAGCCAACAGCTATGACACAGAATTGTAGAATTGGAAGGGACCCCGAGGGTCTACTAGTCCAACCCCCTGCAATGCAGGAAAAGCATCCCTGACAGATGGACCAACCAAACTGTTTAAAAACCTCCCATGAAGGAGAGTCCACCACCTTCCGAGGTGTCGTCCGTTCCACAGGCCCACAGATCTTCCCCGCAGAAAGTTCTCCCTGGCGCTTAGTCGGAATCTCCTTTATGTAATGTGCTACAATGAATCCTGGGCTGCCACACTGCTCAAAATGAACGGCAGGGTCTCCAGCGGGCAACCAGCTCCCCCAAAGGTCCACTGGCAAGGCTTTCGTCCACCCTCTGCACACGCCAGTCCACGAACCCCCCCCCCCGGCAGAAAGTGAAGGCAGAATGGGCTTTCCCGCTACCAAAGGAGTCTTGGGTCAGCACATGCCCCACCCAGGAGAGGGAGGGGGTTTAGACCCGGGACTCCCTAAGTGGGCAGTACCTTGCCTTGGGGGGGGGCAGTGGGATTCCCAGAGGGAGCATTAAGCAGCAAGGGGGCGGCAGGGCAGCATGAATGACCATCCAACTACCGGTATCAGCAAAGATGGAACCACTGGCTCAATTTCATCAGTTTTGTGGAACTAATTAAACTACATAGTTTTAACTGGATTTTGAATGCAATTTATAGTTCTGGATTTCATCGCGTTACAGGAGTACCTCAGGTTACGAACTTAATTCGTTCCAGAGGTCCGTTCTTAACCCGAAACGGTTCTTAACCTGAGGCGCGCTTTCGCTAATGGGGCCTCCCACTGCCACCGCTGTGCAAATTTCCGTTCTCATTCTGGAGCAAAGTTCTCAACCCAAGGTACTACTTACAGGTTAGCGGAGTTTGTAACCCGAAGTGTTTGTAATCCGAGGTACCACTGTATTCTATTTCTCAGTGGGTCATGCAAACCACTCTTCTGGATAATGCTTTTTATACGGGGTAAGTTGATGGAACCAAGAGGACAGCGGTTCCCCCCCCCCCGCCCAAAAGGTTTGGGTACCACTTATGCAAAGGGTGAAGAGCAATGTGGGGTGGTAACGGCAACCTTCTGGTCAGCTGGAGCCAGCCTTGCCACCCTCCTGCTGTTGGGCTTCGGGCTCCTGCCAGCCAGCCAGCTAAGGACAACAGGGATGGGGGCTGGAGGACAACAGGGATGGGGGCTGGAGTCCAGCAACATCTGGAAAACTGCAGGTTCCCCACAGCAGTCACAAAAGCAGAGGTCTTCAGGCAGCTGGTGCAAAACAGCAGTTGCAAATTAGCAGTCTTGTTTGTTTGTTTGTTTGTCTGTCTGTCTGTTTGGCAGAAACAGAGGCTGGGCAGCCTTGAACTCTGGTTTCCCCTGTGTGGGGAGAAGGCGGTCAGGATTATCTGAAGGCTCTCCAGAAAACCAGCTCCAGGAGAAGCCAATTCAAACAAGGGAGTGAGAGAGAGAGAGCTCCAGACACGCCCAGGGAGGACGGATGCTGTATTGCCACTTGTTTTCCTAGAAAAGCAAAACTATAAATTATGTGGCAAAAATGGTCTGCGAAGCCTGCAGATGGCAGCTCCCCAATTGTTTCCACAGCTGCCGCCGCTGGAGATTTCCAGCAAATGCCTTTGTGTACGGGGGCTGCAAGGCAGGAAAGGCGGGCCATGGAATCATAAACTTGTAGAGCTGGAAGGAATCTTCCCATGCAATGCAGGAATCTCATCTTCAGGCTTCTCCATGGCGGCCCCTAAATTGTGGGACTCCCTCCCCAGAGAAGTGCACCTGGCCCCTTCTTTATACTGCTTTCAGCAAATGGTGAAGACAAACCTCTTCTTCTTTTCTTGGTAAAGTTTTCTTCTGCTTCTTTTTTTAAATTTCATTTTATAACATACCGAAAACAGAGATGTCGGGAGAAGATGAAAAGACGAAAAACAAAATTATCAAATGGGCACGTAGAATGAGTACAGTTTCACATGGGTTAAAATAACAAAGAAAACAATACCAGCGTTCTCGGATTATTAAGTCTAGTTCCAGATTTGCTAAGTACATGTCATGACAAAGGCTGTCTTGAAATGATAGTTTTGCTGTATTTGTAATAAAAAAATGCCACATCCATTATTATTATTATTATAATTATAATTATTATTGCATTTAATTGTACTCCACCTTTTCCCCTGATGGGACTCAAGGAGGCTTACAGATAAAAACAATAATATAGAAAAATTGACCATTAAAATACAAGTAAACACTGATAGAATTAAAACTATATAAACTCTGCTTAATCCATGCAGATAATTATGAGCCTTCTGGGTTCACCTTGGCAAGAAGGAACGGAGCCACTGTAAAACAGTGCCTCCAAGTCCCATCCCAGCCAGGCGGCCCAGAAGGATACCATGGTTGATGGTATCAAAATTAGGCAAGAGGTCCAGCAGAACAGGGGCACCTTCCTCCTGTCCAGTTCCCAACATAAGTCACCCACCAAGGTGACCAAAGCCATTTCTGTCCCACAACCAGGCCTGAAGCCAGGTGGACATGGGTCTTGAGAATCTGTCTCCTCCAGAAAGCACTGGAGCCGAGATGCCGCCACACGCTTCAATTCCTAGCCTCGAAATGGGAAACTGGCTGATATTGGAAACTGGCTGATAAATATCCAATACGGTGAGATTCAGGAAGGGCTTTTTCAACAGAGGTTTTTTAACTGCCTCCTGTAGGTGCCCTGGAATCCTGCCTTGTTGTAAGGAGGCACCGGCCACTCCCTTCGCCCCCTCTGCCAGCCCTCTGCTCGCCTTTGGGATGAGCCAGGAAGGGAAAGGATCCAGCGCACATGTGGCGGCTCTCACATTTCCCAAGGATCCTGCCCACATCCTCGGGCTGCACAAATTGGAAAGCATCCATTAACACAGGACAAGCAAGAGGCCAAAGTTACGCCCACCGGACCTGTATCAACTGCAGCGTCCAAGTCAGAGCAATTTTGTCGACAAAATGTCTGGAGGTTCTAGCCTTTATCAAAATCCCAAATTGTGTGTCATTTTCTCCATTATACCTCTTTTCTAGAGGGACTTGTACCAAGCAAGATCATAGAGTCATAGGGTTGGAAGGAACCCCGAGGATTATCTGGTCCAACGCCCTGCAATGCAGGTTCAATCCCATACAGGGATTGAACCTCCAACCTTGGCATTATCAATGCCACACTCTAACCAACTGAGCAATCCAATAATTTGCACTTCTCTTTTGACAGTAAGTTGATCTCAACTGTTTTTCATACTGTGGTTTAATGGCCTTGGCTCCCACTGGGGCCTAGGGTGGAGGGTGGGTAGATATTATTATTAATAGCTCCTCACAAGAATCCTGTTAGGTAGGTTAGGCTAAGAGGCAGTGATTGCCACTCCCCACCCCAGTGGCCTTTGTGAATGGAGATTTGAACCCTGATCTCTCCCAGATCCTGGTCCGACACGCAAACCACTATGCCACCCTGGCTCTCTCCTTTTGGCCTCTCCCAATCCTTCATAGATGGGGTAGAAATTGGGGTGGATTTGAGAAGTCCAAGAAGCTTTGCCTGGTGATTTTTTGTGTGCCACCCCCACCAGGCAAGCTTTTAACTATCATCGCCAAGATGAGCTGAAGGGAAGGAGAAAATGAGAACCATGGAGCATCTTTTACGCTCAACATCACCATTGTGGCCGCAAAGGCCAAGTGGTGCTTTTTCACCCGGCCCCAAGACCGTAGGTTTTTTTGTACTGTCGATGGGAATCTGCTGTGTCGACCATTGTGACTCTATGCCCTGTATCAACAATGCCACCTCAAAATGGAGGAAAACCAACAGTAGGTCTTCCGAGGTTAATAAACGTGTTTGCATGACGATACTGAGCCAGTTGGACCTCAATGGTCTGACTTCGAATATGGAACCTTTCTATGCTAATGAATACTGTAATTTTTAAAAATCCTATTTAATTCAGCCATTTATTCAGAAACATGAGGACTAAAACCTTGACTATACTTTCAGGGGTAGCTCAGTGAAGACACTTCTGCTTTGCATGCAGAAAGCCCCCGTTTCAATCCCCGACAGAATCTCTAAGCAAGGTCTTGAATGTCCCCTGCCTGAATTCCTGGAGAGCTGCAGCTGCCAGTCAGTGTAGGCAATATTGCACTAGATGGACTGAGGGTCTGTTTCACTGGGAGGCAGCTTCTTATGTCACAACATGACTTGGCCAAAATGGTCTCAAGCCAAGGTTCTTCCATTTATGCCCCGGGAGGAATCTGCTTGCCTTGAGCGGCCAAGGCAACATGACAGCATCCTTGGTAAAGATAGCCCTGTCACTCACAATCAGCGGGATGCAAACAAAGCTCTCCCAGTGACTCAGCAGGGCCCAAGGAGGGTGCAAACCACAAGCTCGATGCCAGCAAGCACAGCCCGGAAGCAAAGAAAATCCACTCGGACACAAACATTGCTCTGCCATGTCCTAGCTGCGGGTCTCTTGTCCAAATGAGCGGTGAGCTACCAGTGGCAGGCTTTTCTTGAGCCATGCTAACAGGCTGGTAGGTATTTTTTGCAAGATACTATATACACCTGTGGTTCCCAAACCTTTTCAAGCCATCACTCCCTTGCAGAGCATTTTGCAGCTGGCTATCCGTGACCTGCAACCAAGCGAAGATGCCTGGGTGCCAGGATGGCGGCGGACGTCTCCACCATCTGGAGACGCAAGCTTAGGGATCCTTGGATCTTGACTGTTTTTGCACACCAGCAACACATTCTGTAGAATTTGGTCTGCTATATTTTATCTGCACAATCAGAAGGAATTTCAGGAACCAAAAAGTTGCATTGAAAAATACGGCTTTTGAGCCATCTGGCCCCCAAGTGGCAATTAGGCATTCAGTTTTGGAGACTGTAAACCTGGTTTAAGGAACCATTTTGGCCCCTGGCTTATATACCTGAGTTTCTAACACTGCTCCCTTGGTTCCATAAACTCGCCCCCGGTGCCCACTACCCTATGAAAAGCATTATTCAGAATATGACCCACCAAGGAAGATAGTAACACAATAAAATTCAAAGTAGTAACGATCAATTGCACATTTATTCAGCATCCAATTAAAACTATTTTAACTAATTGAAGAAAATGGACGAGCTTCACCCACTTTGGGAATTGTTGCTATATGGCTTAGGTCCCAAACTATCTGAAGGACCCTATCTCCCTACACAAGCCTGCCTGGGCTTTGAGCACTTCTGCTTCAGAAGGAGCTTCCTGCTGTGTGTCTCTGGCTGAGTCTGTGTTCTGAGCACTTCTGCACAGAACTTCTGAGCACACTGCCTCATCAGAAAGGAGTCTCGGTGTGAAGCAGGGACTCCTCCAGAGACCCAATGAGTAGACGGAAAAGCCTACAGCACGGGGAAAAGACTGGATCAATCACGTCCGAGGAAGGGGACATGATCCGAGTCAGCCGATTGAGCAAATGGCATGTAGTGAGCCTATTTAATACCTAGCAGATGCGTTTGAAAGCTGGCACACCTTGACATTACGTCGGACCCTGAAAAGCATGTGTCAATTCCCTCCCCCCTCTCTGCATCCACACACATAGAGCCAGTGTGGCATAGTGGTTAGAGCAGGCATAGGCAAACTCTGGCCCTCCAAATGTTTGGGACTACAATTCCCATCATCCCTGACCACTGGTCCTGTTAGCTAGGGACAATGGGAATTGTAGTCCCAAACATCTGGAGGGCCGGAGTTTGCCTATGCCTGGGTTAGACTGCTGGACAAGAGTCTGGGAGGTCCGGTTCGAATCTCCACTCAGCCATGGAGCTCACTCTTGGCCTGGCCTACCTTACCGGGTAGTTGTGAGGATATAATGGGGGGGTGGGTGGGAGAGAACTATGTATGCCTCCTTGAGCTGCTCAGAGGAAAGAATTTGGGATATAAATGCAGAAAACAAACACACACAAAGCTGAAGGCACCGGGAGCCAAGATGGTGGTCTCACAATTCAAATTCAACCCTGACTGAAGTTGGGTTGGGAAGTCTTCTTCCTCTGCGCATTAGTTCGATCTGTGGCCCTCCCTGCTGCTGCATCTTCGGACGACACACCAGGCTGAGGCTGCAGCATCCTTTAAGGGGTGGGTGGATAAACCGATCCTGTAACCAGAAGACATACAATCCTGGGACTCTCCACCCACAATTTCCTCTCAATAGCCACAAGGGCTCGCAATTGTCTCTTTAAAAAACGAAATCCTCAGCAATACTTCAGCTGCTTCCCCCAAAAGCCACATTCTGAGGTTTCTCCCTCTCTCACACACAATTCCCATCTGTACACACAACGAACCTTCAGCCTATCTCCTCCAAATCCATTATTTTAAACTCAAACATATGGCGGCCCAAGGACTTCAACCTTTCGAATTAATCTGCTCCAGACAACACTGGAGGCTTTCAAAAATGAGCACTGCGGCACATACAATAGGAAACTCAAGTTCAAGTCAAAATAGGTAGCCTCCAACACCGGAGGGAGAAGAACAGGAGAGAGAATTCAGGAAGCCAGCCTTCTGGACGATTGGCCTTGAATCAATGGAAGGGTTGAGCCTGGCCTCTGAGAAAAGGATCCAACAATGCCACTTTATTTAGGGCGATCATAGGCAGGGAGAAAAAGCACAAGTAGGCACCAGTAATATTTTCCTTGACATGTGCTTGACTACCGTACTTCCTCGAAAAGCCACAGCGTCATCTTGGGCTGACAAGACACAATCAGACATCGGTTAACTGTTGTGGAAAGATGTGCTCTTAATCGCCTACCAAGATCTGGCAGAATTGGAAAGTTTTCTGCAGGCATAGAGAAGTTGGCACAGAAGGAGACTGCTAAATATCTAGTGGCAGAGCGTTCCACAGGACTGCGCCAATGGCGCCAAAGGCTAGGCTTCTTGTTGTTGCCAATTGAGCCTCACCGACTCGGGGAACGACCATTGACGCTCCTGCGATAAAAGGGTCCAGGAAGTCACCAAGCTGGACCTAAACTGTTCAGGCCTTGCAAATTAATACAAGGACCTTGAACCTTGCACTAATTTCAAAAATTAGAAATTATGCAGTGCTTTCAAAGCTCCTCCTGTCGTCCTTACATCATCCTTGACAGGTAGGCCAGAATTATCATCCCCGGGGCTCAATGCCAAAACTGAGACCAAGAGACTGTGTAGCCTGCCAAGGTTGACCTGATCTGTTTGTGGCAGAAATGAGATTCAATCCAAGGTCATAGTTTTGGCTTCCTTTTGGACCTGAAAAGGACAGCCAGGTAGAACTGCCTCCACCACGTTTCACCCCACGTTTCTCCTCCTCTCCTCTGTTCAAATTAGAGCCAAACAAACCAGGGATTCTTTAGCTGCCATTTTTGCATTGCAGGGGGCTGGACTAGATCATGGGTCAGCAAACTAAGGCCTGCGGGCCAAATCAGGCCCAATTGCCTTCTAGATCCGGACCGTCGGCGTGTGCGTTCTTTCCCTCTCCCTCACATGGTGGTGCTTTGCTCCTCAGAGACGAAGCAAGCTTGTCCCACGCCAGGCCCCATCGATGGTGGGAGTTGGCTTGCCTGCCTGCCTCAGCAGGGCAGCGCTGTGACGCCGGCTGCTGCTGCGTTTTCCTCCTGCTCCTCCTCCCTCTCCCTCAGTCCGCCCTTCCTTCCTTCTCCGCGCTTTCTTCGTCACCACCTCCCTCCCTCCCTCATTCCTCTCATGGTGTTCAGGCGGGTCATTCTCCACTGTGCCTCTCGGAAAGCAGCAGCAGCAGGTAGTGGGTAAAAGCTCTGGCGATGCCCTGGTTTCCCTACCTCTGCCCACGGCTCCTCCGCAAGGGGCTGCTGCTTCTGCCTTCGCTGGCCGACACAGCCTCCTACCCCGCCACAGCACCTGGCTGGCTGGAGAAGCCCAAGTGCGGCTATTCGGACGACAACTGGGACAAGTAAAGCGAAGCATCTTCAGGCCTCTTTGCGGGCAGGTGAAAATTGTTCATTTTTTTTCGCTGCGAAGTATAGTCCGGCCCTCCCACAAGGTCTGAGGGACAGTGAACCGGCTCCCTGCTGAAAAGTTTGCTGACCCCTGGACTAGATGACCCTTGGGGTCCCTTGCAACTCTACAAATTCTGTGACTCTATGAAACAAGTCAGGGGTGTCACGTGGTACGGTCCGCTGGGGCTGTACCACGCCAGGATGCAAAATGGGAGAGGTCGCCTGCTCCGGCTTTATAGATACAAGGTTTTTGCTCTCCCAAACAGCCCCTTCCACCAGCCCCCGTGGCACATCACTGAAGCAAACACAGCTCCAAGGCTGCATGCAGCAAGGCCCTCCTGCGTTCAGGCTCATGAACTCACAGGAGCTCAAATTTACAGGTTGCAGACACCCTGCCTAAAAATAGCTGAATTTAGTCAGGTCTTCAAGGTGCTTTGTCATATGGCGAGGAAGGGAGAGGCAGAATCCTTAGCTCACGGGGCCATCGTGTTTTGTCAAATACCTCATAAGGGCTAATTACACCAAGTCTCCTGGATTAACGAGGAATCAGCGCGGGTGTCCTGCGTCCATTTCTCTTTTTAAAAAGACAGGGACACTGAGGCAGCAGTGACGAGTCATTCCTCAGGCATGAGGCAGGGCCAAGCAAGTATGACTTAATGTAGCCGAGACTGGAAAAAATATTTCCAGGATTACACGCAGATGATTGTTAACCTTCTGCAGGGGAAGGGCGGAAAGCTCAGCGGCTGAGCATGTGCTTTGCATTCAGGAGGTCCCAAGTCCAATGCCCAGCAGCTGCAGGTGGGGCTGTTCCGCGACCGAAAATCTGGAGCGCCAGTCAGCGCAGAAAATACTGAGCTAAATGGATCAAGGGTGTGACATGGAGTAAGGCAGGGACCTCTGTTCCTATTTACCGTAAATCGGCCCTTTCTTCAGAACCATGAGGACTAGAATCTTAGTTCATTTTTTTAAAAGGGAGCAGCTGTATTTCAGTGGCAGAGCATGTGCTTTGCATGAAGAGGGTCCCGGGTTCAGTTGCCAAGCAGCTCCAGGAAGGGCTGAGAGTTGTCCCCCTGCCCGAAAATCAGGAGAGCCGCTGCCTATCAGTGCAGATAAGAGTGGTGTAAGGAGACTTCCTATGTCCTAAAAGGGAAGGGCTGTGGCTCACTGGCAGGGCGTTTGCTTTGCATGCAGAAAGTTCAGTCCCTGGTGCCTCCAGAGGGGGCTACAAACACCCCACCTGTCAGCATTGATGATAATGGGCCTGACAGATGGAGGGTCTGACTCCTGCGTCAAATGCCTACGCCCACATTCACTTTACGAATGCTGCAGAGGGGGGCTTTTGTCTGCACCTCACCCATTCCAGTTCTGCTTAAACCATTTACTGTACTGAAGAACTAACTTTACAACTTATGCCACTACACTTGAGGTGCAAATCGTTGTTATTATTGTTCTTTATTGTTATTACCAGACTTTGAAAAGAAGGCATCATTGGAATCGTTTATCCATTTTGCTGAATTACCGTATTTTTTCATGTCCCTATTTTTAGGGACTCTAATTTAAGAAAATAGGAGGGAGATTGCCCCATGTATAAGATGACCCACAGTTTTTCACATAATTTTTAAGTAAAAAAAACCTAGTCTTACACACGGAAATGTACGGTAATTAAATTAAATATTTTAATTGGATTTTGAATAAATGCGCAATTAAGCGTTACTGTTTTGAATTTGTTGTGTTGTTATCTTCCATCGTGGGTCATGCAAATTGCTGCTCGGAATAATACTTTTTAGGGTGTGGGTGGCCCCAAAAATGTTTGGGGACCTCTGGCCTCCACCGCCAGCATTCCTTGTAGGGGCAAGCAAGAAAGTGTTACAGTGGTTGCCCACTGCGATAAAGAAATACGTGCCGTTTCTCATCAGCAATCCTGCAGGTTTCACGCACGTGCAAAGAGATTTTTTTAAAGCACAAGGATTTCTTTCCATCGAGTAAGATTTCCCAGGCTGCAAGGAGGCATAAATGTAGTATTCCAGATACCTTAAACTCAGCACCAAAATTTTAAAAAGCAGTTACGCTGATACGTTACAATTCCATATAAATCTGCCCGTTGCCACGATTCATAAGTCATGTTTCATGACACCATACAGGGTGGAAGAGGCAACAAGAACAGAGTGTATTCCCCCCCCTCCATTCCCCTCCCCCACCTCCAAATCACTACTCAATGACACTTATTATCTGTGTCATACTTAGAACAAGTGACGCATATACCCAAGAGTCGGGGCTTGTGTGTGTGTCCAAAATAGCCCAAACTATGTATCACAAAAAGGAAGAGGGGAGAAGTTGGTCATCTTACAATTGCAAAATAGAAATTCAAGGTGGTGTTAGTGACGGTAAACCCAAAAAGGGGGAAGAACTTGCAGGCATAAAAGAAAATTGTAATAGTAATAATGATAACAATATTTCTTTTTAAAATAATAATAATAATAATAATAATAATAATAATTTCCCACCCTTCGCCCCAAGGTCCCAGGGCAGCTTACAACCATTAAAATACTGAAAACAGCTGAAAGTAGTTTACAATCACAGAAATAAGGTGGGATTTAAAACTATGCACCTCAAAGGTCAAAAGCCAGGGCAAAGAGGTGAGTCTGTCTTCAGCAGTCAACATTCTCCATACGATGAAGGTGCCAGGCTCACCTCTGTGGGGTGAGGGAGGTCATACAAAAAGCTTCCTTTCTGCACCAAGCCAAAGTTTAGCACCCTGTGTCCCGCAGAAGCCAAGCAGATGCCTACTATGGGAAGACTTAATACGTCAATTTGCCATTGTGGAAGGACGTGCTCTTAACTGCCTGCACAAGCCTGGCAGAAAAGCTTTCAGCAGGAGTTTAAAATGTTGAAGCAGAAGGCATTTGCCGAATGTCTAGTGGCAGAGCGTCCCACAGGCAGGGCCAAAGAAACCGAAGGCTCAGTTTCTCACTGCTGTCAAGCGAGCCTCGCCAACTGGGGGAATGACCAAAACGCTCCTGCAGATGATCTCAGCAGGGATCAAGCTAGGATAGAAGGCTTCAGGCCACTCCTGGACCTTAGCTGGTGAAGGTTTGGCAAAATTAACACAGTGGTACCTTGGTTCTCAAACTTAATCTGTTCCGGAAGTCCGTTCCAAAACCAAGGTGCACTTTCCCATAGAAAGTAATGCAAATTACCTCTCTCACCAACGAAGGAACACAAACGAACAACAGAGAACCCACATAAACAACGTTGACACTGAACCCCTACATGTATCAAGGAAAACAGAAACATAGACACCCCACCCCACCCACTCCCCCATCCCGCCCCCTCTTCCCCCCCTCTTCTTCCTAATGTCTCAACAAGCAAGACTGATGTGTAACAACGGAATAATTATGAGGCACTGCATTACCTTTGTAAACCAAGAAAATCCTCAATAAAAATTTAATTAAAAAAAGAAAAGAAAGTAATGCAAATTGGATTAAACCATTCCAGACTTTTAAAAACAACCCCCAAGAGAGCAATTTAACATGGATTTTACTATCTAACGAGACCATTGCTCCATAAAACGAAAGCAATAAACAAAGTGCTTCAGTCACACAATCAATCAGTAACTGGACTGGGTTCCACACAGTCACAAAAACGAAAAAAGAGCCGCAAAAACGAAAACGCAAAATAGCAGAAACAGAAAGACCTCAGCGTAACACTCAAGTGTGGCACTCAAATCGGAAGCGTAACAGTCAAAATGGAGCATGTTCAATCTTCCGAAAAAAGTTCGCAAAGTAGAACACTTAGTGTTTGGGTTCTAAGTTGCTTGAGTACCAATGCGTTTGAGAACCAAGATACCACTGTACAAATACTTTGAACCCAGCTCAGTATGGAGGTAACATATCTAGTTGTTGTTTTTATATATACAATATAATTTTATTGACTTTCCAAATTGTTACAAATTGACTTCAAATTTAATAGTCACATTGTTTCGTGACTTCCCACGCAAACCTCCGCAGTGTTTTTATTCTTAGGAAACATATTTAGGAAGCAAAGCTAAAAACCTTTTGAAGTTGCCAACCTGCGTATTTATTTGCAATAGACATTAGCATAGATTCACTGTTGCTTTTGTTGCTTTTGTGGAAGCTTTCCTGTAGAAAAACAAAGCACTGGGAAAGTTCCCTGCCCCTGCCTCTGTTTATAAGACTTTGGGAGGACCAACAACTCCTTGTGGGCTTAGCTGCAAAGCTGGATGTTCTCCCTGCCTGTTTGCTTCACCCTCTTCTGAGCATCCTCTTGGCATGGAGAAGGAGGTCGCCTGATGCTCCCTTTCGCTATCCCACATTCCTGAGCAGAGAGGAGGCCGCTCCCAAAAGGCAACCATTTCTCCGCTCTCTCCTTTATAATCACATGCACAGAATTCCCAAAAAACTCCCTGCCAGATCGCAGCGGGGGGAAAAATCTGCTGATCCAAGCTCACTGATTAAGAAGCAGCGCTCACAAGTCGCCCGGCGCATTTTGCACCTGGCTACTGGCCACTTGCGACCAAGGGAAGATGCCCAACCAATGGCCAGGATGGTGCCTGGCGTCTCCACCATCTGGAGGTGCATACTTGGGTACCGTTGGATATGGACTGTTTTCACACATGAGCAACACATCCTGCAGAATTCTATCTGTTGTATTTTACCCGCACAGTTAGAATGAATTTCAGGAACCCCAAAAAAATCACACTGAAAAATACGACTTCCGAGCTGTCTGGGCCGAAATGGCAACTAGGCATTCCGTTTTGGCGACTGCAACCCTGGTTTAAGGAGCTATTTGGCGCCTATCTTATATATCTGAGTTTCTAATTGTGCCGGGAAGGGAGAACTAGGACTCAGGTAGCTGATGCGGGCCCTTCCATATATTCTGGACTCTCAGCAGCCCTAGGAACTAGCATGGCCAAGGATCCAGGGGTAGTGTAGTGGTTTGAGTGCCGGAGTAGGACCTGGGAGACTAGGGTTTTAAATCCCCGCTCTGCCATGAAGCCTACTGGGCATGACCTAGGGTCAGTCACTGTCTTTCCTCAGCCTAACCTACCTCACAGGGTTGTTGTGGAGATTAAATGAGGGAGGGGGAGAACCATGAAAGCTGCCTTGAGCTCCATGGACAAAAAGGTGGGATATTAATGCAATCAATCCTCGGGGATGGCAAGGGAAGATGTAGCCTAGGAAGATCTAGATGGCATCTGGAAGATACCTATAGCTGTAAGCTGCTTTCAGGGAGAAAGGGGCGGGTGGTATTCTGGGCTCATTCCTCTCCAGGTTTGTGACAACCCCCACCTTCCACCCCATAGCAAAAAGAAAAGGGGATTGGAGGAGCTGGGTCTCATTTCTCCAAGTCCCCAGAGACAGTCTCTTCTTAGGGAAGGTCCGCAGCTCAGCTTCCAGTGTTCCTACAAAATCAGCCTTTAATTCACGAGGACTAGAATCCTGCTTCATTTTTAGGTGAAGGGCCATAGCTCAGTGGCAGAGCATCGGCTTCACATGAGGAGGTGGGCCCCACGTCGAATCCCTGCTGGCTTGGACACCTGCTTGAAATCCTGGAGAGCGGCTGCCTGCTCGTGTAGACAACACTGAGCTAGACAGACCCGTGGGTCCGAGTCAGCAGAAGGAAGCTCTCTACGCTCCATTCAATCAGCTTTTTTACTCAGAACCACGAGGACCGAGATCTTAAGGCATGTTCCTGGACTTTCTGCTCCGTCAGGGACTCAAGGTCTCAAGTAACCCCAGAGAAAGCTGTAAAATCAGGGGCAGAGCACCTACCTTCAACGAAAAGGGTCGCAGGCTTAATCCCTGATGGCATCGCCAAGTAGTAGTGGGGGAGACATCCTGCCCCAAACCCTGGAGAGCCACCTCAAAAAACGTGGACCTAGACGGACTGACGATCCAACCCAGTGGGAAAGCAGCTTCGTACGTTCTCATCTTCCTACTACCAGAAAATTAATATTGCGGCTCGAGGCTCACGGAAACCAAATACAGCAGTAGCTTGAAATGCGAATACGGTGAGACAGAACGCCAAACTGACGGCAGCTACTAACATCCTGGCATGGAAGTCTTAGAGGAGGTTTTTTTAAAATAAAAAACCCCAGCTCAGGTGTTGCCAGGAGAAAGACAGAAGCTTGGCAGCTCAACCCTATATAGCCTGTTGTGGCAAGAGGAAAGTCTGTTGGGTACAATGGGGCTTCCTCCCTCAGCGCCAGAATCACATGGAAGGCACCGTGGAAAGATTGCAAGAGGTTTGCTTCGAAAAGGAAAAGGGGGGGGGAGGATGATGACATGCAAGGAAGTATGTTCCAACCAACACATCCAACAGACAGACAGCCACGTGTTTCAGCCATTTGTAAACACCAATTCATTCATGCTTATTTGCTCATCTCCGCATGGAAGTTATTCACGGAATGAATTTAATCTGATCCATGCAAACTCTTTTACACACACCCCTCTTTGAGTTACCGAAAGTCTTCTCTTTGCATAGTCCCTCTTCTTTGCACCCTTGAAGGTTAGGAACCAAACCAACGGATTCAGCTGGCAAAGTTTCTGAGCTCTTTTGACAGTGGAACAAACTACATGGGAAGGTGGCAGACTCTCCTTTCTGGAAGTTTCTTAAACGGAGGTTGGATGGCCACCATTTGGGGATTTGTTAGCTGCAATTCCTGTATTGCCACGGCTTGGACTAGATGACCCTCGGGGTACCTTCCAAATTGAGGATTCTACGGTTCTTTTACTCCTTGGTGACCATGATTGGATGCTGAAGGCTGACTGGATGTGCATCGTGAAAGGCCATGTGCTATGGCTTGAAACATCACCTCTACTAATCACCTGACCGATATGACTCCTTTATGACCATCGGGTCTCCTGCATCCACTTTATGCTTTTATTGCAAGGTTGAAGCCATTTTTTAAGCCATACAATCAATAATGGGGTGAAGCAGCTCCAGTGGCTATGAGCCTCGATAGCCACACACAACGCAGTTAAACTATGGAACTCCTTCCATCAGGAGGCAGGGATAGCCACCAAGTAGGATGGCTTTAAAAGAGGGTTAACTAAATTCACGGAGGAGATGTCTACTAGCCTCGGTGGCTATGCTCTGCCTCCACAGTTGGAGGCAGCGACATACCCCAACACCAGGTGCTGTAAACCGCAGGAGGGGAGAGTGCTCTTGTGCTCAGATCCTGCTTGCTGGTTTCTTGGAAGAGGCATCTGGTTGGCCAATATGAGAACAGGATGCTGGACTCGATGGGCCTTTGGCCTGATCCAGCAGGCTCGTCTTATGTCCCAGGCCCACGTGGTAGAAGAGAAGCTGGCAGTCTGCCTGCCTGCCTGCCTACACTTTGCCAAAGCACTGAAGCCCTGGCTCTGTCCCCAAGGATGCCGCAGGCTGATATCAGCCCTGGAAAATAGCACAACATATACAGTGGTACCTTGAGTTACAAATGCCTCAGGTTACAAACGCTTCCGGTTACGAACTCCGCTAACCCGGAAGAGTTACCTCGAGTCGAGAACTTTGCCCCAGGATGAGAATGGAAATCGTGTGCTGGCGGCGCAGCAGCAGCAAGAGGCCCCATTAGCGAAAGCACGCCTCTGGTTAAGAACAGTTTCAGGTTAAGAACGGACCTCCGGAATGAATTAAGTTTATAACTAGAGGTAAAACTGTATACAGTACATTTATTTATTATTAAACAGAAAACGACAGAGATTCCACTGGTGGGCAAGGGCAGTAATTTCAACTGCTCTTTTAAACTTCCATCCCTCTTTCCCCTGGGCTTGCTTTAATGTGTTATATTGTTTTAACTGCATTGATGAATAAAGTTCCTTGCAACTGCCAATCTTACTCATCAGTAAAATGGACCCTCGACCTGGCCTGAAAAAGACTCATGGGGCAGGCTCTCCGAGCCACTGAACAATATTCAACTACTACACACACAGGTATACCTCAGCAGCACAACCACAGACATTGGCGCTTATAAGCTACCCTCTTGGCTACTGAACAGTCCATCAAGTGAATTAAAACCAAAACCAAATCAAACATCAGTAAAATCCCTGATGAAATACCTGGCAAACCTTCCTAACTACAAGTGCCAGAGTCGTTTAAAACACATCCAGGAAGGACGCTTTTCAGTCTCGGTAACAGCCGAAGCTTCCTGTAGTTGCTATATGGGGAGGACAGGAAGTTGTTTTGTACTTTTTTTTATTAATTGCCGGTGCTGTTGTATAAATGTTCCAATATTATAATGTGCTTATCTGGAGAGCCAATGTGGTGTAGTGGGAGTACTGGTTAAGAGGATCTGAGAGAGACGAGAGAGAGACCTGAGTTCCGATCCCTACTCTGCCATGAAGCTCACAGAGTGACCTTGGGCCAGCCACTCACTCCAGGGGTAGGAACTCAAGATATATAATCTAATCACTAAATGGCACCTTAAATCTTAGTTGCAGTCACCACAATGGAATGTCTAGGCATTGTACCCCCAATGGTATTGTTATTATTGTTTCTATATCACTTTATATTTTAAAGAAGAAATCTCAATGCAATTTACAACACATTAAAAAATCAAATAAAACAATCCAGAATAAAACTAACTCAAGCTTCAAAGAAAATATTTCAGATCCTTCTGTGACATTTTGCTTCTCCCAGTTGCCAACCTGGAATCCAGAGATCGCCATGTGGCCACAACTGGGCCCACACCAGTCGGAAAATGCACCTGGCTGATTTCGAACACTGCTCACTCTCAACCTAACCTACCTCATAAGGTTATTGTGAGGATAAAATGGGGTGGGGAGGAGAATTTTGCCGCCTTGAGCTTGCTGGAGGAAAGGTGCAACAATATCAATAAAATATATTTATGTTTATAAATATGGAGACCCTTCAGTAACAAGTGACTGCCAGATCTAACAACTAATAAACAAGTAAATAATCCCACATTTTTTACTCAGGGATGGAAGCAAGTACCCTGACAGAAAAAGTCGGGTTCCGTAAAGGGACGCTGAGCAGAGCCTACCCAATGGAGCCAAGAGGAAGGGTGGTAGCTCAGTGGCAGGGCACTTGCTTGGCATGCAGAAGGCACCAGGGCTCAGTTCCTGAAGGCACCTCTGAGTAGGATTGGGGACGTCCCCACTATTAGAAATGCCGCAAAACCATTGCCTCTCAGCATAGTGGGAAATACGAAGCTAGATGGCCCCAAGGTCTGGCTCAGTCCTCATGGTTTTGTATAAAGGGCTCATTTAAACAGAAAGGGCTGTGACTCAGTGGCAGAACACCAATGTCACACACAGGAGGCCTCTGCCAATCAGTGTAGACAGTACTGAGCTAGATGGTCCAATGCAGGAGGAGTCCACCACCTTCTGTCGAACAGCTCTTACCGTCCAGAAGTGCTTCCTAATGTTCAGCTGGAATCTCCTTTCTTGATATTTGAGTCCATCAGTTCGGGCCCTACCCCCTTGGGACAATTCAGCCCTGATCTGCAGCGGCGGAGCTGCTGGTTCTCTGGAGCTAAGGTCACAGGCTTTGTTTGGCACGGGGACGTCCCTCGCGGAGGAACAGGGCTTGGCTGTGGCAGGCACTTACCTGCCGAAGGCACAGAAATCTCGCCAGCCGAGCCCTGAGATTGCATCACTCCAGGTTAGTCACATCCATCTGAATCAAAGTCCGCGGACTTATCGCGGTAGAAGGTGAGGATGCATTCCCTGCCAATGGGGAGCTTTTAAGAACTGCCATCCAGCACCTAGGAAGGCCCAGCCATCTCATCGTGAAGTTGCTTAAATTATTTCCACTTCTGCTGCTGGAAATGGTGGGGGAGACAGAGAAGCATGAAGCTATTCCTGCTCCAGGTCCCACAGCACAGTATGCTGAAACATACAAAGCAGACATATAGATCTACCTCAATACTGTCTGCACGGGCTGGCAGCAGCACTCAAGGGTTTCAGGCAAGGGGACATTCCCAGACCTAAGTGGGATTGAACCAGGACCTTCTGTTTGCAAACGAGCACTCAGCCACTGAACTCTGGACCTTCTGTTTAAAATTATGGTCAAAATTCCAGTCCTCATGGTTGTGAATGAAAAGCTGGCATAAATAGACTGCCTTATATCAGTCAGACCCTTGGCCCATCTAGCAGCCCATCTAGCTCAGTATTGTCTGCACTGACCGGCAGCTGCTCTACAGTGACTTTACCACTGATCTTCATCCCTTCCCCACCCAATCCTGCGAGAGGCCACGTTCTGCACATCAGCAGAACTGGCATAAATTCATTTCCTGCATAAACCTGCTCAACTGCGGACTTTTTTTTTTAATTGAATGCCCAAGGGAGACATTTGCCCAAATGCAGCAGCTAGCCAAGGTCACAGAGAAGAGCTGGGGGGGGAACCCCACCTGGCCTTTGCAACCTGGTGAACAGCCAGCCAAGCCATGCCTGCAAAAGCATCTCTGAGGGCCGCATAATCCTCTGGGGCATCCTTCCTAGGGCCACATGATGGTGGTGGGTGACGAGAGACAAAAGTGGATGGAGTAGTGAATGTGAATTTTAACTTTGTCTGCAGGAACTCATACACACCTCTCTATATTCCATCCCAGCAGTCAAAAAAGCGCTATCAGAGTATAAGCCAGGTAAAAAAATTGGGGTGTGTCCATGGAGGGTATGTAAGACCTGCAGAGTTACAAAGGCAATAAGGAGGCCTAGAGGGTTGCACTGTCTGAGACTCCCCACCCCTGGTTTTCCTGCACTTCCCCATATTATATTCACAACAACCCAGTGCAGCCAGTTATGCAGAGAGAGACCATAACCGGTCAAAGGTGAGCCTCCTGGCTTCCTGGGGATTTGAACCCCAGTCTCCCAGGACCAACACTTTAGCAACTGGCACAGTGACATTCAGCTCTGCAAGCGTGCACCCAGAGTCAGGAACAGCTGTGGGTTCAGAAAATGTTTTCTACGTTGGGGACTGGAGCCTTCCTTCTGATGTTTTCGCTTGCGTGGGGATTTGCATCTCAAACGCAGGAAAGTAAGGCTGGAACCAACGTTTAAGGAATGGTAACAACTAGATCCAGACACACACACACACACACACACACACACAGTGTAGGATCTGCTATGTGAGCCTTTTACCACTACAATGCTAAACTGCAAACAGCACCTAGAAAGGAGCTCGTGCACCACGCCGAAGGTGCATTCAGGAAAGGACCATGTTGTATGACTCCCCATGGCTGGAAGCATAAGAGCAAGCACCCCCAAACTTTGGCCCTCCAGATGTTTTGGACTACAATTCCCATCATCCCTGACCACTGGTCCTGTTAGCTAGGGATCATGGGAGTTGTAGGCCAAAACATCTGGAGGGCCGCAGTTTGGGGGTGCCTGCATAAGAGCATAAGAAGGGCCCTGGCGCTGGATCAGGCCAATGGGGTTCACCTAGCCCAGCATCCTGTTCTCACAGTGGCCAAACAGATGTCTCTTTCAGGAAACGAGCAAGCAGGACCCAAGTACAAGAGTCCTCTAGTTTCCAGCCACTGATATTCAGAAGCACTGCGGCCTCTGGCTGTGGAGGCAGAGCACAGCCATCGTGGCTAGAAGCCCTCAGTAGCCCTCTCCTCCTCAATGAAATTTGCCCAATCCTCTGTTGAATCCATCCAAGTTGGAGTTCCAGAGTTTAACTATGCTGTGCATGATTAAATCCTTTATCTGCCCTGAATCTCCCAGCATTCAGCTTCATTGGATGTCCACGAGTTCTAGTGCTATAAGGGAGGGAAACGCTTCTCTTTCCACTTTAGATCCAACAGATAGGGAAGAACACAGGACACTGCCATATACAGAGTAGGTCCCTTGATCCATCAAGCGCCACATTTGACAGACGCTCCCCGGGGTTTTGAAATGAGGCCTCTCAACAAGCCCTACCTGGAGATGCCCGGGATTGAATGCTGGAAGATTCAGCACATATAGAAGGAAGTCCTTCTTCGTGCAGCAGAGTTTTAAACTATAGAATTGCTCCCACAGGAGGCTGTGATGGCCACTAACTTGCATGGCTTTAAAAGAGGACTAGACAAATTGGCGGAGGACAGGGCCATCAATGTCTACTACCCACACTGTGGCTTTGTTCTGCCTCTGTAGGTGGAGACAGCAGTGCTTCTGAATACCAGTTGCTGGAAGCCACCGGAGGGGAGAGGGCTCTTGGGCTCGGGTCCTGCCTGCCTTTGGGTTTCACACAGGCATCTGGTTGGCCCCTGTGAGAACAGGATGCTGGACTAGATTGGCCCCCTTTGGTCTGATCCAGCAGGCTGCTCTTATGTTTAACCCGCAGCATTCTGCATGCAAAGCCGATGCTCTACTACGGTATCAAGTTGTGGTCCTTAAAATGCACGTCCCTCCTCCGAACTCAGAGATGGGGCTTCCCCAGGCTTTCCGTAGCTTGGCTGGGGAGTGGGGATTTGATCAGGCTGCTCTCTGCTATCCAAAACTCAGCATTCCAAGCACCAGATAACAGAGACAGCACTTGCTAATAATGTACAAAGCACACCAGCGGTGTGTTAGTGAAGAGGGGCAAATACACCAGGCCAGGAATGCCTTAGCGTGGACTCCGGCTACCCCTATCAATTACAAATATGAGGGGATGACACAGGCCCTCTGTCATTAGCAACTGCTAACATTTCTGTTTACGCTGCAATTTCCAAGTCAACAGGTCTGGCCCGGGATCACGAAAACATCTGATGCGCATTCCCGGCGCTTACAGTTACAGAGCAGCTTGATAAATATTAACTTAGCGCTAGTCCGGCGTCATGAGAACAATTGCAATGGCTTTTTTATATCTTTTATCGCACACCGTTGGGAAAAAGGTGTCGCTGAACCAAGAGCAGAAAACCCACCTCCCCACGAACACTCTGACCTTGGCTAAAATGCAATCCTGAAAGAGGGGAGCGGGGAGGGACCTCCCCATCGCAGCCTCCCTTCTCATCATCACCGTGGGCCGGTCTGAAAGGGAAAGTTTTCAGTGCCGCCAATTAAAGGCACAAATTAAATCTTGCATCAAAGCTCGAGGCGCCAAGCCAAGCCTTTATGAACAAGGGAAGTTAAGAAGCGCCCCAGGGGGTTGAGGACAAGTGTTTAGAGGTTACCACAACACAGACTTCTCCAGTAAGAGTGAAAACAAAGGAGATTTGCGATTAAACGGGTGACAAAACAGGCAAAAACAAGGATGTGTCCACAAGAGAGGCAAAGCTGCAAGGCAGAAGGATGATGGGGAATTGGGGGCGGGGTTGTGGAGGCAGGGGTACCCGGAACTTGGATCCCAAAGAGGGGCAGAGAATCAAGGCTGCAGGGTTTAAGCCAGCAGGAGGGGAAAGAGGAAGGCTCTGGGGAGGGAGAGAATTTCAGGAAGCTAAGCTGGAACCAATTTTATGGAACTCCCTTCCAGTTGAGGTCCCCTTCCCTGCTGAACTTCCAAATGCCTACCAAAAACTTTGTTTGCTTCCAGCACGCATGAGCTCTCATTTCATTATTTTAACCCATTTTTATTGACAACCACTTGGAGACCATTGTCATTAAGCGATAGATAATCAAAGGTAGAAATCAATGAAAGTAAGAAAGATAAAAATCATGTAGGATAGTTTTGAGAAAAGGCCACATGGTGTACGCAGACCTTGAAGGCTGCAGGACCTAATAGATCAGGAAGCCTGGGTGGTTCTTCAAACTAAGAAACCATGAGTTTGGGGTGGGGGCTTCTAAGATGGAAAGAGGAGAGATAAGGCTGAGTACTGACGGGCACAGGAACGGGAATAGAGAGCACTGCTGTGAGAGAGGATGGGGAAAGCAGGATGCTCAGGAGCTGTAGGAGGAGTGGGGATGAGGAGCTACCGGGGCAAGAGGATGAGGCTTTAGGGTAGCTCATATGGGGGCTGAACAAGATCACGCAGGAAGGCAGAGCTTTATGAAATTGGGGCGGGGTTAAGGGGGACCTGAAGGTTCTAAAGGGGAGGGGCTAGGGGAGCAAGAGCAAATGGGAGGAGCCACAGAGGCTCAGAATTAACAACAAAGTAACAACGCCTAGATTACTTTAGGGCAGGCATGTCCAAAATCCGTTTTGGGGGCCTAATCTGGCCCGCTGGTTGGTTTAATCCGGCCCCTTTGGAAGTTTATTTCTTGGGGTAAAATAAAAAAAACAAAACAAAACTCAACAACTTCAGACTTCAGTCCTAAAAAAGGTTAACAACTTTGGTTGGCCCTTTGGTCACAGCCCCTCACTTCATCAAATCTGGCCCTCTTTGAAAAAAGTTTGGACACCACTGCCTTAGGGAGATGGAACAGGTAGAAGGGTAGGGGAGCAAGAAAGTGGGCGGAGCAAGATAGAACTCCGCCCCGCCCCGTTTTTAAAGGGGTGGGGCCAAGAGAAAGATCCCGGGGTTGGCAGCTCCGAAAAAGGGAGGAGCAACGAAACCGTTCTACGAGGGGGCGTGGCCGCGAGCAATCCCGAGGGAGGGGTGGGTCGTGGGCGTGGCAAAAGCGACCGTTCCCCCGGGCGTTCCGAAGGGGAGGGGCGCCAGGTGTGGCGAGATATTGAGAGCGGAGGGGGGAGGGGGAGGCGGGGGCCGCAGTTTGGAGCGTTCGCGAGGGGGGCGTTCGGAAGGGGCGTGGCCAGAGCGCGCGAGAAAGTTCTGAGGGGAAGAGGGAGGGCGCTCTCCCCTCGGCCGCCCTCAGTCTGAGGTGAGCGCCGCTTACCCTTGTCGTCGTCCGCCGCCGCCGCCGCCGCCATCCCGAGCTCCTCCCGCAGGGCCGCCGCTGGCTCTGAGGGGGAGGTGGGGAAGTCTTCTTTTGCGAGCCCCCCCACACACACCGGCCGAGGGAGGACGAAGGGCGGAGACTCAGCCCAGGCCGCCCTACGGTCCCCTCACGGATCTTCTCAGTCGCCGGAGACGGAAGAAAGCGCTAGAGAAGCGCGGGCGGGGGGATTAAACGCTGCGAATTCAATTACAAAATTTAGGGGGGGAGTCCGGCCGGTGTGGAGATATGTGCGTGCGTGTGTGCCTTTCTCTCTCTCTCTCTCTTTCTTTCCCTCAGTCGCTTCTCTCTGTCGCTTTCTGCGCGTGTGCGCCACTCCGGAGCGTCCCGCTGCTCGCGCGCGCCCCCCACCTTTGCTCCGGAACCCGAGCGCGTAAGCTGCGTTTTCCGCCCGGAGGCGTTTAAAGCGGGGACGATGAGGGCGGCGGCGGCGGCTTCCTTTCCCTTTCGCTCCCCCGCCCTCAGCCGGTCGCCGTTGTTAGGGCGAGCCAATGGGCGAACTGGGCTGGGAAGGGGGCCACGCCCACCAAGGGGAGATGTTCACGTGTCCCCTCGGCCACGCCCACACAGAGGGGCGGGGGAGGAATGGGAGGGAGTCGCCAGTGGCTGCCTTGGCCTCGTCACTTTCCCCCTCCTGCGGCTTTAAAAAAAAGGGGGGAAATGCATTATTATCCTATTTCGCTGATGGCTTGACCGGAAAGCGACTGATAAAAAAAAACTGTCATTTTACAGATGTTATTACTACTGTTCTATGAGGGCTTATCCCTTTTAAAAATTGCCAAATTATTGAGGGCTTTGCCATGAAAAGCGCCTAATTGTTTCAGAAGCTTGGGTCCCCAGCTATTGCTGAACTACAATTCCCATCATCCCTAGCTAGCAAGACCAGTAGTCAAGAGTGATGGGAGATGTAGGTCCAAAAACAGCTGGGGACCCAAAGTTCAGAAACACTGAATTATTATATTTTTTTAGGGCTTGGGTGGCTCTGAAACATAGCTGCCAAGTTTTCCCTTTTCTCGCGAGGAAGCCTATTCAGCATAAGGGAAAATCCCTTTAAAAACTTGGCAGCTATGCTCTGAAATGTCACTAATAAGTAAGTGTTTATATATATATAATCTTACACACACACACACTGTATAATACACCCCTTATTTTGGGGGACTCATTTAAGAAAATGAGGGGAGATTAGGGGGCGTGTATAAGATGCCCCCTAATTTTTGACATATTTTTTGGGGGGAAACCTAGTCTTATACACGGAAATATATATATATATATATATATATATATATATATATATATATATATATAGGGTTTGACTGTGAAAATAATAAATTTACTAATAAATGAGATAGTGTAAACATATTTCTTTAGTATTTTCATTATATTTCCAGTGCGAAATCAAGGAAGAGCCTTGTGGCATCTTAGACCCACGCAATGTTGTTGACGGACATCAGATTCCGTGGATTGGCATCTGTTTCGTCAGAGGTACGGAATGTTAACCTGTGTGGGCAGCTGTGTATTGTAGAAGTGTGGGTGTAGAGAGAGTGAGAGAATAGTCAATAAAATGCAAAAGAACCCGACAGTCCATGGCATGTCAGTCAAAGCCTTCCCCAACCTGGTGCCCTCCAGATGTTTTTGGACTCTTAACTCTCCTCACCATTGACTGAACCATGGCAATCCTGGTTGGTGGGAGTCCCAACAGGGCCGTCTCAAGCATGTTGGGCGCCCTAGCACCGTGGTGCGGAGATCGCTAGGGCCCCCCCCCCCCGCCCTGGTGGGTGGGCGCAGTGCGCAGCATGGCATCCGTGCGGCTTGGCCGCACGGCGCCCCCCTGCCAGTCCAGCGCCCTGCCACCCCGCGCCACCCAGCCTACCCCCTAAAGCCAGCTCTGAGTCCCAACAAAGTACACAGGGCACCAGGTTGACAAATTAGCCCAATGACAATTCACTGTGAATTTTGCGTTTCCTTGCCACTATTTCTGCCACTGAACTTTCACCTTCCATCACATCCAGTCAGTATGGTCAATGGACAGGAATGACAATGAAATTGAGAGTCCAACAACATCTGGAGGGGCCACAAAGTGTTCTCCATCCCTGGTGGAGGAATTTCGCCAACCCTCTGATTAACAAAAGCAGCCTTATACCATCATATTTTTTTTACAGTGCAATCATATGCCAGTTTGATCAGCTGTAACAACAACAACAACAATTAAAACAACACATATCCCCCCTCTTCCAAAGGAACCCAGGGCAGCAGGCAGACAGGTGATACAAACGTCTGAAAGCATCTTTCAGAACAATTCCAGTACAGATGCAAGACTGGGAAATATCTCTACTTAAAAGGCTTGCTAGAAAAAGGAGATTTTCAGTTGGTGGCAAAATGACGAAGAGGTGGTGCCTTAAGTTCCAGGTGAGGCCTACTCACAGGTAAGCTTGGACCCTAGCCTTTGAAGTGCCACAAGACTAATTTTGCTGTGAACAGCAAAGCAATGCATGCAATATCTCTTTTTCATGTTATCTCCATAGCTACAGCTACAGTGTATGGAATGTAAGGGTGCAGACTGGACCCAGTGGTGCGAATTCCGAACCCAGCAATGCAGACTGCACCTCCATTTGGTTTTTTAAGATACCCTGATTATTGTCAGAGGGCTAGCTTGCAAGTTGGCTAATGTAGCGTAGTGGTTAGAGTGTTGGACTAGGACCTGGGAGACCCAGGTTCAAATCCCTACTCAACCATGAAGGTGACTGGGTGACCTT
The DNA here is from genome assembly GCF_963506605.1 of Zootoca vivipara. Lineage (NCBI taxonomy): Eukaryota > Metazoa > Chordata > Lepidosauria > Squamata > Lacertidae > Zootoca > Zootoca vivipara. Next base: position 37,560,907 of record NC_083292.1, read on the forward strand.
GGGTCAGTCACAGCCTCTCAGCCTAGCGTACTACACTGGGTTGTTAGACTAAAATGGAGAGGAGGGGTACATAAACCTGCTTGAGCTAGCTTATGCAATAAATAACAGAAAGACAGACACTTCTGCGTAAGTGTACACTTGAAAAAATTGTTAAATAATTAAGAAAATTATAATTTTTTTCTTCAATAAACCTAACAAGTGCTTGGTGTTTGGATCAGCCTTTACCCTGGAAGCATCATGCCCAAGAATGTTAGGTGGAGTCTATCTCAAAGCAAAATTTAATATCCTGTGACTATAGGATACTTAGTGCAGAACTATCTCCTTGAGCTGACATGACAAAAATTGTCAGTGTGGACTTCTTGATGTTTTTAGCAATAGCTTGCTTACTTTTTGGTAGCAAGCCTCCCACCCAACACACCAGAAAGTATTTTTCAAGCTTCTTTTTATGACTTGGGTCTTTTCTTTCCCCCAACTTTACATTCAATGCATATGTTAAACACTAAATTGAAAAGAGCCCCCTCTAGCCAAATCTCACTGTCTAGGAGGACTTTAACATTCCAGTGCTGCCCATATTGACCTATTCCAGGGCTTATTTAAAACCAGATAATTACTGAAAACTTGGGTACTTTACAGCCATAGAGAGACATAAAAAAGGGACTTTTCCATGCAAATATATGGAGCGAGGAGCTAGGTAACAATATGCAAATAATACTTTCACTAGGAAAGAAATGCAGGTTATCAACATAGACGTGCAACTTAAATCTTGCCCAGGAATGCAAAACATTATGAAATAGAAAACCCCCCACTTACTTCACTTCCAGAAAATGAACAGGCCAAGACGTTGGTGGCTCTCCAGAGAGAGATTTCCAGGACTGGGGAGTTTTGGGTTGCCGTCTCACTGTTCCCTATAAAGAATAAACTTGGAGACTTTCTAGAGAATCCCTTTGACGGATCGTCAGGATTGCGATGCAACGTTGCAGAGGCAGTGGCCTCTGGTTTTATTACCCCCTTGCTCTGTCTTGAAAGGCTTGCTAGTCTTATTGACCAAGGGAATTTGCCTCTGCTGCTGTGAAATCATCAGATACTTGCCGCTGCCAACAACAGCTGAAGCTCCAGGCTCCAGGGAACAATGAGCCTGTGGGCAGCCCTCTGGCACTTGGGCCCCCTGTAAGGAGCAGGACAGCGCGTCCCGTACGGTCCAAGGGCGGACGGGTGCTTTGCATTCTCCTGGTCGTGGGCTGCCAGGAGCGTTGACAGGCAAAGCATGCGGACTATGCACAGGGGTCAGCTTGTGGCTTTTGCGTTATCTTTTCCAAAGGCAAGGAGGATGGATGAAGCTTCTTAAAGGAAAGTCGCAGGGCCTGGAGCCAGCCATGCTGGAATTTGAGATTGCTCCTCCAGCCCCTGGGTGGCTCCTTCATTCATGGGGGCTCATGAGAGCTCATGTTAGCCTCTGCTTAGTTTTGTTGGTGCCCCAAATGCCTGGAAAGGCAATCATATATCTTCTTTCTCCATTGCATTCCTATCCCACCTTTTCCTCTAAGGAGCTCAAGGTGGCGTACATGCATGGTTCTCCCCATCCTAGTTTAATCCCCAGAACAACCCTGTGAGGTAGGTTGGGCTGAGAGGCAATGGTTGGCTCAAGGTCACACCCAGTGGCTGAGAGGGGGGCATTTGAACCTTGACCTCCTAGGTCCAACTCTCTAACCACTGGCTCTCAAACAAGAGTTGCTTGGTGAGATTTGAACCAACTGCTTCCTGGTTCTCAGCTTACTCTTCTTAGACACTATGCTACACCAATTGCAAAAGTGGCTGCCAGCCGCAATGACTATGCTCCACCTTCACTGTCAGGCAGTATCTCCCCCTCCTGCTGCAGCATGTTCCCCTCCCTGTTTGTCTCCCAGAATCAGAAGAGGCATGAAAAGGGCAGAGGAGAGGTTGGCTGCATGCAGGCCCAGTCTCGGATTGCTTTAAAAAAAAACCTGGAGAGGAGGGGACTTACCTTTGGTCTCAGCAACTGCTTCGGGGAGCAAGCCTTTCCAGAGATGAGTTGCTGTGCTCATTAGGCCCTACATTCCCATGCAGATCGTGGTTTTGCAACTCTTGCACTGTGTGATTTATTGCTGGCTAGCTCCTCATGGAAGGACAGATCGTGAAGCTGAGGCTCCAATACTTTGGCCACCTCATGAGAAGAGAAGAATCCTTGGAAAAGACCTTGATGTTGGGAAAGATGGAGGGCACTAGGAGAAGGGGACGACAGAGGACGAGATGGTTGGACAGTGTTCTCGAAGCTACGAACATGAGTTTGACCAAACTGCGGGAGGCAGTGGAAGACAGGAGTGCCTGGCGTGGTCCATGGGGTCACGAAGAGTCGGACACGACTAAACGACTAAACACCAACAACAGCTCCTCACAATGGGACAGTGCCCCATTTGCCCTCATGGGCTAGCCTGATGAGCTCTTTTCTCTGTTCCCGAGTCCTGCATCTCCTGTGTTGATTCTCCCAACAGAACCAGCGATGACATTTTGTGCTGTGGCGAACCTTTTGCCGAAAAACGCTTGGCAAGCCGCTGCAGAAGGTCAAGTGTTTTGGGGTCGCCTCCAGGCTGTCAGGATGTTTGCAGGAGGGATTCAAGCATGTTCCGGAAATGTAAGTTTGTGCAATTGAAGCAGATAAAAGCACCTTAGCATCACACATTCCCAGCAGTGAGTGGGGCCAGAGGCAAAAAGTAGGTGGAGCAACAGGTGCTAATTTTACCTTTGTGCAGTGAGCTAGTCTCTACGCACATGCTCGAACACCCTTCTCTATCCCCTACCCAGGCAAGCAAAGGGGCATAGTCAGAGTTCAATGACACAATTCAGCCAGACAAATGTTCACGGAGGGTGAAAAACTGGGCAGGTGAGGCTGGGGAAAGTGGGAGGAGTATTGAGAGAAACTTGGAAGACCACATTCAGCTCCTGGGCCTAAGGATGCCCACTTCTCCATATTGCCAACAGATGCACTTTTAAAAAAGAAAGCCAGACTTTCTGGGGTTAGGAAAGTGGAGCAGAATGAAAGTGTGGGATGAATGACTAATGGGAACATCCTGCAAACCAAACAGGAGGGGGGCAGGGAAAGCTCAACAATGACCAGACACAGTCTAACCACTGCGTAAGCTTTGTGCAAACAAGTCAGAATGAATGCTCAATAAGTAGGTCGTCTTGAGGAGTCGTAGGGAAAGCGTAGAGGAAGGTGGAAGTGGTTTGGGGGCTGGTGCTTTCAGCAGGCCTGCCTGCTCCCCCTGGGAGCAAGTGATCTCTCCCTTTCCTGCTCAGCGCCAGAGTTACAAATCCTGACAAGCCTCAGAGGCCCTCCTCTGAGCCATTATAGAAAGTCAGCAGCAGGGGGAGAAATCAATACACCCCGGGCAGACGAGGCCATTCTGCTGGCTGGTCCTCCAGCCTCGGGGATTAGATGATAAAAGCCAGGAATGCTCTGGATTCTCTGCATGCCTGAAGCCTCCCATGACATCTGTGACGGAATCACCCATCACGTTTGGGGTTATGTTTTTGTGGCATTCAAAGACCCACAGCCGAAGACGCGGTGGGTTATTTCGAAGAAATACACAGACAAAACAAGAACGCTTGGATTCTCAGCTCCCTCCCCTCCGACACGTAGCCATAGGAAGATAGGAAGCTGCTTTATATTGAGTCAGAGCATAGATCCATCTAGCTCAGTACTGTCTGCACTGGAGTTTCAGAGTTTCAGGCAGGAGACATTCCCAGCCCTGCCTGGAGAGATGTGGTTATGGAATAGACACATGCCCAGTGTAAGCTGTATATTTTATCCCACCTTAGGGCGTGTGGACCATTGGTCTGAAAATAGCTTTTGTTTTAAAGTTTATAGGCTATGCCAACTTTCTTGGCCAGGTAAAGGCCATGTTGCTTTTGAGCACCTGGTTATGTGTTGGTTTTGAGCACGTGGTCAGCTCATGGGCCAGCCTACATCCCTGAATGCGTCTTTCCTTTCTTAAAATGAGGGGGAACTGCCAGGGGTCAAGCTTTGACCAGATAAGAACATAAGATGATCCCTTCCAGTGTGGTGTAGTGGTTAAGAGCGGTAGACTCGTGTCTGGGGAACCGGGTTCGCGTCTCCGGTCCTCCACATGCAGCTGCTGGGTGACCTTGGGCTAGTCACACTTTTGTGAAGTCTCTCAGCCCCACTCACCTCACAGAGTGTTTGTTGTGGGGGAGGAAGGGAAAGGAGAATGTTAGCCGCTTTGAGACTCCTTCGGGTAGTGATAAAGCGGGATATCAAATCCAAACTCTTCTTCTTCTTCTTCTGGATCAGGCCAGTGGCCCATCTAGTCCAGCATCCTGTTCTCACAGGGGCCACCCAGTTGGCTGTAAGAACCGCCCCAAGAAGTACCCAAGCACAAGAGTATTCTCTCCCTTCCTGCAGTCTCCAGCTACTGGTATTCAGAAGCATGATAGCTAGTAGCCATTGCATAGCCTTCCCCTCCAGGATGCTGTAACCTATGGTTACCAGATGTCCCCATTTCCCAGGGACAGTTCCCAGATTTACAAATCTGTCCCTGGAATGTCCCCGGATTTCATTTAATGTCCCCGGATTTATATTTTAACTGTTGTAGATTTATTAGTAGGGAATGAATGTTACGTGATTGGTTCAACGGCACAAGACACATCCTATGGGGACTTCTGGCGAGGCAAAATGGCGGGTGCCACAGCAGCAAGCAGCTCCTGAAGCCAGCCAGAGCCCACTCTGGGCTGTTGAGACTGCTGCTGCTCCTGCTGCTGTCGAGGGGAAACCGGGGACACCCGGCGCATCAACTAGGGGAACCGCTGACCCCTCCCCATGACCCAAATCGAGCCGGGAGCAAGAGAGCCCGGCCACCTGGCCAACTGCCCAGCGGCACTCCAGGGCCAGTAAAAACCCCGGAGCTGACGCAGGGAGAAGGAGGAAAGGAGAAGGAAGAGAGAGAAAGTGGAAGGAGAAAAAAGAGGGGAGCCCCGACCTTGCCATGCTGCTGCTGCTGCTGCCGCCGCCGCTGAGAAAGGGAGGTAGGAGAGCACCGGGAGGGCAAGGATATGTGGCCAAGCCCAGGCCTGACCCTAACCTACTCCATGGCAGCTAGCGCTCCAAGAGATCCCAGAGGAAGGCCGCGCGACAGAGGAGACCCAGAAGAGAAGATATTACTTCTGTTTAAAAAAAAAAAGATTAAAAAAAAGTTTTTTACCCTCTTTTTCTTTTTAAGTGTCCCCGGATTCTTTGGGAAAAAATCTTGTAACCTTACTGTAACCTGACAGCCCTACCCCATTTATAAATAATTGCAATTAATCAATGCATCATGGACATGTAAGGTGTCCTGGTTGCACTTCGCCAGGGGGGATGGGAAGGCCCATTGCTTCCCCATATCCAGGACGTTCCTGGCACTGACCAATCCGTCCTGATCCCCAGGCTAAGCCCCCCGGAGAGCCTTCAGAGCGAACCCTCGCTCTCCGAAGGGACCTCTCTGCTTCAGTCGGCATCAGCCTCACTACAGTGGGAGCAGGAAGCTAGGGTGGGAGTGGTCACATGGGCGCCTCAGCTGACCCGCAAAGTGAATCGCCGGCTTTGTTCTCCCCCAGCCGTTGTTTATGTCCCAGACAAAAGGATTGTTTATCATTTCTGGGGACACAGAAAAGTCCAGCAATGAAAGAGAGCTCTGTGCTTCGCAAGTCCGGTCCCCCGATGAGACGGGCTTGAGTTTTGTTTCCTTGGCTTTTTATACAAAATATTAAACGCCTTGGGGGGGGGGGCTCTTCTCCACTCTGCTGCAATGTTTGTGTAATGCGGGTGGGGTGGGAGGGAGTCTTGTTTGCAAGGCTGGTCTGTTGTTTTATACAAATCAATAGGAAACAGAGCTGTTTGCATTCTGTTTGGGCTGGGGGGGGGGAAGCAGATTCATTGACAAGACGCTTTTCCCAGTGTTGAGCAGAAGCATAATAATAATAATAATAATAATAATAATAATAATAATAATAATTTATTATTTATACAGTACCCAGTCTATCTGGCTGGGTTTCCCCAGCCACTCTGGGCGACTTCCAACAGAAAAATAAAATAAAATAATCTATTAAACATTAAAAGCCTCCCTAAATAGGGCTGCCTTCAGATGTCTTCTAAAAGTCAGACAGTTGTTTATTTCTTTGGCATCTGGTGGGAGGGTGTTCTACAGGGCGGGTGCCACTACCGAGAAGGCCCTCTGCCTGGTTCCCTGCAACTTGGCTTCTCGCAACGAGGGAACTGCCAAAAGGCCCTCAGTACTAGACCTCAGTGTCCAGGCAGAACGATGGGGGTGGAGACGCTCCTTCAGGTATACTGGACCGAGACCATTTAGGGCTTTAAAGGTTAGCACCAACACTTCGAATTGTGCTCGGAAACGTACTGGGAGCCAATGTAGATCTTTCAAGACCAGTGTTATGTGGTCTCAGCGGCCGCTCCCAGTCACCAGTCTAGCTGCCGCATTCTGGATTACCGGTAGTTGTAGTTTTCGAGTCACCTTCAAAGGTAGCCCCACGTAGAGCGCATTGCAGTAGTCCAAGTGGGAGATAACTAGAGCATGCACCACTCTGGCGAGACAGTACGCAGGCAGGTAGGGTCTCAGCCTGTGTACCAGATGGAGCTGATAGACAGCTGCCCTGGACACAGGATTGACCTGTACCTCCATGGACAGCTGTGAGTCCAGAATGACTCCCAGGCTGCGCACCTGGTCCTTCAGGGGCACAGTTACCCCATTCAGGACCAGGGAGTCCTCCACACCTGCCCGTCTCCTGTCCCCCACAAACAGTACTTCTGTCTTGTCAGGATTCAACCTCAATCTGTTAGCCACCACCCATCCTCCAACCGCCTCCAGACACTCACACAGGACCTTCACTGCCTCACTGGTTCTGATTTGAAAGAGAGGTAGAGCTGGGTGTCATCTGCATACTGATGAACACCCAGCCCAAACCCCCTGATGATCTCTCCCAGCAGCTGCATGTAGATGTTAAAAAGCATGGGGGAGAGGACAGAACCCTGAGGCACCCCACAAGCAGTAGATCCCAAACTTTTTTGTCCATCGTCCCCTTGGTCCTCTAAGCTCACCCCCAATGCATCCTATCCTAGCCTATAAAAAGCAGTAACTCAGAAAAGCAGTTTTCATGATGCACTAAGAATTCAAAACAGTAACCATTAATTGCACATTTATTCCAGATCCTATTAAAACTACGGTACTGTACTTAGTTTAATCAATCCAGCAAAACTGATGAACTTGACACCAGCTTTTTCATAGTCTCATAGTCATTTAGCAAGATGACTAGGCTAGTTTCTGCACACTCCTACATCAATGTCTGGTTCAAAGTCACTTAGCAGGAGTATTAAATCTGCTTTAACTATTTATTTGTGCTTTTATCTTGTATTTTATCTTGTGGACTGCCCTCGGATCATATGAAGGGTGGTATATAAATCTAATAATAATAATAATAATAATAATAATAATAATAACAACAACAACAACAACAACAACAACAACAACAACAACAACAACAACAACAACAACATCTCCAGCGCCCCCTTGGTCCTTAGTGCCCACCTAGGTAATCCCACCCCCAAGGGGACAGTGCTGTGCACTTGTGTGTTCTAAAGTGCATTTAAACTGTTCTTTTTTAAAACTGAAAACATCCAAATACAGCATAACTTGATCAGTCAGCTGATTCCACACACACTGACATGGGTGGTAGGGGGGCCCTTCGTACAAACGTAATAAATCCTTTCATGCTTAAATGGTCAGAGAGGCATTTTGGACAAAGCTACAGGCCTTGGCTGGGACAAAGGCAGATTCAGCTATCTAGCAAAATGTTGCAGTGCACTTTCCCCCCTCTCTGTGAGTGACAGCCACATGTAATGACAACCATCCAGCCAACAAAGTTTCTTCAGCCTTCTTCTTTCCCAAGGTTTCAGGCACTTGACATTCCCAGACCCACCGGGAGATGCCAGCAACCCTGGGGCTGTTCTGCCCTGAGCGACAACCCTTTCCCTAAAAGGACGAGCAAGTTTCCAGTCCTCATGGCGTTGTATAAAGGGTAGATTTAAGCGGGAACATAGGAAGCTGCCTTATACTAAAGCAGGTCATTGAGGTTTGCCTACCCAACATTGTCTGCACTGACTGGCAATGCTTCTCCGGGTTTTCAGAATTGGGGGATATTTCTGGAGATGCCGGAGATTGAACTTGGGGGCCTTCTCTGCTCGCAAAGCAGTTTACCCATCAAGTTCGCATGCTTTACAAAGGGGTCATGCGTCAGGCCGCAGCTGTCCTCCATTCTCCCTGCTCTAAGCTTAAAAACCTGTTGAATTTTCTTGTGGAAAATGACCATTGTGTTTGTACCCGAGGGATTTAGAACCATGAGGACTAGCAGGAAAGCACCTGCTTTGCATGCAGAAGGTCCAGGTTCTGCCCCTGGCAGCATCTCAAGGTACATCTGGATCTGACTGGGAGAAAACAGCTTCCTAACGTTAGGGAGGGCGAGCCCAATTCCTCCTCCGGCCTAAAGGCAGGTGGCTTCGTAGGGATATTTACTGTCTCGTGACAAGAGGATGCCACAGTTTTGCCCCCGATGCTCTGTGTCAGCTCAACAAAGGGAGATTATTATCCCAGCCTGGAATCGAGACAGCCAGTGACTGATGGGGAGATCACGTGAGTTTGCCAGTGGCCACAAGTCACCACAAGGGAAGGAGCGCAATAAAGAGGATAAGTGAAAGGGGATAAACACATGCAAACAGATGGCCGCCCAATACGCAAAGATGCTCAAGGAGGGAGGAAGTGAGGCCTTTTGTAGGGGCCGGTGCTGATCCTGTCCCAGCTGCATGTGGAATCAGACAGTGGGGCTTGGAGTGGGATGACTTTTCATAAGACTGGGCGGGGGGGAGAGAAGCCTCTGCTCTGCGCTTCATTTTTGCGACCAAAGTCAGAATTCCTAGCCTGAGGCTCCTGGTTGGAGCTGCAGGAATGAGCGGAAACTGCTTTATACCGAGCCGGACACTTAAGAACATCAGGCGTTGCTGGCTCAGACCAAAAGAAGCTCACCTAGCCCAGCATCCTGTTCCCACAGCGGCCAACCAGATTCCTGTGGATTCAAGCACGGAAGCCCTCTGCCCTCCTGCAGTTCCCAGCCACTGATATTCAGAAGCGTTGCTGCCTCCAGTTGGTTAGTAGTCATCGATAGCCCTCTTCTCCTTGAATGTGTCTCGTCCAGCCCATCATCGCCTCCAAGCACCTGTTCAGCCCTCGGGCAACCCACGTACACTATTACGCAATTTTACGACATCTAGGGCATCCATTGTTCGGGTAAATCCATGTGTCACATCCGCACTGCACATTTTAACATCGCATTCAAAGCACATGGCTTTCCCTCAAATAATCTTGGGGATTGCCAAATGCGTCTCACAAAGGCACAATTATATATTCTGGAGAACGTTAAAGAAAAGGAAACCGGAGGAAAAGGAGAGAAGAGAACAGGGAGTGGGGGAAAAAAATAAAAAGGACTGTCCTGTCAGTTGCGTAAAAGAAATTATTCAAAATATTCTCTCTAGAATGAGATCCAACTGATCTACTTTCTGCTAGGTAATGTTTTCCCAATCGTCCAATCCCAATGTCTCAGATAAATTCATTTTCCTTTTTACACAAGAAGTCCAAAAGGAACCACATTCCCTGCCACAAGGTTTGCTAATGAATCGCTGGAAGTGCAACAAGCTGGCGCCCACTGCCTTATAAGCAGAGGCTGTGTTAATCTGGTTCATAATTGCATTTTGTCGGGTTTCCCCCCTCCCTCCCCAGGGAGCCTAGTGTGATTTAAAATGCTTTAATCGTATCCGGAAAGGGCTCGTCGTTTTAATTGCTGCCTCGTTTCCTTGTAAATGTTTTCTTTATAGCATTGTTAGTGACAGGGTTTTCAAATATATGGTCTCAGGGAGACTCTCCTTCCTAGCAGCCGTTTGCCATTATGCTGGGGTTGAATCTAGCAGGGCCTTTTGTTCATGCGGCAATTTGGAGCTGATTTACTGAACTAAAACTCTCACACCTGGCGGGAATGGATGTGATATCCTTAGAAGTATGTAAGAAGAGTCCTGCTGGATTAGGCCAGCGGCCCCTCTAGTCCAGCATCCTGTTCTTGCAGTGGCCAACCAGATGCCCGTGGGAAACCCGCAAGCAAGATTTGAGCACAAGATCCCTCTCCTTTCCTGCAATTCCCAGCAACTGGGATCCAGGGGCATTGCTGCCTCTGACCGTGGAGGCAGAACACAGCCATTGTGTCAGGGAGCCATCAATAGCCTTTATCCTCCATGAATTTCGTAGGATCACAAAATTCGAAGGGGCACCCTGAGAGTCATCTAGCCCAACCCCCTGCAAATGCAGGGATATATCACACCCATTCTAAACTGGGATCAAACCTCCAGCCTTGGCATTATCAGCACCACACTCTAACCCACTGAGCTATCCAGGATGTCTTAAGATATTTGCCCAGTTCTCTTTTTGACGCTGTCCAAGCTGCTGGCTGGCTCCTGCAGCAGTGAGTTGGCAGCTTGGAAAAAACAAAAGCAATGGCTGTGTAAAAACCCAGCAGGACCCAGGAAGGAACTACTGTACTGTGTGCAGTTTGCCTATTGCAAGAGTTGCTCCAGTGGTGCAGGAGCGCAAGATTTATCCATGAAACCACGTAAACCTATAAATAGCAGTGGGGAAGTGAAGTTGGCTTGGGTTTATTACGCGCAAGCCGCCTTTCTTTCTTTTAATTCAGTCCTGCCGTGCCAGGAATAGCACCTAATCCCAAAATATTAGGAGATTAGGACTCTAGCAAGAGGGAAGTTTCTTGAAGGCAGAATTCATAGTGCGAATGGAAGTGCCTCCATGCAGGGAGGAGCAGAGCAACTTGCCAGCCACCAAACACAGGGTTGTGGGGGGGGGGGTTAGGAGACCCCTGTCTGCTCTCAGCCGCTGTTTATTTCTGTGGGGTCACAAGAATGAGGCGTGTGGTTGAGCCCTGGAGACACAAATCGTGCCGCAGAAGGAGCAAGACGCCCCGTCATGCCCCGGTGACGTCACTCACTTATTTTTGGGATCTGCCCAAGGTGGCGTTTAATCCGACGGGGACGTCTGTCTGCAGCTTCAGACATCTTGGGGGGGGGGGTAGGAGGACAAAGTTAGCTCGCAGGTTTGAAATTTTGCCGTCCTCCCGTTCTTAAACAATGCACAATCTCTGCCTGTCTATAGCTGAGCTTTTTATGCCATGATGAAATTGTTCAGCTTGCAGCAAACTAAGTTTTACTCCGTGTATACCCATTGAAATTAATGAACCTAAATTGCCCGTCATGGCCATTGATTTCAGTGGTTCTAATATGAGTAGCGCCAGCACCAGACACAACCCTTATGTGTTAAGAAAACCATCAGAAGAGCCTGCTGGATCCGTCCATGGCACACATTCTAGCCGTGCAAAACCATTTAATGAGGGCACAGAGCAAGGGCCAGTGAGAGGTGTGGCTTAGGCAGTGTGGTATTGTGGTTAGAGTGCTGGAATAAGACCTGGGAGAGCAGGGCTCACGTCTCCACCCAGCCTCGAAGTTCATTGGGTTACCTTGGGCCGGTCCTTGTCTCTTAGCCTAACCTACCTACCTCACAGGGTTGTTGTGAGGGGAGAAGCATGTTATGTCATGCTTCCAGGGAAGCTGAGCCATAAATGTGAACTATATAAACACACAAATATGTAAACGGGGAGGAAAACAGTAATTCCAATTCCAAAAGTCAACAAAGCATATTCGGTAACAATTTCATGGGACAGTTAAGATAAAACTTGCTTGTGGACATAAACTTAGCTTGACAGCACAATTGCTGCTTGTGCCTACTCAGAGGTTAAATCTCTCCCAGTGCCAGATTTATGTATAAGCTAAACAAGCTATAGCTTAGGGCCCCCAAAAAATTAAAGGAAAAAACCCTGGATGTACATTTCCAAAATATAAGATAAAGAACAAATAAAATAAAACCTACATAAAGCAACAGTTTTGTGTTGTGTAGGCTCTTATGATGTAAGTCATGGCCCCTGCCTGCTAGCCTGCTCCCTCAAATATCACTGGTTTGCTCCTTTCTATATACAGGGTGCCTACATTCTGCGTGGACTGGTTGCATGGCAACACATGCAAATGGCTTTAGATACCTATTAGGTCCATAAATTACCATATAGCATATATTCAGCACAAAAAACAGCGACCATTTGTTGTTGACAAAGGACAGCTGGACATATAAAGGGCCCCATTCGCTTCAGTAGCTTAGGGCCTCTTCAAACCTAAATCTGGCCCTGGTCTCTCTGTTCAATGGAGTTTCCCCTCCTGGGAAGAAAAGTACAGTACTTAATTTCCGTGTGTAAGGAGGTAAGGATCAGGCCAAAGGGGGCTTAACTAGTCTCCGCATCCTGTTCTCACAACCAGATGCCCCCACGGGCAGGATCCGAACCCAAGACCAGCCTCCTCTCCTGGTGTTTCCAGCGAGTGGCATTCAGATGGATTGCTGAGCATAGCATCTCCCAAGCAAGCATAAAAAATAAAAGCAAACTCGCTCAGCGACTCCTCCGGTCTGAAAGCGCCCTCTCTCGGCGTGCTGCGGAAACAGCGAATGAGATTTGCTCCTTTCCAAACCAGCCTTGCAAGTGGCAGCCCGGGAGGCAGCGGCGCGGAGGCTTCTGGGAGATGTAGTCTCCCTCTCCCTGCAGCTGCAACCGAGTCAGCTGGAGAACTACAGCTCCCAGGTTTGCAGGAGCCAAGAGAGAGGAAGCGAAATTGGGTAGCTCTTCCAGGCTTGGTGCAAGGAAGAAAAGGTGGGGGAGGGATCTTGTTGAGTTGCATTTCGTTGCAAAAATTAAGGGGCGTCGGAGGCGTTTGCACCGGGAGAGAAAATGAACGTGGTGTTTGCAGTCAAGCAGTACATCGCCAAGATGATCGAGGAAAGCGGCACAGGCATGAAGGTGCTTCTGATGGACAAAGAGACGGTGAGCTCGGAAAAGGGGAGGGAGGAACGGAGGAACCTGCCAGGTACCCTTGCTCCACCCAGCCCAGTGTTGCCAGCACTGGCTGGCAGCAGCAGCAGCGGCTCTCCAGGGTTTCAGGGCAGGGATATCTTGCATGCGAAACGGGGGCTCTGGCACTCAGATCCAGCCCGTTCGCTCAAACTAAAATCAAGATTCCAGTCCTCAGGGGGTTCTGAATGGACTGATTTGAACAGGTGAGCAGCTGGAGGTGACTTGTACTGAGATCATTGGCTCATGGGGGCTCAGTAATGTCTACACCGGCTGGCAGTGGCTGTCCAGAGCTTCAGGGAGGAGATGCCACTGGAATTCGAACCCGGGGCCTTCTGGATGGAATTCAGGGTGACAGGCAAAGTTCTCTGGTGATTCTATGTTGCAGCTGTTGGTTGGGGATTTGCTAAAAGTGATGTCTGCCGGCTTGCAACACCCCACTTATTAGCTTACAGGTGAAACTCGGAAAATTAGAACATCGACGAAAAGTGCATTTATTTCAGTAATGCAACGTATTATTTATTATTTTTCTTTTAATTTTTACAAATGCTTTCTTTTGGAAATTCCACAGTAATAAAACAAATAATTACAATAATACAAAGATAAACAAAAATAAACACCACTAATTACATTCCATTTATAATTGACCCACCTGACAAATAATTACAATTACAACAAATAAATCTATCTCATACATTGGTTTCACCTTTTAAGTTGCATTACTGAAATAAATGCACTTTTCGACGATATTCTAATTTTCCGAGTTTCACCTGTATTTTCAGCACTGACCTGTTGTGTTTCCTTATTTCAATTGGGCACAATGTGTGTGGGATCTTTCTTTCCCCTGAATGCAGGGCGTTGGACTTGACGGCCCTTGGAGGGGGGGGTCCTTCTAACTCCACAGTTTTGTGATTCGGAGACTCCCAGCTCTAATGGACCCCACCCCCTCCTATGCTTTTTTAGCATTTCATGTTTTTAAAGCTTGACTTCCTTCCCCCTCTTTCTGCGATTCCTTAAATTTATTTCTTAATATCTTCTGCATATCCAAATTCATTTAATTTGCTCATTCAGTGATCTACTTTAAATATATGCTCTTATGAAACTGCATAAAATAATCCTGCCAGTGTTTTTATATGTCTTTGTAATTTATCTGTAAATATTCAATAAACCATTTCCATTCTTTTCTTGGTAGACCACAAACTTGACGTGAGTCAACAGTGTGATGCAGCAGCTAAAAAAACCAATGCAATTCTGGGCTGCATCAATAGGAGTATAGCATCTAGATCAAGGGAAGTAATAGTACCACTGTATTCTGCTCTGGTCAGACCTCACCTGGAGTACTGTGTCCAGTTCTGGGCACCACAGTTCAAGAAGGATACTGACAAGCTGGAACGTGTTAAGAGGGCAACCAAAATGGTCAAAGGCCTGGAAACAATGCCTTATGAGGAACGGCTTAGGGAGCTGGGTATGTTTAGCCTGGAGAAGAGAAGGTTAAGGGGTGATATGATAGCCATGTTCAAATATATAAAAGGATGTCATATAGAGAAGGGAGAAAGGTTGTTTTCTGTTGCTCCAGACAGGGGACACGGAGCAATGGATTCAAACTACAAGAAAGAAGATTCCACCTAAACATTAGGAAGAACTTCCTAACAGTAAGAGTTGTTCGACAGTGGAATTTGCTACCAAGGAATGTGGCGGAGTCTCCTTCTTTGGAGGTCTTTAAGCAGAGGCTTGACAGGCATATGTCAAGAATGCTTTGATGGTGTGTTTCCTGCTTGGCAGGGGGTTGGACTGGATGGCCCTTGTGGTCTCTTCCAACTCTATGATTCTTTTATAAAAAGTTTGTTATCTTGATTTCTTATTCTTCCGGTAGGTTTTGCCATTTCTGCATATTCCATCAGTTTTTGTATCCATTCTTCCTTTGCTAGGACTTCTTTCCACCCGCTTTTAGCACCTCTTTCCTGGTTCTCTCTCCCTGCCATGCCCCGCAAAAAACAATATCCTTGCAGGCAGGGTGGATTTGATTTAAATCAATTTAAATCACTAGTCAGTAAGACTTGATTTAGATCATTGTTTTTAACAGAAAGACTCATTCTTGCTGGTATAATCTTAATATTTACAGCCAGATGAAGGTTTCATTTTTGCAAAAAAAAAAAATTCAGAGTAGTTTTTATAGTTAAATCAAAAATTACTGATTTGGTTATACTATTGTACAGTGGTACCTTGGGTTACGAACGCGTTCTGTTCCGGGTCGCAGTTCGTAACCCGAAAAGTTCGTAACCTGAAATCGCCATTTTGCACATGCGCAAAGCGCTATTTTCACGCTTTGCGCATGCGCAAATGCGTGCGGCGCTTCTGCGCTCGTGCGCGCGGCAAAAATACTTCCGGGTTTGCGCAGTTCGTAACCCGAGTTGTTCGTAACCCGAGGTGTTTGCAACCCGAGGTACGACTGTATTAGAAATACACATAAAAGGTAAAGGGACCCCTGACCATTAGGTCCAGTCGTGACCGACTCTGGGGTTGCGCGCTCATCTCGCATTATTGGCCGAGGGAGCCGGCGTATAGCTTCCAGGTCATGTGGCCAGCATGACAAAGCCGCTTCTGGCAAACCAGAGCAGCACATAGAAACGCCGTTTACCTTCCCGCTGTAGCGGTTCCTATTTATCTACTTGCATTTTGACGTGCTTTCGAACTGCTAGGTTGGCAGGAGCTGGGACCAAGCAACGGGAGCTCACCCCGTCACAGGGATTCGAACTGCCGACCTTCTGATCAGCAAGCCCTAGGCTCAGTGGTTTAACCACAGCGCCACCTGGGTCCCACATAGACAGATAATTATACACATAGACAGATAATTATGAAATTATTGTGAGGTTTAATAAGTTAACTATTTATATTGGGACAACTTTTTTGCTGTACTTTATTGCAAGGAGAAAAATAATTATTTCCTTAAACAATTCATTTAACTAAAACAATTACATTATAGCATATATATCCATGTTTGTTAACTGATGTGGTTAGACATGTTGTTTTTTTAAAAAAACTTAGGCTGAGTTTTAGCACACATGAAAAACTTAAAACAAATCCTTATTTCCTGATGAATAGCCTTTGGACTATAATGTAAGTGAAATAGAAAACTATCTTTAGAAAGATTTTTCCTCCAAAAGCATTTTATTTTGAAAATCCAATTTAATTTTTTTAAAATGCAATTTAAATAAAGAAAAAATCAGATTATATATCTATATATCTATATAGATAATTGATTTATATCCACCCCGCTTGCAGACCAGTATCGTGAGCATGGTGTACACGCAGTCTGAGATTCTGCAGAAGGAGGTGTACCTCTTTGAGCGCATCGATTCAGCCAACCGGGAGAACATGAAGCACCTGAAAGCCATCTGCTTCCTGCGACCCACCAAGGTGAGACAGGGCACAAGGGAGCCTGTGCCAGAGGTGGGAAAACATCTGGGGGAGCCATCCAGATGTTTGGGCTCCTGCCACCATCACCTCTCCCTACCAGCCATGCAGGTCCCTGGGAGCTGGCACGTTTATTGGATTTGATTTAAATCAAATTGATTTAAATCACTAGTCAGTAAGACTTGATTTAGATCATTTTTTTAACAGAAAGACTCATTCTCGCTGGTATACAGTGGTACCTCGACTTACTAATTTAATGCATTCCGAACGCACATTCGTAAGTTAATCCGATTATTATTATTATTATTATTATTATTATTTTAAAAAACCCATTGATTTTTATCCGCCCTGTTTCAAACCCTAAGGGTGGGTGACAGCAATCAAATATATAGCTATATAAAACAACTTGAAAATTACCAGGTGTCAGATGAAATACTCCGCTTTGCGTAACTGGTTTAAGGACTTGATTTCTCACCTCACTGTGGTTTCTGGTTGGGTTGTCCTTCCAGGAAAACGTGGATTACCTCATCCAGGAGCTGCGGCGTCCGAAGTACAGCACCTATTTTATTTGTAAGTACAGTACGGAAAGCCTCTAGATGTGTTGTGTTTTCCTGCCAGCACGGCGTAGTGGTTAGAGCTGGACCTGGGAGAGACTAGGGTTCAAATCCCCCACTTGGTGGTGATGTTCCCTGCCATCTCTCAGCCTAACCTGCCTCACAGGGTTGTTGTGGAGATTGCATGAGAAGTCGGGGAGCATTACCTTGAGCTGCTTGGAGAAGACGGTGTCATAGAAATGCAAAAAATAAACAAATTCACCCCTGACATGTTTCATAATAATAATAATAATAATAATAATAATAATAATAATAATAATAATACCCTGCCCATCTGGCTGGGTTTCCCCAGCCACTCTGGGCGGCTCCCAACAGAATATTAAAAACACGATAAAACATCAAACATTGAAAACTTCCCTAAACAGGGCTGCCTTCAGATGTCTTCTAAAAGTCAAATAGTTGTTTATTTCCTTGACATCTGATGGGAGGGCGTTCCACAGGGCGGGTGCCACTACGGAGAAGGCTCTCTGCCTGGTTCCCTGTAACCTCACTTCCCGCAGGGAGGGAACCGCCAAAAGGGCCTTGGAGCTGGACCTCAGTGTCCGGGCTGAATGATGGGGGTGGAGATGCTCCTTTGGGTATACTGGACCGAGACCTTTTAGGGCTTTAAAGGTCAGCACCAACACTTTGAATTGTGCTCGGAAACGTACTGGGAGCCAATGTAGATATTTCAAAACCAGTGTTATGTCTCGGCGGCCGCTCCCAGTCACCAGTCTGGCTGCCGCATTCTGGATTAGTTGTAGTTTCCGGGTGACCTTCAAAGGTAGCCCCTCGTAGAGCGCATTGCAGTAGTCCAAGCAGGAAATAACCAGAGCCTGCAGCACTCTGGCGAGACAGTCTGCGGGCAGGTAGGGTCTCAGCCTGCGTACCAGATAGAGCTGATAGACAGCTGCCCTGGACTCAGAATTGACCTGTGCCTCCATGGACAGCTGTGAGTCCAAAATGACTCCCAGGCTGCACACCTGGTCCTTCAGAGGCACAGTTTCCCCATTCAGGACCAGGGAGTCCCCCACACCAGCCAGCCCCCTGTCCCCCAGAAACAATACTTCTGTCTTGTCAGGATTCAACCACAATCTGTTAGCCACCTTCCATCCTCCAACCGCCTCCGGACACTCACACGGGACCTTCACCGACTTCAGTGGTTCCGATTTAAAAGAGAGGTAGAGCTGGGTATCATCCGCACATTCAGTGGGCAAGCCCACCTCGGTCGCTCCTATTGATTGTTTACACAGCTGAAGACCTTGTGCTACTCTTTAAAACATAACTGGGTAGATTTGAACCCTGGTCCCCTGGGTCCTCGCTTGACTGTCCAACCACCGTGTGGATTTCTTCTCATTCTTATTGCCACCAATGTTGTGAAATCAGTGCGGTTTTGAAAACGACACCTTAATTCAAAATGACATCCGGTTTATCCGAACATCGATGGAAACGGAATCTCCTTGATCTCAGGGACGATCATGCAAGATAGGGTCGTAAGAGGTGTCCAAATGGATGGCAGGCAGACGAACGACTTTCCTAAATACAGAATGTATTAAAAATATTATTTAGTCTTGATATGGTATAGATTTCAGGATTGCTTCTTTTTTATGCATGTGTTAGTTGCCTTGGAGAGAACCCCGAACGGTGCATCTTTTAAGAATAAGCGATTCTCATTGATAGCCGCATTAACCAGAAACGTTCGGTTGTTTTGGGATGGCGTGAGCTGACCCAAACAGGCCTCTAGAGGTCGTCCTCAGCTTATGCAATCACCCTGATGGAGCAGAACAGCTGCTGGTTTTGCAGCAAAAGGCTGATTTTGACTTGTTCCTGGAAGACTTTTGATGGGGAGAAAGGCAAGAGTGGATAGGGCCCACTGTGGAACAGACCCACATTCCACCCAGCGACCCTTGTTTCCCCCTTCCATCTGTCACTTAGCTGGCTGCCTTTCTCTCCTCGCCTCCTTCCAGATTTCAGCAACGTCATCAGCAAAAGCAACGTCAAGTCTCTGGCCGAGGCCGACGAGCAGGAAGTTGTCGCAGAAGTCCAGGTACGTCTACAGTCAACGAGCCACAGGTCCAGGAAGTCTCTTGGCTTCCTTTTTAAAATAGATATATATATTTATACTTTTCAGGTTTCTACATTTCACTAATTTTACAACCATATCGACATTTCAAAACTTGACTTCCTTCCCCCTCTTTCTGCGGTTCCTTAACTCCTGAACGCCGCAAAACCGGAAGTGAGTGTTCCGGTTTGCAAACGTTCTTTTGGGAGTCGAACGTCCGACACGGCTTCCGATTGGCTGCAGGAGCTTTCTGCAGCCAGAAGTCGTTTTGGAAGTCGAACGGACTTCCGGAACAGATTCCATTCGACTTCCAAAGTGCCATTGTACGCCTATGAAACTGCAGGTTATTACAGTAATCCTGTCAATGTTCTTATCTGTTTGCAATTTAACAGTAAATTTCCATAAACTGTTTCCATTCTTTTATAAAAAGTTTGTTATCTTGATTTCTTATTCTTCCGTTAAGTTTCGCCATTTCTGCATATTCCATAAGTTTTTGTATCTCCGGGCTTCCTTTTTGAGGAAAGACTCCCTGCTGAATGAGGGAATTAAATTTACGGCCTGTAGTGCATTAAAAGAAAATACTATGGAAATGTTGTATAGGTGGTATCTAACACCAACTAAATTGGATAAAATGTATAAGATGGGGAAAAAAGAAGGAATGTTGGAAATTTCTATCACATGTGGTGGACTTGTAGCAAAGTAAAAACCTTCTGGGATTTGATTAGTAATGAATTAAAGAAAATGTACAAAAGTACATTTGTTAAAAAAAACCAGAAGCATTTTTACTGGGTATAGTAGAGGAAAGAGAGACCAAAAGTTATTTTTGTATGCAACTACCGCAGTAAGGACTTTATTAGCCCAAAAATGGAAGCAACAGGAACTACCAACAATTGAAGAGTAGCAGATGAAGATGATGGAATATGCAGAACTGGAGAAAAACAGAAACCAGCGCGATCAAGCTTTCCAAAAAGACTGGGGTAAACATGCAATATTTAAAGGACAATTGCAAACAATTAACAACACTAGCAGGATTGAATTAAGAAGACTTGTAATGTTGATGGCCCTACCTATTTACATTTTCCTTAAAAATGGACAATGGGAATTGTATAATGTAAACAGGAAGAAGTATAAATGGGAGGACAGAATAAACAGTTATGGGAACCATGAGACGGCTGGGTGGGGTGAGTCGAGTACCTCTTACGAGCAAAAATACGGTGAAATATGAGGCCGTGCTTATATACCGTAAAATGGAAAACTTAATAAAATATTATTAAAAGGGGGGAAAGACTCCCTGCTGCTTTGGAGATGGAGAGGCAGACTGGTGCTATTGCAGTATAATTTGGGGCAACGATCCAGGCCCTTGAGACTCCCCTGGCCCTACCTCTTCAAGTGCATTAGGAGGGCAATCCTATTCTCCTTGAAGCAGCGACAAACCCTTGAGTGGCTGCCCCTGCTTTACACCCACCTCACTTTGCCGCGCGTTGACACCGGGCCTGGTCACCAGCATTAAATAGCTTTTTGGGCATCACTGTGACACCAAGTCTCTCCCGCTTCTCGCCTGGCAGGAATTCTACGGAGACTACATCGCCGTGAACCCGCACGTGTTCTCTCTCAACATCTCTGTCTGCTGTCAGGTAGGTAGCGTGAGAGGAAGCCCGGTAACTTCCAAGCCTCCTCACAACGCTCAGCGCCAGTTCCCAGGGTTCTTCGGGGGAAGCCGTGGCCGTCCAAAGGGGTGCGATAACTGCGTCAAATGTCTGGTGCAGATGGAGGCATCAAAAGTCACCTAGCAGCAGACTAGACAAGTTGCTTCGTGGTAGCAGAGCGCAAGAGGTCGGGTGGCCGTCTTGTCACGGATGCGTCGCAGGGGGTGGCAGGTGACCAACGGAGTCCCTTCCGACGCGGGTGGCGCTGTGGTCTAAACCACTGAGCCTCTTGGGCTTGCCGATCAGAAGTGGTTCGAATCCCCATGATGGGGTGAGCTTCCGTTGTTCAGTCCCAGCTCCTGCCAACCTAGCAGTTCGAAAGCACGCCAGTGCAAGTAGATAAATAAGGACTGCTGCGGTGGGAAGGTAAACGGTGTTTCTTTGCGCTCTGGTTTCCGTCATGATGTCCCATTGTGCCAGAAGCGGTTTAGTCCTGCTGGTCACATGACCCGGAAAGCTGTCTGTGGACAAACGCCAGCTTCCTCGGCCTGAAAGAGAGATGAGCACTGCAACCCCAGAGTTGCCTTTGACTGGACTTAACCGCCCAGGGGTCCTTTACCCTTTACCTCTACGATTCTGTGGCTGCTCCAGGGGGATCGCCTAAACAGGCTGCTGGCCACTTTCGTTGCGTATTTTTATGTCTTATTTTTATGTCGTGAACTTCCCCGTGATCTTCAGGGGACAGGGTACAAATGTAATAAATATAACAAAACAAAACAGGCCTTGCTCGCCTCTCATTTATCTTTTCGCCATATTTTTTTAGGGCCACAGCTGGGACCAGGCTCAGCTCTCCAGGACCACCCAAGGCTTGACCGCCCTGCTCCTGTCCCTCAAAAAATGCCCAATGATCCGCTACCAGCTCTCTTCTGAACCAGCCAAGAGGCTGGCAGAGTGCGTCAAGGTTCGTTCTTATTTGGTAAAAGTATTTATATGACACTGCCTAGTGAATTATTATTTTTAAGAGAACATCAGGGCAGTGCACAACAAAGTGCATGTGATAAATCGTAAAGCACCGTTTGCCTCTTCCACAAGTCTCTCGAGAAACTAGGGATAAGTAACATCTAATTCAGAGCTTTCCTAACTGTGTGTCGTGACATGTATGTGTGTTGGCAGCAGTGGGCGGGTGTGTTGTGTCACACAAACGCTCCCCGCCCTCATCCCGGGGCTGGAAAGGGGTTAGTTTAACCTCTGGTTTGCTAGTAAAAGAGAATTACCGTGTCACAAAATGATTCATGTCTAAAAAATGTGTCACCAAGCTGAAAAGTTTGGAAAGCTCTGATCTAATCGTTTGGAAGTGTTTCTTGATGTAACACAGAGCTTTTTATTCTCAGCAGTCCATGTGCCCGTGGGGGATCTTGCAAGCCACGAGTACCACACTTTTTGCTCTCTCGTTTCTTAGGACTTAGGACTTACCTGTCTGTATCTTATTGCAAATATCCGGATAACCAGCTTTATCATTGTAACATCCCGTGCCAGCCTTGGTTTGGTTTGGTTTCATTTTTATGTGCTTGTCTCATGAAGTTCTATTTTGTTATTTGGGTTATATGTATATTAAAACGAAAACACAGTTTTATTTGAACTTGGGGCCCATTTAGCTCAGTATTGCCTACACTGACTGGCAGCAGTGTCTCTCTAGGTTTCAGGCAGGGGCCTAACTGGAGCTTGAACGTGCAAGACAAGCAGATGCTCTCCCACTGAGCCAAAAAAGGCACAGGCAAGGGTTTTTTTTGTCTTCCATTGTCGGGGTAGAAAAACTAAGTTTGCAGTCCCTGTGCAGAGGACCTTTCCACACCTTAACTACCTGGCTAGCCTCTTGCTTTCCTCCCCTCCAAACAGCAAGTGATCACGAAAGAGTATGAGCTTTTTGACTTCCGTCGCACCGAAGTTCCTCCGTTGCTGCTGCTCCTGGACCGCTCAGATGACGCCATCACTCCGCTCCTGAACCAGGTGAGAGCCTCGTTCCTCTCTGTCGCCTTGAAGCTGTCTTTAAATGGGAATCTGTGGATATGCCTTATACCTGGGAGGAGGAGGAGGAGCAGTGTGGAAGCAGAAGCAGGAGAGGAGGGAGGCCAAGAGGCAGAGATGAGAGGCACAGGTGTCTCCCCCTCCTGCTGCAGCAAGCTCCCAGGACCAGGAGAGGCATGAAATGGGAGAAGCAAAAGCAGGTGTGCCAGCATAGTCTCAGATTGCTTGGGAAAAACCCCAGAGAGGACGGGACTTAGTCCCCACAACTGCCTCATAGGCAGGGCCGTCTTTACCCAGGGGTGCAAGGGGTGCGGGGCACCTGGGTGATGAATTCTGGGGGGCGCCCGGCGCCCACCTCTGAAGCCGTCAAAGCTCTTGACTATCTGCCTGTTATGAAATAATAAATAATTTTGATCAAGCTAGAAAAACAAAATACATCTATACCTAGGTATTACCGAAATGTATACCTACTGTTTCAGTAAGGGCTTTCAACTTTGTGCACTCATTGACCAAAGACACTCCACGCCAGCGGCGGCGCTTGTCGTTCACAACGGTGGCGCTTCTCAGACGCAACAAAGGTGCTTGTCATTCTCAGTGGCGCCGTGCACGCAAAATTAACTAAATTTGGGGGTGCGGGGCAGATCTTTGCACCCTGGCGGTGCATATGCTAAACACAGCTCATAGGGGCAAGACCTACGAAGAAGGGTTGCTGTGCTCATTTGGCCTGGCACTCATGAGCACACCTTGTTTCTTCTGATAAAGAGTTAGCCTACTCCATGTGATTTATTGCTGGCCCGCCCCAACAGTAAATCAAGTGCCACTGGTCCATCTAGGTCAGCATTGCCTACACTGGCTGGCAGCAGCTCTACGGGGTTTCAGATGGAGATGTTTAGAGATGCCTGTGATCCTTCCCCTAAGTTTTGGAACTTTTCTTGCTTCTGCTTACTCTGCTGACTCTCTTTTCCTCTCTGCGTAGTGGACGTATCAGGCAATGGTCCACGAGCTGCTTGGGATTAACAACAACCGCATCGATCTCTCGCGAGTCCCGGGCATAAGTAAGGACCTCCGGGAGGTGGTCTTGTCGGCTGAGAACGACGAGTTTTACGCCAACGTAAGTCTTTGGGAGCCTGGGACGCAGGTGGTGCTGTGGGCTAAACCACTGAGCCTAGGGCTTGCTGATCAGAAGGTTGGCGGTTCGAATCCCTGCAACGGGGTGAGCTCCCGTTGCTCGGTTCCAGCTCCTGCCAACCTAGTAGTTCGAAAGCACATCAAAGTGCAAGTAGATCAATAGGTGCCCCAACAGCGGGAAGGTAAATGGCGTTTCCGTGTGCTGCTGGCCACATGACCTGGAATCTGTACGCCGGCTCCCTCAGCAAGTAAAGCGAGATGAGCGCCGCAACCCCAGAGTCGGTCACGACTGGACCTAATGGTCAGGGGTCCCTTTAACTTTAAGTCTTTGGGACGGTACCTTTTATCACATGTGCTGGTCAATAAAGGCTTTCTGGGAAATGATATATAATGAACTGAAAAAATGTTTAAAATAACTTTTGCAAAAATAAAAAAAATCCAGAAGGCTTTTGGTTAGGAATTATAGGTACCGATATCCCAAAGGAACAGAAAAGGCTCTTTATGTATGCGACAACAGCGGCACGGATGCTATTAGCCCAGAGATGGAAAGAAGAAAGAGTCCCTAACAGAGATGAATGGCAAACCAAGCTGTTAAGACTACGCTGAAATGTCAAAACTGACTGGAAAAGCTCTGGGACAAAAACTTCAAGAAAGAATGGGGGGTTATAATTTATTTAGGAGACCACTGTAAGCAGATGAAAACATTAGCAGGATTTTAATCTCACTTGTAATGGTGCGTATAATATGGACAGTATGGATACAGTGGTACCTTGGTTCTCAAACGCCTTGGTACTCAAACCACTTGGAACCCAAACACTCCAAACCCAGAAGTAAGTGTTCGGGTTTGCGAACTTTTTTTAGAAGCCAAATGTGCTCCGTTTTGACTTCCACACTTCCGTTTTGAATGTTACGCTGAGATCTGTCTCTTTTTGCTATTTGTTTTGCTTTTTTTTGTGGCTCTCTTTGATCGTGTGACTACAGTACATTGTCTATTGCTTTCATTTTATGGATCAATAGTAAAATTCATGTTAAATTGCTGGGGTTTGGGGGGGGATTGTTTTTAAGTCTGGAACAGATTAATCCACTTTGCATTCCTTTCTATGGGAAATACACATTGGTTTTGGAACGCTTTGGTTTTGGAACGGACTTCTGGAATGGATTAAGTTTGAGGACCAAGGTACCACTGTAGGTATAAAATATAGATTGTGAAATAATAAGCAGTTGAAAATGTTGACAATAGGATCCATGAAGGGGATGGGGGGAAGTCCCGAGATTCAGAGTAATCTCTTTATATGGATGTGTATTTGGTATGGTTATAAATTTATATTTGTAAAATCAAACACAAACCATTTTTTTAAAATAAAAGTTTTGGGGGAACCGCTCTCTAGGATACTGGATGCTGTGCCCCCCTTTGTTTTCCTCCTGCAGCAGCCAGACTCTCCTGACCTTTCCCTCAATCTGCTGCTCTTTCCCGTTTGCAGAACATGTACCTAAACTTTGCGGAAATCGGCAGCAACATCAAGAACCTGATGGAAGACTTCCAGCGGAGGAAGCCCAAGGAGCAGCAGAAGCTGGAATCCATCGCAGACATGAAGGTAGCTTGGAAGGGAAAGGCCAGCAGCCCATGCTTGCCCAGGAGCAGGGAGCTTGCAGGAGTTTTGGGCTGGGGGAATGGCAGGCCAAGTTAATGGAATATGCAGAAATGGCGAGGCTGACGGGAAAGATCAGAAACCAGGAATCTTAAAAGATTGGAATAACGGTTTAATATACTTGAAAGACCCCTGTAGTCAGTTAAAAATAATTGGCAGGGATACAGTGACACTTGTAATCTGAAATGAACTTTGGTAACTATGATTATATAACAGATAGATAATGGTAAAAAATGTGGGAAAAAGAGGGGAAAAAATTATTTGGAAATAGAACCCATGGAGGGAGGGGAGGAGGTCTGAAGGTTCAAAATAACCTTTTTATTTTTATGTTTTGGAATGGTTAAAGTTATTATGTATAAATTCATGTAAAACCAATAAAGTTTTTATTAAAAAACACACAGTTTTTGACTGAGACCTGTAGGAGACCAGGGTTCAAATCCCCACACAGCCATGAAGCTTGACGCGGGGCCAATCATTGCTTTTTAGCCTGATCTACCTCGCAGGGTTCTTAGTAGGATAAAAGAGGGAGAACTTTGGGTGCCACCTTGAGCTCTGTTGAGGAAACGTGATTCAGCAGCCGGGCTCTGAGGTGTCCTCTCCCCTTCTTCTCCATCCTTCAGGCCTTTGTGGAGAACTACCCTCAGTTCAAGAAGATGTCCGGCACCGTTTCCAAGCATGTCACGGTGGTGGGGGAGCTGTCTCGGCTGGTGAGCGAGAGGAACTTGCTGGAGGCCTCGGAGGTGGAGCAGGAGCTCGCCTGCCAGAACGATCACTCCAGCGCTTTGCAGGTACCCCCAGCCCCGAGGCTGGAGCCTTCTCCAAAACCAGGGGTCGGCAACATGCGGCCCATGGCCCGGAAGTGGCCCATGGAGACCATTTAACTGGCCCATGAGCCGTCCCAGAAGCGAGCCGCCCTCTTGGCGAGTCACGTCACACTGCACTAAACCAGCGCGGCGTGGGGACTCTCTTCCACGGCTCCGGAAATCACTTCTGCACATGCGCAGGCACCGGAAATTGCACCTGTGCATGTCCACAGTGCCGGAAATCGCTTCTGCGCATGCCCAGACGCCGGAAATCGCTTCTGCTCAGGCGCAATTTTCAGCATCTGGGCATGCACAGAAGAGATTTCCGGCGTCGCACTGCGCCTATCTGGCCCACAGAGGATCTCCGTGGGAGTGATCCAGCCCGGGTAAGGTAAACCTTGCCGACCCCTATCCAAAACCCTAAATAAATAAATCCCCTCTCGGTGCGCTGTACGTTAAAATAAACCATGCCACAGAAACGGAAGCATGAGAAGGCATCCGATTCAAGGGGCCAAAGCCGATTTTCCCAGCCCGGCTCAGAGATGTTAATGGATTCGTTTTGGTTCGTAGGCCCAAAACCAAACCCTGACTTCAGATCATGGCTTGTTGGCAGAAAGCAAACCACAGTTCATCAGCTAGGCTGGGTTCACAATTCCAAACGAAACAAACCATAGTTTAGTGTCCCATGTGAAACAGACATGTTTGTGTCTTTGTGTTTATGTCTAATCTTCCAGTCTTCCAGCCTCCAATAATGTTTTTTGAATATCTGCCTGCTTTTCACTTGACGGGTGCGTTCTGAACTTTCAAAAGCTCAGAAATGACCAGGGCTAAAAAGCAAAAAAGAAGAAATAATCAGGGTTTCATTCTGTGTTCTTAAAGATTCTCCTCCTCTGGATCCTGCCCTAAATCCTGGAATCTTTCAAAGATATGCTGCTTTTATATAAAGAATTTCTTTGGGGCAGTGGAGAGACTTTCTAATTTTATTTTGGGGGGAAAGCTTGACAAGGAATCTTCTGTCTGCCTCCGGAGCTTAGATGGGACGTCTGTTCCCTCCGTAACCCATAGAATTCATAGGCTGACCCCGCCAGCTGACACCACATCAGTGGGGATGAATTAGGGTTGTTGGCTGTTAACAATGCAGCCATTTTTCCCGAGGGATCTTCCGGGGCCTCCAGGGGTCTAGATGGGCAGGGAGGTCGAAACGGGTGGGGTTAGATGCCGTCAGGGCAGACACTTCTGCGTGGATCTCGGCTTCCGACCACAGGGAAGCTCTCTCTTTTCTGAACTTTAAGCTGCAATTCTCAAGCTGCTATGGGGCTCAGAAATGCCTCGGTAGATAAGACAGGGGAATGTCCTTGGCAGTGGGGGGGGGGATGCATTCTGCACGAACTCAGAGGCAGCCTTCTGCAAGAAGGCTCCCAAGCCAGCCCTCACGAGTCAGCTGGAGATCTTTGTGTCGAGAAAAGGCTTGGACTTGAGAGTACCCTGAACCTGTGAACCACCCCAAAATCTGCAGATGGAAGGCGGTATACAAATTTATAATAATAATAATAATAATAATAATAATAATAATAATAATTACGGAATTCAGATTGTGATACAAGCAAGATGCAAGGCAGGAAATGAAAGAAGCAATGAAATTACAGTTGAAATTCCAGCACAGTCCATTGTGGCTGCCTTAAGAGGTTGCTCTCCCAAGTGGCCGGCGGCTCACTGAGACTCTTGCTGATTTTCAGGCCGCCTCTGTTGCCAAAAACATTTGAGAAGCAAGGCCTTTCATGGCTTTGAAAGGGGAGGGAAGCCATCCCATCAGGAAGGTTTATGTGGAGCATTTACGTCGGCCTTTCCCAACCAGGCCACGTTAGATCTAAGCCCATTCATTTCCATGCTTAAACTCTGAGCAGAGCTAACACTGGGTTTCATCCACTGTGTTCTCGAGACACAAATCTGCAGATTTATATTTTATTTATACCACGCCCATCTGGCTGGGTTTCCCCGACCACTCTGGGAAGTTTCCAGCAAAAGATTAAAAATACATTAAAACATCAGTTATTAAAAACTTCCCTAAACAGGGCTGCCTTCAGATGTCTTCTAAAAGTCAGACAGTTGTTCATCTCCCTGACCTCCGATGGAAGGGCGTTCCACAGGGCAGGTGCCACTACCGAGAAGGCCTTCTGCCTGGTTCCCTGCAACTTGGCTTCTCGCAGTGAGGGAACCGCCAGAAGGCCCTCAGCACTGGACCTCAGTGTCCGGGCAGAACAATGGGGGTGGAGACGCTCTTTCAGGTATACTGGGCTGAGGCCATTTAAGGCTTTGTAGCTCAGCACCAACACTTTCAATTGTGCTCAGAAACGTACTGGGAGCCAATGTAGGTCTTTCAAGACCAGTGTTCTATGGTCTTGGCGGCCGCTCCCAGTCACCAGTCTAGCTGCCGCATTCTGGATTAGTTGTAGTTTCTGGGTCACCTTCAACGGTAGCTCCATGTAGAGCGCATTGCAGTAGTCCAAGCGGGAGATAACTAGAGCATGCACCACTCTGGTGAGACTGTCTGTGGGCAGGTGGGGTCTCAGCCTGCATACCAGAGGGAGCTGGTAGACAGGATGCACCGTCCTCCCCCCCCCCGGAAAAAAACGCTTCATCTCTCCTGCTGCAGAACATCCGCCGGCTCTTGCAGAACCCTAAAGTGAGCGAGCTGGATGCCACCCGCCTGGTGATGCTATATGCCCTTCACTACGAGAGACACAGCAGCAACAGCCTCCCGGGACTCATGACAGAGCTGAGGAACCGAGGGGTCTCCGAGAAGCACCGGAAGGTGGGTAGGGGTGCCGGACCGGGGCGGGAGGGGGAGAACCTGCCCTTTGGAGCAAAGGCTGTGGCGTGGGTCCATACATTGCTACGATACTGCTTCAGACGTGGGTTATTGCTTTGTTTTCGTTTCATTGTTTTGCATTCTCATTCTGGTTTTATTATTTTGTACTTACTTTGGCTTTATTGTTTTTTATTCTCGTTTTGTATTTTCTGTTGTCAACCGCCCTGGAATCCTTCTGATGAAGGGTGGTGTACAAACTTGATTAATACCGGTAATAATAATAATAGTAGTAAGCATTTGAATGATTTCTGTGTATAATAAGAAAAAAAGTAAAAGGATATGAAAGATCTAAGAAACTTTACGATAACAAAAACATAACAAAGCTATTATTTGTACTGCTGGAAAATAGCAATGATGAATACACTGGGGGTGATGGGAAGTCATAGGTAGTAAAACAAGGATGTATGAAGAAATGAACTGTGTAGGAACAAATGGACTTATTTTTGTGGTTTTTTGAAGTATCATACATGCGAATCTTTTGTTGTCATTTAAACTCAATAAAGATGTTTAAATGAAGGGGGGGAAAGATTAATAATAATAATAATCAGTGCTTTTTTTCTAAAAAAATGTTTAGGGGTACTCTCATTTTGACTCCAGGAAATCACCATTTTATAGTTCAAATTGGGGGAAATAAATCTAGTAAATACAACGAAACTGACCAAACATCATGCTAGATTCCAACTCCTACTTCACACATTAAACGCTCGCTTCTGTCTGTGACTCAGGAAACACCGTAACAGGAAATGAGGATGAGGCTGCCATCGGGGGTAGCGATGGAACTGACGATTCACTGTGCTAGAGAAGAAACTTAATCTTTTAATTTTTTTAGTTTCTTCTCCCGTTAGATTCACAAAATGTTTAGGGGTATGCGTCCCCCTGTGTCCCCCCAGGAAAAAAAAGCACTGCTAATAATAATAATTTGGCAGCTTCCAACAAAGGTTAAAAGTACATTAAAACACCAGTCATTTAAAGCTTCCCTAAAGAGGGCTGCCTTCAGATGTCTTCTAAAACGTCAGATAGATGTTTATCTCTTTGACATCTGATGGGAGGGCGTTCCACTGATAATGTTTGTCGAGTTGCCGGCTTTCATTTTTCTGCTGGATGTGGCTGGTTAAACCATGGAACTCCCTCCCGCAGGAGACAGGGATGGCCAGAAACCCAGACAGCTTTGAAAGTCAAGGATTGGGCCAATTCAGGGAGGAGGAAGAGGGCTGTCAAGGGCACCTAGCCACTATGACTGCTCTCCACAGCCGGAGGCAGCATTGCTTCTGAATCCCAGTTGCCGGAAGCCACAGGAGAGGGCTCTTGTGCTTGAATTCTGCTTGGCTCCCAATACGTTTCCGAGCACAATTCAAAGTCTTGGTGCTGACCTTGAAAGCCCTAAACGGCCTCGGCCCAGTATACCTGAAGGAGCGTCTCCACCCCCATCGTTCAGACCAGACACTGAGGTCCAGCGCCGAGGGCCTTCTGCCGGTTCCCCCGCTGCGAGAAGCCAAGTTACAGGGAACCAGGCAGAGGGCCTTCTCGGTGGTGGCGCCCGCCCTGTGTAACATTTAGAAGACATTTAGAAGACATCTGAAAGCAGCCCTGTTCAGGGAAGCTTTTAATGTGTTACATTTTAATGGCTGGGGAAACCCAGCTAGATGGGTGGGGTACAAATAATTTATTATTATTATTATTATTATTATTATTATTATTATTATTATTAAGGGTTTCCTATTGGGACATCTGGTTGGCCACTGCGAGAACAGGAGGCCGGCCTAGATGGGTTCGGCAGGCTCTTCTCACGCTTTGCTTTTTCTCTTCTGGCTCAGCTGGTGTCGGCCATCGTAGAATATGGAGGGAAGCGTGTTCGCGGAAGCGACCTCTTCAGCTCCAAAGATGCTGTGGCCATCACCAAGCAGTTCCTCAAAGGACTAAAGGTGGGGGCCGTTATTCCAGATAACCAGGATTATTATTTTTTGCAGCCTCGCTGAGCCCGGAGAGAGCATTCGCTTTTCCCTCTTGTGTTTCCTTCTTCAAATAGGGCGTTGAAAACGTCTATACCCAGCACCAGCCGTTGCTGCATGAGACTCTTGACCAGCTCATCAAGGGCAAACTGAAAGACAACCAGTACCCCTACCTTGGTCCCAGCACCCTCCGCGACAGGTAAGAGTGGCAGGCGTGGTCTCTCCAAGCTGGGGGTGCCTTCAGGGGCTGGATCTGAGACCATGCAAAAGCCAGGTGATCGGAGCTGCTAAAAAAGAAAGCAAGATTGCAGTCCTGAGGTCCAGCTCCGAGGGCCTTCTGGTGGTTCCCTCGCTGCAAGAAGCCAGGTTACAGGGAACCAGGCAGAGGGCCTTCTCGGTAGTGGCACCCTCCCTGTGGAACGCCCTCCCACCAGATGTCAAAGAGAAAAACAGCTACCTGTTTAGGGAAGCTTTTAATGTTTGGTGGACTATTGTATTTTAATATTTTGTTGGAAGCCGCCCAGAGTGGCTGGAGAAACCTAACCAGATGGGCGGGGTATAAATAATAAATTATTATTATTATTATTTTATTTTATTATTATTATCCTCACAGTTCTGAACAAAGGCCTGGTTCAGATAGGAGCCAAGGAAGCTGGCTTATACTGAATCAGGCCACGGTTCCCTGTAGCTCACTGTGGTCAGCACTGACCGGCAGTATCTCTTTCCGACTCAGGCATCTCTCCCACACCTACCTAGAGATGTTGCCTGCGGGGCTGGAGCCCTGCCGCTCCCTAAATCGTTCCGTAACTGTCACAAGACAAGGGCTGAAATGAGCACCTCGACAGTACATATATTTTGGGACAAACGCCTCCCTACGGTGGAAAGCTTTCCAGCTCTCCGATTGAATTGCTGACTTAAATTCCCTGCTCCCCTGGACAGCTGGCTTACAAACTGACTTGGCACTGGTTTTCCTCCTTTGCGACCTGCGCTGTGGTTTTTTTGTTTTGTTTTCCTTACTCTCCGCAAACTGCGATCCCCGTTGAGAGTTCAAATGGAATTGGGGGGGGGAGAGAGCGGAAGGCTGCTAGGATTTGCATTCATTTATTTGCATGAGCATCGTAAAACTAACCTCTCCATCAAATTTCAAAGCAGAGGGTTTGCCTGTCTTTTTTCATTCTGCTTCTCCTAAGCACCCATAAGGCACCACCTTCCCTGGCAAGGTGTCACCATGCCATCTTATTTCTTTTATTTCCACATTCTTCCCTTTATATCGCGCCTTCCTTCCATCATAGAACCCAAGGTGGCGAATCTGTCCGCAACACTGGGCTCCTCTCCCATCCCAGTTGTTCATCATTTTGTTGCTCGGTGCCTGCTCCTGCCCCCCTAGATCTCAGGGTAGTTCACAAGATAAAATGAACAATATAAAAACACACAAAATACGTACTAAAATTAAGGGTGCCGAGGGTTGCTGGGAGGGTGGAAAGTTACTGAAACTGAGGTTTGATGGGGGGAAATGAATCAATCTGGATTCCAGACAGCTCTGATAAAGGAGAGAATCCCCGCGGATTAGCCGTGCGTCTGGCTCCTGGAAAAAGCAGGCCTGTCTCAAAATTTATGACGCTGTCCTTTTCTTATCTGTCAGACAAACTTGCAGAAAGGGACCTTCTTGTCTTGCTTGGAAGGAGCTGAAACCCGCCATTAATATTTTTCCGGAGGGGTGCTGTGTCTGACCACTTGCCTCCCCTTCCCCAACCCTGAGATAATTCGTGGCAGGCCCAAAACGATCCACAGTTTGCCTCTTGTGAGCTCATAACTCCTTTTCCTTGTTGGCAACTGGAGTGATGAAAGGGCCATGAAACTGTCAGCGGGGCTGCGAAGCCTGGGCACCATTCATGACAAAATGCTCCACCTTCCCCTCTGTCAGATGCATTGGAGTTCTGTACGAAAGAACCACAGAGGGCCAAAGACCCTTCTCCTGAACCTCCTTTTGAGGGCGAGGGGAGCTATTTTCTTTTTAAATAATGGATAAGGAATCCCACTTTAAGGGGGTCAAGTGCAGATTCCCCACCCCACCCCCCCGACCACATGTTTTGCAGGCACCCTCCCATATTCCTTCAGCTTTCACAATGCTTCTTGTTTGCCTGGATCCTGGAATCCTACGAGTTGGAAGGGAACACAAGGGCCATCTGGCCTGACCCCGTTCGCAATGCAGGAATCTTTTGCACAACGTAGGACTCGAACCAACGGCCCTGAGATGAAGAGTCTCACGCTCTACCAACTGTGAGCTCTCGGGACAGAGTGGGGTGTGTGTGTAGGAAGCCCACTTGACACAAAGGTTAGGATCACTGGGGCAGCCCCACCTGTTAGCATTTCACTCCTCCATTGCTGGATGTGTGATTGTTACATCCAGCCCTAAACTGCCTCAGCCCAGTATACCTGAAGGAGCGTCTCCAACTCCATCATTCTGCCCGGACACTGAGGTCCAGCACCGAGGGCCTTCTGGCGGTTCCCTCGTTGCGAGAAGCCAAGTTACAGGGAACCAGGCAGAGTGCCTTCTTGGTGGTGGCACCCGCCCTGTGGAATGCCCTCTCAACAGATGTCAAAGAGGAAAACAACTACCAGACTTTTAGAAGACATCTGAAGGCAGCCCTGTTCAGGGAGGCTTTTAATGTTTAATAGATTACTGTGTTTTATTTTTCTGTTGGAAGCCGCCCAGAGTGGCTGGGGAAACCCAGCCAGATGGGCGGGGTATAAATAATAAATTATTATTATTATTATTATTATTATTATTATTATTATTATTATTATTACATCACAGGTCTGTATTTACTTTCTATTTTTTAATAATATTTATTCATTTTACAAGCAAAAACAAACAAACATAAAAACAAACAAACACAAATAGTACTTATAAATTCATAATTTTTCTTAAACAGTGGTATATGACTCCCCTCCATCTGAATTAAATCATCTTCGGCAGTTCCAAAATTCAATAGCCCATCAAAATCTACCTATGAAAAAAAGGATTCTTTAAACTTAACCTATTCTCTGCATTTACACCGGCAGCCTCTAACACTTTCACTAAAAGTTATTAAATATTACATTATTTTCCAAGATATAACTTAAATTTCTTCCAATCTTCCTCCACCTCCTCCTCTTCCCAGTCGCGGAGTCTCCCAGTCAGTTCCATGAAGTCCATCATCTTCATTTGCCAGTCATCTATTGTTGGTATGTCTTGACTCTTCCAATTCTTCGCAAGTAGCAGCTGCGCAGCAGTTGTGGCATACAGAAAGAATGTAATGTCCTTTTGGGGATTTCAGGAGGACAAAGTGCTTCTCCCATAAACAAGATGCTCTCATTAGTCCGCAGTCGCTCCCTCCAGTGCCGACATCAGGTGCTTGCGTGCCGATCATTTCTGGAAGGGAAACAGCTGCTGGCAAAAGAAAGCTGCTTGTTTCCAGGAGCTGAGGACGCCCTCTTGGCGCCTTCGCCCACCTCCCTGCCTTGCAGAGGAGGCGAAAACTGCCCCATCAGCAACATCAGTTTTGTTGCAGTGCTAGAAAACAGAGCTTTTCACGGTGATGCACTTACTTGGAGAGTTTTTATTTTTATTTTTTGCAATCTAGGCTCATTTGGCAGGTGATGAGCGGCCCAAAGTTGCACCCAGCAAGCTTTGTGGCCCGAGTGAGGATTTGAACCCGGATCCCCCCCCCCACCTCAGGCCCTAATCCAAGATGTTAGCCACCCCCACACAACACAATATACAGCCACTCATTCCCTCTCTCCTCCCATACCAGGGATAGCTGCTGGTGCTTTTCAACACCCATGTAGGCCTCTCCTCTGCTGTGAGAAACTGGGGATGCCCTAGTTATATTGCATTTTATTCTTAAAGTAGCGCTTTAGGAGATTCACAGTCGCCTTTTTGTGCTGTTTCCAACACTGACCTTTGGCCGGAACAGCCTGTCTGTTCATTGCGGGACTTCTTAATCTTTCATGGGCGAGGAGGGAATGAGGAACGATCTGGTTTTTTTAAAAAAAATATTTTTTATTCATTTTATAAGAACAAAGCAAGTGTCTGGCAACCGCCCAGGAACCAGCATTTGATAGCGGAAAAGGTCTGTGCTCTGGGGACCCTCTGCTTTTAAAAAGGGATTTTCAAAGTCTGCCGTGAAAGAATCATAGAGTTGGAAGAGACCACAAGGGCCATCCAGTCCAACCCCCTGCCAAGCAGGAAACACACCATCAAAGCATTCTTGACATATGCCTGTCAGGCTCTGCTTAAAGAGCAAAGAAGGAGACTCCACCACACTCCTTGGTAGCAAATTCCACTGTCGAACAACTCTTACTGTCAGGAAGTTCTTCCTAATGTTTAGGTGGAATCTTCCTTCTTGTCTGCTTCTCTGGAGCAGCAGAAAACAACCTTTCTCTCTCCTCTATATGACATCCTTTTATATATTTGAACATGGCTGTCATATCACCCCTTAACCTTCTCTTCTCCAGGCTAAACATACCCAGCTCCCTAAGCCGTTCCTCATAAGGCATTGTTTCCAGGCCTTTGACCATTTTGGTTGCCCTCCTCTGGACACGTTCCAGCTTGTCAGTATCCTTCTTGAACTGTGGTGCCCAAAACTGGACACAGTATTCCAGGTGAGGTCTGACCAGAGCATTATTATTATGTTGTTGTTGTTGTTTATTCAGTTTGCATCCTGCCCTTAAACTGCGCAACTCATTGCCACAAGAGGCAGCGATGGCCACCCGCTTGAACTGCTTTAAAAGCAGATAGGGAAAATTCACAAGGCAGGAGGAAGCTCCAATCCCAAATGGGGTTCAAAACACATCTGGAGAACTGACCCGGGAGGTGTGTGGTTGAGATGCAGGCATTTAGGAAGGGCTCGCGACGTTAAAATTCGGAATTTGCATCTATGCCAAATGATGTTTGAGAACGTTGCTGTGCGATTCAGGCCTCTGGGCCTGAATCTTTGAATGGGCTGAAGTTGCTAACCTGTGTGGAACGGGAGCATGAAAGAGATGTGGGGTTGTTTGTGGGGGTGCATGTTTGGATTTCATGCTCCCTGCATCCTCCTGGCCACTAAAATGAGTAAGCATTCCTGTGACATCGGCTGTAACAAAACCTGTTCGTGTGTGTGTGTGTGTGTGTGTGTGTGTGTTTAGGGGGAAGCACACCCATATTGCGGTGGGGGGGGCAGGTCTGACCATCTGATCGAGCTCCCCCATCCTTCGAAAGCTGGCGGACTTCATCAGTTACAAGAGACAGCTTGGGGGACGGGTTTTTCCTTTTAATTATTAAACAAAAAAAACAAAACAAAAAACCAAGCATCTGTCCGTCTCTCTCTGTGTGTGTGTGTCATTGGATCTGGTTGCCCCAGTTCTTGGGGATCTGAGCAGGCACGGGGCGGGGGGGATGGGACGGGACTCTCATCTGTGTTTCCAGGGGGTGGAGAGAGGGGAGAAAGTATTTGACACCTTTCCCTTCCCTTTCTGGGACAATGCAAAGAAACTGGGAGGCAAGAGGACAAGGCGGGGGGCACAGACTGGACACACACACACACCCTGCATTTTTGCCACTTCGGGGTGCAACTCTGTGGCAAAGCACCTGATTGGCACACATGAAAACCCCAAATTCATCCCCAGTGGCATAAGATCCTAGAGTTGGAAGGGACCCCCAGAGGTCTTCTAGTCCAACGCCCTGCGATGCATCTCAAAGTCAGTTTAGGCAAGCCCCCCCCCCCCACCTGAAACCCTGGAGTTGCTGCCAGTCAGTGCAGTCAATACTGAGATAGATGGACCCAATGGTCCCACTCCTCAGCATAAGAGTGCCTGGGGAAACCCAGCCAGATGGGCAGGGTATTGTTGTTGTTGTTGTTGTTGTTGTTGTTGTTGTTGTTGTCATCGTGGTTGTTATGGCAGCTTCTTGTGTTCTTTTTTTTGGTGGGAGGGGTAATTTGTCTGTGTGAACTTCTGACCCCTTGCCGATCGCTTTGCTGTTTCCAAATATCTCCGCTTTACAGCTCTCCCTGTTTCCTGGAAGCCTTTCTGCTTCCTCTTATGCATGCAAACGCTCTCACCCCACCCTGCTCCTTTCACATCCTGTTTTGATCATACTATTGTAGAGTTGGAAGGGACCCTGGGGGTCATCCAGTCCACTCCCCCCCACACGCTATGCAGGAATCCACACAAACGTATCCCGCACAATATACCCAAATTGTCGCACTAAATTGAAGCCACCCGATGTAAACTCAAAAGCAACACTAGTTTCTTTTCCCAGATAATCTTAACATCCTCCAGAAGCTGAGATGCATATTCGTTTGCCTATACAGCATATAACAACTAGTTGTTGTTGTTTGTTGTTGTTTAGTCGTTTAGTCGTGTCCGACTCTTTGTGACCAGAGCACGCCAGGCACTCCTGTCTTCCACTGCCTCCCGCAGTTTGGTCAGACTCGTATTGATAGCTTCGAGAACACTGTCCAGCCATCTCGTCCTCTGTCGTCCTCTTCTCCTAGTGCCCTCAATCTTTCCCAACATCAGGGTCTTTTCCAGGGAGTCTTCTCTTCTCATGAGGTGGCCAAAGTCTTGGAGCCTCAGCTTCACGATCTGTCCTTCCAGTGAGCACTCAGGGCTGATTTCCTTCAGAATGGATAGGTTTGATTTCCTTCAGAATGGATAGGTTTGATATATCAACTAAGCTATGGTTTATCAAGCAATGATTTGTCAAACCGCGGTTGGCTTGATTGGCCAAATCCTATCCAGTGGCAAACCAGTGGTTTATTTAACTGGCAGCAAGCCGCAACCTGAAACCATGGTTTGCTGTTGGCCTACAAAACCTTGGTTTGCTTTATTGATTCATTAGATACGGCCCTTCATCATACAATCTCAGGGCGGTTCACAAAGTAAGAATCCCAGGCAAAAGCACAAATAAATAGTTAAAAGAAAAACAACCGAACAATACTCCCAAACACAATTATAATATTAAACAGCCAAAGGTTTGGTTGTACGGATTGGTGTTTTGTATAACTCTAACACTCTTCACTGTGGTTTGTTTGGCCCCCCTGTTCCTGACACCTGCCAAGCTTTCCAAGGGTTTTGTCTTTGGAAAAACAAACCATGGTGTGTTTGATCATCTGTGGAATTGCTCTTAGTTAGCTCGCCGTTTCTTGAGCAAAATATGGTTTATCATTGCGGGTCAGACGATGGTCTCGCCGCTTAATGCGGGGTGGGCAGGCTGGTCTGGCGGGAAGGTATTCTGGGCCCCAAAAGCCATTTCAGGCAGGCTTCCTGAACCTGGTACCCTTTCGGCCAGGGTTTTCCCCAAGACTACAACTCCCATCATACTTAGCAAGCAGGACCAGTGGATGATGGGATTTGTAGTCCAAAAGCAGCTGAAGACCCAAGTTTTGGGAAACCCGGCTCTAGACATTGCTGGACTCCAACTGGACTCTTCCTTCCGGATTTTTCGGTCCTTAAGACGTTAGTCTCAATTGCCTCCACAAACGACACTCTTTCTCTCTTCCTCCCTCCGTCACAGGCCTCAAGACATCATTGTGTTCATGATTGGAGGAGCCACGTACGAGGAGGCGCTGACCGTTTACAACTTGAACCGCACAACCCCCGGGGTCCGGATCGTGCTGGGCGGGACCACCATCCACAACACAAAGAGGTGAGCAGTACTCCGAGTCTCCCTTCAACTGGGTCTTGCTCAGAGTAGACCTATGGAAATGAATGGGCCTCGCTTAGTCCTGCCCATTTTCTTCAGCTAACAGCCTCACACGTCATCGCGGCACCGAGAAGGTCAACTTGGTTTCTTGCGCTCGAAAGAAGAAGCTGTGCCGCCTACCAGGGGTGGGGGTAGTCGTGGGGGCAGGGGAGGCAGCGAGAGTTTTCCTTTTGAGTGAGATGCCCGTTGCAGAGACAGCCCTCTGACCCAGACCCCAGACTTAAATATCTCCCCGAAAGTGGGTTACAAAGGCAAGTCTGTATTAACCCACATTTTGCTCTGCCAAATCCTGATGAAATTAGCTAAAATTAGCCCCTCCACCCACCGTCTCCAGATCTTTTCTCTATCTCTCCCCCCCCCACACACACACTCAACAAATTATTGAGTTGACTTGTTTAGCCCAAGAGTAGTGGTTGGGGGTGCAATCTGGAGCCCCCGCCCCAGAAATGGTCAGACGTCTGCTCCCAGCAGCCAGCAATATGGCCAGCAGACAGGAAGGAGGATGGGAATCGAGAGCCTGACAACTTCCGGACGCTGTGCCCCACCTCCCCGTTTGGAAAGGGCCAGGCAAGATGGGGCCAATGGTTTGACCCCGTGGGAGGCAGCTTCCTGTGTTTCCAAATTGTCCCGAGACCCGTCTAGCCGAGTACCCATAATGCTGTTATACAAACTGATGGTTTCGGCTGTGCATGGAAGACTCTGTGCAGTTCTAGTTGCCCCACCTGAAAAGGGACATCGAAGAGCTGGGAAAAGTTCAGAGAAGGGGAACCCGAATGATGGAGGAGAAGGAGCGACACCCCTACAAGGGTTTGGAGCTTTTCAGTTTGGAGAAAAGGCAAGGAAGAGGCAATAAGATAT
Source organism: Zootoca vivipara (assembly GCF_963506605.1). Lineage (NCBI taxonomy): Eukaryota > Metazoa > Chordata > Lepidosauria > Squamata > Lacertidae > Zootoca > Zootoca vivipara. Next base: position 37,600,715 of record NC_083292.1, read on the forward strand.
AAGCAGTTTATAAAATGATGCAAGGCATGGAGAAAGCAAATAGAGAAAGGTTTTTTTTGCTAAAACCAGGACTTGCGGGGACCCAGTGAAGCTGAATGTTGGGAGATTCAGGATAGATAAAAGGAAGTCCTCCTTCCTGCAGCAGAGTTAAACTGCGGAACTCCTTGCCACAGGAGGCATCTACTTGGATGGCCTTTTTTAAAAAAGAGGATTGGGCAAATTCATGGAGGAGGAGAGGGCTACAAGCCACAATAACTGTACTCTGCCTCCACAGTTATGCTCAGATGAGACCTGCTGGGGCAGGTGGCCCAAGTCATGTCCATTAATGTCAATGGGACTACTCTGGAGTAGGACTAGCAACAGAGTCAAGACTATCCCATTTAAGCTCAAGGAAAAACTGGGGAGGTTTTCTTATTTGTTTACAAATGAAATACTGCGGGAAAATGACTGTAAGGAGAAAGTTGGGGGAGAGGGTTAAAAAGTCAGGAGAGGGGCCCATCTATTAAATCCCACAGATATTTCACTATAGTGGACTTTGTGCATCCCCAAGCGATTTGCAAATATTTTATGCAAAGCAATGGATAAATAAGACCAAAATCCCCTACCATAAACTACGCTCCCCATGAGAGTGAGCAATAGAGATGATCAATGGCTGCAAGGGAAATATATTAAGAAAACGAGTCGCTGGGTTTTTTATAACATACAGATTCCAGGTTACCTAAATGTACTTAGCTCTGTACAGAACCTTGCACCTGTAGCCCCAGAGACGCGAGTTCAAATCCTGAGCCTTTCACACACAATAACTGATTTGGTGTTAAGGCACAAATAATGATCAAACTACAAATAATGTATACTAAATCACGATGCACGTGAAAATATGAAACAAGACCAAAATACAGTGCAGATTCTTAAATAACGCATTGAGATGGACTGAAATAATAACTAGTTAAACTTTAATTCAGCCCTTTATTCAGTAGCATGAGGACTGGAATCTTACTTTGTGTTTAGCGGAAGGCCTGACTCAGTTTCCTGCAAGGTGATGTCTGGAGGTTTAGAGGAAGGCTTTTTAGTTTGGAAAAAGGTTGAGCGAGAGGCAACAAGAGGGAGCTTCAATACTCGCAGGTGAGGTGACTGCCGGTGAAGTCTGATCTGCCTTCCCACTGCTCTCTGAGGCTCCTCTCCCCGTCCCTTCCCCAGAAATCTAAGGCTCCGCCGTCTTGTCTCTCGTGGCTCTGCCCTCTTCTGGTACGGGGAGACCAGCGGGGAGGAGAGCTAGTTGCAGCAGGATGGGGAGACCTGGCTTCTTCAGCAGCCTGCCTCATCTCTGCTTCTTGCCCCCAGTCCTCTCCAGCCTCTGCCTCTGATCCTGAACTGCTCTCTGCCACCAACTCTCCCTGCTCACTCAGGCCTGTTGCCTTTTCAGCTTCCGACACCTCCTCCTCCCAGTCTTCTTCCTCTTCTCCTTCGGGGGTTCCCCAGTTGGTGCCTCCATCCCCTCCTCAGCATCCAGCCAGTCCATGACACCCTGTCCATCACAGCTTCCTCTTCCTCCTCAGCAGCATGAGTTGTAGAACTCAGCAAGGAGGAGGAGGAAGAAGAAGATGGGGACAAAACTAGAATGAGTTGGCTCCACATCCCGCCTCTCATTGGCTCTGGCTCCTCCTCTCATTGGCTCTTCCTCCTCCTCTCATTCGCTCTTGCTCCTCCTCTCATTGGCTCTTGCTCCTCCTTTCATTGGCTCTTGCTCCTCCTCTCATTGGCTCTTGCTCCTCCTCTCATTGGCTCTTGCTCCTCCTCTCATTGGCTCTTGCTCCTCCTCTCGTTGCCTCTGGCTCCTCCTCCTGTAGCCTCTGGCACCACATCCTGTCAGGCTCCCTCGCTTCTGCCTCATCAGTCCCTATGACTTGCCAGCCGCCGCCGCCGCCCCTGCTCCCCACATAACTTGCAGAGGGGATGAGAGAGAAGGGACACCCCCACCCACATCTGCCCGCTTAATGATGGACTCACATAGAGGATTAGGTTCATTTGGGGAGAAAATGAACCCATTTCTAAAGGGACCCCCCATCTGGTTCTTTTTTGCAGCATAATGAGCAGTAATGACAGGCAGAGTATTAATGGGAGATTCTGTGAGTGTTTAAGATATAATTACAGTCCTTCGCTTTCCCTCTCTCTCCCCCACCGGTCATAACTAATTCTATTTACTGCGCGAACACGACTCTCTCCTTGGAAGACTCTCCTCTGCTCGCCACAGTTTTCTAGGGAAGCCAGAGCTGCCTGCCTCCTTTTTGCCTGGCAAAAAAGGATCTTGCAAGGGGGGCTTGTGCTGTTTTATTTATTACGATTACTTATACCGCACTTTTCAGGATATAAATCCAGTTTTACAAAGGACAGCCTTCTTGTTGAAGGAGCCCTCTGCTTGAAAGCACAATTAAACATTCCTGTCTAAATCAAAACAATGAGGACTAGCAGCTTCCTTTTTTTAAAAAAATGCAGAGATGTAGCTCAGTGGCAGAACACCTGCTTGGCATGCAGAAGGTCCCGGGTTCAATCCCCAATGGCAGACATCTCCCTCGGAAGGTGGTGGACTCTCCTTCATGGGAGATTTTTAAACAGAGTTGGGTGGCCACCTGTCATGGATTATTAGGCTGCGATTCTTGCATTGCATGGGGTTGGACTGGATGACCCTTAGGGGTCCCATTCCAATTCTACAATTCCATGAGTCTTTTTATAGCTTCGAGGCTGGAGAGGAGGCCAGGCAAATCTCCGAGAGAGGTCCTGTTTGCTTACTCTGTTTTCCCGTGTAGAGGAAGCGTCAGCCGTAGTGGGAGGGCGGTTTTTAGGGGGAGCCAGAGTCTGCCACAACTAATCTGGGGGTTGACCCACTTACCCAGTTAGAGGGATAAAACCCGCTTCCTATCCCATCTCGCAACCATCCCCCCTTCTCCCAAGTGCCTTTTAAATACCAGAGTAACTAAAAACACCGACTGATGAGCCCAGCAATAGTGGACAAAATACTTTGTGCTTCATATAGCAATGTATTTATTTAAAAGCATTTTTGTGTGTGATTCCCCCTTGCTGAATATTGCAAACGAATCTCTTGAGCAGTATACAGTCTAGCAAACAAACATATTTCAACCTAAACCAGTAGAAGAGAAATCTAAAGACATACCCAGGGCTACTAGCCACAGTGGCTACCGTCTGCTTCCACAGTCTGGGGCACTAAATGCCTCTGAATAATCCCAGTTTCTGGGGAGAGTTTCTGTTGCACTCACTTCCTGTTGGCGGGCTTCACTTGTGGGGTATCTGATGTGGCCCCTGTGAGGACAGGAGGCTGGACTTTGGCCTGATCCAGCAGCCAGCAGGGCTCCTCTTATGTCCTTACGGAGCCTCCAGGTCCAGACACAGTCTACCTCAATTCCCAAGTTCTTTGGGGCATTTGGCCACAGTGAGAATAGACGGGCCCCCTTTGGCCTGCTCCGTTTAGCAGGGCTCTTCTTGCCTTCTTATCAGATTGTGGAACCTTCTGGAACACTGGCCTGCCTGGTTGGATCTCCATCGGTCATGGACACTTTAGCTGAGATTCCTGCATTGCAGGGGGTTGGACTGGATGACCTCCGAGGGTCCCTTCCGACTCTACAGTTCTGTGATTCTATGAGAGGCTCTGTCTCTGTCTCCCCTCCCCTCCAAGCCCAAGACCTTCCCCCTATCCCACAGTTTGCAACCCTGAAAGTGGAACAGTGGCAGAACCCGCACTTTGGAACTCCCTGCCGATTGACATCAGGCCTTCATTGTAACCTTTATCAGCGCCTGCTAAAAACATTTTTGTTTAGGCAAGGCTACCCAGATATTTATGTGGGTAGGCTTGCCGTGTGTGTGTGTTGTTGTTGTTGTTGTTGTTTACTTTGTTGCTTAAAAAACAATTGTGTGGTTTTTTTAAGTTAAAAAAAAGATTTTTAAAAAAGGTGTTTTCATGGCTTTCCCCCATAATTTTATCGTGCTGTTTTTTTGGTAGCCCACATTGGGGCTGTTGGCTTTTGTTTCTCAAGCGGTATATAAATACTATGTTTTTACGCACAAGCGGTATATCAAAACCCTGAAATACACAAAGCAAAATAAATAACAGGGCACGAGATAACTTCCAGACCAGGTGATCTTTAATTCTCCCCCAACCCTGCAAGCCTCAGCAGGTGAGTCTGTACTTTTTAGGATCCATTACAGGGTTGGGTGTGCAAATAGACATTTTCTGCAAGGCCTTTGTCCCCCTTCTTCTCCTCCTTGTTCCCTTGCGTCTTGCAGCGTCGCCTCTACCTTTCAATCCCTGACCATTTATGCTGCTTGGGGGGTCGGATCCATCAGCCCTGTAGCACTTGCAAGGGATGAGTCATTTTGGCAGAGAATAACTCCGTGTAACCACACTGTTTCAGTAAGCATCCGTGGAGGCGCATATGTTAGCGGCTTCTGTTGCTGCTGTCTTTCTGTGTGTCTGTATATATGTGTGTGTGTGTGTGTGTGTGTTTCTGTTTGTGTATATATAATTTCGCGACCTACAAGAGACTGGATGGGCCCACTTTCTGGTCTGATTCTGCAGGGATCTTCTTCTGCTCTGATGGAACCTCCAGGGCCACAGGCAGTCTATCTCGATTCCTAGGCTCTCGGGGGTATTTAGCCACTGGAAGAACAGGAGGCTGGACTGGATCTCCAGATTCAGAGTCAGCCTATCTAACACTGGTCCTGGAATACCTACCGGTACATTGGCTCCCAGTACGTTTCCGAGCATAATTCAAAGTCTTGGTGCTGACCTTTAAAGCCCTAAACGGCCTCAGTCCAGTATACCCGAAGGAGTGTCTCCACCCCCATCGTTCAGCCCGGACACTGAGGTCCAGCGCTGAGGGTCTTCTGGCGGTTCCCTCACTGCGAGAAGCGAAGTTACAGGGAACCAGGCAGAGGGCCTTCTCAGTGGTGGCACCTACCCTGTGGAACGCCCTCCCACCAGAGGTCAAAGAGAACAACAATTACCAGACCTTTAGAAGGCATCTTAAGGCAGCCCTTTTTAGGGAGCTTTTAATGCTTGACTTTTTATTATGTTTTTAATATGCGCTGGAAGCCTCCCAGAGTGGCTGGGGAAACCCAGCCAGATGGGTAGGGTATTATTATTATTATTATTATTATTATTATTATTAGTTATGAGGGTTATTTGGCCACTGGTAGAACAGGAGGCTGGGCTAGACACCTCTTGACATTCAGAAACAAATTTTGGAGGAGGACGGAGCCACTAAATTCGTACTGGGGGCAGGAGCAAGTTAAGCCTGAACAGTTCAGGCCCCTCAACCCCATAACCCAAGACCGTTCCTCGGCCATCCTTACCATTTGCCTACTTGTAAACCAAAAGCCCTTTCAGAAGAAGAGAGGAAACCCTGATTCTTCCTTAAGTGGGTTTTTATAAGTCTCTGGTGGGCGTGAAACGCTTTGGATATGCCGTGATTTCTAGCCTGTCCTAGAGGAGACTCTTGTTGCTTCAGTGCAAGGAGAGTCTGAGATCCGCAGGTCAGCCTGTTTGGGTACCACTGCAGACAGAAGCGCGTCTTGAATTGGTGGGGTTCAGGTTGTGTGAAACGGCACCGCAGCCCCCTTTGCGAGGCCAAATTCCTTCTGACGCCACGAGCCTGTTCTGAGCACTGGGCGTCAGTGAAAAAGCCCGCTGTTTTTCTCACAACAAGCGTCCGAGGCTGCTTGTGGCAGGCCAGAGGCCAGACGAGCGCGGGGGCTTCCCTTCTCCAGGGGCCAAAGGTTGTGGGCCCCACGTCATCTCGTGACGCATCTTTGGCACGGGAGGACTTTTCCCGACCAGCTCGGTGGAAACAGGAGAGCAAAAGGCGTTTCCTGGCTTTGTGACTGAGAGAGAAGGGGAGGCGGAAGAGGATGCCCGGCTGGTGCATGGCAGCCGTGGAAAAGGCAAATCCCAGGCCAGGAAAGGAAGTGGAAATAAAACTGTCGATATCGTTAATGCCGTTATCCAAATCGAAGGCGTGACTTTTCAGTTTGGAGGAAAGGCGAGTAAAAGGGGACACGACGGATGTTTACAAAATTATGCATGGTTTGGGGAAAGTGGACAGAGAACATTCCCCCTCTCATAATACTGGAACTCTAGTGAAGCTGAATGTTGGGTGGTTTAGGACAGATTTTTTAAAAGTCCGTAGTTAAACTGTGGAACTCACTGCCACAGGAATCGCTTGGATCCTGCTTGCAGGTTTCACACTGGGGCATCTGGGTGGCCCCTATGAGAAAAGGATGCTGGACTGATCCTGCAGCGAGGCTCTTCTGATGTTCTTATGGAGCCTCCAGCTCCAGAGGCAGTCTATCACGACCCCCAGTTTCTTGGGGGCACTTGGCCACTGTGAGAACAGGATGCTGGACTGGATGGGACCATTGGCCTGTTCCAGCTGGTTCTTCTTGCGATTTTAGGAAATGCCCCCTTTACACTTGTGGGATAGGGTGAGATTGAAGGCACCGGGAGAAACATTCATTTTCATCAGAAGGGGCGAAAGTGTGAGTGCATTGTGGGGGCAGGGGCAGCCTCAATCCTGCGGTGTGTTTGAGTTCCCCCAGCATTTCAGCGCCTGCTCCGTATGTGGGCAGCTCACAAAAACACAGCCAGCCGCTTCACTGTGTGACAAGGATTAATTAAATCGACGTGGGATGCTCCGAGGACGTGTCTTTCTGGAGAGCTGCTGAAAGGGGGGGGGGTTGGCAGGGCGGGGGGGGATGGTTGAAGACACCACAGAGCAACCCATGAGACCTTTCGGTGGTGCCTCATTTCAGGGCGACTCAGCCCTCCTCCATCTCTCGGGGTGGCAGCCAAGCGATTATTAGAGATTTAGGTGCTGTGCTCTGCTGTGGACTGAGACATTTTGCTTGCCCAAAGAGGGGTGGGCAATGTTGCTTCTCTCCCCCCCCCCCCAAAAAAAGAGAGAGATAGGATGCACATCCAAGCTCAGCCAAATTATTCTGGCATGGAGAAAATCTCACGAGTTCCTGCAGAGCTGGGAAACCTTTCCGCTCTTGCTTGTTGGCCGTAATTGCCAACTCATTGGGGCGCCTTCCTTTAACTCCCTGCCGCTGTTTCCCTTTTCTCTCTCCAGCTTCCTAGAAGAGGTCTCGGCTTCCGGCTTCCGCGGACGAGGCACGGACAGCTCCCAGGGGCCGGCGAGGGCAGCATCCAGGAGGCTGAACTGATGGCCCCTTTTTCGTCATTTCTGACCGACCATTCCAGGCTATTTACCATCTGTTGTCCGTTGACACCCGCGAACTCACCCACCTGAAACTCCAGAAAAGCACTTTAGCAGACCATGCTTACCTGTTGCCGAAAAGTATGGGGCAGGCACGCTCTCTCCTTACAGGACCAAGCCATGGGGTCCTTTCCCCCCACCCCAAAAGGCTCAATCGAGATCTTAAGGAGAAAGAGAAGGACCCTTTCCCCCCACCCTAAAAGGCTCAATCGAGATCTTAAGGAGAAAGAGAAGGACCCTTTCCACCCCACCCCCCAGCTCTCACATTGCATGAGAGTGGTTTGCCTCTTTTCCAGACTTATTTACCTTCTCCCCCACCCCCACCCTGTGCCCCAGAATAACCCACCCCCAGAGAAAAATGGCGTTGGCCCCAATAAAAGGAAGTTGCAATTCTTCTACCAGAGAGCGTTGCTGTTTCCCCCCCTGCTTTCGACGGAGGAGTAGATAAGATCATAGAATCACAGTTGGGACCCCAGGGATCATCTAGTCCAGAGGTCAGCAGGGGGCCAGTCCACTGTCCCTCAGACCTTATGGGGGGCCGGACTATATTTTTTTTTGGGGGGGGGAGAATGAATGAATTCCTATGCCCCACAAATAACCCAGAGATGCATTCTAAATAAAAGGACACATTCTACTCATGTAAAAACACGCTGATTCCTGGACTGTCCACAGGCTGGATTGAGAAGGCGATTGGGCCGGATCCGACCCCCGGCTCTTAGTTTGCCTACCCATGATCTAGTCCAACCCCCTGTGATGTGGGAATGCGTAGCTGTTCCATATGGGAACCGAACCTGCAACCTTGGCGTTCTCAGCACCAGGCTTGCAGGGAAGAGGGGTTCTGATGTTTTAGGGAGGGCAGGGACAACCTTTGGGGGTCCTCCAGATGTTTCCGGACTCCTAGCCCATCATTCTCCCTGACCATTGACTGTGACGGTTGCAAGGGCTGATGGGAGTTGGAATCAGGCCCATCCAGGCCAGCACCCTGTTCCCACAGTTGTCCCCCCCAGATGCATCCCTCCCTCCTGTTGTTCCCGGCTACGGGTCTTATTCAGAGGCGAGCGGCTTCCCTCGGGGACTCATCTGGCCAGGCCAGGTCAAAGGCTGGGGCTTACCATTGTCCTTGGAGACTGCAGCCATCGATAGCTGCGACCCTGCTTTCGAATCTGCCTTATCAAGGAGCCTTGGGGGATGACACAGTGGGCGTCCCCTGCGTAGCTGCTTATTTAGTTTGCTTTCCTCTAAGGAGGGAGGGGTAGTCAGAGCTGAGGCCATTCGCTTGAGTGCGGTCATAACACAAGAGCGGGACAGGAAACAGAAAGTCCTCCTTCACGCAGCGCAGAGTTAAACTGTGGAACTCTCTCCCACAGGAGGCAGTGATGGCCGCCAGCTTAGAAGCCTTGAAAAGAGTATTAGGCAAATTTGTGGAGGGGGAAAGAGTTATCAATGGTGGTGGTGGTTAATAATAATAATAATAATAATAATAATAATAATAATAATAATAATAATAATATACAGGGAGCCACTGCAGAGAAGGCCCCGTTCTCGTGTTGCCACCCTCCGGACCTCTCCAGGAGGAGGCACACGAAGGAGGGCCTCAGAAGATGATCTCAGGGTCCGGGTAGGTTCATACGGAAAGAGGTGGTCTTTGAGGTATTGCAGTCCTGAGCTGTTTAAGGCTTTCTAGGTCAAAACCAGCACTTTGAATTGGGCCAGGAAACTAAGTGGTAGCCAGTGCAGTCGGACCAGGATCGGTGTATTAGGCTCACACCGTCTTGCTGGCCGCTGAATTCTGCACCAGCTGAAGTTTCCAAACTGTCTTCAGAGGCAGCCCTACATATAACACATTGCAGTAATCTAACCTTGAGGTTACAAGAGCATAGACAACAGTAGTTAGGCTATCCCTGTCCAGATAGGGGCGTAGCTGGGCCAGCAGCCCAAGCTGATGGCAGGCACTCTGGGCCACTGAGACCACCTGAGCCTCGAGCAACAGCAAAGGATCCAGGAAGACCCCCAAGCTGCGAACCTGTTCCTTCAGAGGAAGTGTGACCCCCCCACAAAAGACTCCTGGGAACTGTAGTTCACACACACACACACACACACACACCCCGTGGCGCTAAATTTCCCAGCAACCCTAACAAACTACAGGCTACAGGATTCTTTGAGGGGAAGTCATTTGCTACCATAGAGTTGTAGAATTGGAAGGGACCAACAAGGGTCTTCTAGTCCAGCCCCCTGCAATGCAGGAACCACAGCTGAGGGAAAAGGGAGGAATTGTTCTTTGCTTGCATACGTGGCCCTTGTGGCTGTGCCTGCTGGTCGTGCAATGGCGAGCCCTTTGCTCCTGGGATTTGGTCCCATTTCTGACACCGAAAAAGAAGAATTTTCCGGGGAACCTACTAAGCGGTAATTGGAACTTTATTTGGGGGAATTAATGAGTCAGATCAAATTAACCAGCTCGTAATCCCCTCTGGTGATTTAATTTTTTATTTTATTTTAAATCCTCCCTCCCTCCCTCTCTCTTCCTCTCGTCCATGCAAGAAATGGATCCATTCGTACTGGAAGCCCTATGACATGGCGAGCTCACCACTATGGATTAGGCCTGGGTGGCGGAGGGGGTGGCAAGGGACCATGAGAGCAAGAAAGAAATGAGACGGCTCTGCAGGGCTTTTAAATATGAAATCCCTCCCCCTTTCACCGTGTTTGTTGGGAATTAAGCTTCCTAAAGCCCACCCACGACTTCCGGCTGGTCTTGACACTGTGGGATTCTACTTAGCAGGAGGGATGAAAACTGGGAGCCACAACAACTCCCTTTCCGCTCGTGCCTGGATTTAAAATGGCCTCCTCTGGCCTTAGGAGCCAGACGTGGCCCTGCAAGGCTCTCAATGTGGCCCTCAATACTCTTCGCCTGTCCTGGCCCTCGCCTCCCTGGCTTCACGGGCCCTCCTTCAATGTCTTTGCCCCAGAAAGTCAGCCTGGATAATGACCAGGGGGGATGAGAATGGGAGATACGATCCCACCATATCTAGGGGTGGGGAAATTGTTATTATTGTTTAGTCGTTTAGTCGTGTCTGACTCTTTGTGTCCCCATGGACCAGAGCACACCAGGCACTCCTGTCTTCCACTGCCTCCCGCAGTTTGGTCAGACTCATGTTGGTAGCTTCGAGAACACTGTCCAACCATCTCATCCTCTGTCGTCCCCTTCTCCTAGTGCCCTCCATCTTTCCCAACATCAGGGTCTTTTCCAGGGAGTCTTCTCTTCTCATAAGGTGGCCAAAGTCTTGGAGCCTCAGCTTCAGGATCTGTCCTTCCAGTGAACACTCAGGGCTGATTTCCTTCAGAATGGATAGGTTTGATCTTCTTGCAGTCCATGGGACTCTCAAGAGTCTCCTCCAGCACCATAATTCAAAAGCATCAATTCTTTGGCGATCAGCCTTCTTTATGGTCCAGCTCTCACTTCCATACATCACTACTGGGGAAACCATAGCTTTAACTATACGGACCTTTGTCGGCAAGGTGATGTCTCTGCTTTTTAAGATGCTGTCTAGGTTTATCATTGCTTTTCTCCCAAGAAGCAGGCATCTTTTAATTCCGTGACTGCTGTCACCATCTGCAGTGATCATAGAACCCAAGAAAGTAAAATCTCTCACTGCCTCCATTTCTTCCCCTTCTATTTGCCAGGAGGTGATGGGACCAGTGGCCATGATCTTGGTTTTTTTGATGTTGAGCTTCAGACCATATTTTGCGCTCTCCTCTTTCACCCTCATTAAAAGGTTCTTTAATTCCTCTTCACTTTCTGCCATCAAGGTTGTGTCATCAGCATATCTGGGGTTGTTGATATTTCTTCTGGCAATCTTAATTCCGGCTTGGGATTCACCCAGTCCAGCCTTTCGCATGATGACTTCTGCATATAAGTTAAATAAGCAGGGAGACAATATACAGCCCTGTCGTACTCCTTTCCCAATTTTGAACCAATCAGTTGTTCCATATCCAGTTCTAACTGTAGCTTCTTGTCCCCCATAGAGATTTCTCAGGAGACAGATGAGGAATAGATGGGGAATAGCCCACCCTATTGAGATGTGCCTTTATTGATTATTGATTGTTTATTGATTATTGATCATTATTTTCGGAGAAGGATTTGAAAAAGCTCCAGTTTAACCCAGGCATTTTAACTCAGCAACTCTCCCTGGCAACCTCATAAATGCCAGAGAAGAATGTTTTTAACTCTCCCCTCCTTGGGCTTCCAGCAACTGGGATTTCAGAAGCATTAGCATGGAGGAACCGTGTCGCCATTGTGACCGGAGTAGCCATTGAAAGCCTTCTCCTCCATGAATTTGTCCCGTGATGCTGGGGGCTGTCTTGGTACTCCCCAAAGGTCTAAGGACCCCCCAGACCAAGATCTTATGCTTTGAGCAGGACCCATATCCAATGGCCTAAATTCTACCTCTCTGCCCAAGCAATCTTGAGCAGCAAGGACTGGGTGTGGGTGTGTGAATGGAGCAGGTACCAGGATGCCCCAATTAAATTCCTTTTTATTTTGTCTGCGAGTTTTGCGGGGGTGGGAGGAAGCAAGGTGTCAAGAGATAGATGCGAGTAGATGATAGCACCAGCGACATTTGCAACCCCGCAGGCCAGCAGGGAGAGAGAGACTGGCTTGACTTGAGCAAAAGATATTTTGGTAACCGGTGATTATCCGGAGAATCGGAGAACGAAACTGCAACATGGGGACGCAGCGTGTGTGAATAGGATGTTCCAGGACAGAAGAACAGAGGCAGATAATAACGGCTTTCGATAGGGAACATCTCTCTGCCTTCCATTCTCAATGCAACACACCCACCAGGCATTTCAAGGTCGCTTTCTCCAGCCTGCCTCTTGGATTTAGTGAGACTTCCTCGGTGTGTAGCAAAATGCAAACAAGGCTCCTTGCTTTTCTGTTTATTTTCCCTCCTGTTCATTGTTCCGTGGCCTCTGGGAGAGGGGATGTTCCCAGGCCGGGTCCAAGGCTGCGAGATTTTGCCACACACACAATGCAACTCCGTGAGACGCTGGCTCTTGTTTTGTTGTTGAAAGAACCAGCTAATTCCGGCCATATCTGGGGCTTGGCATGTTCTGTGACGGTGCAAGAAACCCAGTAGCTGGGGGTTTGGGTGGGTGGTAGCATCCTGAGAACCTCCACTTTTGTTAGTGGGGAAAGGGGAACCAAGTTTCCAGTCCCGGAGAGTGTGGATGTACTGTAAGCTTTGGGGTTGCAGTGACAATGCTTGCTGAAACCTCAAGTCATGCTAATGGAGGCAGAAATTGGACAGAGCGATATGCCATAACTCAGCGAGGGAGCACATCTCATTTGCACACAAAAGGTCTTGGGTTCAAACGCCAGCATCTCCCAAGCAGGAAAGAGTCCCTGCCTTGAAACCCTCTGGAGAGCCACTGCCAGTCAGTGCAGGCAACATTGGCCCAAAGGGAGCAATGGGCAGCTGTAGAAGGCAGCTCCCTCTTTGAACCAGCCCTTTAATTCAGAACCATGAGGACTAGAATCTTGCTTAATTTGGGGGGCCCACATAGCTCAGTGGGAAAAGTACCTGCTCTGCCTGCAGAACATCCCCAGGTTCGATCCCAGAAGGCAACTCCAGGCAGGGCTGAGAACGCCCCACCTGAACCCCTGAAAGTTGCTGCCAGTCAGTGTAGACAACACTGAGCTTGGTGGATCAAGTCTCTGACTTGGCATGAGGCAGTTTCCTATGTTGGCGTGTCTTGCACTCAGCCCCTGTATGACAGGAGCCGGATCTGGACCTGCCCTCTGCCTCTGAGCATCTTCTATTGGGCTCAGAATGCATCAGGTATTTAAATGATCCCCCCCCCCCGCCTCCTGTCTTCTTTACATCTCTTTCCACCACCACCCTATCCTGACTCAGCTTTGAGGTTGTCCGAATTGCCTGCTGATAATTTATTAGTATTGGGGGGGAGGTAGATTCGGATGACTGAAGCCTCCCCAGGAGTGACCATTGATCTTGCCTTGGGTACACATTGTTACCGCTGTGTGTGTGTGTGTGTGTGTGTGTGTGTAGATATAGGGACCCTCCAGACTGGTGTGGGTTGTCCCCCAAGTGTATTTTGAAACATGTCATTGATACAATAATTGCGTGTGTCTGGTGAATTTACGCACGGCTCATAGAATCGTGGTGTTGGAAGGGGCCCCAACGGTCATCTAGTCCAACCCCCTGCAGTGCAGGAATCTTTGCTAGATCATACCTGGCAGACGGCCATCCAGCCTCTGCTTAAAAACCTCCAAGGAAGGAGAGTCCACCACCTCTCCTGGGAGTCTGTTCCAATCAGACCGTCAGAAAGCTCTTCCTGCTGTCGTCCACATCATTAAGAACCTAGGAAGAGGCTGCTGGATCAGGCCAGTGGCCCATCTAGTCCAGCATCCTGTTCTCACAGTGGCTGACCAGATGCAAGCAGGATCCGAGTGCGAGAGCCCTCTCCCTTCTTGTGGTTTCTTGCAACTGGTGTTCAGAAGTATTATTGCTCCATCCAAGGAGGCAGATCAGAACCGCCATGACTAATAGTAGTAACTGATAGCTTTGTCCAGTCCTCTTTTAAACCCACCCAGGTTGGCAATGTTTCCTGTGGGAAGGAGTTCCGCAGTTTAACTCTGCACTGCGTGAAGAAGGACCGTCTTTTATGTGTCCCGAATCTTCCATTCTGCTTCATCAGTTGTTCTGAGATGCTTCCCCGCCCCTCTAAGATGACTGCATTATTGCCATCTGAAAGGGAACTCTTGCGCTATGGAGCAACAAAAGTAGGACAAAAAAATTAAACATTTGTGGTACAAAAAGTTTCAGGAAGGATGGCACCAGGAAGTTCTGGGAAATGCCCCAATTGCAGACACTGCAGCGTTCTTGTTTTTGCAGGTGTGAGCAAAGATCGAAAGTGGGACGATGTATTCTAGCGCTACAATTCCCAGCCTCTCTCAGTCATGAGTGCAAATATTCCTGAATGCACAATTAAAAGAGCTGTTATTTAAATGTGCCAAGAGTTGGTTATATTTAAGTAGTTTTTTTTTAAAGAAAGAGCAGGAGAGGAGGGAGAGAGCAGGTCCCTGCTCTCTAGGAACCTACAATCTAAACTCCCAGAAAAGAGAGTTTCAGCAGAGGGCAGGAAAGGCTAACAGGACAAATCTGAGCCAAAAGTTGTTTAGTTTAGAATGGAATCAGCACACTGAAATGTTCGAGGGAAAGATGGGGCTTGAAGGAGGAATTGGAGGAGGAAAGGTAGAGTGCCCTATAAGTGTTCTAGGAGGGAATTTAGAACCTTAGACATGGGAGAGACCATAGAGGTCATCCATCTCAACCCCGTTTTCGCTCAGGGTCGGGATCTTGCAACCTGACCGAGGGCCCTCCCAGCCTGTGCTTTTACAAAAAGCGAAGCCACTGACCCCAGACGCAGTCTCTGCTCCACCACTGATTAGCTCTCACCTTTAGGGAGTCTCTCCTAATGGTTAGCCAAAATCTGCTCCCCCACAGTTGCCACCCATTTCTTGGGTTCCCTGAGCTTTTTGCCGTGAAGGAGGAGGGAGCGGGACGGCACTCTTTGGGCCTGTGAGTGTGAAGACTTTGGTGCCAAGGTGACCCTGTAAGGCTGCCGCCTGCATTAATCATGCAGATTGGGCAGCTGTGCATAATTTCCCTGACTTTGCATAATTTATTCTGCTTCCGCCATTGGTGAGGAGGGGCAACAAAGTTCTCAACCCCCAAACACAGGAGATCTTACTCAACAACTTCTCCAGCTCCTGTGATTCCACCAGGTGTTCGCTATGCATATTTAAGCACATATTTGAGATGATGAGAACTAGACACTTGGGGAGTTAACATTAAAAAAGAAAAAGAAACCTGATATTCTCAGTAACTCTTAAATATCTCATTCAGCCATTGCATTTCACATTTGCAGTTTCTTGGACCAGTCCTCTTCCTCCTCCTCCTCCTCCTCCTCCTCCTCCTCCTCCTCCTCCTCCCCTTGTATTTGACATTTGCAATTCTTTGGATGGTCCTGTTAATACAACACATTTTACAATTATTATCATTAAGTTTATTTATCTATAAAATATTTGTGTGGAGGGAAATCAAGGCAGCCTCCAGGCAATACAACCACAAACAATAAATTATTCTTATCATTCCCTTGTATGTGACATTGGTGATTCAGGCCCTGTCAGTGCAACATTTTGTTTATTATTACTACTGGCAGTGCTCCCCCCCCTAAAAAATGTTTCTCTCATTTTGACTCAAGAAAATCACAATTTTATAGTTCCAGTGAGGGAAATAAATACAGTAAATGGACAAAAGTACAAAGATTCACAAAATGTTTAGGAGTATGTGTGCCCCTGCGTCGTCCCCCTCCAGACATCAACTAATTTTGACTCAAGAGTAGCCCTATTGAAAATAACGGTGCCCTGGGTCCCTTTCCATTTTATTGTTTGAATGGTTTAAAAAAGTTCATTTCGCTGACCATTTTTGCCAAGCGCTTGGCGCTTGGCTGGGGTTCGTTTGCTTTTTAAAAACCGCACCATGTCACGAAGCAAACCAATCCCCCGGGGGGGTCTACTCTGAGCAGGAGTTCCTACTCGCGTCGGGTGCCACTCGCGACCCCCTGCAGCCCCTTCTCCTGGGGGGGCTGAGCGCCTTCTCCCCCCCCACTTCATCTCCACGCCCCCCCCCCCACATCCCCATCCCACGCTCCTCCTGGAACAAAGGACGCCTCGCCTCGCCTCGCCTCTTGGCACCGTGGCGCTCGTCTGGCTATAGATGGGGCTGTGGAGCCCCGGCTCACCCCTTTCTCCCAGCGCCTGCCCACAGGAGAGAAAGGGGGGAGGAGGAGGGAGGAGGAAGGAAGGAAGGAGCAGGCGAGGCAAAGAGGGAGGGAGGGAGGGAGGGATGTGCGCGCATCGCAAAGAGGTCCATGTCACCAGAGGTCTCTTGCGCTCCCTCTGAGAAGAAAGAGAAGCAGGAGGAAGGCAACGAGGAAATAGAGAGGAAGGAAGGAAGGAAGGAAGGAAGGAAGGAAGGAAGGAAGGAAGGAAGGAAGGAAGGAAGGAAGCAAGGGGGGGAGCCATTTATTTCCCCCCTCCTGCGAAACAGCCAGCCCAAACCTTCAGCTGCTTGCCTGTTTCCAGGAGACCAGCTTGGTTCTGATTTCTCTCTCTCCCTCTCCTTTCTTTCTTTCTTCTCCTCCCCCCCTCTTCCTCTCACCCACCCACCCCCGTCCTTCCCCCACCCCCTTTTTCCTGACGGCCACCCCCCCGAGGAATGATGAAAAAAACCAATTCTACCAAGCGGGTGAGTTTGCAGCCCGCTTTCTGAAGACCCCCCGAAAGCAGAGGGGTCATTGTCCAGTTTCTGTGAGATTGGCGTTGCGCGCGGTGGGGGGGGGGAGGCTGGGGTGTCAGAGTCTGCGTTTTTCTGGATTATTGGTTGTTATTTTGTTGCTGTTATTGTAAATATCGTTTCGATGCCCTTCGATTCGGCCCCCTTCCTCCAACAATTCAATTGCCTCCTATCTCTCTCCCCAGCCCCCCAATAGCTGGGTCTTTTAAACTGGTACAGAAGCTGGATTGTCAAGTGTTTATTATTAAAACTGTGGGTTGGGGGTTGTTGTTTTGTTTTGCTTTTTTGCATTAATTCTGGGAGTATTTGAAACAACAGAGAAACCCACCAACCCTCACAGAAACAACGCAGGGGTGCCTATTCTCCAGATTTCAGACTGTTTACCATGGTTGGAAAGGGGGGGGGGGAGAGAGATCCATTTGAAAACATCCAATTCTGTAGCCGTACATTTGTTCTTAGAAACGGGGCCTCATGCGAATGTTATCATTATTAGGTCCGTTAATATTATGTTGTTATGCTCCGCGTTTTCAAAGGGTGAGAAAGCAGAGGAAAACACAAAAAATGTGATGATGATGATTATTTTTTAAAGAAAAAAAGGTGAAACGCAGAGTGGGCTGGGGAACAGATTGACACAGTCTGTTTTCTTACATAATGGATGTGGAGGCGGTTTGGGGTGGTGGTGGGGTGCCAGAGGGTTTTTAAAAAATTGTTTATTGATTTGTGCATCATCATCATCTCTCTCTCTCTCTCACACACACACACACACAGAGAGACAGTTAGAATTGGGATTGTTAAGTTAGTTAGTTAGTTTTTAAAAAAGAAAAAATAACTGCACACTTGCAAGGGAGGACCGTGGCTCAGAAAAGATTGCCAGCGGACTCTGCAGCGAGAGAGGGGCCCTATCCTGCAGTCTCCGGGAAGGAGAGATGCAGGTTGGAGAGGTTTGAAATAAAGCCGTTCCTGACAGTTTCCAATTCTCTCTTTCTCTCTCTCTGGCTCCTCTTTCCAGGGTCACCAGGATGGGAACCAGCAACCCACTCTGCTGGAGAAGGTGGGCTGGGTCCGGAAATTCTGCGGGAGAGGCATTTTCCGGGAGATCTGGAAAAACCGCTACGTGGTTCTGAAAGGGGATCAGCTGTACATCTCGGAGAAGGAGGTAGGGTCTCTCTCTCTCTCTCTCTCTGTTGGAATCTCCTTGGAAGGCAGCCCTGCTCCCCCACCCCCGAGAGATGTGGCAACCGTTTCCCACGCCCCCCACCCTCATAGCCGGAGCTCCAAAACAGGAAATTGGGGGGGGGGAGAGGGAGGAGAGACCACTGTCTGGGGGCCTTGCCTGAGACCTAGATTTTGCAAGTGGGAAGGGGGCAGCATTTTTTAAAGTCCGTGGAAGCGTGGCAGGCGCTAAAGGGTTGCCCCCGAAGGACACGGGCCCAGGGCCTTTGGGGAAATGTGGCGGCTCGGTCCCAGGATGTGGGGGTCAAAGGTGCTTAATGTTGAGAGGGCTCAGTTGCTTGCCAGCAGCAGCAAGCAAGCAAAGGAGCCAACTCCTAGGGGCCAAGATCCCTTTGCCCCCCCCCATAAACATTTGAGGGGGCTCGCCCCCCTTCTAAGTGGATGGGCATTGCCATTCAAATGGTGTGCATGCGACGTGTCTTGGAATCGATTATGTGGGGCTTAGCTGGGGCCTCCAATATTCTATTCAAGTTGGCACCCCTGGTGGCAGGGAAAGGGCTTCGAAACCCTTTGGTGTCTTCACAGCTTTGGAGAGCGGGGATGGGTGGCCTCTTGGCCGAGGGACCCAGCACCCGCTTTTCACACAGAAGGTCCCGGGTTCATTCCCGGCATCTCCAGGTTGGGCTGGAAAGGTCCGAAACCTGGGAGAGGTGCTGCCTGTCAGTGCAGACAATATTGAGCTTAATGGACCCAGATGGTCAGCGTAAAACAGCTTAGAGAGGGCCACAGCTGAGGCCGGGAACATTTGACCTCCATGCAGAAGGTCGCAGGTTCAATCCCCAACGTCTCCAGGTAGGGCTACAAAAGACCCCCACCTCAAACCCTGGAGCTGCCGGTCAGAGTAGACAATACTGGGATAGAGGGACCAATGGCCTCACTTGTATTAGGGTGGCTTTTTAGGTTCTTCTATTAACCAGCCCTTTATTCTGATCCACGAGGACTAGCCCCCTGCTTTCTTCTTAGAGAAGAAATGCAGGAGGTCCCAGACTCAGTCCCCAGTGGTGTGCCCAGGAAGAGAGCCGCTGCCTGTCCGTGTGGACAGTACTGAGCTAGACAGACTGACGGCCTGACTTCTAGAACGGCAAGTTCCTGCCTTATACGCTAGTCCTTCCTTTGTGCTCATGAGGACTGGAATCTTGCTTTGATTTAAAGGGAAGGCCGGTGGCTCCACAGCTCAGCACCTGCTGCGCATTCCTGTGATGGTGCTCCCCTGGCTACTGGGCCAGAGCAAAGGGTGCCATTATGGGGTTTCCATCCCGGGTGTCAGAAACGCTGTTTGCTTGGGGAGTTGCTCTGCATTCCATGAGCTGGAAGAGGTTATGGGTGGCGAAGGCTCTAGGCTCTGGCAGCATCTCTGGGTAGGGATGGGAGAGACACCCCCCTCCCCACCTGAGGCCCTGGAGAGTTGCTGCCGGTCAGTGTAGACAATACTGAGCCAGATGGACCAGAGGTCTGACAGCTTCCCGTGTTTCTGTGTAGAGGACAGGGGCCTCTGTCTCACCTGTCCCTCTCCCCCAGTTCTGCATTGTCAGCCATCCTCTCCTGGGGCAGGCTGAAAATTTGCATCTCGACTTTGAGGCTTGCTTCCTCCTGCCACATCCTTTTCTGCTTGCCAGGCCGGCTGTGAGACAAAGGGCAGGTTAAATGCAAAGATCGTGTGACCCATCGCAGGCCCCCTAAGTGGAAATCTCTCCCTTAGCCTTGTTAAAACCTTCATCCTTTGCTGACTATTAACCTGAGCGAGCTTTAACTTGGCTGCATTGCCGTCGATGTGCCTGACACTCTTACCTGTGCCCTCTTATTTCCACCACTGCCGTGACCCATTTGCAAAATAAAAAAATCCTAGGGCTAGCTAAAGAAATTATTTCATAAAATTTATGCACCGCTTGATTGCGGGAGGAAACATGAAATGAACTGGCAACAGTTTAAGACTTTCGAAAAGTTAAAATAGCAATAGAGTAAAAACAGGCGCCGGCAAGATACTGTTTTAGATTCTTTGTCTAATCAAAAATGCTTTCAGCAGATGTGTGCAAAAAAGGCCTGCTATCAATAGGCCGGGAGTTCCATAGGGCATGTCCTTATTCATTATTTCCAAAGAAATTGCTTGGAAGTTGCACCCCAAGCTCCTAGTTTTCAGGTGGACAGGAAATGGCAGCAATTTCTCGGTGGCGAGAGACAAAAAAAGCACTTTGCACGCAGCTGGAGACTACAGGGGGGTCTCGTTTCTATTAAGAGGTGATGTGGTTTAAACCTATTTTGCACATCCGGCCTTCTGGCCTGACTCTTCCTGACCCTCGGTTTGTCATAGCAGCAGGAAGCCTAACTTTTATGCATTTGTTGAGGACTGTTCTTCTTTCTTTTTTCACTTTGAGGTGTGTGGTGTTTCTTTTGTAGCATCGTGCAGGGCAGATGGTGCTTTTCACTTGTGCGAAAAGGTCGGGTCCCTGCCCCAATCAGCTTGCATTCAGAATTAAGAGGTCGGGGTTAAGATGCGCAGGATAGCAGCGAGAGAAGAACTTGGGGAGGGGGAGGGGGACTGCGAATGGATGTAAACAGACACCAGGTCACCTGGGGGGGGGGTTGAAGCCTTAAAGCAGGGAGAGTTCCAAGTCCCCAGAGATTTCTGCGGAAAGATTTCTGCAGTCCACATGGGTTGCAAAAAAGGTTTGAAATTAGCCCTGTATGAGGACCTGTTTTATAAATCTGCTTTCCTCACCCTTGTGGTCAGATAGGATTTGTTCCTCAGGAAGTGAAATGTTTGGGGTGGGTGGGGAGTAAATGTTGCACCCCTTTGCACCATCATGCCAGCGTCTACCGTATTCCTGGCTTTACGCAATCTTGGGAAGGGAAGGAAACGGCAGGTTTGCGTTTCCCCGTCCTCATTTCCCAAGACAAACAGAACAGTGGACTGCCCTTAAGGCAGGGCTGAGGAATCTAGCAACCTTCATAGAGTCGGAAAGGACCCCCAAAGGTCATCCAGTCCCACCCCCAGGAATGCAATTCAGATTTTTCTGGACCCTGACTCCTGTCCATTGGTTATTCAGAATCATTGCTGCCACCCGTTGTGGGGGCAAAGCGTAGCCATTGACAGAGCCCTCCGTTCCTCCACGAATCTGTGTCTAATCCTCTTTTAAAGCCATCCTAGCTGGTGGCCATCACTGCATCCTGTGGCAGTGAGTTCCACAGTTTAACTGAAAAAGGACTTGGTTTTGCCTGTCCTGAACCAACCTCGTCAGGTCCCCACAAATCCCAGCGTTATGGGAGAGGGAAGGGAAACTTTTCTCAGCATAACCTGGTCCACTTCGATCATGTCTCCGCTTACTCACTTTTCCTGTAAGCTGAAAAGTCCCCAAAAGGCTTTTCGTGGGAAGAGGCTTCTCAGAAACAGGCTTTCGGAAGAGCGGGCGTTTTAATTACCATGAAACTGACCGGGCGCTTTGGTGGCAGGAAACTAAGGTATTAGAAATGCAGAGAGGTGATTAGGCAGAGAGGCAGAGAACGGAGGCGATCTGGTTACGGAGATAGGCGAGGGACACCTGATCTCCAGGGTGGGTGGGTGGGTGGGTGGCTCACTCGATGGGTAGGCAGGCGCAGGTGGGGGGGTGAAGGGCTTGGAGGAATGGGCTCGTTCAGGATCCGCTGTGCCTTAAGGCCGCATAGCACACTGTGCAATTTAAAGGCACCCCGGCACCACCAAAGACTCCTGGGAACTGTAGTTTACCCTTCATGGAGCTACATTTCCCAGCAACCTTCACAAACTGCAGCTGCCAGGATTCTTGGCGGCGGGGGGGGGGATATTTGCTATCATAGAATTGGAAGGGACCTCCAAGGGTCATCTAGATTCTAGATCAACCTCCTGCAATGCCCTCAAGAATCCCTGGCAGACGGGCATCCAAATTCTTATAAACCTCCCACGAAGGAGAGTCCATCGAGGGTGGGAGAGAGTGGTGACTGGAAGTTAGAGGGTGTGGGGCCAGGATAGTGGTGACTAGGAGAGATTGAGCTGGAATTATTGTTATTCCACTGAATGAAGATATGATATTGTAAAGAAAGGAAATACTGAAACCGATGTGTTATATTAAAAAGAAAGTCTTGTTCTTGTTGTGCAAAGAAATGTCGTCGACAGTTTGATCCAGCAAGGCGGCCGGGCTCAAAAGGTGGTGAACTTGAAGAAAGGGACACTAGGACTTACAGGGTGATAAGTCAGGTCCTCGAGTTACACAAAAGAGGGGTGAAGGGACGAGAAGCTCAGGAGTGCCACATGGTTGCCCTGTGTGCTAAGGTAACAATAACAGGGAGGGACCCTAAGTGAGGGAAGCCCTGGACTTAAGGCAAAAAGGAGCTTTATTCCCAGTAACCCAGAGCTAAGCCTGTAACTGGCCATGATAGCTGGATAGGTGTACCCTTGTTGTTAAAAGACCTTAAGTGGAAGGGAAGATTGCTATTTTAGGCGGACCTCGAAGTACTGGTGGGGCGGGAGTTTAAGAAAGTCCCGCTCTTCAACACAGAGAAATAAAAAGCAACAGGGGGGAATCTGAGAGTCAGAGGAGGGGTCCGTCTTCCACCCTCGAACAGCTCTTACCATCAGAAACGGTTACCTAATGTGTTTTGTTGGGATCTCCTTTCTTGTAATTTGAATCGGTTGGTTCGGGTTCTACCCTTCTTCAGAGCAGGAGAAAACAAGCTTTCTCCACCCCCTGAGTGTCAGCTTTGATATTTGAAGACAGCCGCCATATCTCCTCTCAGTCTCCTATTATCCGGGCTAAACACCCCCAACTCCCTCAACCATCCCTCATCTGGCTTGGTTAATAATAATAATAATAATAATAATAATAATAATAATAATAATATTTTTTATTGGCTCAGGCCAGCTACCACCAAATATATAATACATTAAAAAGACAAAATCAAACGATTAGTTTAAAATACAATTCGAATCACATTTAAATTTAAAGTGGGAACCCACAAATCATAACCGTAGGGGTATGGAATTAAAAGTGCACCCGGCCCGGCCATTCATGCTGGTCCCATATGGGCCGACAGAAATAGCCAAAGAGGCCACTTATATACAGTGTCCCATAGAAAGAAAGGGGTCAGTCTGGGCTCCGACCAAAGGCCTGGCGGAACAGCTCTGTCTTGCAGGCCCTGCAGAAAGATGTCAAATCCTGCTGGGCCCTGGTTTCTTGTGACAGAGCGTTCCACCAGACCGGGGCCAGGGCTGAAAAGGCCCTGGCCCTGGTCGAGGCCAGTCTAACCTCCTTGAGGCCCAGGATCTCCAAAGTATTATTGTTTGTGGACCGTAAGGTCCTCCACGGGGCGTACCAGGAGAGGCGGTCCTGTAAGGCAGATAAGAATTGCGGAAGTCAAGTTTTGTGGTGCCAGTAGGCAGGCCAACCGATGTTCTCTTCCAGTCACTGAGCTGCCATCTTTTACACCTGATTTTTTTGGGGGGGCATCTCTAGGAGCCTTCTTGTACTGAATGCAACACCACTGGTCCATCAAGCTTAGTAGTGCCTACACTGGCTGGCAGCAGTCACTCTCCCAGGGTTCCAGGAAGGGCGTATCTCCCAGCCTTTCAGGAACTCGGGACCTTCTGCATGCAAAGCCAGTTTTCCGTTCCCATTATGAGTGGAATGTTTCATTTTTAAAATCATACCTTAAATCGAAATCCACAAGGTGTTTGTGGGTTCTTGATGGACTGGTCTGAGCTGAAGGATCCAGACTGAGCTGGCAGGGTGTTCCCCATCTATCGACGGGGGAATATTGAGTCCTGAAGTTCTTTCAGGAGGCCTTGACTGGGAGGGACCTGGCCAAACAGGGTTTGCGAGATAACCTCAGGTTAGGCGTCCCTTGCTGCCTGGGCCTGAGCGTTCCAGGAGGTTGGACTCTGGGTCCCTTCCAACTCTAAAAAAGTCAACGATTCTCTGGCCGCCTCTCTCTGTCGCTGGCTCTCCAAGAGCAGTCATGGTGTGCAGCCTCCTTTGCGGATTCTGAGCGTCCTCTCATCCTCCCATGGTGCAGGCTGTAAACAAGGCTGGGTGTTCTCCATGCTAAAAATATTTCCGAAATCATTTGCCCAGGCAACCCAGATCCTTGCACTAAGAAAAGCTGGATCTCTCACCCTGCGTGAGTCATTCACACGAAGCAACTTCACGTGGTTGGTGATATTTTTTTCTTAATTCCTTCTGCTACGAAACTCTCTTTCTGGTTAGCTCAGTCCATAGAGCCTCTTAATCACAGGGTTGTGGGTTCGAGCCCCACGTTGGGCAAAAAGATTCCTGCAGTACAGTGGGTTGGACTAGATGAGCTTTTGAGGTCCTCCCAGCCCTGTGATTCTTTGTCTTCTGAGATTATGCCAGGCACTGCCGGAATATTGTAAAAGTCTACCTCTGAATCCCTAAGGGTTAGAAAACTACTCTTTTTATTTCTGCCCTCTCCCACTTAAAAAGAAAAAAGAAAGGAAAGGAAAGTGGAAGAACATACGAGCCTTGCTGGATCAGATGAAATATTTCTCCAGTCCAGCATCAAGGGGTGTCAATGGGAAGGGAACGAAGGCAACAGAGATAGACTGCCCCTGAACCTGGAGTTCCATTTAGACAGCAGGGCTAACAGCCATTCTTAGGACTCCTTTCCCTGCCCCCAATGAATTTGTCTGATCTGATTTAAGAGCCATTTAAGCCAGCGGCCAATTGCAATACTGCAAATACAGCAAATTTCGTTCCGTTTGCAGGATGGTGAATTCCATTTATTTACGTATAGGTTATTGCAATTCTATCCCACCTTTCTTCTCTAGGGAGCTCAAGGTGCCATGCATGGCTCTCCCTCTGCTTATTCCCACAATAACCCTTGTGAGGGAGGCTAGGCTGAGAAGGAGGGACTGGTCCCCAAGTTCACCCCAGATGACCTCCATGGCTGAGTGGCAGGATTTGAACCCTGGTCTCTCCCAGGTCCTAGTCTGACACTCTAACCACTGCACAACACTGCCCCTTTATACCCACCACCAACTTCTAGTTGATTGGAAGGAGAGGCAGCAGATTGGCACATAATTCACTTTAACCAAGATCATAGACTTGAAAGGCAGCCTGTTTCTTTTTTCCCTTTGGCCCTGAAAGCCCCCACCCCAACCCTCCAAAATCGAGGCCTCAGCTTGACATGTCCTCAAAATGCTGCATATTGTTTTCTGGGCGTGGTGGGGGGGGGTGGAGAGAGAGAGAGCGTTGATCCTTGCCCGCCACCCGACTTCACCTCTTGTAATTAATTCCGATACCGTGCTAAAATGCATTTGATATGAGCCTTGGAGAAGGTGCGCAAATCGATGCCCCTGGAGAGCGAAAGTCTATGTTTATTGATGTGTGTGAAAGAGAGCGGGGGGGGGGGCACTTCCAGCCATGGCCTCCGCTGCTCCTGGGGTGGAGGGGCGGAAACACACACACACACACACACACACACACACACACACACACACACACACACACACCCCTCCAAGACGGAAGGATGTCAGATCCCTGCAGGCATGCACAAGCTTTTTGCTTTAAATTTTAATCTAACGTTAAAACTATTCCATCCGTTTACTTAATGCACTAGCTCTTAGCAGATTTCCCCGGCGTTAAATTTGGAGCATCACTGCCGGTCGGTGTGGGCGATACTGACCCTGATGGACCCGTAGTCTTGACTCTGCAGAAGGTGGCGTCTTAGGTTCTTGTTCAAACCAGCCGCTCATTCACAAGCCATTCTGGCAAGTCAGTGGCTTTCCGGTTAATGACTGATGGTAACAATGACCACGAGGACTAAAATCTTACTTAATTTTTTTTTAATAAGGGCTGTAGCTCTGCAGTCCTGGGTTCAATCCCCAAAAGCATCTCCAGATCGGGCTAGATGGACCAATAGTATCTGGTTCAGCTTCCGATGTCCCATTTACAGATCTGGAAAGAGCACGGATGAGTTGGGGAAATCTCTGTGAATTTGTCTAATCCAAAGCCATCCAAGTTGGTGGCCACTGCTGTCTCCTGTGGCAGGGAGTTCCGCAGTTTCAACTGTGTAAAGAAGTCCTTTTTATCTGTCCTGAATCTTCCAACTTTTAGTTTCACTGGACATCCCTGAATTCCACTGTTAGGAGAGAGGGTAGAAAACTATTCTCTGTCTACTCTCTCCATGATATGCATGATTTTATAAACTTCTATCATTTCGGCTCTTACTCCCCGATTCCCTAAACTAAGAACTACCAAACTCCGCAACATTTTGTCATAGGGGAGTCTCTCCATCTCCTTGATCACTTGGGATCACTTTTCTGAACCTTTTCCAGCTCTTCAGTACCCTTTCTGAGGTGAGGCGACCGGAACGGTGCACAATATTCCAAATTCGGCCGCACCGCCGATCGTTATCGCCACATTACGATATTGGCAATTTCCATTCCTTTCCTCGTGACCCCGAACCTTCCCCAAGGACTCTCTCTCCTCTGCTTCCCAACAAACTGCTCCGATTGCCAGCTCATAGGCATAGATTTTTGTGCTGCGATAGCCCAGGCGAGCTACCCGTGCGCCCATGACATGCCCTTCCCCTTCCCCCAAATTGATTTGCGAGAGTTGAGCATAAGCTGTGTTAGGTCAACTTGACGTGAGCGGCAATCAATATCGCCGTCCGTCCGTTCTGCAATGGAGAAAATTGCATTTATTTGCAACTCCCTAGCTAGAATGAACATGGAGTTCCATTAAGCTGCCTCTGAGCTTCCCCCCGGCCCATCCTTGGCTCTCTTTTTTCTCCCAAATCCCTGTGGTTTTGGAGGGTGTTGGGAGCGGATGTTCCCTCGTGGTGCGGACACACTTGTTTTGGGACAGGCATCCCCAAACTTTGGCCCTCCAGATGCTTTGGACTACAATTCCCATCTTCCCCGACCACTGGTCCTGTTAGCTAGGGATCATGGGAGTTGTAGGCCAAAACATCTGGAGGGCCGCAGTTTGGGGGTGCCTGTTTTGGGACGCCTCCCACTGGTCAGACGGGCCTTGCTAGCTTTAGAAAGCCAAGCATGGGGCAACTAAAGAACTGGGAAAGGAAAAGAAAAGGACAAGCCAAATGATCAAGGGGATAGAAAGAGGCAAGGTTGCAGCAGTTGCGATTTTTGTAGCTTAGAGAAAAGGCAAATACAGTGGTGCCTCGCTAGACGAATGCCCTGTATGACGAATTTTTCACGTAACGAAGAGATTTCTCGAGCGGAGGTTGCCTCGCTAGATGAATTTGTTTTGTGAAAAATTCATCTAGCGAATCATGGTTTCCCATAGGAATGCATTGAAATTCAATTAATGCGTTCCTATGGGCAAAAAATAAAATAAAAATTCAATGCATTCCTATGGGATTCGCTAGATTAATTTTTCGCAAAACGAATTGACTCACAGAACGAATTAAATTCGTCTTGCAAGGCACTACTGTAAGAGGCAACATGTTTATAAAATTCTGCCTGGCATGGAGAAATCAGACACAGAAGAGTTTTCCTCCCTCTCTCGTAACACTAGAACTTGTGGACATCTAAGGAAGCTGAATGTTGGGAGATTCAGGGTCGACTTGCATGATTCATGCAGAATTAAACTTTGGAACTTCCGTCCGCAGGAGGCTGTAATAGAGGATTAGACAAATTGATGGAGAAGTGAGCTACTAACTTGGCATTAGACTGAGATCTGGCTGGTACGCTGTTGTTGTTTTCTCTCCTGTGCCCAGCGAATGTGTCTCCTAGGATCCTAGGAAGGAAAGGGGAGCCTGACCACCGGATTCAAGCCCAGTGTGGGTCCACGCTCTTCTGTGCCGGGGTTTAATTCCTTTTTGGCTAATCTCTTCTCTGGGGACAAAAAGCTTTAGGAGCGAAGGCGGTGGTTTTATTTCACGTGTCGCAAATCCTGCGTTGACTGTGGGTCTCGAGCGGCTTAAAGTGAGCTATCCTGCCTTGCACACAGCAGAGATTCTGGCCCTGTTAAAAATAGACGGCGCTCATCCTCCCCCCTCCCCCTTGACTTTCCCCCCTGCTCGCTTCTAAAATGCACCAGATAAGAGTGCGGCGATGTTGGTTTTCCTTCTGCTAAACCAGTGTTTCTCAACCTTTTTTGGGCCACGGCACACTTGTTCCGTGAAAAAAATCACGAGGCACACCACCATTAAAAAAGTTAAAAAATTTAACTCTGTGCCGCCCTATATTATAATTATGACTGTAAGAAACACTTGCCAAATATTGCTTTCCGGCGGGTGAGTGTTGTGTATTGGCGGCCGCCAGGCTCGTTTGCACTGAGCTTTGGGAAAGAGGAGGAGAAATATTGCTTTCCGGCGGGTCAGTGCTGACTATTGGCGGCCGCCAGGCACGTGACAATGCAAATCGCCCTTCTCGTCGCGGCATACCAGCCAGCGTCTCGCGGCACACTAGTGTGCCGCGGAACAGCGGTTGAGAAACGCTGTGCTAAACTGCAGGCATGCTCATCCTTCCTCAAAGCTGACTTTTGCAGATGGATTCAACATATCCGTGTCGTTTTTAATTTCGTGTTTTGCTTTTGTGGCTTTTCGGACACCCCGCCCCACGATATTTTCGAGTGCTGGACGGTTTAAAACAAAGAAGTATCTTCCATATGTACACGTCCATAGGAATGCAGAAAACCTGCACCTTAGGTGCAGTCCAGTTAGAGCAGGCATGTCCAATGTCCGTTTAATCGATTTAATCCGGCCTCCCCGCGGCAGTATATGTCCTGGGGTAAAATCCAAAAAGAACCTCAACAACTCTGGGGTAAAATTATAAAAAAATCTCAACAACTTCAATCCTAAAAAAAAAAATAGAGTTTCAACTGTACACTGTGAACGCGAGCTGGCGAGGATCAGAGGCGAGTGGAAGCTGCAGACCTGGTGCAAAAAGAGCTCTCAAGTTCTTGTGCGAAGTTGGGTTGCCCAGCAACCTCTCGTGGGAGCATCCCCACCACCAGAGGTGGATTTAAGGGAGCGCAACCGATTTGGTTGCACTGGGCACAGAGCCTTGGGGACGTTGCAGGGGATACCACAACTGTGATTTAGAATGGGGCGCAAAAGGCAGGGGCGCAAAAGGCGGGGGCACCGAAGTTTGGCATCGCACTGGGCGCTGCTGAAATTTGAGACCAGCAAGGTTTGCCACTGTAGCTGCTCCCAGAGCTACCGCACCCCTGGCAAAAAGGTGCCCCACTCAGGGGGTGCCCCGGAAGTGACTTGGCTAGAAAGACCAAAACTTGGAAGCTTAAAATCTCTTTTTGCACTGGGTCTACTTAGACTCGCAGGGGTCAGCAAACATTTTCAGCAGGGGGGCGGTCCACTGTCCCTCAGACCTTGTGCGGGGCCGGACTATATTTTTTGGGGGGAAATGAACAAATTCCTATGCCCCACAAATAATCCAGAGATGCATTTTAAATAAAAGGACACATTCTACTCATGTAAAAACACGCTGATTCCCAGACAGTCTGCGGGCTGGATTTAGAAGGCGATTGGGCCGGATCTGGCCCCCGGGCCCTAGTTTGCTTACCCATGGTTTAGAGCAGGCATCCCCAAACTGCGGCTGTCCAGATGTTTTGGCCTACAACTCCCTTGATCCCTAGCTAACAGGACCAGTGGTCGGGGAAGATGGGAATTGTAGTCCAAAACATCTGGAGGGCCGAGGTTTGGGGATGCCTGGCTTAGCGTTTCTAGCTCCCTCTCACATCTGAGCCCACCGCACACAGGCTCCAGTATAGTAAGGCTACCAGATTTTTTTCAGTGAATCCGGGGACACTTTTCAACTTCAATTGATTTTGTATGGGGACTGATTTGTAAATCCGGGGACTGTTCCCGGGAAACAGGAACGTCTGATAACCTTACATAGCTGGCTAGCCGTGGGGCAACTCCAAAGGGAATTCTGGCTGTACAGTCATACCTTGGGTTACAGCCGCTTCAGGTTGCGTCTTCTCGGGTTGCGCTCCACGCCAAACCCGGAAGTACCGGAACGGGTTACTTCCGGGTTTCGATGTATGCACAGAAGCGCTGAATCACGCTTTGCGCATGCGCAGAAGCGCCGAATCATGACCCGCGTGTGTGCAGACGCGGGTTGCAAATGCTGCGGGTTGCGAGCATGCCTCCCGCACGGATCCCGTTCACAACCCGAGCGTCCACTGTACCTGGATGTTGCCTCTGTGCGTAACCTTTGGGACCAAACCCAAGTTGCCTGCGAATGCGCTTTCAGGCATGGCCCCATCTTGGGGTGGGGGCAGATGTGGGGTGGCACTGAGGCCAGCAGGGTGGGTCTGGGATCCGACCTGCAGGGGGTCGTCCATTAGGAAGGCTCTTCTTCCGGAAATAACTCTTTCCTGCAACTTCTATTTGTTCCATTGGGAAGTGTCCAGTAAATGAACCCCACATTCTGGTTAGTGGGGGGTCATTTGCAGTCAGTGCCCCAAACACTACTATTAGTAGTAGTAGTAGTAGTAGTAGTCATTTGCACTTTTAAAAGCAGCTGCACGCATGGTTAACTTATGGGATTTGCTGCCACAAGAGGCGTCGCCAAAGGTGGTAGCGCTTTCGCCATATCGCTTCTAAATAACCGGGAAATGCTTTTCCACCTGTAAAACCTGGAAACTTCATTTATTTATTTTAAGGAAATGTTTGTCCAGCTGGCCTGGCGGTTGTACTTTTTGCAACGACAGTGTATCCTGCAGAAATCTGCAGGTGTGGCTTCTCCAGCTATGGAGATAAACATAACGCTTTCCAATTAATAATAAATAATAATAAAAATTTATTTATACCCCGCCCTTCCCGGTTTAAAAACCAGGCTCAGGGCGGCTAACTGCAAATATAAAACATTGATTAAAATGCGACTTTAAAACCGCATAGAATACAACATAAAATGCAGCATCAATATCAACAAAATTCAAAAATTCATTTTTTGGGGGGGGGGAACAAAAAACTCCAGTCAGTAGACATCGAACGATCACCAGGGCTCACTGGCCAAGTTGGTCCTACGAGGGCCAGCAAGGAGACCAGGGAAGAATTTAAATGTGGGGTCCCAAAAGGGTTTCTTCATAGAAAAAGGAAAGGGAAAAGGGAATGGAGGATCAGGCTAATTCAGATTGAAGGCCAGGTGGAATAGCTCTGTCTTACAGGCCCTGCGGAAGGAGATCAAATCCTGCAGGGCCCTAGTCTCGTGGGACAGAGCATTCCACCAGGTCAGAGCCATCACTGAAAAGGCCTTGGCCCTGGTGGAGGATAGTCTGGCTTTAAGCAGCTGCTCATGACATAGCTGCAGTGGGAAGCTGAAAAGCTGGCAACCCTTTTTGGCTGGGGTCCCACCTAGTGAGCAGAGAGGGCTGTGAGCAGATGGAGGAGTCGCTCTGCCTCTTCATCCTGGGTGCAATCCTCTTACACCTGCCATCCAAACGGTGCAGTCAACTGTTGAACTGCAGTGGGGACCAGGAGCCTTAGCCTCCCTGTGGGAACTACAGTTCCCAGGATGCTTTGTGACTGGGGCAGTCAGATGGCAGTGATTCCCATTCTAATCTGCATTCATCACAATCAACGCTGTTTTCATTCTGCTGCATCTCGGTTTCCACCAAATGCTAACTTATTCTTCTTCCTAAATAAAAAAAATCTTTCCATAAGCTCATACCAATGACAAACTTAGTTGGTCTCTAAGGTGCTACTGGAAGGAATTTTTTTGTTTTTGTTTCAACTAGGGCAGACCAACACGGCTACCTACCTGTAACTTATTCTTCTTCCTGTCTGCTATCCAATGTAATCAACTTGATTATTTACGCAAGTTACAAATGCCATTTACGCAAGCTACTGATGTCATGACTCATGAATGCTGGATGCAATTTAAATGTGGGGTGGCAGCAACCATAATCAATTACGTTTTGTCTGTGGACTGAAAGCAGCAGCAGCAAATGCCAATCGATATTTGCTGGGTTGATTCCCATCATGGAGACGGGACAAATAAGTCAACATTGGTCATTTTGCTTCCGTCAGAATCCTCCAATGTGTGATTTCGTTGCATTAAGCCGGGTTAGTTGAGGGTTTGTAATAATAATAATAATAATAATAATAATAATAATAATAATAATTTATTATTTATACCCCGCCCATCTGGCTGGGTTTCCCCAGCCACTCTGGGCGGCTTCCAACAGAAAAATAAAACACAGTAATCTATTAAACATTAAAAGCCTCCCTAAACAGGGCTGCCTTCAGATGTCTTCTAAAAGTCTGGTAGTTGTTTTTCTCTTTGACATCTGGTGGGAGGGCGTTCCACGGGGCGGGCGCCACTACCGAGAAGGCCCTCTGCCTGGTTCCCTGCAACTTGGCTTCTCGCAATGAGGGAACCACCAGAAGGCCCTCGGTGCTGGACCTCAGTGTCCGGGCAAAACTATGGAGGTGGAGACGCTCCTTCAGGTATACTGGACCGAGGCCATTTAGGGCTTTGAAGGTCAGCACCAACACTTTGAATTGTGCTCGGAAACGTACTGGGAGACAGAACCAGCAATCAATCGCAAATCAAAGACTCTCACTGAACTCATGTCCCTCTGTGTATGTGTTTGTTATTCCCTGCCTGCAGGTAAAAGACGAGAAGAACATTCAGGAAGTGTTTGACTTGAACGATTATGAGAAATGCGAAGAGCTCAGGAAATCAAAAAGCAGGAGCAAAAAGAACTACAGCAAGTTCTCGCTCGCCCACTCCAAGCAGCCTGGGAACACAGTAGGTCTTCCCTATCGCCCCCACCCAGAGGGATTCCTGGCTCCTGGTTAAACTATGGAACTCCCTCCTGCAAGATGTGGCAGGAAACGGATGGTCCTTCCAGCATCCTTGGACTCCGACTTCCATCAGCCCCCAGCCAAGGTGGCCAATGGTCCATCAGCCAGTCTCTTTATTACAGTCAGTGGCCAGTATTTTAAAATCTATAAAATAGTACCAGACAAAACAAGACAGAGAGCCATAACAATACGATGACTAATAACTGAAGCATACTATAGAATGACAGGCACAGAAAATAAAGCCGCTAAGTTCGTGAAAATTAATCCCCGGTGAGTTTTACTTGCTGCAGCACAATATTTAGCTCCCAGCTTAGAAGAGATGGATGCATCCCGATCTGAGAGGAGTTTTAAAATGCATAAAATTCACCCGATCGCCCTGGGAGTTCCCGTAAAAAGGAGCTTCCAATAAAAATCCTGCGTGAATCACAATAAAAGAGCGACGCATAAGAAGAGTTGCTTCCACCTCTCCAGATTTGCCTAGGGAGTTTGTGTTGACAATGGGGGATTATAATTTTTTTTGCAGCCTCCCCTCCTGTAGACCAACCAGGATGCCCAGTGGCAGCAGTTAGGGGAATTGGATTCCAGTGGCACCTTGAGTCTTTGCAGACTCCCCAGCCCTGGGATAGTAACGGCACCCTAGGAAACCAGGACTTTGTCACTGCTCAGAAGCTATAGAGCCACGAGTGAAGAATGGGTCTTCTCAGCTTGCATCTCCTTTCATGGGAGACAAGGGAGGGATGTAATAAAGCAAGGTTTAAGTGATCCTCTCTCAGACACCTTAGCTTTAACCATGGTTTTGCCGCCTTATTTGTTTTAGTTTACGAATTCGTGCCCCGCCTGGCCAAAAAGGCTCCAGGAAAGGAGAAAATCAAAACTCAGGCACTCAGATTTCCAAACAGTTGTCCTGATGGAAGAGGCCTTCTGCTTCCCACCTCTCGTGATGGGATGGCTGCCCCCAGGAGGGGAAAGGAGGCCTGAGGGAACTAGTGGAGGGAGCTCTGCTTTCCAGAACCAGGCTGTCACCTGGGTGCTCCAAAAAAGCAACTGAGTTGTAAGCGGGTTTTGTATTTCCATGCACTGTTAGGGATTCTGTCTTCCACTAAGAAGCTGTTAGGGGCTGGTGCATCTGACGTAGATGGACGCCATCTTCCTTTGCCTCAGGATGGGTTTGTTGACAGCATGGCATTCGCAGGACGACTGGCAGCTGATGTGCCTTCCTTCTCTCCTAGGCACCTAACCTTGTCTTCCTGGCTGTGAGTCCCGAAGAAAAGGAGTCCTGGATCAATGCTCTCAACTCTGCGATAACTCGCGCCAAGAACCGCATCTTGGACGAGGCAAGTAACCTTTGGGGAATGAGGTGTTCAGGGGCAGAGAATCTGCTTCGTGTGAAGAAGGTCCCGAGTTCAGGCCAATACTCTGACCTGGAGCAAGGCATGTTCCTATTTAAACCAGCCCTTTGGTTCAGAATCATGAGGACTAGAGTCTTTATTTTTAAGCGGAGGACCATAGCTCAGTGGCAGAGAGCCTGTTATGCATGTAGGAGATCTCAGGTTTGATCCTTGATGGAATCAATCTCCACCTAGGGTTTGGAATGTCCCCCGTTTACGAAACCCTGGAGAGCTGCTGCCAGTTAGTGTTGACAATACTGAGCCAGGTGGACCCCAATCGTCTGACTCTGCATAAGGCAGCTTGCTCTGTTCCTACAATGTGGGTCTTGTGCCCCCCAACCTGTTCAAGGGGTTCCCCTTTGAATGTTGCCTTGGAGTTGTTTTTATGAGCAAAGCAATTAGTAGATCAATAATCTACTACAGTGGTACCTCTGGTTGCAAACAGGATCCGTTCCAGAGCTCTGGCCGCATCCCGAGGAATTTGCAACCGGAGGTGTCGCTTCTGCGCATGCGCACAGTGCAGTTTTGCGCATGTGTGCAGCGCGGTTTAGTGCTTCTGCGTATGCGCACGCAGCAAAACCCAGGAAAATACTTCCGGGTTTGCCGCGCTCGCATCCTGAAAGATGCGCAACCAGGGATGTGCATATCTAGAGGTACCACTGTATTTGCTTTGCTCGTAAAATTGTTGTTGTTGCTTAGTCGTTTAGTCATGTTCGACTCTTCGTGACCCCATGGACCAGAGCACGCCAGGCACTCCTGTCTTCCACTGCCTCCCGCAGTTTGGAAGATTACCTACTTACTTAATTGTTCCTCCTCCCAGGAACAATGAGAAATGGACATTGTTTGTATTCATTCATTCATTCAGAGCATTTCTACTCTTCTTTTCAGCCAAAAAAAGGCTCCCAGAGCGGCTTAACGTACAGTCAAAACAAGAGAGTTCCTTCCCGCACAATCTGAAAGCAAACAAAACCACAGCACGCAAGGGAAAATGGACTGGGAGGGAAGAGGAAAACATTGCGCTTATGGCAGGCTAAACAAAGGGGCCTCTGCTGGGTTGTAGTCTTCCACAGCAAAGCTTTTGAGACCCCCCTCCCCACTGCCTCCAAGATCCCTTTTGTTTCTTCACCGGTTGCCCCCCTTCTCTTTCCAGCCATCCTTCCACCCACTGTAACGTGAGCTTATATAAAGAGCTGCCTCTGCTCGGAGTTTTAAACAGTGCAATTGAATTAAGGAACCCCTTTTTTAAAAATAGGAAGGAAGAAAGAAGAACCGAGACTACAGTCTGCTGTCTCCGATATCGCCGGGGCCATCTGTCTCTCTTTTTTGATCACTCTGCCTTTGTGGGCTTGTGACTCATTCTGCATCTACAGAGCAGGGCAGAATCAAGAGTGCTGCTTCCTCGCTGCTAAATTTAGGGGAAGGCCAAGGGGCGGCCACAGTGAGAATTCCTTGCTTTTATTTAAAGGCCGGGTTGCGGTTCCGCCTTTTGGTCCATTATAATCCCCGGGGTCGGAGGCAGCGATGGTTCTGAATGCTGGTTGATGCGACCCCCAGGCGGAAGAGAGTGTTACTCTTGCGCTCAGATCCCACTTGCTGGTTTCCTGTTGGGGCATCTGGTTGGCCACTGGGAGGATAGGATGCTGGACTAAGTAGGCTCCCTTTGGCCTGAATCAGGAGCAGCAAGACCAAAGAAGAGATTTGTTCACATGGTGCATTGTTAAACTATGGGACAATGGCCACCTCCTTCCCTACAAGACCCTCTTGGGTGCTGAGATGGGCAGAGGGGACCCTCTTGGTTGTTGCAGAGGCTCAGGGGATGGGGGCCTTCCCTGTGGTGGCCCCTAAGCTGTGGAACACCCTCCCTGCAGAGATGTCCCTGGTACCTTCATTGGAGCACACACAGAAAATTTGTAGGAGGGCAAGAACTCTGGCCGCAGAGGTAAAATAGTGCGGGATTAATGGTTCAAATGATTCGAATTTTTCAAAAAGTCTCTTTGGAAAAAGTCTCTTTGGATAGATTTAGATTTATTTCTTGAGGTGAGGTTTATATGCCAGGACAGGGCCCTGTTTTGAAAATTCTTCTGGTATTTTCGAAACTACCAGTACACGTTGACTCTAAGAAGAATTTTCGAAACAG
The DNA here is from genome assembly GCF_963506605.1 of Zootoca vivipara. Classification (NCBI taxonomy): domain Eukaryota; kingdom Metazoa; phylum Chordata; class Lepidosauria; order Squamata; family Lacertidae; genus Zootoca; species Zootoca vivipara. Next base: position 37,636,899 of record NC_083292.1, read on the forward strand.
GGCCCTGTGTATAAACTTCACCTCAAGAAATAAATCTATCTAAAGAGACTTTTTCCAAAGAGACTTTTTGAAAAATGTGAATCATTTGAACCATTAATCCAGCACTATTTTACCTCTGCGGCCAGAGTTCTTGCCCTCCAACAGATTTTCTGTGTGTGGTACCTTCATTATACACCTTCCAGAGGATGCTAAAGATGTGGTTCTTGGCCCAAGTTTTTGGCACTCGGGGAGCATGTTTTTTAAAACCCACCTCATTTTGTGATTGTGAGTTATTTTAAACTGTTTTTAACATTGCGTTTTAATTGCTGTAACCCACTCTCAGACCTTAGGATATTATCATTGTCCTTAAATGTATTACCTCCAGCCTTGGCAATTGCTCTGGGGTTGGCTGCGCTAGGGCAGAGGTGGGGAACCTTAGGCCTGGGGGCCAAAGGTAGCCTTGCAAATTCTCCTCCCAGGCAGAGGTGTAACCAAGGTCCCCGGCGCCTTCAGCAAAGAGCTGTATCGCCGCTGCCCCGCGCTGAAAAATCACTTTACCGCAATAGCCACATTAGAAATGACTACATTTTACGCGACCCAACTGCTTTAAACGTCTGGAGCGAGGGCAGGGAGGAAGGGCAGAAAAAAACTGTACGTCCTTGTGCCACGGTGCGAGGAGGATGGGAAGCTTCTTCTGTGTTTGATCTCAGTGGCAATCTCCCCACACAAATGCATCATATGCCCCATAGTCCAATAGGTGGCTTTTGAGCCCCCGGTGGGGACCGGTTTCACCAACCCCTAGGTACCCCTCTGTGCCCAGGCCACACCCTTCACCAGCTCTGTTTTGCACCCCTGTTGAATGCTTTTTCTTGTCCTTGATCCCTGGTCATGCTGTCCGCTTGCCTGGATGGGTGACAGAGGGGGGGTTTGTGTGTAGAAACTAGCCCACTGTAGAAAAGAAAAAAGCTACATTCCCGTGTCTGTCTGGTTTCCCCACTGCCCTTGTCTACCACCAGAATGTGGTCCCTCAAGATAGCCGCCTGGAAGGGAAGATGGTCCTTGCCAGGGAATGTACTGCGCTAGGGTGTCAGAGTGCTTAGATCCACTTTGGATGCGCCGACTGACATTCCAGAACGGGCTCTGATCCCTCCGAGAAAATTCTGACTGACTGGAGGCGAGCCTTGGCCCAACAGGTTTTGCAGCAAGATGCTCAGCTTTGACCAAAGTGCGCTTGCACCTCCCGTTGGGCATGCTCCATGCCTGGAACATTGGCAGACAGCACACTTCTGAGCAGTGTGTGGATTTGCAGCCCTGCAAATTCTGGAGCCTCTGCCAGGCAGCAGTTGAGCCGTTTTCGACCCCGAAAGAGATTCCAGCTAATTGTTGCGAGTAATGAATACGCCACAGAGTTCCAGGCTAAGCTGACGGATCAGCCCCTTGCAGGGAGCCAAAATGAGAGGGATAAATTATTCACTGCGATCCACCGCACTGGCCTGTGACAAACTGACGGTGGGTGCGCTTGTGTTGCGTTTCAGGTGACCGTGGAGGAGGAGAGCTACCTTGCCCACCCGACTCGCGACAGGGCCAAGATCCAGCACTCCAGGCGGCCGCCAACCAGGGGGCATTTGATGGCTGTGGTACGTAAGGCAGGGAATCGGGTCCCTCACTTCCATTAACGGTGCACACTCAGAACTGGACATGGGATATGTATATGTGCAGTACAATATCATCTTATGCAAGGGTTCGGTTCCAAGGGTTCGATGCATGCATGGAAAGGCAGATATTCAAATCACCCCTGTGTGAGCATATCTAGGCTCCTAGAACCAGCACATTGTACAGGTCTCGCTCCCCAAGCAAGGCAGAGAGCTTAAAAGCTTCCCACACCAGGAAAACCCAGCATGGAAAAAGCTTTCAAGCTCTCTGCCTCGTTTGCCAGGCTTGGCCCGCTCGGCACACCGGCTCCAGGCTCCAGATGCTCACGCAAGATCTCACGGGAACTCAGACGGCCCCATGTGATCTCACGAGAGCATCCTGGAGCCCACGCACTGAGTGGGGCATGCCCAAGCAAGGCAGAGAGCTCAAACAGTCTTTTCACGCCAGGAAAATCCGGCTCAAAGAGAGCTTTCAGGCTCTCTGTGTCACTTGCTTTTAACTTGCAGAATTCAAACCAGCCGGACTTCAACCACTTATGTCTGAAACTGCGCAAATTAAGTGCGCATCAGATGACAATTGCTGGAAATCACGGGAGACGTGGTTGTGTTCAGGCCCTGGTTGTAGGTTTCCCATTGAGGCATCTGATTGGCCACTGTGAGAACAGGATGCTGGACTAGATGGGCCATTGGCCTGATCCAGCAGGCTCTGCTTATGTTTGTATTCGATCCCTGTTTTTGTGTGTGTGTCAGATGGCATAAGCCTGCATGTTTTGTTTTCTTATACGCATGCAAAAGACTGATTCATTGGGCATAGGAAGTAGCAACTATGGATCAGAGCCAAATTCTTCATTTCCATGGTTGGTATTGGGTTACCTGGCACAAAAAGAGCATTTAAGCTCTGTGCCTTGCTGCAGAAGGGTTATTTTGGCATGCCAGCTCTAGAAGACTAGGGGTGCTCGGATGGGGGCATCTCCAAGTTTCTGTCCATGTGTTTTTGTGTTTACGTGCCATCACAGGAACGTGATCCCTGCGTAAGATGCGACCGCATTGTTGTATCAGTGGGTTGATTCGTGACGCCTACAGGCACGATGCTCCAAAATAATTCTCAAAACATGTAGCCCTTATCTCTCTCTCTCTCTCTCTCTCTTCCTGCCCCACGACCTCTGTAGGCATCTACCTCAACGTCCGACGGAATGTTGACCCTCGATTTGATCCAGGAGGAGGACACTTCCCCAGAAGACCACGGCACCTGCGAGGAGAGCTTCCGGGTGGACCTGGACAAATCTGTGGCCCACCTCTCGGCCGGGCGGCGGCGTTCGGATTCTGAGAACGTGAAGCCAGCGGAGAAAAGCCAGACGAACAGCCTCCCGAGGCGGGAGGTGGAGTCTTGGGACAAGTTCTCTCAGCGCACCGACTCCTTTGAGAAGGGTACCATGTACACCCCGCAGGTTCCGAAGAAGCTCTCCCACCTGGAGAAAAACAAATGTGCCTCCATGGAGGAGATCTTGTCGTGCCGGGACTCTTCCTCGGCGCACCGGGCGGTGCTGAGGAAAGGGCTGGAGGAGCAGCTGGCCTCGGCCGGGCCAGAGCAGCTGGGCCGGATTCAGGAACTCGTGGCGTTGAAACTTGAAAAGACCCAGGAACTGCTGGCGGAGGTGAGGGGCTACGCCGAGGGGAAACGGAAGGCCAAGGACCCCACTTCTGCTGCCGCCACCATCGCCTCCTCTCCCGCCTCCTCCTCGTCTTCTTCCAAGTTGGACTCGGAGGCCATCTTGCAGGAGACGGAGCGGCTGCTCGGGGAGGCCTCGTCCAACTGGAGCCAGGCTCAGAAAGTGCTGCAGGAGGTGCAAGAACTGAGGGGCCTGTACAAGCAGCTCGAACTGCAGCTCTCAGACCCCAAATCCAAACAGAACGCGCAATCCCAGTACAGGAAAAGTATGATGTGAATGGAGGCCCGCTTTGGGCCCTCTTAGGCGGGAAGGACAGGGTGTTAGGGCGGGTAGGAAGAGGGTCAAAAGGGTTGGTATGTACCTTTTTATTACCACTATTATTATTTACAGTGTTTGATGCTGACGAAGGTGCCTGTTCTCATCCAATCCTAATTTCTCACCAGTTTGATTTGCTGCCCTTCTTTTGCCCCCATCAACCCACCCCCCTTTTTCCCTTCTCCAGCCCCAGACAAACACATTCCAATAAATCAGTTTGTATCCATGCTTTTAAATTTATTTTGGGGGGCTTTGTTTTCCTCAGCTTTCTCTCGCTCTAAAACAATATCGAGCCTCTTTTTCAAAGAGGATAAAGGATTCTAGGTTTGCGGCAGGAGGGCTTAATTAATTTTTTTTGTAGTTTGGTGGCAGGGCACAGAATCTGGTACAATAATTTCTTTCTAGAGAAGGCTTCCAAATGGAAACTGTTGAGGTCCTCAACCTGAGCGTGGAGAGGATGGAGCAAATGAGAGCATCCCAGTAGCCTTCTCCAGTTCTCCAAAAGTCCCTGGAGATTTAGACTGACTTTGGGCCCCAGGATGTGGGTTTCTTCCCGCAAAAGAGCAGATTTAATCCACTACTAGTCCCTCCACATCCAAATCTCTCTCGCTCTACAATATCTGCTCTTCAGGCTCTCACTCCGGGCCACTCTGCAATTTGCAGTGCCCACCTTGGCCAGACTCCAAAACCCTGCCACAAAAGCAGCCTAAAACTATGCAGAAAAATAATTTCAGTTTCCCTGACATTTCCAAACCAAATCAATTCAGCTCTGTGCTTGAGCACAAGTCTCGAAACATCAGGTTGAACTGCACCCCAATTTTTAAAACTTTTATTCGACTGTTCTTGCTCTCTGGTGGAATTCTGGTTGTCTTTTAAGTTCCACACAACCGGCAACAGAGTTTTTGGGTACACATTCATGAGTCATGCTAAACAACAACAACGCACATTGATGTCGCCGATCGGCCTGTTCATATAGACATCCCACGCAGCCTTCCTAAAAGCTGCTTTGTGCAGCTCACGAGTTAGCAAAGCACGTGACTAAGTTTGCAGGAAAAGCTGTGACTCACGAGATCCGGGATCCTTCATCAGAGTTCTCACGTTGCAAGAGGCTTGTAGGCAGATTCTGCCCTTCTCATGATGTTAGTTTCTTGTGTGGCTTCAAGGATATGTTTCATCGCCCGTATCGTTGCAATGCAATGTGCAAAAGGGCCCTAATCAATCATTTCTCTTAACCAACACCAAGTCCTCTCTCTCCTCTCTTCCAAGAGCAGAGAATTTTGTTTCCTCTTTGCTTTGTCTTCCCTTCAGTGATACTGGTGCAAAACAGATACGAAGGAACTCAAGAGTAGGTGTCAGTTCGTTGGGGCCCTCTCTCTCTACTGCTCAATGGATCACAAACCCAGTTTGCTTCTACATGGGCTTCCTCACTGGGGCCATCACAGTCAAGGCTATGCAAATAGTCAAGGGCTTGTTTGAAGGTTCTGCCAGGCCTGGAGCCCTTGTTCCCTTAGCCCTTCTGGAACATAGGAAGCTGCTTTATTTCAGACAATTGTTCCGTCTAGCTGAGTATTGTTTACACGTACTAGCAGTGGCTTTCCAGGATTTCAGAGAGGGTTCTCTCCCAGCCCGATCGGAAGGTGCCCTTGGGGATTGAACCTGTGACCTTGTGGATGCAAGGCAGAGGCGGCTCTGCCACTGAACTACAGCCTTTCTGCTCTCAGAAAACCAGCTGACAGGTCGATTGGAGGGCCATGGGATTGGCATAAGCAGCAGGTCTGTTTTCTCTTGCAGACAGCCAGGTACTAGATTGCAATGGAAGGCTCTTTTCCTTAATAAGAGGGATGTTAGGATAGCCATCTTCTAAAGGACTGTTGCATGGAAGGTGGAACAAACTTGTCTTCGGCTGCCCCGGAGGGGAGGACCATAACCAATGGATCCAAGTGACAAGCAAGGAGATTCTGACTCAACATTAGGAAGAACTTCCTGACTGAGCTGTTTGGCAGTGTGGAACAGACTCCCTCGGAAGACAGGGGGCTCTTTTTCATTGGAGGTTTTTAAGCAGAGGTTGAATGGCCATCTGTCAGGGATTCCTGAGCTGTGATTCCTGCATTGCAGAGGGTTGGACTAGATCAGGCATCCCCAACCTGCGGCCCTCCAGATATTTTGGCCTGCAACACCCATGATCCCTAGCTAACAGGACCAGTGGTCAGGGATGATGGGAATTGTAGTCCAAAACATCTGGAGGGCCAAAGGTTGGGGATGCCTGACTAGAAGGTCCTTGGGGACACCTTCCAACTGTACGGTTCCTATCTTTCATGATCCCATTTCTGCCTGACATGATCTTTGCTTGGGTGGGTAGATTTCAGAATAGTGGAAGTGACACAGAGAAGCATATTCTCAGGGTGGGAAGTGGGTAGGTGAATTCTCTAGTGGTGCAGAAAGGTGTTGGGTGGCTTTTTCAGATAGGGTTGGATGAATTCATGGAGAAGGAGAGGGCTGTTGATGGCTACTAGCCGCAATTGGCTATGCTCTGCCTGCACAGGCAGCAAGGCTTCTCAATATCAGTTTCTGGAAACTGCAGGAGGGCAGAGGACTCTTGTGCTCGAATCCTGCTTGAGGATTTCCCATTGGAGCAACAGGTTGGCCACTGTCAGAAGAGGATGCTGGGCTGGATGGGCCATTGGTCTGATCCAGCAGGCTCTTCTCACCTTCTTCTGTTAGGGACCAACCTTGCACCAGACCAGGTGGCCGTCGTCCTCAATGATGCTAGAGAACTGAGCCTGGGAAACTGACACCAGCCACAGACCCTTATCTCACGTGTCCTCATCTTGCTGCTGGTAACCAGACCAGCTCAGCTTTCTCTGCTTTGCGTAATTCGATAAGAGGAGGCTTTATTACTCTCCCGGCAGAGCTGTCCCTTCAGACTCATGGGGCGGAATCCCCACATGGCCAAGCAGTGGAAACGGCTCCATCTGGGCACACAGGACACTGCTTTGCTGATGTCCTGGTCTGTCTTCAACCACCATCCACCAGCTGGCCTTCCTCCTCCTGTGCAGTCCTGGGCGTGTCAATCCTGGCCGTCTAAGGTTGTGTATGCATTAATCATAGAATTGGTGAGTTGGAAGGGACCCTGAGGGTCATCTAGGCCACCCCCTTGCTACAATGCAGGAATCGCAGCTCAATAATCCCTGACAGGTGACCATCCAACCTCTGCTTAAAAACCACCACTGCCTTCCGAGGGGATTCCACTGCTGAAGAGCTCTTTCCTTCAGAAACTTATTCGATTTATTTTTTTACTCGAGAAAGTTTGTTTAGGAAACATTAGGAAGAACTAATTTGGTCAAAATCTCCTTTCTTGTAACTTGAATCCATTGGTTCAAGTCCTACCCTCCGGAGCAGGAACAAACAAGCTTGCTCCATCTTCCATGTGTCAGACCTTGAAACATTGGAAGGTATCTAGCATCTCTCCCCCCCCCCTGTCTCCTCTCTCCTAAGCTAAACATACCCAGCTCCTTCAACCGTTCCTCATAAGGCTTGGTTTCCCGACCCTTGATCATCTTGGTCACCTCTGCATATGTCCCAGCTTGTCAACATCCTTCTTAAACTGTGGCACCCAGAACTGGACACAGTATTCCATGTGTGGCCTGACCAAGGCAGAATCGAGTGGGACTATTACTTCCTTTGATCTGGACACTTTGATGCAGCCTAGAATAGCATCAGCTTTCTTTGCTTCTGCAAAGAAATGGGCTCAAGTTAGTCACATCCATTAATTTTGATGGGTCTGTTGGATACAGTCTTAAGATAGTGCTGATCCCCTCAGACCCTTGTGAGCATTGTGATACTCATACTGAATCAAAGCGGGTGCAAAGAAAATGCAAAGCACCTCTCTTATCTTTTTTGACCAGCAAATTCTGGTTGGACATGTTAGAGGATTTACGACTGAATGCTTGGAGGGGAGCCAGTGGGCTGTCCAGATTTGTCCCCAGAAGTAGGATAGCCGATCTGCCGAAAGCATCCCAGGCTGATGCTTGCCCAATCATTTTTGAAAAGCCGCCAAATAAAGAGATTCCGCCACATCCTTCGCATCGGCCTTCATTCCTGAGCATTAAGTTCTTAAGCTTCTTGTCATTTAAACACAATTGCTTTTGGGGGGGTGAGTGGGAGGGAATAAAACCTGACCCTCAGAATCCAGGATGAGCAATCTTTCTTCCTTTCTAAATGAAAACAGCCAGCGTGGTCTCCGCTGTCATCTCCTTCTGCATAGCAGGGTAAATGACCCTCTGGACCCCTTCCGTCTTCTCAGCACATGTGAGATCCAGACTTTCCTCAGGAGATTTCAGTCTTCTGGAGCACTGATCATCTTCCCTTGGTGGCTTCCCCCTCAATCCTTTCCATTGTGTTGATGGCGGGTCTTGCAGCTCAGTGCCAAAGCACCTAGTTTTCATGGAGAAAGTATTGTGTTCAAATCCTGCCAGCATCTCCTGGTATGGCTGGGAAAGGGCTCCGTGCCCCAAATCCTGGATTGCTGCTGACATTCAATGCAGATAATAATGTGCCAGACAGACCAAGGGCCTGACTCTGTATGAGGCAGCTTTCTATTTTCCCGTGTGAATCAGTGTTCAGAGCCATGAGGACTATAAACTTGCTTTATTTTTAGGGGAAGGGCCACAGCTGAGTGGCAGAACACACACTTTGTGTGGCATCTCCAGGCAGGGCTGGGAATATGCCCTGCAACTCTGGAGAGCTGCTGCCAGTCAGTGCAGACAGTATTGATACCCCATGGCCTAGCAGCTGCCTAAGTTCCTAAGCATATTTTATTGGGAGTGAGCATCAGGCAATGAATGCAATACTGTACTCTCTTAGCAGCGGCTGTGCAGAATGACAGCTACCAGTTCTTCAGCTTTGAGACCGAGGTTGCAGTGAGTGCCGCTAGCTCACACCTCTGCCCCCAAACCCCTCCTGTAATACTGCAAATTATCCGAAAGGGATCTATGCTGCCAATTGCAGACAACCTCATCTCTTCTCTCCCCAATTATATGGCAAGAGTGGCATGTTTGTCGGTAAACACGCCAGTCAGGAAAGTGCTGTCGTTCCTTCCCTTTCTTGTTAATTAAATGAAATTAACTAGTGGCAATGAATGCTCAAATGTACACAGGAGCTGCTAAGACCAAGTGGCCATTCAGCCTCTGCTTATTAACCTCCAGTGAAGGAGAGTCCACCACCTTCTGAGAAAGTCCATTCCACTGTCAAACAGCTCTTACAATCAGAAAGCTCTTCCTCGTGTTTAGTCGGAATCTCTTTCCTTTTCATTTGGATCCAATTGCTCAGGTCCTCCCCTCTGGAGCAGAAGAAAAGAAGCTTGCTCCTTCTTCCATGTGATGGCCCTTCAGATATTTGAAGGCGGCCCTCATCTCACTTCTTAGTCTTCTCTTCTGGCTAAACATCTCCCTCAACTGTTCCTCATATGTCTTGGTTTCCAGACCCATAATAATCTTGGTTGCCTTCCTCTGCACACATTCCAGCTTGTCAATATCCTTCTTAAAATGTGTTGTCCAGAACAGTCACCTTCCAGTCCAGGGTGACTTACTGGGCGTAAATCTCTCTCTGTGTGTGTGTGCTTCAGTTCCCACAAGCACCGAGTCCTCTCAGCCCTTCAAAGTTGCTTCCTCAATCCTGTGGGGATCACCAAACTCTTTGAACATCTTTGCCACGTTCAAGCAATCATAGCGATCAAAGGAAGACTCAAAGTGGTGAGGAATATTTTGGGGCTTGATTTAGACCCTTAAATTGAGGGGAAGGGATGCATTCCCAAGAACCACGAATTAAATATTTTCTCTTTTCTTCCCAAGACATACAAAACGAGTCCTCCTTGCTTTTTATTTCAACATTTGGTTTCTTCATGCCCTTATAAACTTGGGGGGGGGGCAGAGTGCAGAATCTCCCAGTTTTTATTACAGTTCCAGAGATTTCATTCCAGATTGGAGGAAGGGGGGAGGCCCGCCGGTCGTATTCCATTCCATTCCTCCTATTTATTTTGTGTGTGTGTTACGTGTGTTGTGTGTGTATGTGTGGTCCGAGCTAGCAACTGTTAAACCAACTCCAGGTGGGGTTAGCTACGCTAGTCCGTTGTAGCTAATACAACAGCACTTCCTTTTAGCAACGAGCAAATGTATTGTGGCGTCAGCTTTATAAGGGCTTCAACAGCTCCCCGTCAGATGCATGGCTAGTCCAATACAGCAACCCTTCTCGGTGTGGACCCACAGCTGGAGTGAATCGGTGGCGGCTTACTTGTAATTAAAGTAGGCAAAAGCTGAAATATGTGTCAAGGGAGATAAAGGGTGAGGGGGAAGAAGGCCGGAAAGGGTGGGAGGCAAATCCCCAAAGAGGATTGTATCCCAACTAAATCCGGCTCAGAGTAGACCTATTTAAACCAAGGGTCATTGCTAACTTACATCCACCAGCCTGGATGCCTTTAAAAGAGAACTGGGCAAATTCATGGAGGAGAAGGAGAACAGGATGCTGGACTAGTAGGGCCATTGGCCTGATCCAGCAAGCTTTTCTCAGGTCAGCCCCTTGATTTCGGTGCATTTACTCTGAGTAGCATTTAGTTGGCTGCACCAGGAGGGTCCGTTCTTGACCCAAGATAAGCAAGATATATTTAGCTACCCCTTGGAAGGGACGCAGGTGGCGCTGTGGGTTAAACCACTGAGCCTAGGGCTTGCCGATCAGAAGGTCGGCAGTTCGAATCCCCGTGATGGGGTGAGCTCCTGTTGCTTGGTCCCAGCTTCTGCCAACCTAGGAGTTCGAAAGCACGTCAAAGTGCAAGTAAATAGGTACCACTCTGGCGGGAAGGTAAACGGCGTTTCCGTGTGCTGCTCCTGTTAGCCAGAAGCGGCTTTGTCATGCTGGCCACATGACCTGGAAGCTGTACACCAGCTCCCTCGGCCAATAACGCGAGATGAGCGTCGCAACCCCAGAGTTGGTCACGACTGGACCTAATGGTCAGGGGTCCCTTTACCTTTTGGAAGAGCTTAAGTAGGAGTCCCGGCCAATCCGAAAGGATGGAGGAGCCAATCTTGGAGGTGGGGGGGCTGCAGGAAAGCAGGGGGGAAGCATCAAGCTTGTGGCGCTCCCAGGAAGTGGGGGACTTGGGCAGACACCCAGATTACAAGCAGGCATCCTGCATGAGTGGTGTGGCTGGACTCTGGGCGCAATGCATCTGTGCATGACTGTCCTGCACGTGGGAGAAACAATTTAAAACGCCGCATCCCAAAAGCCAAGCAAACGCATGCACTGCAACGTGCCCTGTCCCTTGTACGCATTCCCTTCCGTGTGATCCCTCCTGTGCTGCTTTCTGCAGGCAGTCTTAGATGGGGACAAATATCTGTGCCGACAAGACGGTGCTCTGGGTTCCTTCCACCCTCAGAGCTACGAAATCTATGGCCTTGTCCTTCCGAAAAATATCCATGTGGGACAGTGAAGAGTTCCGACTACCTGTTGCTGATGTTTGCTTTTCTGCTTTTCCGAAAGTTCTGTGGATGCTACAAAGCCAGCTTTTTTAGAAAAAAAAACACTATGCAAACCACCCAATAAAATCTTAAGTTTTCCTTCCTTCTCTTTAAATATATGCATATACGTATATTGTTTCTGAGCCCTCTCATTCCGGGCAGAGATTCTCTCTCTCTGCGAGGTTTCCACAATAGTTTTTCACGTACGAGTGTATTAAACCCCATATGTGATTAAGCTGGGGCTTTTCTTCTCGAGCAAAACTGGCGCGGAATCTCGTCTCCCGGCGCCAAGAAGCAAACGGTTGGCCTTTTGTCCTCCTCTGCCCTTAAAAACGGGTCTGTGGTGAGCCGTGTGAGAAACTCTTTTTACTGCAGCTCTGCAGAAAGGCCTCTGAGCGAAGAAAGAAACTTGCCAGTAAATGGAACGGCTGCAGACCAGAGCAGGGAGGCGAGGAGGAGAGACATTTGCAGAGAAGAGAAGTTTTGGCAAACAGGGTTTTTTGTCTCCTTTGCATTAAAGCGCTTAACGGGGCAAGCCTGCTCCTGAGGTTTCCTTGTACGTACTCCAGGGGCGCATAAATGGGGGCGGGTGAAATGTGTAAGCTAAGGCTGTGTACACACTTCCATCTACACCCAGTCTAGCCACAATCCATCTCTATAGGGAAGTTTTTAAATGTTAAACATTTTGTGCATTTCATATACAGGTGGAACTCGGAAAATTAGAATATCGTCGAAAAGTGCATTTATTTCAGTAATGCAGCTTATTATTTTTTCCTTTTCTTTTAATCTTTACAAATGCTTTCTTTTGGAAATTCTGCAGTAATAAAACAAATAGTTACAATAATACAAAAAAACCCATCGTTATTACATTTCATTAATTACATTCCATTTATAATTGACCCGCCTAATGACAAATAATTACAACAAAGAAAGGCTTGACGTATCTTGCTTTGCATGTCATGCATCTATCTCATATTTTGGTTTCACCTTTTAAGTTGCGTTACTGAAATAAATGCACTTTTCGATGATATTCTGATTTTCCGAGTTTCACCTGTACGTTGGAAGCCGCCCAGAATGGCCGGGGCAACCCAGTCAGATGGGCAGGGTACAAATAACAACATATTATTATTATTATTATTATTATTATTATTATTATTTTACAAAACTCAGCTTTGGTCCTGAAGAAAATAATGACCTGGCTGTGCTTTTATCATAGAAACATAGAACGGTAGACTTGGAAGGGACCCCCAGGGGTCACCTAGCCCAACCCCCTGCTACAATGCAGGGATCACAATCCCTGACAGATGTCCACCCAACCTTTGTTTAAAAATCTCCCATAAAGGAAGTCCAGCATCTTCCGAGGTTGCCCATTCCACTGCAGAACAGCTCTTATTGTCAGGAAGTCCTTCCTAATGCTGGCAATGTGTACACAGCCTAAGGATGCAATAATTGCATTGTTGGGTTTCAGTCTCTTTTTATTGTGCAGCTTTCTGCTTCCGCCAAGGCCTTTTGCAGGCTCACAAGCAGCCAGGTTAGGATGGTGGCCATATCCACTTCCTGTTTTCAGGCCCTTCGTCACAGGTATTCTGTTCCTGAATGTGGAAGCTCTGTTCTTAACTGTTGCTGCTGATAGCTGCCTGTCCCACACAAATTTCTCAATCCTTAAAAAAAGAGGAGGGGGGCATCTCTGCTAGCAGCCATCATTGCATTTTTGCAGAAGTTAATTCTACAAGTTGTCCATGCCTTGAGTCGAACCACATTTTCTTTTGTTTGCCCTGTACTTACTGCTAATTACTTTCGCAGGATATCCTCTCCAGGGCGGGGATATTTGTCTCCCTCCACAGCATCCATGATTTTGTCAGCCTCTATCATGTCTCCTCTTCACCATGTTCTGCGTTTAGTAAACTAAAAAAGGCCCAACTTTCTTTGATTTGAGTTTTCTCTTTTCTGTGTCTCCTCCTCCTCCAGCTCGGGGATATGTGTTTGGCAAAAGTGCAAAAACAAAAAACAAACAAAAAAACAAACAACCCTGATCTGGCAAATGGCTTTGATTGCCCATAATGCAAAGCCATGATTTATTAAACCTCTGGTGAAACCATGGCTTAGTGTTGTGCTTCAGCCCTGCCCAATGGTTTCACTGTGTTTCATTCACTGTTGGCAAACCATGGTTTGTTGTTGGCTGATGAACCTTGGTTTGTTTTAACTACAGGGTGATGTTATGAGTCAACCAGGCCGCCCCTCCTTAACCATAGCTTGTTTTCACCACATCACCCCAGAAGTTTGCCAAGCTACTATGGAACAAAGCAAGAGCAGCAAGGAAACAAACCAAAGTTTGGAACACTGTGGTTTGTTTAATCATCTGCGAGACAAAAACCATGGTTTGCCAAACAAGCCATTGCCTGGTGTTAAGCACAAACTAGGTTTGAACATTTGTTTTGTCTATTTCCTCTTTCTCTTTGCCGTTTGTGCATTTCTCCCCCTGCCAGTTCTCAATGCCTGCCTTTCCTCTCTCAAAGTAAGCCTAACTCTGCACTGATTTTTATTGTGAAATCTTTTTTAAAGCCCTCCCGGTTCTTTGTATATGCCATGTTGCTCCAGCCTGCTGCAGCTCTCCTTTGATATTTAAGGCTGTGATGAAGATAAGAATAAAAAAACTGAATGTTTTTAAAGGCGTGTCCTTTTTCTTTCTTTGCAGGTGTTGAGTTGGAATTTGGGGTTGTGCTGGTTTTAAACTCCTTTCTGAAGTATTGTCATTCATTAACGTGTTTAAACAGAAGCAGATTTAAAAGTCTAAGAACTAAGATACATGTCCAACAGAATTAGCTGGTACTGTCCTTTCTGCAGCAGGACACATTCAGACATGCAGGAACACATCCTTGAAATATTTTCCATTAAGCACACATATCTGCAGGTAGACGTCTAGCATATGGAGGCAAAAGGTTCCAGCGCAATCTAGAACCACATTTTCTTAAAATGTGTGGAAATATTTAAAGAATACACTCCCATTTTTCTTTTGCCCATCCTGGGTCTCGCAACATCCAGCTTCATTGGATGTTTGTGAGTTTTAGTGCTACAAACATAAACAGAGTTCTGGTTGTAGATACACCGAAAAGAAGGACACCAAGAACTCTGGCCAGAATTTCAATGTTAGGAATAAATCCTACTTGCGAGTTACAATCAAATAAGGTATGTATTCTGGTAAGACTAGCAGTCTTGAACAAAACAAGTGAATACAAGCAGGAAATTAGCTTCAAGTTCACTAGAATATATGTAGCTTGAAATAAGTGTTAAAACTTAGAATTCAGGGTAGTGTGTGTAAATAATAGTGCATTACAGTGTAAAGACACAAAAGATATCAACTAACAATATCAGTAAATATCAGTCCTTGTTCAAAAGGGTCGTTTTATATAGAGCCGGAGAGCTGAGTTTGTGGAGATCAGCATGTATCTGAAAACTCATAGAAATATTCAGATACACGCTGATCTCCACAAACTCAGAAACGATATTTGAAAAACATAGAATTCTATTTCACAAATTAACACGACCTCATAAATTGGCTGATGAAGACGTCTACATCGAAACAGGGCCCTGTCCTGGGTTCTTTTACTGAATCGTCTCGGCACTCCGGCTCTGTATAAAACGACCCTTTTGAACAAGGACTGATATTTACGGATATTGTTAGTTGATATCTTTTGTGTCTTTACACTGTAATGTACTATTATTTACACACACTACTGTGAATTCTAAGTTGTAACACTTATTTCAAGCTACATATATTCTAGTGAACTTGAAGCTAATTTCCTGCTTGTATTCACTTGTTTTGTTCAAGACTGCTAGTCTTACCAGAATACATACGGTACCTTATTTGATTGTAACTCGCAAGTAGGATTTATTACGGTATTAACATTGAAATTTCTGGCCAGAGTTCTTGGTGTCTGTTATGTATTGAGTGTCCTTCTTTTTGGTGTACAAACATAAACAGAGCCTGGCTCCCCCAACTGATTCAGCATCCTGTTATCACAGTTGCCGTGCGGATGCCCCAATGGGAAACCAGCAAGCAGGATCTGAACACAGGGGCAGCTCTCTCCTCCTGCCGTTTCCAGAAACTGGTATTCAGAATCACCCCTGCCTCTGACCACAAAGGCAGAGAATAGCTATCTAGAAGCCATCGACAGCCCTCTCCACAGATCTGTCCGATCCCCTTTTAAATGCTTCTAGGCTGGTGGCCATCACTGCCTCTTGTGGGAGGGAGTTCCATGGATTAACTATGTGCTGAGTGAAGAAGGGCTTCTTTTTATCTCCAACATTCAGCTTCCACAAATTGTAGTGTTGCATGAGAAGGTCTCCTCTTCCGCGCCTTTTCTCAAAAAGTTGCAGCTTTTCCTCACAGGGCAATCACCCCAGCGGCTTGAACATTTTGCCAGCCGTCCTGGGTGTCATGAATGTTATTCAGCCTCCATCACCTTGGAAATGCACATTCTGCAGCGCCGAGTGCTGCGCCCTAACAGCGGGCCAACAATGGAACAGCATCACACATATGTGTTTGCCTCTGGCAATGCACACTAACTCAACTCTCTCCACCAAGAGCATTGATAAACCTCCCCACAGGCTCGGCCGCCTCATTGGCGTGACAAGAGACAGCCGTTCCTGGTAGGAGATGTTGCATCGTCTCTTTGCAGTGCTCTGTTGTTTTTGATTTGCTAACAACGGGTTGCATTTTATTCCATTATGTAACGGAGGCACCCAGCAGTGCGGCAGAGATACGGCGGACATTCCGGCGGTGGTTCATTGTACGGCATCCACAGTACAGTCACATTTAGGAAAGGGGGAGGTGGAGATGGTGGCAGAGCAGTTTGGATTTGGCTCACTTTCCTTACTGGCATCAGAAACAGCCAGTGCGCAGCCTTGCTGAGAGTGGCAATAGTGGGGAGGCATCGTGTTCTCTATAAACAGCTGCAATTTGCTTGACACATTTTGGGTGGTTGTTGTTGTTTTTTCCAGAGCATGTGATGCACCCAGATTCCTTGTCACCTGCCATTCAAGACCCTCGATTGCTCCCTCTCTCTTTTTTGTCACCCCCTTTCTTGCTACCTCTGGGGTGTCTGCTGGACCAGCCAATCGGCAGCTTCCTTAAGCTTCACACCATATAAGGAGAAGTAGGAGCCAGGAAACCCTAGTGCACCACATGTGTGCGGCTCTCTGTACACACACACACACACACACACAGAGAGAGAGAGAGAGAGAGAGAGAGAGAGAGAGAGAGACAGACAGACAGACAGACAGACAGCTCCTGGTCACCTGATCGGCAGAACAGACACTAATCTTATTAGAGGCCAAATGAAGCAGAACTTCTGTTCTCCCCTGCCTGCTGCCTGCCTTCCTCACTCCTCGTAAAAACAAGGACAAATCAAAACAATATTCCTCTCTCTCCACTGTGTGCCAGGCAGTGCTTTGGAGATCCCCAGGGGCAACACCTGCCTCTGGGACTGGTAACACAGGTGTCTTGGCATTGCCAAAGAAAAGAAAACCAATAATTTTTTTTTAAAAAAATGGTGGAGGTCTTGGAATAAAGTATAAATGCTCACCGGCATGGTGAGTTTATTTGCATGCCGCTTCCCTGTGGCAGAGCCATGTTTTAAGCGGCTCAGAACAATCACACTGCATAAAATATAACGACATTCCAAGATAACGCACAAACAGTTGCAAAACAGAGCCGCAGCAAAAAGCCACACTGATATCAATAGGGCAAACGAACATCTCATGTCAATAAACATGTGAACGATGCCCAAGAATAAAGTACAAAACAGCCACAAACAATACCCGCCTGCCCCTAGTAGGGGGTGGGACAAGGCAGATAGAGAAAGTTGCCAGTGGCTGTTCTAGCAAAATCTTCCCAAAATCTAGCTGATTAATGCATAATGAACAATGGCTATGCTCTGCGTCCACAGTCAGAGGCAGCAGCGCTTCTGAATACCAGTTGATGGAAACTTCAGGGGGGGGGGTCCTCTGGTGCTTGAATCCTGCTTGCAGGATTCCCACAGGCGTCTGGTTGGCGACTGTGAAAACTGGATGCTGGAGTAGATGGGCCAGTGGCCTGATCCAGCAACAAGCTCTTCTTGTGTTCTTAGGGTTGTATGGAAGCATCCATTCACAGCAAGATCACCTTCTCAATGTATGAAGAAGGAAACACAGTCACAACATCCAAATTTGTAGCGATGTAGCTGATTACATATCTTGTAGACCCATTTCTGGCTTTCCTTTCTGGAATTCAAGGCAGCGTGCATGAGATTCCCATAAAGTCATTATCCAGGCCCTGACTGGACCCAAGCCTGGTTTGCTTCTCCAGTGCGGAAGTCTCAGATACCTTCCAACGAGAAGTGGTTATGCTACCTCAATGGCATGCCTTCTGCTGCTGGCGAACCCCAACAGTCTGGAGATGTGTGCAAAGGGGGCTTCCATCCAGTACAGGGAGACAATCACCCTGGGTGCAAATCTGATCAGTTAAAAGGGAGCCTTGATTAACCTGTGGAACAAGATTCCCTGACCCTGTCCTAGAGCATCCAACCCGTTTAATTTGTTTTTTTAAAAAATGGAGATTCTTCATAGATGAATATATGCCACGAAGAACCCTGTTTCTGTCCTCCCTCTGCCCTTTCCGACTTCTCTTGGCTCAGAGAAAGCAACAAAGAAATCTTGTCATTTGCCTGCTTCCGCTTTGACAAAATTCCCGAGGCTTGATAAGGTCAGCAACATACGCCAGTCAAAAAAAACCTCCCAAATGTCAGCTGTCTGGACTTGCTGGGGTCTGGGTGGTTAGTAAGATTCCACTGGAATATTGTTGTCTATTCATCTGGGGTTATTTGTTGAGTTAATTGACTATGACTGGCCTCCTGTGATAGTTTCTGATGAAGGGCGGGATAAAAAAAAATTTATAATAAATCTTTAATCTTTTATTTCCCCCCCCAAAAAAATGAACTTCTTTCTCTAATTTCTTTTATTTTGCTGTTGCTTGTTTTGCTTCATTCTCGACCACCAGACTGGTTGAAAGAGGCAGGGAACTTTCTTAGCCCTGCTGAGAACTCAAAATAAAGGACTGGTGCTTTTCTTTTTCTTTTTCTGTAAGAACAGACTGGATCCAGACTAATGTTCAGTAGATCCGTCACACTCAATAGGACTTAGTAATAGGGTTGCCATATTTTGAAGAGCCAAAAAGAGGGCGCATTTGCCGACTTCTGCTGTTAACTATGGATCACTATGACAACTCAACCCATGAAAAGAGGGTGTGTCCTGGGAAAAGAGGACATAGGACAACTCTAATTTTAGTGGTTCTACTATAAGCACAACTAAGGCCACTGGGTACACATTACTCCTCCTCCAGCACTCTCCCATTTGAATCTGCTTTCACACGACACAATCCACACTGTGTTTTGGTGTGTGCCCTCCCCCCTGCAAACCAACTTCAATCCGATTTGAGAACACAAACCGTGGACATCTAAAGGGCCATCTCAGAAGATGGAGCAAGCTTGTTTTCTCCTGCTCTGGAGGGTAGGACCCAAATGAATGGATTCAAATGACGAGAAAGGAGATTCTGACTAAACTTCAGGAATAACTTTATGAGGGTAAGAGCAGTTCGGCAACAGGATGGACTCCCTTGGAAAGTGGTGGACTCTCCTTCCTTGGAGGTTTTTAAGCAAAGGTTGGAAGGCCACCTGTCTGGGGTTCTTTAGCTGTATTGCAGAGGGCTGAACTAGGTGACCCTCCCCACTCTATGATGCTGTGATCCTATGATCTCTCTGCCCACTTGTGCGTGGGCAAGAAGGAAACACATGCAACACAACTGATGTATACACCGGCATGCAAATGCCATTTGAAATGCAGCAGCGGTGGGGAACGACTGCATCTTAAGCTGGTAATGTACACAGCCTCTCCGCCTCCCCACAACCCCCTGACCTCAGCTTTGATTTCAGCAAAAGGGGCTCAGGAAGCCCTGCCATTTAGATAATTAGAGGCTGACAGATGGCTTCAAATGTGCTCTGCCATCCTCCTTATCCAGTCTCCTCCTCCTCCTCCTGAGAGCAGACGGACACCTATACTTCTCTGCATTTTTGCTAGTTCCATATTTGCAAAGGCCACCTTTTCTCCCCCTAATTTCCCATAGTTCTTCTTTTAAAAAGTAAAACAAACGAAACGGTTGGCTTTAATTCTGTAAGAAATAGCGCTCCTTAGGCTGTGGCACCCACTCTCCAATGAAGCTGAACGTTGGATGATTCGGGACAGATAAAAGAAAGGACTTCGTGTAGCACAGAGTTAAACTGTGGAACTCGCTCTTGCAGGAGGCGGTGACGGCCACTAATCTTGGTGGATTTAGAAGAGGACTGGACAAATTCAGGGAGGACAGCCATGTTGGTTATGCTCTGCCTCCACAGTTGCGAGGTAGCAAGGCTTCCGTATACCAGTTGCTGGAAACTACAGGAGGGGAGATTTGTGCTCAAATCTTGCTTGGGGGATTCCCACAATAGGCATCTGATTGGCCACTGTGCAAACAGGATCCTGGGCTAGACACACCATTGGCCGAATTCAACAGGCTTTTCTTATGTTCCTTGCTACCAGACAATTCTCATTCAAAGTATGCCTGGGATGAAGCTTAAAACAGTGACATCTTCTGCGGCTCACAGTAAGCATTCCAGATTCTGTCCATTTAGCTAAGAAGTCAAAGACCTTGGTGGACTTCTTTCTTTTCTCAATGCAATGGGTGAATAGTGGGCCTGATTGCCTACCCTCTCTAGATATTTTCTTCTGGAGACAGCTTCTGATGGGGGCATAGGGGGAGAGTGTTTCTGTCCCTTCACAGCCGGTCTTGCAACTTACACCAATGCTCTTTTGCTTGCCTTGTCCCACCACCTCTGCACTTATTTCGCACTACTGTTCAAAAGGGGTTCAAGGCAACGAGAGGATGTATAAATATATATATATAAGAAGACTGTGCATGCAGGTTGCAAAATTCAGCCCAGCAGGCAGTGCCTGCAGTTATAGCAAATACATTTTGGAGAGGGATCTGCCCTCCTCTGCTCCTCCCAATTAACCTCCGTCTCCAGGGCCTGCCCCCATGTCATCACCAGAGGCCGCTCCGTGTCTCAGGTTTGGGCCCTGAACTCTCAGGCTCTGAGATGCTCCTGACCTAGCAACTGTACTGACCCTGACCCTGCTGCTAAGTAGTCATTTTTCTCCTCTTGCAGCTGCATCCAGGAGAGACGGGACCAAGGACTACATCTGTACTGTCTTCATTTAGCAACATTCTATGCTTGCTGTCTTCTTTTTTGCAGCCAGGTTTAAGCGGCACGCTTTGAACTATGCAGGGATCACGAAGTTCAGCATGAGATTAGCTAGACCTAAAACTGTCTCTGGCAAACGTTTGATCCTGTTATCCTGCCTCTTCTTTTAAACCTCCGATGAAGGAGTTTCCGCAGCTTTGCTCGGCTGCTTGTTCCTTGCTCCCAGCGAGACAGCCGGGCCTTCCCATCTGCTCCTCCATCGCGCTGCACGGCTTCCCGCTGATAGCAGCCGGGGCACGTGCTTTGCCTTCCATCGCGGTGCAGCAGCCAAGAGAAAGTGGAGCACAGCCGTCCGCGGAATCTGGCTGTGAAATCTGGGTCCCAGCTACAGCCAACTTCATTGCTCACTCCAAGGCGATGTAAAAGAACTGAAATAAGCAACGTAAGCATCCTGCCGCTTTTTCCTTATTTGAAGTTTAAGCAGGCCAAGGTTGGCCCAGGCCCAGATAGAAGACTTTGAGGATGTAAGATGAGCCTGTGGAATCAGACCAATGGCCCCTTCTAGTCCAGCATCCTTTTCTCACAGTGGCCGGCAAGAAGCGCTATGATCTTATGAGAGCGCTCTTGCACTCAGGTGCAGCTTGTGGGTTTCTCATAGGCATTTGGCTGGCCACAGGATGCTGGACTAGATGGGCCATTGGCCTGATCCACAATGTGCCACAATGGGAATCCCACAAGCAAGACCTCAGCACCACAGCACTCTGTACCCCTGCAATTCCCAGCAACTGGCAGTCAGAGGCATGATGCCTCTAATGGTGGAGGCAGAATCTACTCATCACAGGTAGTAGTTGCTGATGTTAACCTCCTAACCTCTGCCTGCACCAGTTCAGAGGACTCATAGATTTGCAGAGTTGAAAGGGACCCCAAGGGTCATCTAGTCCTACACCCTGCAATGCAAGAATCTCAACATGTGGTTCCCCCATACCAGACCCTGCTTATCTTTGCAAATGTGCTAGCATTTTTATTGCTGCAACCCTCCAGACAGACTTTCTGTGGTCCCTGGTATGTGCAGAGATATAATATAAAAGCATGGAAATATTTCTGGCTGTTACTGGAAATGTAATGTCACTGAGAGTGAAGGGAGCGGGATATCCCATCAATACCCCTTTATTCTGCCAAGGATAGATGTGTTTCCAGATGCCACTATGAATCGCTCTCCACAGGGAATCAGCTGGGAGTGGGGTGGAGGAGGTGGCAGCTCAGTCCTGATTTCTGAGCAGGATGGCTTCTCCTCCAGAGATCCAGGTAAGATGGAACTGTCCAGCTGCCTGCAGTGGAAAAAGTCTTGGGTGTCAAACTAAGGTTTGGGTGCTGATGTGAGCTTTGCAGAGAGGATGTTACAAAGTGTTACCTGCAGCTAGCAAGCAAGAAGTAGAAGAGCATGTGGACCCCCAGCAGCCTGAAAGAGGATGTTGGCTGCAGGAACACTCAAAATGCACACACACAATGATGGTGTTTTGCAAGGCAAAAACAGTGGTGAGATGAAAGCAGCTCATAATTTCGCTTGGATGAATCAGTAGTGTCGCAGAGACAGGAAGCTGTTCAGAGTTGCGAAGGGAGGAAGGCGGGAGAGGAGCTGGGAAGGGTGTGTGTGCAGAAAAAAATCCAGTTCACTAACAACTGGGTCAATGGGTTAGTGGATAAAGAAGCTTTGAAGGATAATACATGTTATTATTTCATGTTCGGATTATGAATATGGTAATTTGAGTGTTCCTACCCAGATTGCCTGTATCAAGTAAAGGGCAGGCTCTCTGTTGCATCTGTGCTGCTGAGTCAGTTCAATCATAAATATTTTTCATATAATCATAGAATTGTAGAGAGACCCAGAGGGTCATCTAGCCCAACCCCCTGCAATGCAGGAATCATGTTTATTTAAGAACAAATCCGTTGGTGGAAGTTTCATTTGCTTCTCTAAGTTCATGCAATTATGACTGTTACAGTCTTTTTTTCTGCCCCCCTAATGTATTGTTACATGCCACCAATATCTCTGAGTGATGTGAGACTCCAGACACATACCCACACCCTGAGAACAAGACAGAGTGACTCACAGCACTAACACCCCAACAAATCTTGCTTCTCCACTAGTAAGAGCTTTGGATCCCGCACAGATAAAGCATGTCTCTGTGTCTCCAGCTTCCAGCCTACTTCCAGCTCAGTTCACACACGCCCCACCCCCCACCCCCGGCTTTTGTTCGCCTACCTAGTTGGGAGTGGAAATGGAGGGAGCGCTAGAGGGCGCCACCATTTAAGTGTCCTTATCAGCATCCCGAAAGAATGAGGTAGGCTGCAAAAGATACAGCTAAGTGGCCAGCTAAGGTCACTATCTTATAAAGAAACTTGTCTGACTAGTTCGGCGATAGAACAGAAACCTCTATTACAGGGGTTCCCAACAAAATTTTCTTGAGGACCCCTCATCGAGCCGCTATTGTGACAAGGACCCCCATTAATTCCTAATCCTAAAATTAAAAAGTGAGAGCCAAATTAAGAGTCTTTTTATATTTTATATTTATACGTTTTTTACAGTTCTTCCTCTTCATCTGTAGGCCTTTGTCGTTTTAACGAACCACTTTTTAACCAACGGTCCATTTTTAACTACGCGAACTGTAGCTTCCGCGAAAAACAACGCTTTGTTTACAAACACTACTGTTTTGCAAAGAGGCAGTGCGCACCAGGGAGGAGGGAGGGGAATGGAGAAGACAGGGTACCTGCGCAGTAGCGCACAAATGAAGCCGACGCGCACAAAGCATCTTGGGGAGGTGAGCGTTAGTAGAATGCACGTGCTGCCTCTTTGCAAAACAGTAGTGTTTGTAAAGCGCCACCTAACGGCATACAGCAGAACTACTGCCTCTATCTAATTCTAGTTTTGCGCTAGACTCTGCTCATGCAGGAAGCGGCCAAAACAAAAAATCTGTTATTATACGAAATTTATTTAATATATTTTTTATTCTAATAGCATCTTGCGGACCCCTCTGGCATAGCTCGCGGACCCCTGGGGGTCCCCGGACCACCTGTTGGGAACCACTGCTCTATTAGATTCTAACCCTCACTGGGTGCAGGACCCCAAGAACTAGAAGGGGCTCAGGGCTATCACCCAGACTGACCCACCACACACACACACGCCAAACTCACAACAGTATCCTGCTTCTGTTCTAGTTTGTCTCCCTGGCTCCATTCTGTTTCTGCCTCCTATTTCATGTTTGAGGGATCAGCAACTGACAGTCCCTGGCCAAATCAAGCTCACTGCAGGCTACTGTTATTTGCTATCCCAAATCATAGTCAAGAAGGTGAATCAGAGGGCACCAGAACTGGGGTTTCTGTGACTGCTTGTCACAATCCGCTACATGTTCGCATTACCAGTGGTGCAACTGTCCGGTTTCCTTCAACCCCTTCAGGCTCCTTCTGAAGTATTAGCACCCTTCTTAAAACAGCTGTGGTTGGAACTGGCCATGGTACTTTGAACAAGTCTAAACTTCGCAGTTCTGAAGTTTATTTTTCTTTTCTTTTGGGAGTCAAAGCTTTGTACTTCTCACTTTCTAATCAGGTTGCAGGTTGCAACTTACTTAAAAGGGGAACCACCACCACCACGTTTTTTGTTATTTCTGCTGTTAAGGATTTGGAGATATTAAATCGAGAGCATGCCCCTGGAATCACTTTGAAAATTCATACGTTTAATTAGGGCATTTTTTTGTATTTGCATAGTTGTTACTCTAGCGTAGTTTCCACATCCCGCTTACTCCCCCAGGAGTGTTATACTCCCCCACCGCTTGTTTTTTTATATAAAAAAATAGAGATAAGAGCATCTTTTCATCTGTTAATATC
Source organism: Zootoca vivipara (assembly GCF_963506605.1). Lineage (NCBI taxonomy): Eukaryota > Metazoa > Chordata > Lepidosauria > Squamata > Lacertidae > Zootoca > Zootoca vivipara. Next base: position 37,661,174 of record NC_083292.1, read on the forward strand.
ATTATACTCCTCCACATACTCATGAGAGTAAAGAACATGAATAAATCTTAATCAAAACCAGAGATTCCCTAAGCTATAAATATTCAGTGATTTCCCCAACTAGGGGACACATAATTTTGTCTTTTGGAAGGGTTTGTCATTGGGTTGTTCTCACTTGCAAAATATATTTGCTGCACACAGTTTATTCTCTTATTCTCTAGCCATGTTTGTTATGTTCACATTTCCCCCTAGGCTTTTAAACTACTAAATCAATTTCTGTGTTTCTTGGTTAAAACAAGAACAAAAAAACCACATTGTGCATTCATTAAGGTGCTGTTCTGACCTGGCAGATTCCAGAAGACAAGTGATGAGAAGGATCTGCAAGGTTGATTATATCTTCTAGTCAGCCCACAAAGATCTTGCCATTGGTTTTAGTTCAACAGTTGTTCTGTTTCCATTCCAGTCAGGCTTGGGCAGGGAACGATGCAACTGTTCCCAAGTTTTGAATGTCAAGGAGAATTCAGCTGCCTTGCAAATTATTGTTACACACCACCCCAATCTCTGAGTGGTGAGAGATTCCAGGGGTTCTAGGCACTTACCCAGGTTTGGTTTCCTTGGAATGAAGGTCAGTGGAGACCTCGGTGTCTTTAGGATATATGGTTTTATTTACACAGACCATTATTTACACCTGAGCATAAGATGGAGGGGCTCACAGAATTAACATCTCAACAAATCTTGCTTTAGATCCCACACAGATACAGATTCCCAAGAAATTGAAGTGACTCAGGGCTTCATCCGGACTGACCCGCCAAAACCCACAACCATACTACCGGTAGTTAATTAAGCCCATGTAACTAGATATGAATTTTCCTTCAGCTGTTGGGTTTCTCTGAAAGGAAAAGGGCAAGATCCTTAATTAATTCCCAGGGTGCACCCTCATCCCTTTCTAATGGTGTGGTAGCAAAATAGCAAACCTTAAGCCAATATTGCATACACCAAAAATAAACCAACCCTTATATTTCCTCTTATCTTTAGTGACTTGAGAGACAGAACTGGGAAGAAAAATACGCTCGCAGATCATCGCTACTCTATATCAGATGCTGAGAAAGGAGAATTTCTATTATCTAGCTCAGCTGAAGTGCAGGGTAAAAAACACATTGCTTCTTTGTTTTCATGGGGAGGCATGACCTACCACCAACAGCAAACAAATAGCCCCTGGCAAATGTGTATCAGCAGTGTCACTAGGAAAACAAGCACTCATTCTGCTTGGTCACTGCAGACAGAAATAAAGAGGTGCTTTTTCTCATGAAATCCAAAGACGTGAATCAGTCTTGCTTGGAACTGGGAGAGAAAAGAGACTAAGTTTGTGCTTCATGAATAGGCAGTGCAGCGCCTTCTGGGTTTTCAAGCACATCTCAACAAACAAGAAGGCAGATAGTAAACTCCAAATAATGTTCTCACTCGGTGCTGGAGCTTGCAGTGGAACATGATGTGTGTGCGTGCAAGTGAGAGAGAGGGGGGGTTGTAATATGCAAGATAGGGCTCCTGAACCTTTAACAGTTGGGCTGAAGAGGGAATTTCAACAGACGTAGCCAATATTAAATTTGCAGGAACCCTGCCAGTGCCTTCTGTTGCATCTAACTACCCTATATGGCACATGTTTGTTTATGATATGGTGTTTGGTATCCATCAGGACCGGTTGGGCCTTAAACCACGAAACTCTGGTTTGTATGCTCATGTTTAGGGAATCTTTTAATGTTTAATAGATTATTGTATTTTAATATTCTGTTGGAAGCCACCCAGAGTGGCTGGGGAAACCCAGCCAGATGGGCGGGGTATAAATAATAAATTATTATTATTATTATACCTCTGATGCAGAAGAGCCGCTTGAGACTATCATGTGAAGGACTAAGAGGCTAAGCCTCTCCAGGGCCAGCTCAGTTCTGTCCTCACACACAGGCCAATGAATCTCAATGACCTGGCCATACAAATGATTCCAGGAACTCAGCTACATTAGTAAAAAAAACACCAGTGCTTTGAATGTGTTATATAACATGCAGCACCAGATGGTGCTGTAGAGCATGAAACTTTTCTGTGTGATTTTACATAGCGTTTTCTTTCTTTCTTTCTTTCTGACTTAATTATAGCATTTTTTTCTGGTGTGTTGATCCACTCCGGATCAGTTATTGCTTTTTATTTGGGTAACCATCTTCTTAGTGATGGGATCCACCCTGTAGAAAGTCCTTCCAAGGAAGCTCTGTATATTGTTGAGTTTGTGGAGAGGGGGGGAGGCAGTAGTCATTCTAATGCCTGGACCCCCCTCCCACAATCTAAATCTTGGAATAGCCAGGCCAGTCTGGTAATGGCCTGCTAAGTATGGGTCCTGAAGGGAACCAGAGGGCAAATGGGTGGGCCTCCCTCAACTGTCTGTTTGTTAGAAAAAACTGCTCACATATTGGGGGGGCATGCAACATGCACTCTTCATACGTTTGGTTACAACAGGGATGTTAATAGCACTTCAGACTACTTTGTGTGGTGGACTCTCCTTCATTGGAGGTTTTTAAGCAGAGGTTGAATAGCCATCTGTTAAGAGATTCTTTAGGTGTGATTCCTGCATTGCAAGGGGTTGGACTAGATGATCATTTGGGTTACTTCCAACTCTACAATTCTGTGAATATTTTCTATCCCCTTTTTGCATCTAATGTTATTACTGCTGTTTTCCATTTGTGTGCACTAATTGATGGTTTTGATATTTGATTTCTTGGCTCAGCTGTTTTCCACGCTTACTGTTTTGTGTACAGTGGTACCTCCAGTTAAGAACTTAATGCATTCCAGAGGTCTGTTCTTAACCTGAAACTGTTCTTAACCTGAAGCACCACTTTAGCTAATGGGGCCTCCCGCTGCCGCCGCACAATTTCTGTTCTCATCCTGGAGCAAAGTACTTAACTGGAGGTACTATTTCTGGGTTAGTGGAGTCTGTAACCTGAAGTGTATGTAACCTGAAGCGTATGTAACCGAGGTACCACTGTACTGTTGATCTATGTTTTATATATTGTGTGGCTATTTTATTGTTGTAGGCTGCTGTGACCTCTATATTGAAATAGGGGGGGGGGTATGCATTTATTAAATACATATCAAGCATATCCCCCATGCTGCATACACACCATACATTTAAAGCACACCCACCCACCAAAAATCCTGGGAGTTGTAGTATGTTAAGGGAATAGTTGCTAAACTGCAGTTCCCAGGATTCTTGGGTGGAAATTTCAAGTTTGCATACATTTTCAGCTGAATTTAAGTGAATTTTACATGAAATCAAATATGTACACCGGTATTTTGAAATCAGAATGATTTGCTGCACCTGATGTATTGGTAGCCTAGAAAAGCAGCTTCTTATGAAGGTCAGTTAGATAATTGGAGCTGGCCTGGATCAATTTGGATTAGCTTTGATCGTATTCAGCTGTCCTCTCTCTCGCACACTTCCCCCCACCGCGTCTCTCTCACACACACCACTTGCATTGTATAGTACAATTAGAAATGGGAGGAGGACATATGGTGCAAGCAAATGGCCAACTAGTAGTAGGCAGGTATTAATGCAATGTCTAATTTTAACCCTGAGCCTACACTTGCAGCTACTCTCTTAAGGCTAAGTGAGTGGGAATCTGGATTGGCCCTACTTATCCAATAAGAGTTTGTTGGTATTACGAACACACGACAAACAGAAAGACATCCTCCTTGCTACAATCTATTAAAAATCTATTTTTTTAAAACTGGGGAAACTATTTTTTCTCCTCTTTGTACTCCCACAGAAAACAGCAGATGTGGACAAATTAAAGGAGTCACTAAATGCATTCTGGTCCCTTAAAATTGCAGAATTGTCTTTCAATTTTATTAGTAACACCAGCAAATAGATTGCGCTGATTCAGAGATGTTCTTGGGGCATAATTTCAGGTGGGGCTGGTTTATCCCCCAGATAATGCAAAGCACCACTGAGCAACCACAATCTGCTGGCACCTTACTGGGATTGGGGAATAAGAGGCTTCTTGGTGTGAAGGACATAGCTCTCTGACATTCTAACTTCGTTGCAATGTTTCTTACTATAGAGATTATTGTGGGGCTGTACAGGAAATAGATTTGTTCGCTATTATGTATCAAGAATATGCTAGTTTCTAAGCTGCTTCCCAAGCACGCAACCTGGGAAGGCAAATGGTGAATTACTTGAAGTTCTTCTGTCAGCTCTGAACCTCCCCATCCCAGGCCAATTTTCTATTAATTCAGTTTCACTGGATGTCCCACAATTGTTTCCTTTCCAAAGAAATGTGGTTTGCTGACTAAAAGAAAAAGCCCTGCTTGCACAAGAGCCATTCACATAAGCAATGTTAACACTGGAGCCATAAACACGCACAATACTGTAGCTCTTCTACGAAATGGAAAATTGCAGGTTGCATGTTGGCATATTGGTGGAACTGACTTCCAGGGTTTTGAGTGTCATAAAAAAAAATAGCCTCTATGCTGTATAAAACTCAGTCCTGTCTTCCCAGTTAATTGGTCACATGGATTGACCAGCTATCGTAGGTATGTTTTCAGAGACTAGGGCCTTTTCTATATGTGTGGCGCCCACTGCCTGGAATGCCTTGCCAGTCAATGTGTCAAGCAGGCCTCATCGTTGTCCTGTTTTAGGCAGGTAGTGAAAACGTAACAGTACAAAAATGTCATTTAGCTGGTCATTTCCTCTTTTCTTGTTTATCTTTGATGATTTAGTTCTGGTGGTAGCTTTTGGAATTTCTTGTTCAGGTTTTGGCTTTTTATGTTGATATTTTGCTTTTATGACGGGATGTCAGAATGGGGATCGTTACATATTTTAATAATGGCATGATGTTTGGATTTGTTAGCTGCCTTGAGCTCCTTTTGACTGGATACTAGGCACTGACCATAATGTAGAGATTGAATGACATATCAGATTAAACAGCCAAGCCAAGGCCTCTTAAGTCCTTCATGCCAGAAAAGGCATCTTTTTGTTGGAGAGAACGTACATTTTTGAAACACTCTTTTTTACAAGGCCATCACATACCAGACAAAGTGGCAAAATGCCCTCCAGGCTGATGGGTGAAGTGATGGCTTTCAGCCACTGGACACTGCCCCACTTATTTTCTAAGGGAATGATTTACAGCCACTCCACTAACCTCTCAGCTGGTGAGCAGAGAAGAAGTTGGAGCAAGTCCATGTGCAGCCCCCCCCCAAACAACATAAACCCTTAAGCATGTCTTACAGCTGTCCCTTGCTGAATAGTATTTTTGATTCTGCACATCTAACAATATTGAAAACATGCTATTCATTCAAGGTAGAAGAGTTTAAATGATATTGATTTCTTGGCTCAAATGCTACTACACATGTGAATAGTCTCTGTGCCACTGGACTAGAAGTGACCTTGCTTTGTCACCAAAGAGCTTGCTTTGTCACCAAAGAGCTCTTAAGCAGCAGCTCATATCCTTGGCTCCAACTCCTGAACTATACCGGTTCTTAACTGAAGAATTAAGAAGTGCTCCAGGCCAGCTTTCAGACACAGCTGCTCAGTGCTGCAACTTCTTCTGTTATCAGCCACTGACCTTCTGAAGCTGGTCTCCTTAAGGAGGTATATAGACTGTAAGCTCCTAACTCTTTCCTCTTTGACTGAAAGCCTGAATACTAGCACACCATCTAGTCAGCACCTACGAACTTTTGTTGATTTATTGTGCCAAGGGAAAGACAATAGGGCAGGGGTGATGAACTTGTGGCTTGCGGTTTGGCCAGTGTTGATTAGTGAATCTTGCGCTGTTGCTCCATAAATGCTTATGGCTTTACACTTAAATCTTTGTGGCACTTGTATGGGCTGATTTGTGGAGGCCAATAGGTGTATTGTCTCGCTCAGTGGCATGGAGGGGTTTTTGACACGGTTGGAAGAGAAACCCATTCTTTGACATGTTGTGTCATTTTCCTGAATTCAAGAAACACATTTAGAAAAATTTATGGACTCCCTCATAAGCCTTTGCTAACCGAGTGCCAGAGGCAGATTTAGGGCAACGTAATACCTTTACCTTTTAAGCGATGTTGCAAGGGACACGGGTGGCGCTGAGCCTATTGGGCTTGCCAATCAGAAGGTCAGCGGTTTGAATCCCCGTGATGGGGTGAACTCCCATTGCCCAGGCCCAGCAGTTCGAAAGCACGCCAAAAAGTGCAAGTAGATAAATAGGTACCACTCCGGCGGGAAGGTAAACGGCATTTCCATGCGCTGCTCTGGTTTCGGTGTTCCATTGCGCCAGAAGCAGCTTAGTCATGCTGGCCACAAGACCCGGAAAAACTGTCTGTGGACAAACACTGGCTCCCTCGGCCTGTAAAGCGAGATGAGCGCCGTAGCCCCAGAGTCGTCTGTGATTGGACTTAACTGTCAGGGGTCCTTTACCTTTAAGCGGTCACAGAACTGGGTGAGCAGCTGAGGAGAGCGCTTCTCACCCGGCTTTTATTTTTATAAAAATTGAATTCTAGAAGAATTAGGTTAAGCATGCTAGTATTGTAAATGCAAAACCTAATGTTCCGCATATGGAAATAGGAACATCCTTATGACGTCATGGTTTTCATACCAAAGATCCCTTCCCAAGTCTCTTTCTTGCTGAAGGCTTTTCACTGACCAATACATATTGTGTTCATTATGGGGAGAGGAAGAATCCACAAGCTTTACCTTGGGCTTTCTGCCCCCTACCATTTCAACTATATCATGCTGTCTTTTAAAACAGTAGCTCAGGAGGCATCATAAAAAGTAATGGGATCAAGGCTCCCCCGGCCCTGAGCCCTCAGTACTGTTTGAACTTCCCTGGAGAGGAAGCTGAAAACAGGAAGCATGGCAGTGCTAGCGAAGCACATTAATAATATTTTAACAAGGTGTCCGTATCAGGCAAAAAACCAGGGACAAAAGAACGTCACGTAGGGCAAGGCATATGGTAGTATAACTATCTAACTGAAATGCATCCTGTGGAAACCGACCGCCATTTGGCTTTTGAGCCTCAGATATCATTACTGACAGAGACAGTTGGGAATTTGCTTTCATTACTCTTTGAGCCCGCCCTTGACATTAATTAAAATAGTTTCACTGGGAACACTCTACTGCCTTTTTCCACAACTGCTACTATCTGTTAAGATGCACTTTCGATAAAAACTGGTCACTATTTGGACCACCTGCCTTCTGAAACGTATCTCAAACACTCACCAGTGCTGTAACTTCTGTGCTTTTACTGCCCCCTACTGCTTGTTTTATAACCACTTATTTATCCTCAAAATATATTAGATTTCTAAAAAGGGTTTGCCATGAAGAAGTTCATAATGTAAATAGCTGTGGCTAAAGAAATATATACAGATGATAAAGGACTTTGAATACATGTTCAGATGTTTATCATCTCTTACTTAATATTTTATAGTAACACTTCAGGGGTCAAAGTGGGTTCTGCAGATCAGAGACATGCAATTTCTTCTCCTCAAGCACTTTGAAGAGTTTAACATGCAAAGTACTAAAGAGGAATTATTCTTTCGTCATTCAAGGTGAAGGCTCATTTTCCTCCCCCAAACTTGTTTCATAAAGAACACAAGTGTGCCCCCCCCCAAAAAAACCCAAACCATAGTTGACACCATAAGATGTAAAGGCAGTACTTTTAAAAGTACTGTATGAAATTATGAAAGCATATTTAAGGATAAGAGCCTTTAAAAAAAACTTTTCTCTGAAACTGAAATTGGCCTAGCTGGAATGAGACTTACAGGATTTTGCCTTGTTTCATATTAATGGTGATTACACCCACCCAGCTTCTTATTGTATCTCTGAGTTCCAGGTGATTTGATGCATTTGAAGTCAGGAATGTTAGAGTGGTTGATGATTCCAGCTGCACAAATAAAAGGTGGGGGGGGACACCTAACTTGCCAGTAGTACATGTGAAAAGGATCTTGGGATCTTAGTAAACTACAAGCTGAACATGATTCAACAGTGTGATAAAGAAGCAAAAAAAGGGTAATGCAATTCTGGGTTGCATTAATAAAAATCTAGTGTCCTGATCAAGGGAAGGAATAGTACAATTTAAGAAGGATGTTGACAAGCTCGAATGTGTGCAGAGGAGGGTGAGCAAGATGATCAAGGGTCTGTAAACTAAGCCTTATGAGGAATGGTTGAAGGAGCTGGGTATGTTTAGCCTGGAAAAGAGGAGACTGAAAGGAGATATGATAGCCATCTTCATATATCTAAAGAGCTGTCATATTGAAGATGGAGTAAGCTTGTTTTCTCCCACTTTGGAGAGTAGGACCCAAAGTACGTAATGGCTTCAAGTTACATAAAGGAGATTCCAATTAAACATCAGGGAGAACTTTCTGGGTAAGAGCTGTTTGACAGTGGAACTGTATCCCTCAGGAGGTTGTGGACTCCTTGGAGGTTTTTAAGCAGAGGTTGGATGGCCATCTGTCATGGATGATCTAGTTGAGATTCCTGCATTGCAGAGGTTTGGACTAGATGACCCCTGGGATATCTTCCAACTCTACAAATCTACCAATTTATGATTCCGTCTCCTATGACTACTGTCATGGTGCATTTTTCTTACAAGGAGCATTTTCCAGAGTAGTCATTTATTAGGAATTATTGTAATATTTTTTCAGTCGTTTATCCAAAACCTTTTTCTTATACAAGCTATAAACCAACATTATGATTTAAAGACTGATTTAGCCAAAATAAAATTACTAAACGTATTATCAGGATTTTTATGTAACAAAATAGCAACGTTTTTAAATTCGGCAATATTAGAGCTCTCTATTTTTGCGAGCCAGAAACTGTGGTTGAATAAACAAAGTTATTTAGTGACTGTAGTAGTATTTGCTGCTCCAACAGCTTAATGAATAACTTTAATTCATCTAGGAGTTCATGCATGTAGGTGAGTTTTTCATCTTTTGACATGTTATTGGATGGGTCTGACAGACGGTCTACCATGTTAGATAATTTCTCTTGAGATTTTAAGGTTTTCAGTTTAAGACTTACATTTTTGACCGGCTGTGTTTCTCTGGCTGCTCTTTTCTTTGGAAATGCTTCCATTTCTCTCTCTCTTATTTTCTGTTCCTTTGTGTTGATCAAAAATGTATCCTCAAAACTACCTTCTTTTTTATGAAAACTGGAAACGTTTCTCTTCATTCTTCTTGGTAATGTACTCTGGGAGCTAGTAGGGGTAAAATAAGAAGACAAACTGTAGGAAGTATAGCTATCAAAGGGTTTTGAAGAAACAAAGTTTGGCTTTCCTGGGTATGTTGATCTTCTTCTTCTTGTTCCTCTTCCCTTTAGTCCTAAGAGTTGTCCTTCCTTGACATTGTAAGTGATGACTTCATTGGCTTTTCTTCTTTTACGATCATTGGAATGTGTTGCCTGTGATTTAGATTCCTTCTCACCAAAATAGGTACTTCTTACACATCTAAGGATTTCTTTCTGTTCTATGGCTTTCTGTATTTTGTCTTCACTGTTCTGTGTGTTTCTGATCCTACATTCTTGCCTTTTAAACCTTCTGGGAATCCAGTCCTGTCTGTCTGCAAACCTTGGTTTTGTACTTCTTTCCAAATGCTTTCTAAATCTTTCCCTTCTTTTATTGGAAGGTTTCCTTTCCCTTCTTTTATTGGAAGGTTTTCTTTCCCTTTTGTTATGTGTCCAATGTTTCTTCCTCTGCAAAATGCCAACCATGACTTGAGTATAACATCCATAAATGCTTAAGTTTGAAAGATTGTATTAGAATTAGAAATATCTCAGACACATACTCTGCACCTCATAGGCCACTATGCTTGTTAGATCACTGGAAAGATAGAAAATGAAACCCTTGTCTCCTATTTATCCCCGTGGGAAAATATGAGATAAAGCCTCAGTCAGGCTCTAGGGTCTCTAGAACTCCTTCTCACATAGGGGCAGAGCTTGGAGCTCAACAGGGGGAAATGGTATATAAAAGAGAGCCCAATCAATCCCGGTTCTGTATGTGATCATTTCCCCTCATTTTTGGCCTGCCCACGATTATTATTTTGCTGTTCATCCCTGTATTTTTATTAGACTGGAGTCCACACCAGTTTGAATTAGACTGGAGAAGTTCACATCAGCAGGCATCCCTTTTGTGTTTTTTTTTATTGCCTTCTAATTTGTCAATTCTCTTATGCCAATTAATTACCATACCCGCCAAGTCTCCCGCTGAAAAATGCGGGATCAGCAGCAGCGCAGCACCGGAAGTTGCATAGAAGCAACTTCCGGGGCCGCTCTGCCCATGTGTGGGCACCAGAAATAGGGCAGAGTGGCACCAGAAGTCACTTCTACACATGCCCGATGGCCATCTTGGTGGTGGCCGCATGGTGGCAGCCATGTCGGTGACGGCCGCCGCCATGCGGCCACCACCAAGATGACCGCCGGGCATGCGTAGAAGCGATTTCCGGTGCCGCTCTGCCCTATTTCCGGTGCCCACACATGGGCAGAGCAGCACCCAAAATGGAGGCTCCCTGGCAGGTAGGAAATCCGGGGGATTTCTGGGAGTTTTCTCCATTTGGGAGAACAGCAGGAAACGGATTAAAATTGGGGGTTTCCCGCAAAAAAACAGGATACTTGGCAGCTGAGATTAACTACTAACAGGGCATATTCACAGATAGTGGCATACAATTTAAAAACAAAACACACATTTCTGCAGTTTTTTTGTTTTGTTCAAATCTGAAGGATCAAAAGGTGTGTGTGTGTGTGTGTGTGTGTGTGTGTGTTGCAAGGCCATGCTTCTCTATCCAGAAGCACACCACAAATGGTGACTAGCATGGCCAGAAAAGAAACAAAAGAACCGAGGAAGTCACAGATGTTGAAACGGGTGTAGCAGAATGTGACCGACCCACTCACCCACCAAAACTGTCTGCCACCCCAAGTGGAGTACCGTAGTTTAAAGCCCAATTTCCCGCAGTTTATTGTATTATCTCTGAATTGGGTAAACTTGAAATTACAGGAGACAGCAACGTGACTGGTGTTTGAGGGTAACATCATGTGTACTATACAAATTAATTGAGAACACAAAACAGCTATAAATACGCAGTAAGCTCCAATGTGAACAAGCTCTTTATATCATGATTTACCTGCCATGTTAACTGCTTCCAAAGCACTGGTTTGCTGGGCTGCAAATCACTAAGAATTTTTGACACCACTTCATTTGATTCTTGAAGAGCCTGGGGGATATATGATCCGAAGGGTGCCTCTACTGAAAGAAATTAATATGAACAAAAGCCTGTTTCTAAGGACACATTACTCTGAATCCTACTTTAAAAGCAACTGAATGAGAGCAATGGCTTAAAGCAGTGGTTCCCAAACTCTTTTCTCCATGGAGTACCTGAAAATTGCTAAGGGTCCTGGTGGACCACTTAATGATTTTTCTGCCTGTTGTAGTAAATGTAATGTGCTTTGCTCAGTGCTTTATGCTTTTTAATTGTATTTTTATTGCTTTGTAATACAATATACAATAGACGCGAGTGGCGCTGTGGGTTAAACCACTGAGCCTAGGGCTTGCCGATCAGAAGGTCGGCAGTTCGAATCCCCAGCTCCTGCCAACCCAGCAGTTCAAAAGCACATCAAAGGGCAAGTAGATAAATAGGTACCGCTACAGCGGGAAGGTAAACGGTGTTTCCGTGTGCTGCTCTGGTTCGCCAGAAGCAGCTTTGTCATGCTGGCCACATGACCATTTGGGAAGTAGTAGTGAAGACACTGGTTCTGCAATGTTAGGTTCAGCAATGTCTCAATTACCATAGGGACTAGCAAGTTCCTTTTAAAAATCCCCAAGGCTTCTAACAAATACCTTGTTCACGTGTGTTATGTTTTCGGCCACATCCAGCATAAATATATAGTTGGAAGTCTACACACATATATTCAGCATATTACTGTTATCTGGGAAACGCTGACCCAAAATGTATAAGCACATATGTGGTGGTGATAAACATTCCATACCTGATTCCTTTTGGATGATGATAATATCAGGTTGAGCTTCTTGTGCCTTCATGGATTCGCTGGTAAACTTATCCATTTGTTTAACTCTAGCCTTAAACAAGCAAACAAAGCACCACAATAAAAGGGACTTGTAAAATACTGTGTTCACATTACTAAAAACTTTTGACACTATATGTTTGCTGGCTCATAAATGCTAAATGCTTTCTTAAGTTCAGAGATCTGTGTACTTTACTGACCAAGGCTGATACAAAACAAAATTCACAACTTTTTTTTTAATCATAAGTGACTTCATAATAACTTAAAACATCAGGTCACCATGATGTCTTGGCAAATTTCAACATGGACATATTTACTTACAGTCCAGTTGTAAGGTTGGTGGGGTGATAACATGTAGGACAGAATGAACCAATAGGTACATCAATGCAAGGTCATAATGCTTGTTGCTGGGCCAGTATCTCGTAAAAGATGTGATCTCAGGCATCAGAGGCACTGCTCCAAACAATTGGAATAGGAGTGTTAAAACCTCTTGTAGCTGTTTAATTTGCTGGAAATGATTTTCACAGATGCATTCTCCGCTTTCCTAACAGTTCAAAGCAGCTGATAACCATAGAGAAATGCCATCCATAAAGCCAATTAACTAATTTTTATTTCTGCAATCTCACCCCCCGCTCACATAAAATAAACAACTGCTTTAACTTGTTGCTTTCTAGGAACAGGAAAGAGGTTTTTTTTTACCTGATATCTTACTGAGTTACCTAAGGAAAGGAAAAATGGGGAGAGTTGCACGAATTAACAAGGCAATGGCAAGAGAGATGACTTTACACACTTCTTCATATAGAATCGATTTAAGAATCAAAGCAGAATCATCATCCTTTTAAGAAGAGTTCACAGGAAATAGCTGACAGCTGAACAGTTGACATTTTTATTTTATTACAGGTATACCAACTTAAAACAGTTGCTCTGAGAAGGTGCCATTTTACATGTCTTCAAATCTTTTAATATATCTTGCTTTTTTCATTCTGCGCTCTCAAATTTTATTTTATTTTTGTAAATTAGGGGTATGAGCCAAAGTGAAGCACGAATTGCAGATCAATCTGATGTATATAACTCAGAATGTCAATGGAACTTAACTCAGTCACAAACACGTTTAGGGTTCCAAGCTTAATTTCAATATATTGAGAATGTGGTTTTTTTGTGTGCCTCATTGAAATAATGGGTGTTTTGGCTGGTTAGTCGACCTGCACACATTATTTTCTCTCTCACAATGAGAAACAGCGATTTATTCACAGCTGCGTGACTCATAACTAAATTGCATCACTTGGCAACACTTGTGGTTGGACTACTTTTCAGGTTATTCATTCCCCTTGAACTATTTCTACCTCGGTTAAAGATACTGTACTTGCCTGCGCAAAACCTTACCTGAAATGGGGTAAAAATGAGAAATTAACATAAAAAAGACAAAGACGAATGTCTCCCTAGTGGCCATAATCCTCAAAACAGTAGGTGAGAAGAATGAGAGAGAGCAGGAACCTTTAAAAGGCAAGGGGAAAAGATGAAAGGTTAAAATTGTAATGAGGGATCCAAATTCCTTAGAAATGTGTATTTCCTTCCATTGATCTATTTTTAAAAAAGCAAAAAATGAAACGTGTAAGGATTAGTTTTAAGCCCCAATCAAAAAGGGAGTTACCGCATTTTCAGTCAGGGTGGAAGGCTCGCCTATTCAATGGTTTTGCCTGCTTGAAAGTCTGGGCTAAAAAGCTCATTTTCATGTAAGCAGTACTTGGGGGGGGGAGGGGGGACCGCAGTGGTAATAAATAGGCGATGCTTTGTTTGTTCAAAGAAGTGTCCAATACCCAACCACAATTGCTTCAAGAGGCTGGGCAGGTGAGGGGACAATTCTGAGGTAAAAAAAAAACCCACAAAACGCGAGCACACCTGAGGTAACGACGGTTGGAAATGCGCGGGAAAAGCTAGATCTCCCTCGCGCGCCACTTCAAAGCCTCCAACGCCTCTTTCCTCCCCCGCCAACGGCAGCTGCGCCGCTCGAGGCTCTGATTGGACAGGGGGCGGGAGGGAAAGGGAGACTGCGACAAGCGCTAGCCAGTCCCCGGCGACGCGTGACCCCTGCGGTTGCTCCAAGGGAAACCCCGAGCGAGAAGCGAAGTTTGTGTTTACAGTATGTTCTGTCGATCGTCGCCGCTGCCGTCTTCTTCCCGCCTTCTCTGCGGGAGTCTTAGCCACGGAGCTTCCGGTTTCCCGCTGCCATTTTGAAATGCCCCATTCCCAGGGCGGAAGTGGAGGCTGCCCATAGAAATCAGTGGGGGAAATGAAACTGCTCTTCGTTTTGTAGGCAGTTCTCTTGCATTACATGTTTTTCAATACAACAGTATTACAAAAATAGATTGCAATCCATTCTTTTTCCATGCCAGGTTGGTTGTGCTTGGATGGCAGACAACTTTGCAGTGTAGTAATAGTTGACTAAATCTGGGAGTGGTTTCAACAGCCCTAGTTCGCAAGCCATCTTGACTCTTAATGACCCCAAATATTTCCTCTGCAGAAGGAAATATCTTGGGGGGGGGATCTCTCCCAGTAGTTCTTTTCACTACAGTCAAAAGAAACACGTTGTGTATGAATAGGACAGCAGACAATGATTTCAAACTAGGGTATTTGCCACCGCAAAATAATGACCCACACTGGCCAAGATGAAGTGATCTGCAAACCTCAGGTATCTTGACAGGAGACAAGCTACACGCTCATTTTTTTTCTTGTAGACTGCCTTTTTCTGTGATCCGTGCACGTGTCTTCTATAATCTTCTCGTGCCTTCTCAGTACATAACCACACCCTTTATATTTCTATATTTCCTAGTGGCCATTTCTGAGGATATAGACAAATTAGGGCTGCTGGTTCAAGGGTATGGAAAGCCAGCCCTGTGAGGAAAAGTTGAAGGAACTGGGCTATGTATTGGACTGAAGGGAAGTAAGATCGAGCTCTTCAAAGACCAGAACTGTGCTCACCACATTCAGAAGAGGGCAAGATCAAGTGGGCTTAGGATATGAGAGGGTAGATTTTGGCTAAATATAAGGAATCTTGACTACTACAATAGCAGGTTGGCAACAGGGCAAACTAGCCAAAGTGGTGGTGGGATTGCAGGCCTTCAAATTTATAGGAATCTGCCTTGCACTGTGTTCATCTAGGATTGCCTGCACGAACTAGCAGCATATTCCATGTTCTCAGGCAATAAGAGACACCCCTTTTATAGGGGTTTGCAAGCTAAGTAACTATGGTAAACCCCAACGGATCTGGGTCCTCTGGGGTGTATAGGAAAGTTTTCAAATAAGGATTGAGTCACGACCCCTCCCAAGTTTTCAAAATAATAATTTTACTTCCAAGAAGTCCAGACTACCCCCCCCCCCAATAACAAATCCTCACATTTTCAGATTGAAAATCTTTAATTTAAAATTTACATCACACGGGGGTGGGGGCAGGGCAGGAGGAACACTCACATTCTGTCACAACTAAAATCCGTCAGAAGTGTGCTGTAGGTATTCGTTTTATTTAACACTGTCATGGCTTTTTTTTCCCCTCCCAAAACACAGTTGCACAAAAACCAATTACCTCCAAGTTTGTGTCTTTTCCGCCCCTCTTTAAAATTTGAAAAGGAAACAAACACACTATATACATACTGCCATATAAAGAGCATCCAAATAGGACAAAATTGCTACAAAATATAAAACCCACCCTTACGTATTTTCATTAAAGAACCCACCAAGCAAAAAAAAAAAAAGTTATCCAGAGGCTCTGTAATACTCACCCCCCACCCGTTTTAAAAAGAAGAAAAAGTTCCATTTTGCTCACACACTAAAGCTGACAACTCAAAACTGTGGCAATGTAGTTAGCTGGTTGTTACGTTTACTACATAAAAGATCCTTAGAGAAGCTGTAAAACTATTGAAATACATACTATGTATAACCATGCTGGTGCGCTTGGTTTCATTTTACTCCTTTGTAAAATAATAATAATAATAATAACACACAAAACCCCCTTTCAGCCTTTTAAATGGTCAAATACAGACTAGTAGTAGTCATTGAAGGTAACTTAGGGGGAGAAATCTTCTAAAAATCACTGATTCGGCCATTCATGTTTTTGAACCAGTGCAGGAGTTTGATGCACACTTGAGAGATCCCTCAACAACTAATTTTAAAATATGAAACTGGAGCAGAAGGCAGATTTCCTGCATAAGGAAATCTAGCCCCATTGAGATGAATTGGGTTAAGATGGCTGCTCAGTAGTTCTGTGGTGTCAATCACAGCTCAGATAGTACTATAGCCAGAAAACCTTACATGTGCAATGAATTAGTACAAGCCAGACCCAACATTTAAATACTCTCTTTGTAATGGAAGGGTTTTATTATTTTCCGAGCCTAACTAAATTAAAAACAAAAGGGTATATGGAAAGGTGAGGGGGGATCTGAATTAATACAAAGTAACTGCTTTTAAACACAGAACCAGCAGGACAACAGTATACGCTTTTTAAAAGTTTCTAAGATTCATTCATACACAAATGTAACAGGATTGGAATAAAGCTTTACCAAGTCCTTTCAGCCAAGTCATTTTTTTTAAAATCCAAGTTTGTCTATTAAAATGCCTTTTTGCATTTCCTTCTGTTCAAATGCCTCTTTAGAGTTAGCTGTGAATATTTCCGGGGGGCGGGGGAGAGAGAGAAATACTGTTTTGCAGAGCTTCTCAAATGCAGTGTCACCAGAACTTAAAAGAGTCCAATGTCACATACTAAACATTCCAGAACGTGTGTCTAATGTGCTATTTATATTCACAAGCAACTGTAGTAAGGGGGGGGGCAACTCCCATCCATCTATGTAAAAATACCCCTTTTTATCTAAACCCACATTAGCGACAGCTTCTCCTAAGCAGGACAGATAATAAAAAAATAGTATCTCTGGAATACAGCTGTGTGTTACTATTTGGGTAAAATATTTAACAATCCAAGTTAGTCTATCGTTAGGTAAGAACTGCAGGAGTTCTCAAGAGTCCAGTATGCCGTTTGCTGTTTTTTGTTGTTAAAACGCAATCTGCAAAGAAGATCCATAAAAACCAGTTTTGTTGCCAGCACAAGGCTCGTTGTCTTTCCTTTGCTGACAGGGTGCGGTGAACAAATTTCTGAAGGATTCTTGCCCAAATGTTTCCCCACAGCATGACCTGCACTTCTCCCCATCATGAGCTTAAGGTTAGCATACCTGTAACTAGACAATTGCAAGGTTGGTCCACCACTCTCCACAGCCCTTTTCAGGACACCTTTTGACAACAGCCAACCTCACTGCTAGCTTCACCGAGGGCAGGGAAACAGCAAGGCATTTCAATGATCCTTTCCCAGAAGTAAGCTGCTTGCCCACCTTCCCCACCCCAAATGCTGTGCTCTAGGCCTCGCCATGTGGCTTAGTCTACCTGCCAACTGAAAGGTGGCATATAAAAAAAATGTGCCTCTCCTATATATATATATATTTAATGAAAGCCTGAAAAGCTTCAGGGTTTAAAAACAAAGGGGTGGGGGAGGCGTCTAGAATTTGCATCAGAAATATGAATCCTGTTTCCATCTAGAGGAATATAATGATCAGAAATGGCAAACTAGAAAGAACTTTTAAGTAAGCATTTCCAGGTTATTGGTGTGGTTGTGAGTAAAATGTTGGTTTTGTTTTCTCTCTTAAGTGTTTTGGGTCTCGCCTTTTCCAAAGAGCTCTGCTCAATCGGGCCAAAGCCAGGTCTAGTTCTGTGGAGGACCAAAGGCCTACAGGAAGCCCACAAGCACAACAGCATCCTCCCCATTTGCGATTCCCAACAGCTGGCATACAGAGGCATTCTGTCTCCAACAGTGGAGGTAGGACATAGCTTTATATCTTCTGTGAATTTGTCTTCGAAAGCTATGCAAGTTGGTGGCCATCACTGCCTCCTGTGGGACTCTTTTCTCAACAGCGAGAATAGGATGGGCCTTGGGCCTGATTCAGTAGGTCTCTTCTTACATTCTTATGGAAAAAGTTAGACTCAAGAGAGCTGATCCCATGCTTTCCATAGTTACATAGAATATTTTTTAAAAAAATGCAAAAAGTGTGTGTGTATAAAGTGTATGAGAAAGCAGAAGCGCAAAGACTTCACCTGTTTGTACATTCTTCAGGTGCCCTTTTAAAATAAGCCAATTGTTATTATCCAAATTCTTGACTTCATACAGCCTTCGGTTCACCTCATATATAAGCCTCTCTAAGGAAAAGCTGGATTATCACACTGCAATGTCTCTTACTTCAATGAACCATCTTTAAAAGTCTGGATTAAATTAGTTAAATGTTTTGCTTTAACTGTTACTAGAACTAACAGCATGCTCACATAAAAATAGGGGGGGGGGAATTTGGAGAAAAATGTTTCTGGGGAGGTGGGGGCTGGTGGGGGGAGACAACTGGTTCAGTGATTAAAAGGGGATGGAACAGTGTTCTCTCTGCACATGATCCAGAGTGGGCTATTATGTCTTAGTTGGAATGATAAAAAGGGCAAAAATAGTAAAAACACACTTCCTATAAAAAGTTAACACATTAATATCTTCTGTAGGGATACCTAGGATACATGGAGACATACAAGTCTGCATATCGCTATTGCGTATCCTGCAACAAAAAAATGCATCTGGTCCTATTTTTTTTCCTACAACTTAATCGTCGTCATCGTCTCCCTCATCTTCTGCTGCACGTTTTCTCTTCTCCCCTCTGACGCCTTCGGCTGCAAAAGGAAAAGGAGCATGTTCACTTATGTTAAGTGTACAGCAGCATGTCACACACACACTGCCTTATTTCTACCTCTTCTGGGCACTTACACCTAGTTTATCAAACACAAAACAAATATCTTGACATGAAATTGGCTAAACAGAAAGAAGAAATTATGTGTGGTCTGAGCCAACAACTGTTCAATGTATCAGAACGATGGGCATATTACCTCTTTCTATTTTCAGTAAAAAAATAAAATACAGATCAAATGTTTTCATAAAGGCAATGAATCAGTTATGGTATTGTTAGTTTTCCCCCAAAGAAGCCCAGGGAACAGAGGTTAAGGGCTGCTGAGAATTCTCCACTGGAGACCCACACTCAAATTAATTACCCAAATTTTGTGAGCTGCTAACCTGGGTGCTTTGCTTTATAGTGTAGATACATCCCAAGACAAAACTAAACAACCTCAAAAGCGAGACATCGGCTGTATGGTGACCTGTAAGGTACCAAACAACCCCACAATTCCTGTTTTTCCAGCATTACCTGGAAAGACAATGGGAGAATCTATGAAGTCTTCAGGGCAATGTCTTATGTGGCTAATGGGTCATGTATTGAGGTCTACTTCAGCTTGTCTTTTGCACTTCAGTAACAAAAGGAGGATGGATTTCTGTATTTTAGAATTTCTGTTTCTTTTTGGAAGCCGCCCAGAGTGGCTGGGGGAACCCGGCCAGATGGGCGGGGTATAAATAATAAATTATTATTATTATTATTATTATTATTATTATTATTTCTAGCGGACCACAGAAAAATCTCTCCCAGAAATCCCCTTCTGTTGTGGACAAATTATAGAATGAAAGCTGTATGCTACAGCAATGAAAACACTAATTTAACACTTCCATTTGATTGCACCAACTTACAACTTCTTAGAAAAAAAATAGTCCAGCTGTAGCAACTTTATAAAACCTAAGTATAGGTTGCAAAAAAATTATCAGCTATTTAAGGCAGAGATGGCTAACCTATGGGTCCTTCAGATGTTCTCAGCTCCCATCAGCTAGCATAGCCTGGGATGATGATGATGGGAGTTGCAACCTCACAACTTCTGAAGGACCACAGGCTGATTTACATCAACCAAGTATAAATTCAACTTATGTTGGGTTCAGATGTCCCCTTCCTCCAATGGAAGCCAGCTCCTTCAAGCCTGAGGAAAGGAAGCTTTTGGATCCAAATTAGGAAGTTTCAGACGTTTTAAGAATTTAAATGCAACTTTATTCACATGCAGTTGAATATGAAACTTACCTTCTTCTTCTTCATTCTCCTTCTCCTCTACGTAATCATCATCATCTTCTTCATCCTTAAGAGGGAAACAAGTTGATGGTCTCAGAAGTTCAGTATGATTTACAAAGTGAAACCAATACTCCTAATCGCATTCTAATAAGGCTGCAAGACATGGCATTCCCAGACTGTTGCATTCTATAAAAAGCAAAGCCAAATTTCTCCGTGCTCAACTAAGGCAAAAGTAAAAAAAAGGCTAAGTCAAGAGGGTCAACTCATTCCAAAACGCTTGGGAGTTGTTTAAGAACACATTTTAGAAACTCAGCTGAGGTGTGTATCACAGATCAGGAAAGGTACCACAAGGGCCAAGAAGACACCAGCATCAAGCAAAGAAGCTATTAGAGGCAAGAAGGCTTCCTTCAAGAAACCAAAGTCTTGTCCAAATGAAGAGAACAAAAAGAAACACAAACTTTGGCCAAATAATAATAATAATAAAAGTGCAAGCAGACAGTAAGGGATGATAAAAAAGGGGGGAAAACATTGCTAAAAACATTAGAACTACCAATAATAAGTTTTTTAAATATATTAGTAGCAGGAAACCCTCTGGGGAGGTAGTTGGACCCTTGGCTGACAAGGGAGTGTCAAAGGAGGACAAGGAATCTGTGTAGAAGCTGAATGAATTCTTTGCATCTGTCTTCACAACAAAAGAATAGATGGGCCATTGGCCTTATCCAGCCGGCTAATTACAATTTAGAGAAGCCAATTACAAAAATAATATGCAATGGACAAACTGTTTGCTACTGAATTGCAGGATTTCTCCGGTGTGCAGGGAGACTATAGCCAGTGTCTTCGACCTACCTTAACATGCACCTCAGCAACATATAGCCAGAACCAAGTATCTTGTCTTCCTATTTCACTGCTCATTTGCTTATCTTGTTCTCAATTTGTACTCTTGGGACTTCTCACTAACTTGTCCTCAGCCATTTCATTTCCCACTAGGATTCATATTCCCTTCACACATCTGCACCATTTGTGGAGGTGAGCCCCCAAAGAAAACACTGGTTTTGTCGGGATCTATAAAGTACTTCAGATTTGGGTCCATTTTTAATGCAAAATAACAGTCCCCGAGTTCTATAATGATAATTTCTCAATCATGCTTCAAAGGAGAATCATCATCTTAAATGGGATTGTGCACTTATTCCCATCTTCCTCTGATGAATATTTACCTGTTTCCTAAGGTTCCTTGATCTAATCCTAGTAACATTACTTTTAGTCTTCTGTCATTTGCGGCTTGGTTGCTTTATTCTGAACAGTCCCATCAGCACATCTACCAGCATTCTCTTGCAAAATAGGTTGGAGTCCAAGATCTCAAACCACAGCTTTTGCTTCAACAATATATATGCCATCACATTTATACAATTTTCATCATTTCTGTGCTCTCCATGGGAGCATGGCATGGACAAAATATACTCTTTTCTGCACAGCATGCACCATTATCAAGGTTAAATGTTTTGGAACTTGGGAGGAAGAACATAAAATTTACCTGAATCTCTTCTTTCATTAAGTACGAGAGGCCCACTTCTTCCTCATCCTCCTCATCTTCACCTTCACCCTCCCCCAAGTCTGAGCCATCGTCGTCTTCCTCATCATTCTCTTCATATTCTCCTGGGGGACCAGCTTTGTCCTCATCTTCTTCATCCTCATCTTCATCCCCATCTGAAGGAAAGGTAACGCTAATGAGATGCACATGGCATGCGCTTCCAACTTCTGACACAGAATTTACAGGTTCAAACTCAACAGTCTCAAAAAAACAAGCACATGGTACAGTCCTCCTGGGACATTACTTCTGAATGCATTGCAGCAGTTTGCAGGCTTGGGTGCTCAAGAACGTCCCCACCTGTGCTATCATGTTAAGGAGGATTTTCGTTTTTTGCCTTTATCCCAATGTGTGTAGGGTTTTTTTGGGGGGGGGGCATTTCAAAATGTGATTCTCCACCTGCATTCCCAGGAGGACTATAACACATACAATTTTTTGGGAATGTATAGATCAGTTCAACATCCAATCAAATGTTAGCTCTTTTCCAGACATTAGAACAGTGATTCTAGAAACAAAACAGAATATATTAATGGCTCATACGATGTTATATATAGGAAACAATTTTTTAAAAAACCAACAAAATGTATTCTTTACGTGACATTTATGTTTTGCTGCAAGGTGCATTTTAAGTCTTTTTGGCACATATATAAAAAGTATAGTGTGAACAGTGAATGTTAAACCACAAAATTGGCATGCCATTTGCTCCAAGCCTGTGACTTGATATCCAATCTAGAAAGGGTATAATAACAAGACACATTTACAAAGAGTTACCTTCATCCTCTTCATCTTCTGAGTCGGGGGCCTCGTTATCCTCCTGATCAAACCCATCTAGATACGTAATTTGCTGGAGCAAGTCAAACACGCTTTCTCTGTAATCCTCCAGGTTTGTGATCTCACAGTTAAACAAATCAAGACTCTTCAAATTCTTAAGATTTTGCTGAGAAGAACAGAACAACACCTTAGATTTCTACGTCAACAGAAAACACCTTTTAACAACACCTTTAGATGCTTCATTATTAGGCCTGCCAACTCTGCACAAATGTTGGTAGTCCAGTCTGTAACATTACGGCTGCAATCTAGGAATAAGCCCTAATTAACTTACTTCCAAGCAAGCGTAGGTTGGATTGTGCTTTATTTTATATACACACACCCCACAACTCCACAAACTGACGTGACTTACAAACATAAGCAGGCAAACATCAGTGAATTTTCTAACTGTAACCCTACCACTGAGCTAGAACAGTGGTCCCACTCCACCAAAATTGGCCACTGCCCCCTTGGACCTATAAACTCATCCCCAGTGCCCTCTACCCTATAAAAAACATTTATCAGAATAGTGGTTTCCATAACCCAGTAGGGAAGATAATAATAGATATAGAGACTTCCCTGCATATTTAAGTCATGAATCTGGATAGGGGACTGTAGGAACATTTCTACAACATTTATCATCATTATTCATTAAATTTCAACACCGCCCTTCGTAAGAGGATCACAGGGCAGTTTGCAATATGAAAACACAAAAATACATACCATTGTAATAAACAAACAAAATTAAACCCACTACACAGCTTAAAAGGCCATAGATTGATTACTTAGCTAAAGGTCTGGGACAAGCGGAATGTTTTTGTTTTTGTCTGGCATCTAAAGGTATGTAACAAAGGTGCCAGGAGAG
Organism: Zootoca vivipara; assembly: GCF_963506605.1. NCBI lineage: Eukaryota > Metazoa > Chordata > Lepidosauria > Squamata > Lacertidae > Zootoca > Zootoca vivipara. Next base: position 37,684,447 of record NC_083292.1, read on the forward strand.
CCTTCCTGGGGAGAGCATTCCACAAATGGGGAGCCACCGCAGAAAAGGCCCATTCTCATGTTGCCACCCTCTGGACCCACCGTGGAGGGGGCACATGAAGAAGGACCTCAGGGGATGATTGCAGGGTGCTGGTGGGTTTATATAGGGAGAGGAAGTCAATACATTCCTCTTACTAATTTACTCATGTAGGGAGACAGTTGTTGGAAAAAGAGCTCTACTACAAAAGTGGAGTTATAAGTTCCAGGCTCCGGTTTGATGGAGGCTAAACTTATTTAACCACTCCATGCAAACTGTGCAACAACATGCAAAATAGTCGCAGCTACCCTTCTTAACTCTGATCTGTCCAGAATATGAACCACTAAAGACATCTAGACTGTATAAATTATGCCGACTTCCTTTAGCATTGTACTTTAAACTCGGTTTATGAGATGTGTGCCTTTATATACCTGGTTACAAGCAGAGAAACATTTACCAACACCTATTATGCAATCATGCCATCTAGTTACCCTGTCCAGCGATGTTGGGCTGAAATTATTCCAGGCTTCAAAACACCGCGATCCTATGCAAAGCTGCCAGTTTTGAGTATGCTCCAGTGGGCACAGCAACACTGATTTCTATGTAAATATGAAATCGGACTACTTTGTATAAATACCGCTTTATACTTACAAGGGCTTCCACGGTGCTGAGATCTTTGATTTTATTACCACTCAGATTTAGGTATGTGAGATTCGGACATCTCTCTGCCAGGACTTCCAGGCCTCCGGAAATTAGATTATCACTCAGTTCCAGCTACAGTGCAGAAAAGTATCGTATGATCAGGCAGATGTTTTTCAACTTTTCCCATGTCCATATTTTAGTAAAACCATGCAACTCTAGGAATCTAAACAAACCTTTTTTTAGATGTTATCTAAGGATAGTTGATTGCATTTTGACTTATTCAGAACCAGACAAGAATAGCAGTTCTAATAATCTTCCTCGCATCATTATCCAAGTTTGCACCTAACCTACAATCATTTCCCTGCAAGCTTAACTGCAACAATCTCTGCTCAGCCATGAAGCTTGCTGCAGTGGGCAGGGTGTTCCTCCTCAGCATAACCCACCTCCGCAGGGCTGTTTTTTAATGGAACGAATATAAGAAACACAATGAATGTAAATTTAATCCCTTTAAATTTGGAACTCTCTGCCCATTGCTATCAGGTAGTTGCCTTTGCTGCGAGTTTTAATCTGTTCTTAGTCTATTATTGTTATTTTTCTATTGATAATTTTTGTAAACCACTTCAATATTTTTTCCACTATCAAGCGGTATATAATTTTTATGAAATAAATAAAAAATAAAGTCATGTGCAAACATGTTTAAAATGATATTGCCTAGAAAAAACACCCAAAAATACAGACATGCAATTGAGAGCAACACAGTGTCCTCAAAATGTCCTGGACCACAACTCCCACCAGCCGCAGCCAGCAGCACTATGCTGAAGAAGGCTAGGATAGTGTCAAGAGCAGGCCTGGAGAGACCTAAATTCATAGACGAGCCGACAGGACCCGCACTCCTGCTATACAAGCAGTATCGCTAACTGAGCTCAACAGGAATGGGCTAAATATACCCAAGGATTTAGGGAGCTAATCCTATGCTCTTGCAACCCACTGGCCAAACAGAACTAACTCATCTTTGCATTCTGGTCAATACTCACCTTTCGAAGCTTAGTCAAAGTGGGGAGCTTGGCGAGTGATGACAGCTCCACGTTGGCCATGCTGAGAAACTCTAGCTCTTTAAATGTGTCATTCAGACCTTCGATTTCGCCATTGCTAGATCGGCAATTGTCCAGAACCAGCTCAGCCACCTACAAAAACAGGACACAAGTCAACTTCAAGCTGAAGAAAGACCTATGCTCCCTGTCACATTCAAACAGATATTATGGGTGTTGCTCAACTAACTTTTAACCTAACTTAAGAACATAAGAAGAGCCTTCTGGATCAGGCCTATGGCACATCCTAGTCCAGCATCCCACTCACTCACAAACAGGACCCAAGCAAAGAGTGATCTCTCTCCTCTTGGTATTCAGAAACATTTCTGCCTGGCTGGAAGCAAAGCGTAGCCACCATGACTAGCAGCCACCAACAACCCTCTCCTCCATGAAGAGTCATGTCCACTAATTTCAGTGGGTCCACTCAAGGATAAAACTTAGCCAAAGTAAATGCAACGAGTGCTACTCAAACTATGTACGTACTGAAAAGAGGCAACAACATTTTTAGAACAAGCTTGATTCATTCCCACCCACCCCTCTCCAAGAAACCAGAAATGCACAATTTAGTCGAGTTTAAAACAACACCTGGGTTACTTTTTGTCTTTACTCTCAAACAATGCAGTTTGGTTGCTTTGCATTACTAAATGCCACAGGAGCTGTTAGCTCTTCAAGGCTTAACCTGCAAGGAGCAGGGAGGAAGGGAAGGAAGACTTTCCCTGCTGTCAATCAACTGCAAAAGGGGCGAGACAGAGCAAGTGTTTGTCCTGACCTAAATGCAGGAACATCTGCTGGAGCCAGAGAGTCGTGAGTTGAGCAGCAGGGAATTGGAAAAGGCCACAAGGGGGTTGACTCTGCTCTTTGAAACAACACATGGCAGTGGAATTATAACTGAAGTTTAGCTAGGCCACCGCTGCCCCAGCCCCAGCAGAAAGCAAATTGTGATCTTTGGTCACAACAACTGAATTTGACGTATTTTAAAAGAACGCAAGAGCCTGCTGGATCAGGCCAGTGGCCCATCTAGTCTGTTCTCACAATGGCCAACCGGATGCCTGTGTTAAACCCGCGAGCAGGAATCAAGCACAAAAGCAACACTCTTCCCCCCTCCTGCGGCTTCCAGAAGCATCCCCGCCTCTAATAGCCACCCATAGCCTGATCTTCCTCCAAAAACTTGCCAATCCTCAATTGAAGCCATCCATGCTGGTGGCCATTACTGCCTCCTGTGGGAGTGAGTTCCGCAGTATAACTTTGTCCCTGTTACTTTATTATTTATTAGATTTATGTACAGCCCTTCATCATAAGATCTCAGGGCAGTTCACAAAATGTGCTTGCTTTTATCTGTCCTGAATCTTCACAGGATGTCCACATCAGAGAGGGAGAAAAACTTTTCCCTATCCACTTCCTCGACATCATGCCTAATTCTATACAATTCCACCATGTCGCCTGCTATTTGCCTTTTCTCTAAACTGAAAAGCCTGAAAAGCCGAAACCCTTCAGAAAGTCCATACACATTTTGTGGGAAGCAGCTGAGTGGGTGAGCGGCTGGGAGAAAATCTAAAAAACGAGTTCCCCCAGCCCCAGCCTCTATACCCCCCAGCCCCATATCCAGGGTGCAAAAAGGACATCTGAGACTTCTGTGCCAAGCCTTTTGGGAAGCTATAACACCCAGGACTGCCCCTATCAATTATGAACCGGAAGGCACAAAAGGGGAAATATTTGCAACCAGTTTGGGTCCATTTATGGCTTCAGGCAGCCACCACATTCTGTTCTCTTTGCTGCTTTCTCTGTGGCTGGGAGTCAGCTTGGAGCAAACCAGGCCATGCAGTTACCTGTAATACTCTTTTGACACCAGCACTTCCACGGAAGAGACATTATGGGGCGGAGGAAGTTACCAGCTTCTCTCTCTCTCCCTCTCTGGCAAGGCTGTTCTCTGCGAGCTCCTGCCATGAACCTTAGCTAGCTTTTAGAGAGGGCGGAGGGAAGAAGGCGGGCGCTTTTGTCTCATCCCCACCCACCCCCAGAGCGGAGCAAAAGGGACTCGACCACAACGCAATCGCCTTATCTTCTGGAACCATTAGGGGAGCGAGCTTGCACGGTGAAGCAAGCCGGGGGGGGGGGACATGACGCCAGCCATGTGCTCTCTCCGAGAGCAGGGGCAGAACAGCACCCAAGGAAAGGGTTGGGCAAGACACGAATAATTAAAAATAAAGACGAGGCCTCATTCTTAGTGCGTCAAAAATGCCTCGTTTAAAAAGGGCGCGCGTGGCATTAAAAAAAATAATCCTCCCCCATTACTTTTTTGTGCAAGGCTTTCAGGAAAGCCCAAAAGCATCTGCGTAGTTGGGCTAAGATGGATTCGGCGTAAGCCCAGCGACTTGTTTATCAAGCAAGCAATCTACGCAGCCAAGTTAAACTCGCATAAATAAATGCCCCTTTTAACAACATAATTTTTAAAAAAAGTTTAAAGGGGGGGGTTTCCCAGAAGGGCTCTCCTGAATATTTCCTCGAGGTGTTAAAGAACAAAGGGGGTCCTCCCTAGTTTTGTTTTGCAAAAAAGACACAACCCACCAACCCAGCCAAAGCCCGATCCTTTTCCCCACCGTCGGCGAAAGGGGACGCGTGACCTAGATTTGACGGAAGAGCAGTTAACTAATGCAAAGAAAGCGAGGGAGGAAAACTTTTAATTCGGAAATACTTTCTTTTCTTACGCGTTGTGGGGGGGGGGGAGATTCACGCTCTTCTAGCTTGGCGGTTACGTACATACATATATATTTAATTAACCGCTTTTGGGGCGGGGAGAGATGGCACCGAAGCATGACCCAGATTTCTATTTCTTTTTCCTTTTGCGCCCATGATGGGGAGAAGGCGGCGCCAGGAGCGGAAGAGTTAACCCCCCATGTCCTCTTTCAATCACGGTTGGCAAATTTACTTAAGCTCGCCACGCAAACCCCCGTTTTAGAGGGGCAGAGAGAGACAAACCGGGAGGAGATGGGGGTCTGGTTTCCAGGCACAGCGCCGGGAGGGTGGAAAGGAACAGCGCCAGCACGAAAGCAAGCAGATGCCATTATTTTAAAAATAAAAAGCCTCGCCTTTGGGGAGACTTTGCATTGGATCGGATACGCAGCCCCCCACAAAAGGATATAAATTAACCCAAGTTGTCCTTTTGCAGAACGGGCTTGAAGGAGAGGAAGTCCGGCATGGCGAAAAAAATAAGCGCGATCGAGTCCAACGCGCCCTCTCGTTCGCTCTCCAAATGCGCCCATCATCGCGCACTTTTAGCGCAATGGAGATTTTGCCTCGCGAAGAAGGCAGCGTGGAGGAGGGAAACCCACCATTTAAAGAGAGAAAGGGGATTAAGCAGAAGAGAGGAAGAGCCGTTTGGGATATTCCGCGGTGGGAGTGGGGGGAGGGTTAAGGGATATTTTTTAATTTTTATTTTGGAGTTTGTTCTCACCTTCTCGGGCGCCCGATTCCTCATCTCCAGGTTGATGCGCTTCTTCATCTCCATCGCCCTCCCGCCTTTGCGCGCCGGCCCTGCTTGGGAAAAGCCCCTCTCCAAAAAAAACAAAAAAAGTGGAGGGAGGAGCGCAAAAAAAACCTACCCAAAGGAAGAGACCCCCCAAAATGGGGTGGAAATGTATAAAAAAGGAAGGAACCCGTCCTCCTCTAAATCAACAAAAAGGAGCCGGTGCAAATGAAAGTTGGGAACTCCCAGGTGCTAACGCTGCTGCCGCGGCTCCTCTCCCAGCCCAGAGCCCCCCCACCCCCGATCCCTCCTCCTCCTGCGAAACACGCAGCTCCTTTCCCTTCAATGGCCGCTCGCACACTGAGCCTCCATGACACGGCGCATGGGGCCCCCTGGCAGACGCTCCGCCTCCGCCCGGCCACTCTCCCTTGCGCGCGCGCGCGCTCTCCAGGCTCAGCGGGAGGAGAGGCCGGGGCGCCCCTCCCCCAATCCGATTGGCCGCGAGCGGAGAGAAAGCAGCCGCCAGTGGCTGGGCGCGGCGCCCATCGAAACCTTGCCTCCCGCCTTCCTGATTCCTCCTCCTCCGGATGCCGCCGCGCTGTGTTTTCTTTTGTGTGCGCCTTTGGCGCGCTTGAAGCAACGCGCGGCTCGGGGAGGGGTCCCTGGGTTCGGCGAGGCTGAGCTGCGGCCATTGCAAGATCTGCGCGGCGAGCAAACGTCGGGGCTGGCACGCTGCCTTGCAGTGGCCTGAGAGGTCGCCCTTGCTGTTTTTTGCACGCAGGCCTCTGGCTCGCTTCCAAGGACCTCTCCCTTCTTCTTTCCTTCCATGAGCTTTATATTTATATACTGTATATATAAAGGATTATGGATCTAATCTAGTGGTTCCCAAACGTTTTGAGGCGGCTGCCCCCTTGGATTCCATAAATTCACCCCCACTGCCCTCTATCCGACCTCATAGCGGTTTACACAACCCACTAAGGAAGGTAAAAACCCAATAAAATTAAAAACGGGGACAATTGCTTCTTTAGTCAAAATCTAGTTAAAACCAAGTATAGTTTAGTTAATTCAACAAAATGGGTGAACTTGATGCACGGATACCAGCTTTTCAAAGACTGATAGTCATTTACACCTCCAGTGCCCCACTGCCATCCCCATGTCTCTTGGTGCCTACCGGTACCTAGGTAATCCCGCCTACCCTGGGGGGGGGGGTTTATACCGCCCACTTTGGGAGCCGCTGATTTAATACCTTGTCTTTTCCTTTGACACTCATGCAAATAACTGTATTTCTAGTGTCAAAGTTGCTCTAAGCTGTGCCATGTTTATTTTTATTTTTTTACCAGTTTGGATGTTAGTGCACAGTTCTATCCAGTGGCTAGTTGCTGTGGAGACAATTTTTGGTGCTTGTCAAACAGGAGGAGAAAAAGACTCTGAAAACAGAACAAATTTATCGGGGGGCTTTTATATGCATTTCCCCACCACCACCTTTTGCTCCAAGGAGCTCAGGGTGGTGTGTCTCCTCAATCATTAATCCCCACAACTTCGAGAGATAGTTGAGGCTGAGAGGCAATGCTTGCTCCCCCCCCCCAAGTCACACCCTGTGAGCTTAATGGCTGAATGGGGATGTGAACCCTGGTCTCTCAAGTCTAAGTCCTACACTCTTCAGCACTGCACCACATTTAAAGTGTGTGTCCCCTGCCTCAAAAATCCGGGAAATTGGTTTTTTAAGGGTGCTAGTAATTTTACCTGTTGAATTTATCATTTATTGAATTTATTCCATGCTTCTTCTCAAGGAGCCCAGGGCAGCAGACACATTCAATTTAAGAACAAAAACATTATTATACAGGTAAAATGTTCCCCCCAAAATTACACATCAAAACATCTAAAAGTGGTTAAAAAGCTTCCATCCCATGATTTCGGGTTGCCTGGAAGAGTGTTCTTCAGCTGCCAAATGCCAGGGTAAACAGGAATGTTTTCAAATTCCTGCTGAAAGTTGATGATGGAGAGAGGCGCACCTAGTTAGGGAGAGCAATTCCACAACTGGGGAACCATCACAAGGCAGAAGCAACAAGGCATCCTCCGAAGGTGGCACCACCCACCAGGTCTCACCTGCCAATCATAGGGGCCAAGATGTTTTGTTCTGGAGAAGGCCCAGGCTGTATCATATTTTTTTCTGATGTGCACACAAACACACCCATATAGTAGCGTAGTGGCAAATTCAGAAGTACAGTATCCCTTCATCATAGTCACAGCTAAATCCCCTCACATTGGGGATTTTAAAAGCAGAGGTTAGATGCCCACCTGTCGGAACCTTGAGATGTGATTCCTGAATTGTAGGGGGTTGTCACGGTCCGGTCGGCGGGCGTCAGCACCAGAGGCAAGATGGTGGTGAAGAAGCAGGGTCGAAGGCAGAGGCGAAGGTCCACGGGGCACGAAGCAAGGCAAAGGCAAAGCGAGGGTCCAGGAACAAGAAGCAAGGCGAAGGTCCACGGGGCAGGAGCAAGGCGAAGGCGAGGCAGGAGTCCAAGAAGCACAGCAGCAACAAGGCAAGGGTCCAAGGAACAGGAGGCCAGATGCAACCAGGCAGGGATAGCGTTGCTGTGGCAAAGAGCTGAAGGGAAATGCTGGGCTTTTATCCCTCCCAGCTCCTGCCACCAGGTGCAGTGAGATCTCAAGTGGCCTCACCTGGGTGATTACTCCTTGCCTCTCCAGCACAAGCTGAGGACTTCACCTGTGTAGCCACGCCTTGCTTCTCCAGCAGAAGTTGAGGCATGCCCCAGTCCTGCAAAGCACTACAGGCCCCAGAGCCTGACTCCTGCCCATACTCCTGACAGTACTCCCCCCCATAGGAAAACGGGGTTCCACCCCCGGTCATGGCCGAGGCTTATCTGGGAACTTCCGATGGAAGGCCCGAACCTTGGCGGGTGCGTGCACGAAGTCAGCTGGTTCCCAAGATCGCTCCTCCGGCCCGTAGCCCACCCAGTCGATTAGGTATTGGAGCTTTCCCCGAAACCTCCTTGAGTCCAAGACCTGGGCAACCTCAAACTCCTCATGGCCATCGACCTGGACCGGTGGTGGTGGTGGGGTAGTGCGGCTTGGAAAGTGATCCGAGTGGCAAGGTTTCAGCAGGGAGACGTGGAACACGGGGTGGATTTTCAGAGAGGGGGGAAGTTGCAACTTGTAGGCGACCGGGTTGACCTGCTGCAGGATGGTGAAAGGTCCCTGGTACTTGTAGTCCAGCTTAGCTGAAGGACGTTTCGTGCGATGGTGTTCCAGGGACAGCCAGACCTTGTCTCCGACCTGGAACGCAGGCCCTCGCTGTCGCCTCCGATCTGCTTGCAACTTGTAGTCTGCCTTGGCTCTCTCTAGGTGCTGCACCAGGTCGGCTTGTGTCTCCTGGATGTGGGAGACCCGATCATTGGCGGAAGGCACGAGGGACGCCGCGGGGGTGCAGGGGTGATTGCGTGGATGGTACCCAAAGTTGGCATAGAAAGGGCTCTGCCCTGTGGAGGCATGGCAGGAGTTATTATAGGCAAACTCAGCCAGTGGAAGTAGGTCCAACCAGTCATCCTGATGGTAGCTCAGGAAGCAGCGGAGGTATTGTTCAAGAACTTGATTAACCCTTTCCGTCTGACCGTCTGTCTGAGGGTGGTACGCAGAAGAGAGGCGTCTCTCGATACCCAGTTCTTTAAGGAAGGCCGCCCAGAACCGGGATGTGAACTGGGGGCCTCTGTCAGAGATAAGATAAGATAAGATAAGATATCTTTATTGTCATTGTCCCCTTGCGGGAACAACGAAATTACTCGGTTGCTACATCCACTCAGATAAAGCATTCCGCATAATCCAAAATTACAAAAGCTAATTAAAAACAGTAAATATACTACAAAATGACAAGTAAAATAAGATGACTTCAAAGTCCGGGCTTTCCATTTAAGGCCAAAATTGCTCTAGAGAAGAAACTGTTCCTGAGACGGCTCGTTCTTGCCTGCATTGTTCTATATCTCCGTCCCGATGGCAGGAGCTGAAAGAAATGGTGACCAGGGTGCGTTGGATCTCTTGATATATCTAGTGCTTTTTCTATGGCACCTGGTGGTGTAAATTTGTTCTAAGGTTGTGAGTGAGCAGCCAATAATGCTCTCTGCTGTTTTAATAATTCTACACAGCCCTGCTCTGTCCTGGGAAGTACAGCTTCCGTACCACACACATAAACCGTACGTGAGCACGCTCTGTATGGCACAGTGATAGAAGGCAAGCAGCAGCTTTTGTGGAAGATGGTTTTTCCTTAAAATTCTCAAAAAATACAGTCTCTGCTGCGCCTTCTTCACAAGCCCCCTTGTATTAACACTCCAGGACAGATCCTCCTGTAACTCAATGCCTAGAAATCTAAACGTTGTTACCCTCTCCACACAAATTCCGTCAATCAAGAGTGGCTGGACCTCGTTCTTCTGTCTCCTAAAGTCCACCACAAGCTCCTTAGTTTTCTTTGTGTTTATGAGCAAGTTGTTGACTCTGCACCACTCTGTCAGCCGCTCCACCTCATCTCTATACTCAGTTTCACCCTCCTTATCAGAGATGAGCCCGATCACGGTTGTGTCATCTGCAAATTTGACAACCTTATTTCTAGGGTGGGCAGCGACACAATCATATGTATAAAGAGTATAAAGGAGCGGACTAAGCACGCACCCTTGTGGTGTTCCTGTGTTAGTCCTAAGCATGTTAGACATATAAGGGCCCAACCGGACCCTCTGGGAGCGATCTGAGAGAAAGTCCAGTATCCACCCACAGAGTGATAGCGGGAGCCCCAGATTTCCCAATTTAGTTATCAGACGTCGCGGTAGAATGGTATTGAATGCCGAGCTGAAATCTACAAAAAGCAGTCTGGCGTAGCTCCCCCGCTGCTCCAAATGTGCAAGAACAGCTTGGAGGGCAATCGCCACGGCATCCTCTGTTGATCTTTTCGTTTTGTAGGCAAATTGGAATGTGTCCAATCCCTCTGGTAGGCAGGCAATGACATAATTTCGTACCAGCTTTTCAAAGCACTTCATAATTATGGGTGTAAGTGCTACTGGACGAAAGTCATTCGGATTCTCCGGATTGGATTTTTTTGGTACTGGAACAATAATAGAAGACTTCAGGCAAGATGGGACAGTAGCCTGGGCTAGGGATCGATTTAAAATCCCAGTGAAGACTCCCGCTAGTTGGTCTGCGCAGTCTCTTAAGACTCTTCCAGCTACTCCATCTGGCCCTGTAGCCTTCCTTGAGTTGATTCCCTTCAGCACCTTCCTCATTTCTCCTTCCTCCACTTTGAATACCACATTCCTTTGCACCGATGGTGGCGACGGTGGTGATGGTGGCCTAGCCTCCGCAGGTGTTGCTGCAGATGTTGCTTCAAAGCGGGCAAAAAAGACATTCAACTCCTCTGCGAGGGATGCCCCTCCCTCGTCCACCAAGGAATCTTTGGATTTTTGCCCCGTCAGTTCCTTTACACCTTGCCACACCTGCCTGGTGTTATTACTCTGTAGGTGATCCCCCAGCCGCTGTCTGTACGCCTCTTTGGCCACCCGGATACCTCTCTTTAAATCTGCTCTGGCTGAGCTGTACAGCATCCTGTTTCCACTTCTAAAAGCAGTATTTCTTGCCTTTAGCAGCCCCTGTACCTCCCTTGTCATCCAGGGCTTCCTATTTGGATAGATCTTTATCCGGCGCCTCTGTGTTACATTGTCAGTGCAGAACCTGATGTAATCCAGCACTTCCTCAGTAAAAAATCACTGCGTCCGGTAGCCCATGTAGCCGAAACACATGCTCAAGGAACAAGTGGGCCGTCTGTGGGGCAGTGGGAAGGGTTCGAGTCGGGATGAAATGTGCCATCTTGGTGAGCGAATCCACGACTACCAGAATAACTGAATGTCCTTTGGACGCAGGGAGGTCCACGATGAAATCCATGGAAAGCGTTGACCATGGCCTGTGGGGGGTGGGTAACGGCTGAAGAAGCCCCAGAGGCCTCTGCCGTGGGACCTTGGTTCGGGCACAAGTCTCACAGGACCGTACATATCGTTTAATGTCTGCCCGAACCCTTGGCTACCAGAATGCGCGGGTCAGCAACCGCAGGGTCTTCGTGTATCCCCCGTGTCCAGCGGTCCGTGCGTCATGGCACTGTTCCAAAACCTGAGTCCGGAGCGGCCCCTCCGGAATGTAGAGCCGGCCGCGGTGGTACGCGCACCCATCCCGAACCTCAAGCGGCGCACCCCCCAGTCCTGAAGGCACTGGGCCGGTATCCAACCAGTCTTTAGTGAACGGGTCCTGACGGCTCGCCAGACGAACCTGCGCCTGAAAATCCTGCTCCCAAGTTCCGTGGAGAAAATTGGCCGGAGACAACATGGGTGCCGGCTCCAAAGCGTCATCCCCGGAGTCCGAGTCCCTACAGGAAAGCGCGTCCGCTTTCCCATTCTGAGCCGCGGGGCGGTAGGCGATCTGAAAATTAAAGCGTGTGAAGAACAAGGCCCAATGTGCTTGGCGTGGCTTTAGGCATTTCATGGCCTGAAAATGCTCAAGGTTCCGATGATCTGTGAGGACCTGAACTGGATGCAGAGCCCCTTCCAGCAGGTGGCGCCATTCCTCGAACACCACTTTAATTGCAAGGAGTTCCCGATCCCAAATATCATAGTTTCGTTCCGCAGGCGTGAGTTGACGGGAAAAGAAGGCACAGGGATGAAGCAACTTCTGTGCCCCCTGACGTTGCGATAACACGGCCCCGATTGCCCTATCTGAGGCATCTGCCTCGAGCACAAAAGGGAGCTGGGTGTCTGGATGGGCCAGAATGGGAGCAGATGTAAAAGCCTCCTTCAAGAATTCAAAAGCCTCTTGTGCAGCCGGTGTCCACTGGAACGTTGCATCCTTTCGGACCAGGGCGCAAATGGGAGCAACCACGTGTGAAAAGCCCCGAATGAAGCGGCGATAGAAATTGGCAAACCCAATGAACCGTTGGACCCCCTTAATGTCTTTGGGAGGACCCCAATCCAGTACTGCCTGCACCTTTCTGGGATCCATCTGGAGACCTGTAGGAGAGATGATGTATCCCAGGAACTCCATGCGCTCCTGGTGAAAGGCGCACTTCTCCAGCTTGGCGTACAGCCTGTGCTGCCGAAGTCGCTGCAGGACCAGGCGGACATGCTGGTGGTGCTCCTCTAGGGATGCGGAGAAAATCAAGATGTCATCCAAATATGCGACTACAAACCGATCTAGCAAGTCGCGCAGGACGTCATTCACAAAGTGTTGGAACGTAGCTGGCGCGTTACACAGTCCGAAAGGCATGACCCGGTACTCAAAATGACCGTACCGAGTCCGGAACGCGGTCTTCCACTCGTCTCCTTTCCGGATCCTAACAAGGTTGTATGCCCCACGTAAATCTAATTTTGTAAAGACCTTGGCGCCCCGCAGCCGCTCAAACAATTCTGGAATTAAGGGTAGAGGGTAGCGATTCTTGATGGTCACCTCGTTCAGCTTCCGGTAATTGATGCACGGACGCAACCCACCATCCTTCTTCTTGACGAAGATGGGGGCCCCAGCAGGGGAAGTAGAGGGGCGAATGAACCCCCTGGCCAGATTATCGTCCAGGTATTCTCGGAGGGCCCCAAGTTCAGGAGCCGACAAGGCATAAATGCGGCCAAAGGGGATCTCTGCTCCCGGCTGCAGATCAATAGGGCAATCATAAGTCCGATGGGGAGGCAAAGTTTCGGCCCCTTTCTTCTCAAACACATCCACCAGGTCCCGGTAGGGCTCCGGGACTGGCTGGACATCCGGAGACCCTGTTCCCCCAGGGACAGTCCCCTGTAAGGTGGAAGAAGTAAGGGTCGGCTGGTGAGACGTCGCCGGCGCTGGTGGCGGCAATGGGGGTAGCACTGGAGGTTGAGCGCAAACGTCTTGGCAGAAGGGTGATGAAAAAGACAGCGTCCGTCGCGCCCATGAAATGGTGGGATCATGCCGGATCAACCAGGGACTACCCAGGACCACCGGGAAATGAGGCGTCTGGACCAGGTCAAAGACTAATAGTTCCTGATGTCGGGGCGCCACTAACATGGCCAGCGGGCAGGTCTCATTGGTAATGGGGCCGGAAGCGAGGGGAGTTCCATCCAACCCAACCACGGGAACAGGCGAGGCTTTCGCCACTGACGGTACTTGGTATTTTTTGGCGAACTTTATGTCCATGAAAACGCCAGAGGCCCCAGAATCGATCATTGCCTCCAGGGTCAGCATGCCCCCCTGGGGGAGGAGGAAGCAAACAGGGAGCAGGAAGTGAGGGGCGTGAAGACTGGGTCCCGGCTGAACCCCTCCTAGTTCAGCCGGGGCCTGGCGTTTCCCGACGCAGACCTCTTTGCCGGGCATTCTGCAGCAAAATGGCCCCTTTCCCCACAATACAAGCATAGTCCCAGGGTCCGCCTCCGACTCTTCTCTTGGCTAGAGAGGGAACGGCGGGCTGCGCCTAGTTGCATGGGCTCCTCTTCCAGCTCCACCGCAGCGCTAGCCCCCGGAGGGTCCCTTGACCTGCGTTCGGAATCCCTCTCCGAAAGGCGGGTGTCAATATTAATACACAACATGATAAAGTCTGTCAGGGCTGCCGGGGAGGTCACCCATGCCAGTTCGTCCTTTATGCGGGAGCGCAGTCCCTGACGAAAATGAAACCGGTGGGCTGCCTCATTCCACTGAGTGTCCACAGCCCAGCGCTGGAACTCGGCGGCATATTCAGCAACCGGGCGGGCCCCCTGCCGGAGTTTCTGCAGGGCCATCTCAGCCGTTTGGACACGATTTGGTTCCCCGAACATGCCTTCCAGGGTGGCAATGAAATTGTCCAAATGCCCCAGCAGAGGGTCATCGGCCTCAAGGTGTGGTGTAACCCAAGCAAGGGCCGGGCCCGTGAGCAGACCCACCATAAAGCACACCTGGCTCCGTTGAGTTGGAAAGTCCGCAGCACAGGTGGCGAACAACAACCGGCACTGATTTACAAAACCCCGCAGGGCACCACGCTCTCCCCCAAACCTCTCTGGCGATGGGACGGGGGGAGCCCGTCGGGCTGGGGCTGCAGCAGGGGCCGCTCGGAGTGCTCGAACCTCCCCCTGGAGTGTAGCTACCTGTGTGTGGAGGCTCTGTAGCACAGCGGTGAGGTCCATAGGCCGGGCTCCGTCCATCTTGCACCCTGGCCGGGACGAGGTTTGGCCACATCAAACTGTCACGGTCCGGTCGGCGGGCGTCAGGACCAGAGGCAAGATGGTGGTGAAGAAGCAGGGTCGAAGGCAGAGGCGAAGGTCCACGGGGCACGAAGCAAGGCGAAGGCAAAGCGAGGGTCCAGGAACAAGAAGCAAGGCGAAGGTCCACGGGGCAAGAGCAAGGCGAAGCAAGGGTCCAAGGAGCAAGGAGCAAGGCGAAGGATCCAGGAACAAGAAGCAAGGCGAAGGTCCACAGGGCAGGAGCAAGGCGAAGGCGGGGCAGGGGTCCAAGAAGCACGGCAGCAACAAGGCAAGGGTCCAAGGAACAGGAGGCCAGATGCAACCAGGCAGGGATAGCGTTGCTGTGGTAAAGAGCTGAAGGGAAATGCTGGGCTTTTATCCCTCCCAGCTCCTGCCACCAGGTGCAGTGAGATCTCAAGTGGCCTAACCTGGGTGATTACTCCTTGCCTCTCCAGCACAAGCTGAGGACTTCACCTGTGTGGCCACGCCTTGCTTCTCCAGCAGAAGTTGAGGCATGCCCCAGTCCTGCAAAGCACTACAGGCCCCAGAGCCTTACTCCTGCCCATACTCCTGACAGGGGTTCTACTAGGTGACGAGTCCCAGCTCTACAATTCTATGGTTCTATGAAACACTAATTAGAATTATCACGCACACGCACACACACAAACACACTGTGTATAGAAGATTACATGGGCGTAGGCAGGGGGCAGGAGGGGGCAGCTGCCCCCCCTAGAAGCAAAAAAATTAATGTATTTTACAGACCATAACCAGCACTTTCCGCCTCCAAAAACTGAAGTGGAAAGGGCTTTGCTTTAGCAAGAGCAGCTAAGTCTCCGCTTGCTGGGGGGGGGGCACAGCTGTAACAAAAACACATCAAATAAATAAAGCAAAGTGGCTACCAATAGTTAAGCAGTTAAGACAATGGAGCAGATATCCCCAGGCAAGATTCTATAGCTGACCACTTCACCCTATTGTTCTTCAGTGGGAGTTGTTAATGAGCATTCAGGAATCGCATTAAGAGTTCTATTGGCGATTTAATTAGGGTGCAGAGGATTCAATTTGACTAAGGTGGCTCTGCAAGGCTAAAAGGAAGTGAATAAGAAAGGGGGGGCTGTAGCTTTGACAGACACAGTGGTGTTCCAGTCTGCCCCTCCTCCTGCATCTGTATACTGTAAATCAGGGGTGGCCACCTCCCAAGAGACTCTGATCTACTCACAGAGTTTAAAACTGGGAGTGATCTACCCCCTTTTGGGGGGTTCAGGTCAAAGCTGTTGAGTTTTTTTTAAGGAAGGGAAGCCCTGTTTTTTTGGGTTTAGGTCAAACTTGTTGAGCTTCTTTTAGGAGGGAGGGAGGCCCATTTTTGTTTAGGGCTTCAGGTCATAGTTCAACTTTTTTTAGGGAGGAGGGAAATTTTGGGTGAGCTTTTTTTAGGGGTGCCAGTGACCTACCAGTGATCTACCACAGACATCCAGTGATCTACTGGTAGATTACAATCTACCTGTTGGACGTGCCTGCTGTAAATCAAGCAGAGAGAAAGCTGCTTACAAGGCTCCTGTACAGGCGTACCGGTATCTTCCTCTTGCTGCAGAGTTCCAGCATCACAGTGTCACCCAGAGGCACCCACAAATATGAGTTATCCCTCTCTCTATTTCTTCCTTCCTTCCCTCCCTCTTCCATCCTTAATAAAATACTGGGGGGGGGGCAGATAAGCCCCACATAGAAAGCTCATCAACATGGGGGGATGACTCTTTCAAATACGGTATTTACCAGTAATTGGGGGGGGGGGAGGCACCTAGGCCTCTAGGAGTTGGCTGCTATGCCTAGGAGTAGGACAATTCAAGAAAGCAGAATGATGCATATGCTATGGTAATATATCAATAGAATCATAGAAATGTAGTCGGAAGGGACCACAAATGTCATCTAGTCCAACCCCCTGCAATGCAGGATTTTTTTTCCTAAGATGGGGCTTGAACCCACGACATGGTTGAAATATTATGCTGATATGCAGCAACGCCTCAGAGCTGTCGTGACTGCGGCCGTGCCTTGCCTCGCCCTCGCCCGCCCTGCCACCCCCTCTCGCCTGCCCGACCCTCCTGTCCTCTCCAGCCAAGCAGGTTAGCCGCCAACGCTGCCAGCCCCAGAAGCACAAGGTGGCCGCTGCCGCCATGATGTCATCGGGCCCGCTGGCCCTGTAGCCCCCCCCCCCACATTCCCATTATAATGATATAATTTTCCAAGATTACACAATCGCCTTATGATTATGTAATGATCATAATTGGGGTTGTTTTACAATGATCAATTGGTGTTGCCTTTCAGCTAGATCTACTAGGATAAATGATTTGGAATCCTCCTATGATCTTGCTCCTGAGTGATTTGATTTGTTATGTAAAGTTCACTTGTTCTTAACAGAACTTGACCCTGTTCTGCTGACGCCCTTCGCCATTCCATGTTCTTAGATGCTTAGCTTTGAAGTATGCAGGACAACTCTGTTTCGGTGTCCCTCTCCAGAGTGACCCTGGGAGCCTATCCTCAATGGCTGTCTCACCATTTACCAGGGCCGTCTTAAGCAAATCCGGCGCCATGGGGCAAAGCTCCCTCCAGCGCCCCCCTCTTTTTCCCAGAGTTTTTTTTAGGAAGGACGGCACTGCCGGCGGGGCTGGAGGAAGCAGGCAGCGGCTGGAGGGTGGTTCCTCCAGCAGGGAAGAGGTGGAGGCCGAACGCGACACCTCCCAGCTCAGCTGGTCGCTTCGTGATGCAGTGGCCAGTACTGGGTGCAGTACTGCTTTGGCACAGCATGGCCAAGGTGGGCAAGGGCGGCGAGCTGATGCTGGGAGGCGCCGTGTCCAGCCTCCACCTCTTCCCTGGTGCCCTCCAGAACTTGGCGCCCCGGTGCCCCGGGCCACTAGCCTCTATGGGTAAGACACCCCTGCCTTTTACTCTGATTAGCTCCAACCAGCACAAAGTGGCTCCCCTTTCGTGCTGATTGGGCAGCTCTGTGTTTCTGGAGGCAGGAATCCTGGTGCAGAAACAGCAATAGGTTTCAACCCTTCTATGTGACCCCTAGGCCACTACACCACTGGATGTGTGTGTGTAGAGCATCATTTTTCTTTTACAGTATTAGTAACAAACTTTGGAGGAAGGAGAGAAGGTTTGAAGGTATGTTCCAGAAACCTTTGAATTATTCTTTAAGCTTATACATTTCATTGAGTTTATTTAAAATACATACACACACACTTGTCAAACTAAACATGAAAACAATAGTACAGAATCAAAAGAGAAACAACAGCAAAACAAAAAACCCACAAACAAGACATGATAACGTACAAAAACGTTTACAATATTACCCCTTTTTATTTCTGTTTTTAACATAAGTACCATAAATTATACTGCGGAAGTTAATCGAAACTGATGTTGGGAAAGATGGAGGGCACAAGGAGAAGGGGGCGACAGAGGACAAGATGGTTGGACATTGTTCTCAAAGCTACCAACATGAGTCTGACCAAACTGCGGGAGGTATTGGAAGACAGGAGTGCTTGGCGTGCTCTGGTCCATGGGGTAACGAAGAGTCGGACGCGACTAAACGACTAAACAACAACAACAACAACAACAACAACAACAACAATACACAGAACTCCTTCCCTGTTGCCCTGATGTGTAAATAGAGACTGGTTGCCAAGGTGATGGGGTGCATTTTTGAGCAAGTGTTATTGGGAAGAAGAAGAGGAGAGATCCATCTTTGGAGGGGACCAGCTGTAGACTGCTTGTGTTGCTGCCTCTGAAATGACCATGCCATAAGATCTGGACTCCCTCAATGCAGACTGAATGTGTAAATAAGTGAATCCTATATAATAATGTGCAAGTGTCTCTGCGTCCAGATTCCCTGTGTCCCTGTGTCCGCGCTACTGCTCATGTGCCCCACGGACACAGGGACTGGACGAAGAGACTGGACGCACATGCGCACACGCTCTCCTCCCCCCACCTACCATTTCCCTGCGGCCGCCAACCGCCGCTCCCGGCCGGACTGAGCGTTGGTGGGGGAGAGAGAGCGCGTGCGCGTGCATCCAGCAAGGACAGGTCCTGGGGCTCGGAGAAGCGCTGCGCAAGCGCTTCTCCAAACCCCGGGATGTCTCCTTCCTGTTGGCGGCTGGGGGAGAGGAAGGAAGGAGGAGAAAGGGCTGCTTTCTCCTCCTTCGTTCCTGTCCCCCTGCCGCCGACAGGAAGGAGAGGTCCCGGGAGCACCGGATTGAGGAGCCGGTCTGCAGAGTCAGCGGCCAGCAACACCGTGCTGGATTGAGGAGGCGATGCTCCGTGCGGCGATGCTGGGCGCTGAGTGCAGACCGGCTCCTCGATCCGGTGCTCCGCGCAGCACTGATCAGCGCCGACCCATCAGGCCGCAGGATCAAGGAAGCGGCCTGCTGGGTCGGCACCCAGCAGCGCTGCACGGAGCACCGGATCGAGGAGCCGGTCTGCAGAGTCAGCGCCCAGCAACGCCGTGCTGGATTGAGGAGGCGCTGCTCCGTGCGGCGCTGCTGGGCACTGACTGCAGACCGGTGCTCCGTGCAGCGCTGCTGGGTGCCGACCCGGCAGGCCACTTCCTTGATCCGGCGGCCTGCCGGGTCGGCGCTGATCAGCGCTGCACGGAGCGCCGGATCGAGGAGCCGGTCTGCACTCAGCGCCCAGTAGCGCCGCACGGAACTTCGCCTCCTCAATCCAGCACGGCGTTGCTGGGCACTGACTCTGCAGACCAGCTCCTCGATCCGGTGCTCCGCGCAGCGCTCACATATGTTCTAGCGCCCGTTTATTTAACGGGCTGAACGACACTAGTAAACCATATTTCTTAAAGCCGTGACGGTCTCCACTGCAACTTCAGTTCTAAAAAAGGACACACACTCTGCGTGGGTGCCTGGGGAACTCATGGGCTCTTGCCACCACTTGGCAGAGAGAGGGGCAGGCACCCGACTTTTGTAACTGCAGTACTGGTATATGCTGTAAAGAATCTTGAAAGGTTTGGGGGCTGCTTTTTTAGCAAATCGCCACAAGGTGGCACGATAAAGCCACAATACCAAATTACTTCAAAACATTTACCGTAATATAGTACACTGTAATAGGGCTTTATGGTGTCATGGAACTGCAGAATCACAGTCCAATTGCATAATACTTATTTGTGCAGAAGAAAATCCCACTTGTGTTCTATAGGGGCTTACTCCCAAGTAAATATGCTTAAGAATGCAGCTGTAGTTTTAAATGTTTTCTAACAGGCCTGTAAACCAATCAATTGGAGAATCCTTAGAACCTGTTAACTGATCAACGAACTAATTAATTGATCTGCAATACAGATGTCCTTTTAGAGACATCGAAGGAAGTACAGTGGTACCTCCAGTTGCGGATGGGATTCGTTCCGGAGGACCGGTCAGATCCCAAGGTTTCCACAACTTGAGGACCGTTTCTGTGCATGCGCGCGCAGCGAAACCCAGTAAAATACTTCCAGGTTTGCCGCACAGGCATCCCGAAGTTTACGTAACCGGAGGTATGACTGTATGAGGAAGCTTTAGCTAACAAGAGCAGGATCTATTTCTTGACTGGGGCTGTTTAAGCTCTGGTTTTGAATGGCATTCCATTTTTAGGGAAACAACCATTATTGGACTGGGGAGGGGGGGGCGGAATCTAGTGAAGATCTGACACCAAAACAAAAAAACTGATCAGAACAGACCTCCTTGAAAGATGGGGGACTCTCCTATATTAGAGATTTTTAAGCAGAGGTTGAGACTGTGATTCCTGCATTGCAGGGGGTTGGGCTAGACTAGAGGACCTTTGGTGTCCCTTCCAACTCTGCAATTCTATGATTTGGCAGGTCATCTAACTTGAAGGCAAACTCTGAGCTAATCACTGATGCAGGAGTTTAGCTTGGGGGTGGTAAGTCTTCAGATCTGGGAGATTTTATTTGTTGTTGCTTTTTAAGAGCCCCGCAAGACCCATCAACCATGATCAGAAACACTCAGAATTAAAGGATTTCAAGCCAAAGGGGTTGAGTATCGGAAATGAACAGAACTCTCTATTCCCTCCGTACAAAAATCTGCACCTGGCTTACCCTAAGCTTTCTTCATTTCGTAGTGTAATCCATGGCAACCTGAGTGTGGCTGGGTGTCTCTTTGCTGCTGCTACTCTTAAAAAGATTAGGTACTGAAAATCCTTGCCACTTGACTGCAGATTACCCAGAGATCTCCCAGGATATTTCCTGGTAAGAAGATTGGACAAATTCATGGAGGAGGGGGCTATCAATGGCAACTAGCAATGATGGCTATGCTCTGTTTCCAGTCAGAGAGAGTAATGCTTCTGAATACTAGCTGCTGGAAAACACAGGAGGGGAGAGTTTCCTTGTGTTCAATTTCCCAGAAGAGGCATCTGGTTGGCCACTGTGAGAATAGGATGCTGGACTGGATGAGCCTTTGGCCTGATCCTGCAGGCTATTCTCGTGTGCTTTTATCTAGATTTACACACACACTCCTGCCCAGCGTATATAATCTATGAAACCTTGTGTTATAAATGCCTTCTGGGATTTTGGAGGGTGAAATCTTAAAACATGCCAACAAAGTGTTCTTCTGTGTGGGTATTTAGAAAATCTGGTGTCCTTACAATCATTGAAAGGATCTCTCAAGTGATTTTCTACCGTAGGTTCTCTATCAATGGCTGAGAATACGTAACTGTTCCCCTTACAAGAGAGTTTCCTGGTTGACCTTTAAAGACCCTTTTGAGCATCTTCTGAGAGTGGGTCTCATAAATCCATAACCAAGCAGCTGACAATATATCTCTATGTTCTGGTACCTCTTAAACCCGCTATGATTGTGAACTCCTAACTTATCATCTTTGTTCTCCTGAGGTTGTGATATTGTATATATATATTTATAATACTTCATATTTTATTTGGTTGACCATAAATATTTGACTGGACTAAGTTTGTATCTGCACCAGGAAGTATGGATCGGTTTGATTATAGACACCAGGACAATTTGTTGTTTTGCGATGGACACATTTTATCACCCTCTCATAATCCATATGCAAATAGGCACATCACTTAGCACATCACACATAAGGAAGAGAATGGGAGAGAAACAGAGGGCTGACCTAAACTAGCCCTTACAGTGCTTTCTTTTTCCAGCTTCCCTCTGAATAACAATGTTGGTATTCTTGAGGTGTCCAGCTTATGAGCATTGCCCTGGATCTACCCAACCCTGGGAGTATCCTTAACATTTGAGCTTGTCCACACGTACCCTAAGTGGCACACTGTGAGCAGGTGTTGTCAGGATCCACTCAGAGGTTGCCAGCTAAGTTGCTTTTGCCGGTTTCCCAAATGGGCACCTGGCTGGCCGCTGTGAGAACAGGGTGCTGGACTAGATGGGCCTCTCTTGGCCTTATCCAGCAGCAGGGCTCTTCAGATGTTCCTAGTTCAGAAGCTCCATAGGATTCCTAGGTTCTTAGGGGCATTTGGTTGTTGTGAGAACAGGAAGCTGGGCTAGATGGAACAATTGGCTTGATCCTGCAGGTTATTGTTATGTTGCCACTTTGCTGAAGCTGTCACACAGTGCTGGCACTGGTGTAGGAAGGAACCACAGAAACCACACAATCAGATCTTCCATCATGGAACTCAGCAGATTTTCAGTGGCTGCCATTTGCCGATAATGTGGGCCAGTTGTTTGAACAGTGAATGGATATTGCCGACAACTCTTGCCATTAAGCAGGTGCCAGATAGTAGGCGAATAACTCTTTTTAGATGAGCAGAAGGTAGGGGTGTACGAGGGAAGCGTTTTCTGTTGTATGCAGCACTGCTTCCGTCCTGCTACAGGTTGCCTTCTGCCAAAAACGACACTGTTCATTCTGCTGTTTGCTGTGGCAGACTTACATAATTTATTACATAATTTACATTGTCATTACGTTATTCTGCCACCATTAATTTCAATGCAAACGGGCAGGGGAGACCCACCAATTATGTATCATTTGCAAATTCCATCTGAATTTTCCAATATCCCTTGGTGAAAAAGATATAGGCAGGGAAGATATAGGATTCTTTACTGCCTCCCACCCCCAAACATCAAAATGCTTTAGATGCTTCCTAGAATTTAACAAATAGTGTCCCGTGAAGAGCCTGTGTTCCTTGCTCCAGGAAGGGAAGGTACAAAAGTTGTTGGGCCCATGGAAGAAGTTGTGTGGTTCTTTCAATCATAGAAGTACTGTAGGAAAATAAGGCATTTCATTCACAGGTGTAGGAAAGTTCCTCTTTGGCACTCAGGAAGACATTAAAACAACAAATCCTGTCACCAAAGCAAGCAGATTGCATCAGATCTGGAAAAGAGAGAGAGAGCGCAAAGAGAATCCATTAAAAATAATTCAACAAAGGTGGAATCTACTAGGGTTGCCAGACTCAATAGAGGACAGGACTTCTGTGCCTTTAATTGCCCTGCTCTCTTTTGAATCTGGAAACCTTAAAGAGAAACCAGCAGACCCTTTGTTTAATTTCCAAGCAAAGGGTCTGCTGGTATCTCTTTAAGGTTTCCAGACTCAAAAGAGAGCAGGGCAATTAAAGGCACAGAAGTCCTGTCCTCTATCGAGTCTGGCAACCCTAGAATCCACGGACCTATGAATTACCCAGGCTTATCTAGAGGCATTCCCTCACCTTAGCTTTACACATCTGCAGAAATTAAGTCACCTACTCAGACAAAAAACATGCCTGCATTATCAGAGCTGAATGCCTGATTTAGCAAGAAGGACAGGGTGCCTGCTCTCTTTCAGACTAGCACAAGGCCATGTTTTTCCTGCACAAACTTTCTTTGAATTCCAGAACTGTGGAGTTGGAGGGATCTAGCCCAGCCACCCACAATGCAGGAATCACAGCTCTCGACACATCCTTCATACAGTCTGAGCAAGCAGATTCTCCTAACAATGTCTTTTCACACTGTCTCTTACAGTCAAGAACAGGCATCCCCAAACTTCGGCCCTCCAGATGTTTTGGACTACAATTCCCATCATCCCTGACCACTGGTCCTGTTAGCTAGGGATCATGGGAGTTGTAGGCCAAAACATCTGGAGGGCCGCAGTTTGGGGATGCCTGGTCAAGAACATAAGAAGCCAGCTGGTTTAGGCCAATGATCCCTGCAGTTCAGAATCCTGTTGTCGCAGTGGCCACCCAAATGGCTCTTTTGGGAAATCTGTAAGCAGGATCCAAGCAGAAGAGCAAGTCTCCCTTCCTGCAATTTCCAGCAACTGGGATTCAGAAGCATTGCTGTCTCCTTGTAGCCTTCCCCATGAATTTGTCTAATCCTTTTCTAAAGCCTTCCAAGTCGGTGGCCATCTCTACCTCCTGTGGCAGCGAGTTCCATGTGGTTTAACCATGCACTGCATGAGGAAGTGCTTTCTTTTATTTGTCCTGAATCTTCCAACACTTTTTTTTTTTTACATCTCTTCACATGGACTCCACAGGCGCATTGTCAAAGCAGGTGAATACGATGAGAGCTTCTGTACCTTCTAGTGTCACGCACCGAGGACTCGCAGGAGGGTGGGTAGAGTGTGGAGAAGACTAAGGAAGAACAGGACACAGTGACAAGGGTGTAGAGGCCCGGTGGAGTCATTAGGGGACTGCAAAAGGAAACAGAAGGCTGTGCGTTACTCCGCAAACACGGATCTTTGGTTCTAGGGCTGGCAGGGAAGGGATCTATATTGCTGGGAAGCTGCCATGCCCCCCACTCCAGTTGGGGCACACCCCTCACACCAATCTTTAGTGCCTTCTGCCCATGGTGCTCCTCTGCCTCTTCTTTGCCTGCTGACCTGCCCTCTCTGAGCGAGCCAGTGGCGAAAGGAGCGGGAACTCGATCTTTCAGTGTGGCAGAATCTAAACCTTAGGAACTCCCTGCCTATTGACTTCAGGCAGGTGCCTTCAACTGTTCTCTATTTGGCGCCTGCAGAGAAATATTTTTGTTTGGGCAAGCCTATCTAGATGTTTTAAAAAGCTGGTGCAAGTTTTACTCTATTATTTTAACTTTCCGAAACTTTAATTTTTTTCTCAATGGTTATTTTTTACTTTAAACTTTTTTTGGAAACTGCTTTGAGATTTTTTTCTTTTTCATTTTTACACTCAAGCAGTGTATACATTTTATTAGATAAATGAAGAAGAAGAGGTGTTAGCCTCTATGCATATTGCCCCAGCGATGGCATGGGGAGGGGGGGCGTCTAGCAGCATTCTGTCCAGCAACACTCAGTGCCTAGCCTCCCAACTTGCTCCTTGACTTGACACCCCACTGAGGTGTGGGTGGGATTTAACCTATCAATTCTCAAAAAGGCGACTTACTAATGCTATTTCTATGAAATCATCATAATCCAATGTGCCGTTCTCATACAAATACGAGTCATCTGGAAAGGTAAAAGAAGAAGAAGTAAACACTTAATTTATGCATTTATTAATTTATATGTTTATTTATTAATTTATGTATTTATTAAACTGCCTTTACTGAATATGTGGATGGACAACATGGATGATTTTTGCTCTAAAGAGCTTTGGACACTGATGTCAGCTGCAGCCGGGATTTCAATAGTCCAGCAATGAAAATCCTTGGAGGTCATAAATCATAGAATTGTACAGTTGGAAGGGACCCCGAGGATCATCTAGTCCAGCCTCCTGGAGTGCAGGAATATACAGCCGTCCCATACGGAGATTGAACCTGCAACCTTGGCTTTATCAGCACCACGCTCTAACCAACTGAGATGGGGATCTACAGCTGATTTTTGTGCTATATAAGAACTTCAGCTATTGCGGGGGAAAATACACATAAACTGGATGTCTCCGAGGGGTTGGACTAGAAGAGGTCAGCAAACTTTTTCAGCAGGGGGCCAGTCCACTGTCCCTCAGATCTTGTGGGGTGCCAGACTATATTTTTTTTTGGGGGGGGGGAATGAACGAATTCCTATGTCCCACAAATAACCCAGAGATGCATTTTAAATAAAAGCACACATTCTACTCATGTAAAAATATGCTGAGTCCCAGACTGTCCGCGGGCCAGATTTAGAAGGCGATTGCGCCGGATCTGGCCTCCGGGCCTTAGTTTGCCTACCCCTGGACTAGATGGACCCTTTTAGGTCATCTGGTCTGGTGGGATTTTATTTCTATGCTTTGAGCTTAGATGCTCAAAATTCACCATCCTCTTCTAAAGCCATCCAAGTTGGTGAAACAAAATAAAAAATTTCATTCCAGTAGCACCGTAGAGACCAACCAAGTTTGTCATTGACCAACCAAGAAGTCTGTTTCAGTGTATCTGAAGAAGTTCTGAAGAACTTCTGTTTCAGTGTATCTGAAGAAGTGTGCATGCACACGAAAACTCATACCAATGACAAACATAGCTGGTCTCTAAGGTGCTACTGGAAGGAATTTTGTTTGTTTGTTTGTTTCAACTTCGGCAGACCAACACAGAGCTACCTACCTGTAACTAGATCCAAGTTGGTGGTTATCACTGCCTCATGTGGGAGGGAGTTCCAAAAGTTAAATACGGTCATACCTTGGATCTCGAACGCCTTGGCTCCCAAGCAAACTGTTTCCCAAATGATCAAAACTCACAAGTGAGTGTTCCGGTTTGCGAACGTTCTTTGGAACCCGAATGTCCAACGCTGCTTTCAATTGGCTGCAGGAAGCCACACTTTGGTTTTTGAACATTTAAAAGTCGAACGGATTTCCGGAACGGATTCCATTCGACTTCCAATGTATGACTGTATGCACTGTATGAAAAAAGGTCTTTTATCTATCCTGAATTTCTCAATTTCCAACATTCAGTTGATGAAGAAAAGGTTCCCTTACAGCTGAAAGTTCAAAAACCGTGGCTTTAAACTGGCCATGCCTCACCGAGACCACCAAACCTTCTGACCGGTTGGGGTGATCCAGTCAAATCTGGCCAATCCATAGGCCCCAAGTGGGCCAAATGACACTCTCCACGCTGTTACAGTAGATCATCATACCATAATATTCGCTGTAGTTCTCGTCAGGGAGGTCCTCGAAGCTTTCTATGAGGAAAAAGTTGTAAGAATACTGAAGTGAGTAACAGAAATAATTGAAGACCAGGGTACTAATTCTGAATATTGATAAATATTCCTTTCCCACTTGTGCAAAGAATAGTCATAATCTCAATCCCCCTCTGCCATCGTTAACTCTGAGGTCAGGTCAGAATAATTAATTTGTTTTTATTAATTCATTGCGTTTATATCCCAGCTTTCCACCCAAGGAGGTGTACTACATGGTTCTCCCCGCTTCTCATTTAATCCCCACAACCCCCCTGTGAGGTAGATTAGGCTGCGAGACAGTGACTGACCCCCAAGGCCACACCCAGGGAGAGCTTCATGGCCAAGTTGGGGGATTTGAACCCAGGTCCTAGTCCAACACTCTAACCACTACACCACACTGAAATAAAAACTGCAATGTACAATTGCAGTCATTAGAGACTTCTAATTCCATTAATGGAACAGGCAGGTGCCAAGTAAATTATCATCATCATCATCATCATCTTTTTAATGGAACATAATAAAATAATATTCCATGATGTCTGGAAGTGGGAGCTGGACCATAAAGAAGGCTGATCATCGAAGAATTGATGCTTTTGAATTATGGTGCTGGAGGAGACTCTTGAGAGTCCCATGGACTGCAAGAAGATCAAACCTATCCATTCTTAAGGAAATCAGCCCTGAGTGCTCCCTGGAAGGACAGATCGTGAAGCTGAGGCTCCAATACTTTGGCCACCTCATGAGAAGAGAAGAATCCTTGGAAAAGACCCTGATGTTGGGAAAGATTGAGGGCACTAGGAGAAGGGGACGACAGAGGACAAGATGGTTGGACAGTGTTCTCGAATCTACGAACATGAGTTTGACCAAACTGCGGGAGGCAGTGGAAGACAGGAGTGCCTGGCGTGCTATGGTCCATGGGGTCACGAAGAGTCGGACACGACTAAATGACTAAACAACAACAATAAAATAAAATAAGAAATAATAAAATAATAAAATAAAATAAGAAACCCCATTATTATTAAAGGGACCCCTGACCATTAGGTCCAGTCGTGACTGACTCTGGGGTTGCGGCGCTCATCTTGCATTATTGGCCGAGGGAGCCGGCGTACAGCTTCCAGGTCATGTGGCCAGCATGACAAAGCCGCTTCTGGCGAACCAGAGCAGCGCACGGAAAAGCCATTTACCTTCCCGCTTGGAGCGGTACCTATTTATCTACTTGCACTTTGACATGCTTTCAAACTCCTAGGTTGGCAGGAGCAGGGACCGAGCAACGGGAGCTCACCCCGTTGTGGGGATTCAAACCGCCGACCTTCTGATCGGCAAGCCCTAGGCTCAGTGGTTTAACCCACAGCGCCACCCGCGTCCTCCATTATTATTACCATTGCTATTATTCCTCCCTTCACCCTAGGGTACAAGGGCAGGTTGCAACCATAAAACACAACATGGTTTAAAATGACTTACAATCACAAAAATGAGTGCGTCCTAAAAATATCTACCTCAAGGGTCAAACGTCTTCACTGGAAGCTACACAATGCAGGTGCCAGGCGCACCTTTATGAGGAAGAGGTCCCACAACTTGGGGGCCACCAGAGAGATGGCCCTCTCCCCTGGTTTCCAAACATTTGGGGGCCGCCCCCCTTTGTTCCATAAATCATCCTCCAGTGCCCCCAACTGTATAAAAAGCATTATTCAGAATAGCACTTTGCATGACCCACTAAGGAAGATAATAGTATGATACAATTCAAAACAGTCAAAATTATTCAAAACCCAATGAAAGCACTTTAGTTTAATGAATTCAAATGAAACGGACAAATTTAGCAGCTTTTCAAAGTCAATGACACCTCCAGAGCCCCTTGCCTCTTAGCAACCCCCTAGGCAATCCCATCAACTCCCAAGGAGTGGTACCTCCCAATTTGGGAACCCTTGGTCTGAATGTTATGTTGTGTGGGATGTATTTGATAGACTTCCAATTTGTTTTCCGATGCACCTGCCAAAAAACTGGTTTGTCCTACCATTCTTGTGACTCCCTTCAAGTACAATTTGGAAAAACCAGCATGCAAATATAATGGTTCATGGTGATTAATGGGGAGCTCTCTGTGCAGTTGCTAGTACTCCCATTAAAATTGCCAAAATCTGACTAATTGTCTTACCGTTGATATAAAAGGAGTAATTCTCGCCAACATCCTGTAAATGTATAACCAGGCCAGCGGTGCTCCTTTCTAACAAAGCAAAATTTCAAGCCTGTGAGCACGACACAAGAGATTTGTTCTGGATAATATAATAATAATAATAATAATAATAATAATAATAATAATAATAATATTTTATTTATACCCCCGCCCTCCCCAGCCAAGGCCAGGCTCAGAGCGGCTAACACTAGATATTAAACAACTGATTAAAATACAACTTAAGAACAAGACGAAATATATTAAAATTAAATTAAATTAAATGATAAATGCCTCTTCTACACACAAGCCATTTGGGTCGTGGCCAGAAACAGAATCCTTAAGAGTCCTCTGATGATGGCATCCTTGATCTGTCCCATGCTGTTCCATGGTCCCTGGCACCTGCATCTCTTTCCCTAAACCCCAAGGAAAACACCTCTGCTCCCAGACCTATGCTGATCAGTCTAAATACTTCCTTAGCGAGTCAGGAGATTCTCGAGGAGATATCGCAGCACATAGTTCCACTATGGAACTTGCTTCAACATTACACAGTGATGGCCAGCAGGTTGGAGGACTTCCAAGGAGAACTGGACAAATTAACAGAGGAGAAAGCTACCAATGCCTGCTGACCACAATGGCTGTGTTCTGCCTCTACGGTTGGAGGCAGCAATGCTTCTGAATACTAGGTGCTGGAAACACCAAGAAGAGAGAGGGCTCCTGTGCTGGGGTCCTGCTTGCAGGCTTTCCATAATGGGCATCTGGTCGGCCAATGTGAGAACTGTTGGAATCCATGATTTGCAGGCAGCTTTGCAAGTTTGCAATACAGAACATGAAAGGAATCTCCCTAGAGATTCTGGGAATACAGAACATGAAAGGAATCTCCCTAGAGATAAGGAGACCCAGCAACAATCAAGTGATTGGCTGAGTTCCTTATATAGGCATGACCTATAACACTTGTGGTGTGGAGAGTGTTAGTGTGGTGTGGTTAGTGCTGAGGAGTTGCTGAGAGTGAAGAAGTTGTGTTGTAAATAACTTGTGTGTTTGCTGCTGTAAACAATAAAACAACAAGAACCAAGTTACTAGTCAGCAGTTTTTGTTCCTGCTCATCGTCCAGCTGGGCAATCTCAAGAGTTGCTCAACAATCACTGCCATACTCTACTAAGCTGTGCAACAGGCGAAAGCACTTCAAAGGTTCAGACGGTTCCAAAAGCTTTAACAGGATGCTGGACTGGATGGGCCATTGGCCCAATCCAGTAGGCTTTTCTTATCTCCACAGGGATCTCCTGTCAACATAGCTCCACAACTTGAAACCCCGGTGCTTAGAATAAGGCAATGGCTGCAGAGGAAAATATCAGGCCTTTAAATGTCCAGATGCAGAATTCAGTGAGTGATCTCTAGTCAATGAATACATAGACAAGGCTATAACTATTTGCAGGAGTTGGGCTAGATGCCCCTTCTTTTTTATGTTATTTTTATTTTGATAAAGTAATAATCACAGGGTGGATAAAAATCAATGATTTTTTTAAAAAAAATCGGATTTTTTTTATTTAAATCGATTTTTTTCATTTAAATTGGATTTTTTTTTAAATAAAATGCTTTTTGAGGAAAATATATTGCCACCCAAAGGTTATTCCATCATGAAATAAAGATTAGTTTTTTAATTATGTAGAATAAGGTTCTATATGTTTAATGTTGGGGGTAAATAAATTCCATTAATCCATTCACAATGTCATGCTCTTCCAGAGGTTTTTGTAAGATTATTGGGCAGTTTCTCTGCCTACAAGATATTATCACAGGTGCTTGGTTTACTTTTGCAGTTCTCAAAACTGAATTTGACTCAACAGAGATCACATGCCTCTTCTTCCCAGCAAAAATGTTATAACATGAACAGAGTTGAGAAAAAGACCTTAATCCTATTGTTCTACAAACCTATGAATACAGAAACAACCCCTTCAGTGCTAAGTTTCAAGAAGT
The DNA here is from genome assembly GCF_963506605.1 of Zootoca vivipara. Lineage (NCBI taxonomy): Eukaryota > Metazoa > Chordata > Lepidosauria > Squamata > Lacertidae > Zootoca > Zootoca vivipara. The sequence continues at coordinate 37,715,041 of NC_083292.1, forward strand.
TCAGTGAATAGAATAGAAACAATATTTTTCTGATTGTTTGGAGTGGACAGTATTTAAGTTTTTCATGTGTAGGCTGGGCTGACAGTCTAAGTGTGTATATATATATATATATATATATATATATATATATATATATATATATATAGTTTAGCCAAATTAGTTAACAAACATGGATGTTTGTTTAAGCAAATAACATATGCTGTAATGTTATTGTTTCAGTTGAATAAATCTATTTAAATTGTTATTATTAAGGTAATGATTATTTTTCTCCTTCCTAAGTACAACAGTAAAGTTGTCCAAATATGAATGATTAACCTATTAAATTGGGGATAAAAAAACTAATATGAAAAGTTGTTATTCTAAAAATCTTCATCTACTTGCATATTAAAGTCATACCAGCAAGAATTAGTCTTTATGTAGAAAACTATGATTTAAATCAAGCCTTACTGACTAGTGATTTAAATCGTGATTTAAATCAGTTTGATTTAAATCAAATCCACCCTGAATAATCATAAGCTATGGTTTTCCATGGCAGTGGAAGACAGGAGTGCCTGGCGTGCTATGGTCCATGGGGTCATGAAGAGTCAGACATGACTAAACGACTAAACAACAAAACAACAACAACATGGTTTACCCAGTAGTGATGTATGGAAGTGAGAGCTGGACCATAAAGAAGGCTGACTGCCGAAGAATTGATGCTTTTGAATTATGGTGCTGGAGGAGACTCTTGAGAGTCCCATGGACTGCAAGAAGATCAAACCTATCCATTCTGAAGGAAATCAGCCCTGAGTGCTCACTGGAAGGACAGATTGTGAAGCTGAGGCTCCAATACTTTGGCCACCTCATGAGAAGAGAAGACTCCCTGGAAAATACCCTGATGTTGGGAAAGATTGATACCACAAGGAGAAGGGGACAACAGAGGACGAGATGGTTGGACAGTGTTCTCGAAGCTACTATCATGAGTTTGACCAAACTGCGGGAGGCAGCGGAAGATAGGAGTGCCTGGCGTGCTTTGGTCCATGGGGTCACGAATAGTCAGACACGACTAAACAACAATAATAATCATAAATAAATAAGAATAAAAATGTGCACCCCACCACAGAGAGCCTTCCATTGTAGCTATCCAGCCTCCCAAAATTTCAACACCTCTTGCGATGGTTTGACCCCTTTCTGTTTTAACGGTACAAATTCTACAAACACCTTCCATAACTCCTCAAAAGAATTTCTCCTGTATATTCCCCATCATTCCTTAATGATGTGTTAATTTATCATTAATAGATGCCCCTTCTAACACTATGATGCTATGAATGGCTTCAGGACACTGCTGAGGCAACTCGCACGTTCCGCCTCAACTGCAGGATTGCTGACCCACACTTTCCTGATACCCACACTTTGGTCCCTCTCCAAGGTGCTGATCTTGCCTTGCCTAACTTTCCTGTATGCCTGGAACCCTGGGACAACTGACCCCTCCCTCTTCCTTAAGCCATCATGTATTTGTGTGCGTGTGGATCTGGACAATTTATTTATAAGTTTATTTCCTATAACATCCTCAGGCTGTCATTTTATAACATTTACCTATAATTATGCATAAAAATAACACATGGGGAAACAAATCCTTATTCATGTATCCACATGAGTGGCCTGCTTAACCCTGAAAAAGAGAAACTCTGGCTCAATAATCCAACCACCTTTTAAAGTTCCCAGCAGAAGTGAAATTGAGAAAGCCAGAGGTGGCTTGGTTTACTCAATTTCAGCCCTGCATTGCTTGATTGTGGGAATATTTCTGTCAAGGGCCAATCAATGTCCCCAGGAACTAAAGAGTTCTTCACGCTCTCCATCATAGCTGCTAAGTTGATATTGATTGTAATTACATTTTACATTTTACATTTTTCTATTATTATGGCACACAGCCTGGAGATGCTTACATGACAAGAAGTACATATGTGGGGGTTTTTTAATAAAGGAAAATAAAGGCACCACCCACCAGATATTACAGAACAATTTAAGACTGCAATTCTGAACTGATGAGCCTGATATCTGCAGTTCTATTCTTTTTAAAAATGCAGTGGTACCTCGCAAGGCGAAATTAATTTGTTCCGTGAGTCACTTCATATAGCAAAATTTTTGTCTTGTGAAGCACAGTTTACCGTTTACCCGGTTTACCTGGTCTACCCATTTAATTAATGTGTTCCTATTCGTCTTGTGAAGCGCAACCATAGGAAACTTTGTCTTGCGAGACGCCTCGCACAACGCAAAATGCTTTCGTCTTGCGAGTTTTTTGTTGCACGAGGCATTCGTCTTGTGGGGTACCACTGTATATATATATTTTATGAAAGATTTCTTGGTTTGCAGAAGTATGTTCAATGTCTCTTTTTTCAAGTTGCGTTTTCTACAGATCAGTTTCATTTGCTGAGACATTAGCGTTACATTAGGAAGAAAAGGGGGAAAGAAGTGGAGGGGGAATGGTGAGTGGGGTGGGGTTGGGTGGCAATGCTTCTGTTCTACTTAGTGTACGTGTGGGGTTTTGTGTCAGCATCACTTGTGTGGGTTCTCTTTACTATTTGCTTGTATTCCTTTGGTGGTGAGAGAGTTGGGGTTGGCCCAGGGCAGGGGTCTGCAACTTTTTCAGCAGGGGGTCCCTTTTTTCAGCAAGGTCCCTCAGACCTTGTGGGGGGCCAGACTATATTTTGAAGAAGAAAAAACGAATTCCTATGCCCCACAAATAACCCAGAGATGCTTTTTAAATAAAAGCACACATTCTACTCGTGTAAAAACACCAGGCAGGCCCCACAAAGAACCCAGAGATGCATTTTAAATAAAAGGACACATTCTACTCATGTAAAAACACCAGGCAGGCCCCACAAATAACCCAGAGATGCATTTTAAATAAAAGCACACATTCTACTCATATAAAAACACGCTGATTCCCGGACCGTCCGCGGGCCGGATTTAGACGGTGATTGGGACGCATCCGGCCACCGGGCCATAGTTTGCCTACCCATGGCCTAGGGTGTGGTTGGTTGTCTTTGATTGGCTGTAGTGAACTTTGTTTTCATGTGTGAATGGGGTAGGTGAGTGTTTTTGGATCAGGTTAGCCAGATTGATTTGTATGCTGTCGGTGGGTTCTTGTAGTTTTGTGGAGCTGTGTATGTGATAAAGGGTATCCATACCGGGGTGAAGGCGTCTTCTTCTATTTGTCCCCGTGTCAGTTTCAGTTTGTTGGTTAGTTTTTATAATAAGGCTGATTCCTATACTATTTGATACCATTGGTCTATGCTTACTCCTGACAGGTCTCTCCAGTGTCTGGCTATGTTGCTTCTGGTTGCTGGGAGAGTAGGTGGGTTATGAGCTCTTTGTGTTGTGAGTAGGCATTATTGTCTTGGAAGATGTTTAGTAGGGACAGTTTTGGGGTGACTTCTAATACAGTGGACGCTCGGGTTGCTAATGTGATCTGTGCGGGAGGCACGTTCGCAACCCGCAGTGTTCGCAACCCGCAGCACTGTATCTGCGCATGCGCAGGTTGCGATTAGGCGCTTCTGCGCATGCGCAAAACACGATTTAGAGATTTTGCACATGCGTGAGCGCCAAAACCCGGAAGTAGCCCATTCCGGGACTTCTGGGTTTGGCGCAGTGCGCAACCCGAGAACGTGCAACCTTAAGCAGCCGTAACCCAAGGTATGACTGTACTGTACTTGCTTAGTTATTTTGCATATCTCTTGTATGATTGATGCCCAGATCTGCAGTTCTACTCTGAATAAGGGCTAAGGTTGGATGCAACCCGTAAATGTAAGTAATGAGCAGGGTGCGGGTCAGCCGCTCCCCTGCGAGGGGGAACTGGACTTACAACATAAGGAGAGCCTGCTGGGTCAGACCAAAGGGAGCCCATCTAGGGTAGCATCCTGTTCTCACAGTGGCCAACCAGATGCCCCCATGGGAAATCCACAAGCAGGGCCCCAGCGCAAGAACCCTCTTCCCTCCTATGGTTTTCAACAACCGGGATTCAGAAACATTGCAACCTCTGACTGTGAAGAGAGAGCATATCTATAATGGCTAGTTGACACTGATAGCCCTTTCCTCCATGAATTTGTCCAATCCTCTTTTAAAGCCATCTCGGTTGGTGGCCAACATTGCTTCCTGTGTCAGGGAGTTCCATAGATTAACTATGAAGTTATCAGGAGGGCCAGTCCTATTTTTGGCTACCATAGTCTCCAAGTTCTAGCTCCATAGATAGCACTGACTCCTCCCCGAACTTCCTTCCCTTTCTAGTCATCTGTTTTGCAGGGCCAGGTGCCTCATGATGTCCGGAGTTTCCCTTCCTCGCCACTTGCTGTGAAAGTTGTTTCCCTTCCTGTCTTAAGGAATTTCCCTCATTCTTTACTTCTGACACTCAATCCTTGGTTGGGAGCCCAACCGTCAACTTCTTAACTTATTGCATAAGATCTCATATTCATCTTGATTGTTAAAACAAATCTCAAAGTGGTTTACCAAAAAAGAAAGAAAGAAAGAAAGAAAGAAAGAAAGAAAGAAAGAAAGAAAGAAAGAAAGAAAGAAAGAAAGGAAGGAAGGAAGGGGGGTGAGAAAACAAAACAGTGCCATTATCAGTAAAACGACAGTTTTTCAACATTTTAAAAAAGTAAAAGTATCAGTGGTAAGCTAAAAAACCAAATTAAAATGCTATCAATAAGCTACATATCTGGATAGACTTGCCCAAACAAAAGTAGCTTTTAAGCCGGTGCCGAACAAAGTATACAGCTTTATAGCTCAGTTGGTAGAGCGTGAGATTCTGAATCTCACAGTCCTGGGTTTAAGCCCCACACTGCGCAAAAGATTCCTGCATTGCAGGGAGTTGGACTAGATCACAGGTGCTTATAATATCAGTGGAAACAGTTGGTAACCGCCTTCAATTTTAACCTGAAGATTGCTCCTTGTCCAGTTTTAATTTTAATTTGTTTGAATTAATTGTGGGATGTATCTTAATTTATTGATCGCTTGTTTTTATGCATTGTCTTACTTGTATGATGTTAGCCACTCTGAGCCCGGCTTTGGCCGGGGAGGGTGGGATATAAATAAAATTATTATTAATTATTATTATTATTATTATTATTAGATGACCCTGGTGGTCTCTTTCCAACTCTACAGTTCTATGATTCTATGTCAATAGGCAGGGAGTTCCAAAGTGTGGGTACATCTTCTGAACTCTCTCCCCCTGGATACACCTTAGAATTCTTCTGGCTTGTTTCATAGAGGGGCAGGTTTAGCATTTGCACATGCTCATTTGGGATTAAATTAAATGCAGAGCCATTAAAGGCAAGTTCCCCTTCATTGGGGATCTTCTGCTCATTTATGAAGTCAGTTTGACCTGATGCTTCTTCTTTATTTTGCCCAGAGAGCAGTTTCACAGGCATCCTGAGTCAGCTCTGTGCTTCCCACCTCACCGCCTTAATGTCAGCCTGCACAGAACCCAGCCAGCTCTAAAGCAGAATATAGTAAAACTACCAAAAAACTGAAAGCACCAAGGAGCCACTCAATTGGGAAAGAACTGCAAGGACTTCAAGAGAGCCCTGCCACCGGATCAGGCCAAAGGGGAGCCCGCCCAGTCGCCTGTTTTCTCAGTGGCCGGTCAAATGCTCCAAATGTGAAGCCCAAAAGCAGGGTGTTGAGTGAAACAGCAACTCTCCTAATTTTCTGGAAATTGGCATTCAGTTAATATCTGCACCATATATAAATTAGGGCACATTTACTACACATTTAAAGCACATAGTGCCACCCCCAAGAATCCTGGGAACTGTAGTTTGTTAAGGGTGCTGGAAATAGTAAACTACAGTTCCCAGGGTTCTTTTTTTGGGGGGGGGGGAGGACACACCATGTGCTTTAACTGTGAGTTGAACGTGCTTTCAATATACGGTGTGGATGTGACCTCAGAAGTGTACTGCCTTCTGCTGCAGAGTAAAATCTGCCCCTCCCCCTTGCAAATAAAAAAAAAGCCTTAACTGCTCTTGTGCTCATATCCTACTTGCAGGTTTCCCAACGAGTCATGAGAACACGAGGCTTTGCTTATGTTCTTATGCAGGCATAGGCAAACTCAGCCCTCCAGATGCTTTGGAACTACAACTCCCATCATCCCTGACCATTGGTCCTGTTAGCTAGGGATGATGGGAGTTGTAGTCCCAAAACATCTGGAGGGCCGAGTTTGCCTATGCCTGTTCTTATGCTATTGGTGTTTTGGGATGATGTAATCGGAAGGTCGGCAGTTTGAATCCCCACAACGGGGTGAGCTCCCATTGCTCAGTCCCAGCTCCTGCCAACCTAGCAGTTCAAAAGCACGTCAAAGTGCAAGGAGATAAATAGGTACCGCTACAGCGGAAGGTAAAAGGTGTTTCCATGTGCTGCTCTGGTTTTGCCAGAAGCGGCTTAGTCATGCTGGCCACATGTCTGCGGACAAACGTTGGCTCCCTCGGCTGGTAAAGCGAGATGAGCACTGCAACCCCAGAGTCGTCCGCGACTGGACTTAACTGTCAGAGGTCTTTTACCTTTACCTTTAATGGCCTTTGGCTTGTGCAATAAGTGTTTATCTTCTGGCTAATTGGGTGTTTCACAAGACTTTCTTTAGAAACAAATCAATTTATGGCTTCTCCGTGACTTTGTAAAATATTATCTCTATCTTTCCTTGATACCTGGGAGGAAAGTCATAACGTTCCCCCGCCCCAAGTAAATGATTAACTACTTCCCATTTCATTTTCTTTTTTAAAAGCTGCTAAAATGACATTTGAGAGTAAAATCATAACTAATCATTTCTGTCCGTCCCCCCACCCCCAGCTGCCTGCCTAAAGGATACAGTACATTCCTTCTCATTCCCTTAAAAAAGAAAAAAGAAAAACCTGCTAAAAATGAGTTGGTAAAGTTTGCCTAATTGCAAAACAAAATTGCAAAACAAAGACGCTCTTTTAAAGAAAAATTGTAGCTTTTAAATGGCTTTCCTAGGTCCGAGTGCTCATTCAGATGTTTTGAGACTCAAAAAAGCCTTGTGGTTATACCTAAATGGGTACAATGTCCAAACTTGTTCCATAAGCCGATCTGTTTGGAACAGTCACCTGTCTGCCTGAAATCTCACTGGGTCAAAGCAAACGAGCAAAAGGCAAAACAAAACAAAAAACTCCAAAGCTCCAGAATGAAGGAGATTGAAGAGATCAGGCAGTGCAACTTACCTACAGAACTCTGAAGGAAGACGGTGAGCAGGAATAAGGCTCCCATCTTCATGTCTGCCATTGTTCAGATGTCTAGTGTCGGTCAGAGCACTCCTTAGAGGAACAATACCACTGCTCCTTTCGCTGTCTTAACAGGAAACAACACCAATCACCACCACCCTCTATTGTGAAACAGAAAAGGCTGGATGCAAAGGGGCTTTTTTGCTTTGACAAAATAAAATCTCCCAAGATCTTTTTCTGGAGAAACCCGTGTTGTGCAATCTTCATGTTTGGTAGGCCAAGGAAACTCCAAGGAAAGATGTTTTCTTCCAGGGAAGGAATGTTCTCTTATCACCTCTGCCACTTGCGATCATTACAGGGTTACATTTGTCCCGTTCGGAGTAGACTCATACTTTTGTTGTTGTTGTTTTGTATCCCGTGCTAGTCCTGTTCTGAGTAGACCCCCTGAAATTAATGGACCTACGTTGGTCTGGTTTATTAATTAATTCTACTCTTGAGTAGAATTATCACTGGATAAAAATTTGCTTTCAACTGGTTTTAATAGGGAATTTAAAATTGTTGTCACCCATGCTGGGACCTGACGGGGAAGCGTGGGTAATACATTGAAACTTTGCTTATTTATTTCTGCAGAAGGAATTGTCTTGATTGGCAGGAGCAACATTCTATAAGTATTACTATTGCTTTAATGGATTTCTAGCCCAACGCTTAGGGATTATTCCATGAAAAGACAAAACGTTAGGCCCCAGATGTTGATGGACTCCAAATCCCATCAGCTCCAGGAGTCAGTGTGGCCCATAAGAACATCGGAAGAGCTTGGCTGCTGGATCAGACCCTATTCTCACAGTGGCCACCCAGGTGTCCCAAAAGGAAACCCGCAAGCAGGAATCAGGCCCAAGAGCACTCTCTCATCCTGGGGTTTCTAGAAACTGATATTTGGAAGCATTCCTGGCTCCAAACATGGTCAGGGATAATGGAAGCTGTAGTCCAACTGCTGCCAGTCAGTGTAGTCAACACTGAGTTGGTTGGACCAATGTTCTGGCTCAGCATAAGGCAGATTTCTTATGTCGTTATGTATAACGGTGAGCAAAAGTCATATGATTTCTTTTTCCCCCCCTTTAGGAAGCAAAGTTAAAGGGTGAAACAGGAAATTGCAAAGGTCAAATGGATGGAGCTGTTGGTCGAGCCCGAGTATGTTTCAATGGCTTCATTACTTCCTTTATAGCTTTTCAGAGGAGTTTCATTTCCCTCCATGGGGTGCGGGCTGAGTTGGTTAATTACAAGTGGGTTTTCGTGGCTGAGGTTCTGAGTTAATTTTTTAAGGGTGTCTTGAGTGCTCTCTCCCTCAGAGAAGCCTTCCTTCCTTCTTTCTTTCTGTGTGAATCTCAAATTTGATATTGTTTGGTCAAAGGCCACCGCTGCTTCTGTGGCCTCACTCCCAGGGGGGGAGAGGCGAGTCCTAGCGCAGAGACTCACACAGAGTGGCAACCGGGCACCATCCTCTGAGAGCCAGTAAACTCTGCTCTGTCTTGTATACAGAAGCATGTTGCCTCCAACATTGGAGGAATAGCACATAGCCATTGTTGCTAGTAGCCATTGATAGCCTTATTTGTCTAATCTTCCTTTAAAACTCACCTTGTTTTTAATATTGTGCTTTAAGGTTGTTGTTGTTGTTGTTAATTAAAATTTATGAAATTCATTAAATCCTTCATCTGCGGATCACAGGGCAGTTTACAACATAAAATCACAGTATTCCCCCCCCCCCGGTAATGTAACCCACCTTAGGGCGAAGAATAGGCAAAGCTTATTTATTTCAAGACATGTTTACACTGCTTGATTGTAAGAACAAACCTCAGATCCGATTAGAGAGGAAAAAAATAAATAAAAGTATCAATAAGAAAAATCAACAATTTAAAACTTTCAGAAAATTTAAAGGGCAATGGACTTTAAAAAAAAACTCTGATCAGCTTTCTTAAAAGCTTGGCAGGCTTGTCTAAACAATGTTTTTAGCAGGCTCTGACAGTGCAGTGATCTCAACAGCCTGGAGTTCCAAAGAGGGGGAGGGGGAGGGGAGGGGGAGGGGGAGGGGGAGGAGGAGGAGGAGGAGGAGGAGGAGGAGGAGGAGGAGGAGGAGGCGAAGAAGAAGAAGAAGAAGAAGAAGAAGAAGAAGAAGAAGAAGAAGAAGAAGAAGAAGAAGAAGAAGAAGAAGAAGAAGAAGAAGAAGAAGAAGAAGAAGAAGAATGTGTGAATGCCACAGCTTAGTGATCCACTGTGTGAATAAGTCTTTCTTTATACCGGTATAACTTTTATTAAATTTTCTAATTTACATTTCCAAATATTCATTTAAACAACCTTAAATTAATGGCTTCCCTTCTTCTCTTTTCTGTGGTTCATTTTGCATACCATACATCCCTGCATATTTTACATGAACTAACTAAACCATTCAGTAATCCATTGTTACATCCATCAAAACTTATTTACACTGTTGAATTTATCTTAATTTGAACAAGCCTTTTCTTTTGCCCATCCTGAGTCTCCCAATGTACAGTTTCACTGGGCAGCCCTGTTGTGTTTCGTAGATGGGTTCTGACCCTGTTTTTAGAAGAGGATTGGTCAGATCCATGGAAGTAAAAGCTATTAAAGGCCACCGGCCACAACGGCTGTGTTCTGCCTCCACAATCAGAGGCAAGAAGGCTTCTGAATCCCAGTGTTTGGGTCCTGCTTGTGGGCTTTGCACAGACACCTGGTTGGCCACTCTGAGAACAGGGTGCTGGGCTAAGCGAATCATAGGATGATCCAGCAGACCCTCCAGGTGTCCCAATTTTCCAGGATTTACAGAAGCCACCCCAGTTTCTGATTTGACTCTGGAATATCCCGCTTTTCCCCTTGGGACGAGCCTATTTTCATCGGAGAAATGCTGGAGGGTATGAGCAGACTCTGGATCTGATGCTCTTATGAGCTTTTATGCTAGTATAGTGGGTGGGATGTTTTCTGGGAGGGGCAGGAAACCTCTTGCGGCTGCCCCTGGCAATGCAACAAGCCCACCTGAGAGACTTCAAACGGGAGTGGTACTTACATGTCTGGTGGAAATTCAAGCAGAAGCCACAAGCGACAAACCTCAGGCATGCAGCTCAGCTCAATTAAACTGAAAGCGAAGGTGGATCTCAGTGCACAGAGAGGAGGGGGTGGGTGGGAGGTGGGGTGGCCTGTGGAGAAGAAACAGAAAATACATCTAAATTTGGGCGTTGGGAAATTTTGGAGGGCTGGTGCAATCTCGCTCAACCTCCACCATCGGAGCATTGACCCAACAGCCATAGGTGAAAATTTTACACACTTATTTACTTTAGGAAGATTTATGCAGCACTTGGTTGTGAAAAGAAACCAAAACAACGCCTCTTTTGCCGAATAATTGGAATACTCCATGCGTCTTATTTGCTATGGATTGAATAAAACGAAACGAAACCTCAAAGCAGTTTACCAAACAGTGAAGCAATAAAGCAAATTCCAGCAAGCCTGCAACTCACATGGGGTCAGTAGTCCAGGATCTCCCTGCCTCTTGACATCTGGCAACTCTAATCTTCTCGGCACACAATAAAAAGCATATTTGCTAAGGCAAAGTCTGTCCAGACATGCAGAACGTCAGCATGTGCTTTAATCTGTTTTTTGGTTTCTTGCTAGTTTTTTAAAAGGTTTTAAAATACAGCAAGCCCACAATTTATACACACATTTACGTGTGTGGCAACAAAACAAAACAAAACACTTTTTTAATTAAAAAGGGGGTGGAAAGGGGGCAGGGTTCCAGGAAACATGACTTTGGCCATCCCAACCACCATCGAACCCAAAGTGTTTTGACTATATGCAATCTTGGTGTGTTACATAATGTAGGTGTTGCTACACTAACACATCAATTCCTTACAAATGAGGAATAAATATTATGGGGCACCTGTAACATTGCCAATTCTAGCAACCGAACCAGCCTAATGGGTGGATATGGTCTCTAAGGCGATCTCGCAGTGCATTCATCCCAAGCTCTTAAGGGCTTAAATATTTGAACATTAACACTTTGAACTTGGCCGGGAAGCAAATTGGCAGCCAGTGCAGGTCTCTGAGCACGGGTGGTATATAGGCTGCTGAGAGTTGTAGACCAGTACCCTCTGGAGAGCCAAAAGTTCCCCATGCTCAGTCTAAATGAAACCTCCATGTACAGCAGCAGTCTACCTCTGAGTGAATGGAGGCAAAGCACCCAGGGAAGGCTTATATCTGTTCACAGCTGAACCCACTGGCTGCTGATCAAGATGGAATGAAATCCGTGCTATTAGCAGCCCAATCCACAAACGTGCTCCTTGTGTTTGTTGCTGCATGATTTTGATTTCTGGAAAAGGGAAAGGAAACTTGGTGTGTGTGTGTGTGTGTGTGTGTGTGTGTGTGTTGTTTGCTCTTAAGTGTTTGTGCTGGATAATTCTGCTGCTGTCTGTCCGGAACTAGGTATGACATAGTTTCATTGTTTAAGGAAGAGGCTGATTGCTAAAGCAGAAAACACCTGCAAAGGGTTAGAGGCGTCTTGGAGGAAGTGAAATTCTCCTCCTCTTCTTCTTTTTCCCCCTTCCAGGAAATGAAGTAAGCCAGCTAATGAAGAATACACATTTTGCTCACTTCCAGATTAGAGACCATGCCATTTGACAGACTTGTTGCCTGTGTTACCCAAGAACATAAGAAGAGACATGCTGGATCAGGCCAATGGCCCATCTCATCCAGCATTGCAGTGGCCACTCAGGGACCCCCAAGGGAAGTCTGCAAGCAGGACCTGAGCACAAGAGCCCTCTCCCCTCCTGCCCTCTCCAGCAACTGGTCTTCAGAAGCAGTGCTGCCTCTGACCATGGAGGCAAGGCAGAGCCATTGTGCCTAGCAGCCATCAGTAGCCTTCTTCCTGAAATTGTTTGATCCTCTTTTAAAACCATCCAAGTCGGAGGCCATCACCAGACCCTCCTATTTTCCAGGGACAGTCCCAGATTTACAGAAGCCCCCCCCCCCCGGTTTCTGATTTGATCTCAGAATGTCCTGCTTAGGTTGTCACTATTTTCATGAGAGAAATGATGGGGGGTATGGAGTTACGTGACCCCCCAAGCCAAGGAAGGTAAAAAGGGAAAGGGAAAGAACCTCTGGACAGTTAAGTCCAGTCAAAGGCGACTTTGGGGTTGCAGTGCTCATCTCGCTTTTCAGACCAAGGGAGCCGGCGTTTGTCCACAGACAGCTTTCCAGGTCCTGTGGCCAGCAGGACTAAACTGCTTCTGGCGCAACAGAACACCGTGACGGAAACCAGAGCGCACAGAGATGCTGTTTACCTTCCCACTGGAGCGGTACCTATTTATCTACTTGCGCTGGCGTGCTTTCAAACTGCTAGGTTGGCAGGAGCTGGGGCAGAGCAGTGGGAGCTCACCCCATCATGCGGATTTGAACCTCCAAGCTTCCGATCGGCAAGCCCAAGAGGCTCATTGGTTTAGACCACAGCGCCACCCGCGTCAAGGAGATAAGTAACCAAACAAGCTAATTTAGAAGGCATCTGAAGGCAGCCCTGTATTGGGAAGTTCTAAAATGTTTTATTATGGTTTTATATATGTTGGAAGTCACCTGGAGTGGCTGCGGCTGCCCAGTCAGAATTGTTGTTGTTGAATATGATGTCCCTATTTTCATCCGATAAATGTTGGAGGGTATGCATCACTTCCTCCTGTAAGGCGATGAGTCTTCTCTCCACTGGAGAGAATATGCCCTCTAATAATATTGATTGCTGGGAACTCTGAGTGGGGAGATGTGCTGCTTTTGCACTTAAGTCTTGTTTTCAGGCTGCCCATTGGAGCATCTGGTTAGCCATTGTGAGAACAAGATGCTGGACTACGATGGGCCCCCTTTGGCCTGATCCTACAGCAGCCAAGCTCTTCTGATGTTTTCCCCGTGCTCTTTGTGTTTTTCTGACTCATAACTGCAGTTCCTCTTCATATGCAGATCGCCAAGATGGTGGAGAAACAGCTCTCTCATTTCTGGGTACAGTACTTCCTAGCTGCTTAGCAAAGGGAGGTGATTTGCTTCCTTCAGCTGCACAGAAATATTATGCTTTTAAACAAACACCGCCTTTGACTTTCAAAGTTGAAAGCAGGGGCTGTCCCAGAATAACTGAATGTATCACAATGGAGAATGGTTGCACAACATTGGTTTATGTATGTACGTAGATCTTTATTTCATCTGAAAGCATGCAGCGAAATTGTGGGCAATATAATCTGCATATGTGGTCTGAGAAAGCTAAAGCCATTTAGGAGCAAAGAAAGAGGCTTGGCTGGATCAGGCCAATGGCCCATTGAGTCCAGTATCTTGTTCTTACCAGGGCTAGAGGCAGTTTTATGGTAGTGTGACCGCATTGGGCACCCTCGCTGCAGGGGGTGCCTTAACAATGCTAATGGAGTGCAAGAGGCAGAGCCGGGAGTGGGGATTTTTAGCATTGCACAGGGCGCTGCTGACATTTGAGAGCCCCAAGTCCATCGCTGCCACGGCCAACCGGATGCCCCCCAAAGGAAGCTTGCAAGTGTTATAACAATTTTAAGGTCTCAAATGTAGAATAAATATTCATAAATGCACACATATCCAAATAGATGAACCATGTGTCTGAAATAGTACGGGAGAGCAATCCTGAAGCCATCTTGACTCTCCCAGTGACCTCAAATATTCCTCTGCAGTAAGGGAGGCAAATGTGGAAAGCCTTCCCATTGTCTTTTTGCTTGCAAATCCTGTCTTAAAGAGTGCATTTGTGTATGAATAGGGTGAGCCTGTGACCTGGACTCTGGAACGAAAGTATTTACCATCAAAAAAGAATGGCTAGGCTGCCCAGGTAATGCAATCAGTGACCGTTATCAGGTATCCTGGCTAGTGAGGTGAGGTGAGAATATTCTCAAGAAATATTCAAAGAAAACAACGCCCGACCTGAAGAATATGGAGCAGATGATTCAGCAGGGGAAACACAGTCCAGAATAAGTAAGGAGGTAGTACAAGAATACTTGGCTAGTTTAGATGTATTCAAGTCTCCAGGGCCAGATGAACTACATCCAAGAGTATTAAAAGAACTGGCAGAGGTGATTTCAGAACCACTGGCAATAATCTTTGAAAATTCCTGGAGAACAGGCGAAGTTCCAGCAGACTGGAGGAGGGCAAATGTTGTCCCTATTTTCAAAAAGGGGAAAAGAGAGGACCCAAACAATTACCGCCCAGTCAGCCTGACATCAATACCAGGAAAGATTCTAGAGCAGATCATTAAGCAAACAGTCTGTGAGCACCTAGAAAGAAACTCTGTGATCACTAAAAGTCAGCATGGGTTCCTGAAAAATAAGTCATGTCAGACTAATCTGATCTCATTTTTTGACAGAATTACAAGCCTGGTAGATAAAGGGAACGCTGTGGATGTAGCCTATCTTGATTTCAGCAAGGCCTTTGACAAGGTGCCCCATGATATTCTTGTAAAGAAGCTGGTAAAATGTGGGCTAGACAATGCTACCATTCAGTGGATTTGTAACTGGCTTACTGACCGAACCCAAAGGGTGCTCATCAATGGCTCCTCCTCATCCTGGAGAGTAGTGACTAGTGGGGTGCCACAGGGTTCTGTCTTGGGCCCAGTCTTGTTCAACATCTTTATCAATGACTTGGATGATGGGCTTGAGGGCATCCTGAGCAAGTTTGCAGATGACACCAAATTGGGAGGGGTGGCTAACACCCCAGAGGACAGGATCACACTTCAGAATGACCTTAACAGATTAGACAACTGGGCCAAAGCAAACAAGATGAATTTTAACAAGGAGAAATGTAAAGTACTACACTTGGGCAAAAAAAATGAAAGGCACAAATACAGGATGGGAGACACCTGGCTTGAGAGCAGTACATGTGAAAAGGATCTAGGAGTCTTGGTAGACCACAAACTTGACATGTGTCAGCAGTGTGATGCAGCAGCTAAAAAAGCCAATGCAATTCTGGGCTGCATCAATAGGAGTATAGCATCTAGATCAAGGGAAGTAATAGTACCACTGTATTCTGCTCTGGTCAGACCTCACCTGGAGTACTGTGTCCAGTTCTGGGCACCACAGTTCAAGAAGGATACTGATAAGCTGGAACGTGTCCAGAAGAGGGCAACCAAAATGGTCAAAGGCCTGGAAACGATGCCTTATGAGGAACGGCTTAGGGAGCTGGGTATGTTTAGCCTGGAGAAGAGAAGGTTAAGGGGTGATATGATAACCATGTTCAAATATATAAAAGGATGTCATATAGAGGAGGGAGAAAGGTTGTTTTCTGCTGCTCCAGAGAAGCGGACACGGAGCAACGGACTCAAACTACAAGAAAGAAAATTCCACCTAAACATTAGGAAGAACTTCCTGACAGTAAGAGCTGTTCGGCAGTGGAATTTGCTGCCAAGGAGTGTGGTGGAGTCTCCTTCTTTGGAGGTCTTTAAGCAGAGGCTTGACAGCCATCTGTCAGGAATGTTTTGATGGTGTTTCCTGCTTGGCAGGGGGTTGGACTGGATGGCCCTTGTGGTCTCTTCCAACTCTATGATTCTATGATTCTATGATTCTATTCTCTGCTAGAAAATTCTCCGGAGAAAGTTCTCCACAAATTGTAAATTCTATGTCGTCTACACAGCTGCTTTAAATGCACACACCTCGTTAATCGAGAATATTCTCATAGCTGTCATGACTAGAAGCAAGGGCTGTTTTAAGCATATGTGGCGCCAGGGTGCAAAGATCCGCCCGGTGCCGCCGCCCCCACCAGGTTGCCCAGTCCCAGGTGCGGAGGGCCAAGCTTCAGAGTTTAACTATGCTCTGGGTGGAGAATGACTTTCTTTTACCTATCCTGAACCTTCCAACATTCAGCTTTATTTAGTTATTCCCAGATATATTTATTTTATTTTAAAACCGGGGGGGGGGGGGATACTTCAGGTCCAGTAAATATTGTCAATAGTTGGAGACGATATTGTAATGGAGTTTCCAAAGTCATGGGAAGGGGTAGGAGGCTGGGCGAAATGGAATCGATTTACAAAGGTTTACTTAAGCTTTGCTTATTTATTCTTCCTTTCTATTTGTTATGGCAATTGAAACATTATTCATAACTCTTGAATTTTTGGATAACGTGGGTTTTTTAAAGTAGTTTTCAAAAGTATATAACACCCCAGAGTGAAGGTAATTACTCTTCCCCCAATATATTTGCAATATATTTGCACTGCAAAGGTTGGACGGCCCATAAATTTTGCACCCATCACC
Organism: Zootoca vivipara; assembly: GCF_963506605.1. NCBI lineage: Eukaryota > Metazoa > Chordata > Lepidosauria > Squamata > Lacertidae > Zootoca > Zootoca vivipara. The sequence continues at coordinate 37,731,530 of NC_083292.1, forward strand.
TGACTTCTCCAACTTAGAATCATAGAATTGAAGAGTGGGAAGGGGGGTCCCAGGGGTCATCTAGTCCAACCCCCTGCAGTGCAGCAATAGACTTGGTACCATCTGGATATTTTGGTTGACAACTGCACAGCTGTGATGTCCGGTGCAGGTGGGAATTGTATTCTTAAACCATCTGAAGTCTGAGTGGCATTTCTTACTATGTTGTCTAACTACCCTGTTTCTCATATTTTAAGACATACCCATAAAATAAGCCATAGCACGATTTTTAAGCATTCAAGGAATATAAGCCATACCCCGAAAATAAGACATAGTGATAGGCGCAGCAGCAATGCCGGCCGCGGCAGGAGGAGGAGGAGGAAAAAAATAAGACATCCCTTGAAAATAAGCCATAGTGTGTTTTTTTTGAGGAAAAAAATAAATATAAGACGTGTCTTATAATATGAGACCTGTCTGAGAGCAATTCAGTGTTTTTTGCTATCATTCCATGACAGCCACTTGGGGGCTGAGCAAATACCATCTGTTTGAATACAGGCTGAGATAATTAATTTCACAGTTTGCGGAGTCATCAGCAAAGCAGGCAGAAACTGGAAGTTTTGTAGCTGGCTTTATTTTTTGGAGATGGGAAGGGCTGTTTCCTTTGGAGGTGGGGGCAGCTGGTGCTGTTAAGACCAGCCCTGTCTGTCTGGGTGCTTCCTTTATCCCACCCCTCTCTTAACCTCAACCTTGCTCATGTAGAAGTTGTGAGCAAAGAAGAATTGGATCAGTGAGTGGCACCCTATAAGTCTCTAACCTTTCCTTCCTGCAAAGAAACAAATCCTGTTAAAAACAGTTGTCTCCTGAAACTTCCTTCCCTGCTAGATCAAGCTAATAATAATAATAATAATAATAATAATAATAATAATAGGCTAGATCAAGCCAATAGCCCAACTAGTCCAGCTTCCTGTTTTCACATTGGCCAAATGCCCCTAAGAACCCAGGAGTCTAGGTAGACTGCCTCTGGAACTGGAGGTTCCATAAAAACATCAGAAGAGCTCAACTGCTGGACCCATCCAGCCCAACATCCCCTTCTCACAGAGTCCAACCAGGCGCCCCAATGGGAAGCTCACGAGCTGGACCAGAACATGACAACAGCTTTTTCCAAGGTGCAAAACATTTTGCTTTGAGTTTTAAAGGCTGGACAGACCATAGGAAGATGATCCATCTCGCTCAGGATTACTCGCACTTGCTGGCAGTAGCTCTCCAGAGTTTCCAGCAGGTGACATTCCCAGGCGTACCTGGAGATTCTCGGAATGGAGCCCAGGACCACCTGCATGCAAAACAGGTGTTAGCAACAGAATTCACTTCATTTTCATGGAATACTGTGTCCAGTTCTGGGCGCCACAATTTAAGAAGGATATTGACAAGCTGGAACATGTGCAGAGGAGGGCAACCAAGATGATCAAGGGTCTGGAAACCAAGCCAAACGGTTGAAGGAGCTGGGTATGTTTAGCCTGGAAAGAGGAGAGATAGGATAGCCATCTTCAAATATCTCAAGGGCTGTCACACAGAAGAGGGAACAAACTTGTTTTCTCCTGCTCTGGAGGGTAGGACTCAACCCAACGGCTTCAAGTTACAAGAAAGGAGATTCCAACTAAACACAAGGAAGAACTTTCTGACAGTAAGAGCTGTTCAACAGAGGAACAGACTCCCTAGGGAGGTTGTGGACTCTCCTTCCTTGGAGGTTTTTAAGCAGAGGTTGGATGGCCATATGCCATGGATGCTTTTATGAGATTCCTGCATTGCAGGGGGTTGGACTAGATGACCCCTGTGGTTCCTTCCTACTCTACAATTCTATGAGAGAGCAAGATTCCAGTCCTCATGGTTCCAATCAAAGCACTGGGTTAGGCAGGAGCAGAGGAAGCAGACCGTTGTCCCATGTAGCTCAGCATTGTCTACACTGACTGACAGCAGCTCCCCAGGATTTCAAGGAAGGAGACATTCTGTGCACAGAGCAAGTGCTCTAACCACTGTGAACTACAGCCCTTCCCTGCTACGTAGCTGATGATTTTTGTAGCTAAATTCTATTTTGGAAGGTGATTGCATCACACCCTAATGATCAGGTGAGGAGTTTTAAGGGACCCAGAAGGGAAAGAACAGAGGAAGGAGTTTCCTGTGGAACTAGTCTCAGTCGCAGAGAATACCAAAAATGTCCCAGAGGGTTCTGTGCTCCAGAGGAAATGTCGGAGGAAGGATATTGTTTGGACTATGTGTGTGCAGCTGCCACGTGAGAAGATGGCCGTGCATTTAGAAAAAGGGAAAGAACCTCAATGTACAATAAAAAAGGAAGGAAACTTTACAGACCTGTGGCTGGCAGCCAATGGAGGCTGGGGACGCACCTCCTAAAGAGCATTTCCTCACTTTCATCCCCATCTCACAAGCATTTTGTAGTCAAAGCATCCTGGAACCCCAATGCCCCACTGGGCCCCTCCCAAAAACTTGGGCGTGCCTATGGTGACTGTTTTGATCCCTGCCTCTAAGCGATCTTTCCTTGACTCGGCCAAAAGGGGTCTTTGCGTTGCCCATCACTAGCCATCAAAATCCCGTTCCCTCTCCTGCCTCCTCTGCCGTTGTGGTGAATAAATAAGATAAAATGTGGGCTTTGCATCGAACCAGAGAATTGTAGGGTCGGAAGGGACCCCGAGGGTCATCTAGTCCAACCCCTGCAAGACAGGAATCACCGCTGGAGAATTCCTGGCAGGCAGCCCCCAAACTTCTGCTTAAAAACCTCCAAGGATGGAGAGTCTGCCACCTCCCAACAGAGTCCATTCCACTGACAAATAGCTCTTACTGCCAGAAAGTTCTTCCTGATGTTTAGTTGGAATCTACTAAATGTATTTGGGGCACGGGTGAAAGGAGATGAGCGCCATGAATTCACTGGTGGAAAGGAAAGGCTTTCAACTTACCTGGCATTATAAATTATCTGCATATTTACATGTCTATTATAATTGCTCACTATATTTTATTCTGCGGGAGGCAGTGCAAGACAGGAGTGCCTGGCGTGCTCTGGTCCATGGGGTCACGAAGAGTCGGACATGACTAAATGACTAAACAACAACATATTTTATTCATTCTTATTTATGTTTCATTCTAATTTATTTTATCCAGCCTTAACAAGTCAAAAGACACAAACACAACCCAAGACCAAAAGAATAGAAAGGTTGTCTCAGGCAGAAGCATGGCATTTACCAAGGGTGCCTCTATCTGGTTTGAGGCGCAGGACCTCGAACGTACCTGCGGTCTGTTTCACCCGCATTGATGGACAACTTCAGCCTAAATATAGCTCTGAAATGGCAAGCTAGAAGCCTAGTTTCCTGTTTTCAGCTTGGGGTGGGGGGTGGGGAGCCAGATGAAAAAGGCCATCAGAGAACAAAACTCTCCTGTGCTTTTCTAGGTAAACCTAGCCCAAATGATTTTTGTCATGAGTTTTGCCAGGCTGGCAAGTTAGTTTGAATCAGGGGTGGGCATCTCAGATGATGGCAACTATAGCTCACTCCATCATCTCTGACCAATTGGCCATGCCATCAATTGGGGAGCTGGACAACACCTGGATGGCTGGAATAGATTGTAAGCCTGTGGCTCCATCTTTCTAAATCCTGTTGTTGTTTTTGGCATCCGTCTATCTCGGGAGACCACGGAGGAGTGTGACTTTGCAGGTGAAGCCAAACCATCGGAAGGTTGCAGCACCTTCTGTGGCTGTAGAGACCGATAGGGGAGAGACATGTTTTGTTGCAGCTGGGGCAGATGAAGGCGTCCAGCTGTGCTGCTGTAGATGCACCATGGCATTTCTTCTCTCTGCACTCCTCCCAGCCGTCATTCCTCCTCCAAGGGGGATGTGACTCCAAAAAGTTTGGGAACCCCTGATTTAATAGTGTTATAAATGAAGGAAGCTAGAAAGGAGCAGTGTGACATTTCCTGGAGCCCTAGGGATGGCAAAAAGTGTGACGAAGCTTGCCTCTTCTGCAGACCCTCCAAGTGTCCCTATTTTCCAGGGACAGTCCCGGATTTACAGAAGCCATCACAGTTTCTGATTTGATCCAGGAAAGTCCCGCTTTTCATTAGAGCACCCCTATTTTCAACAGAGAAGTATTGGAGGGTATGGAGTTATCCGACCCCTGAAGGCAATCCTGTATAGGGAAGGGTTTTTAATAAATAAATAAATATGGGTTTATCCTGTTTTTATATATGTTGGAATCTGTCCAGAGTGGCTGGGGCAACCCAGTAAGATGTGGGGGGTATAAATAGTAAAATTATCATTATTGAATGGAGGACGTCCCTGTTTTCATCAGATTAATGTTGGAGGCTATGCTTCTGCAGTTAGAGTCCAGGGGTCAGCAAACTTTTTCAGCAGGGGGCTGGTCCACTGTCCTTCAGACCTTGTGGGGGGCCGGACTATTTTTTGGGGGGGGGATGAATGAATTCCTATGCCCCACAAATAACCCAGAGATGCATTTTAAATAAAAGGACGCATTCTACTCATGTAAAAACACACTGATTCCCGGACCATCCATGGGCCGGATCTGGCCCCGGGGCCTTAGGTTCCCTGCCTATGATTAGAGGCACACAATCCAGTGGCCAAAGGCCAACTTTCCCTTCCGCAGGTGGAGGCGCCAACTTTTTCCCTCGCAAGGCTCCTGCACCCTGAACAGCTTCAGGGCGAGCAGAGAAGCAGAAGGGGGGAAAGTAACCTCAGAACCACACCCTAAGGCCACCCCCAACCTCTCTCACCACCAAGAAAATATAACAAGTGAGTAGTAAGGGAACCCACACAAGTGACACTAACACAAAACCCCACACATACACTAAGTAGAAGAATAGAGAAGCATTGCCACCCACCCCACCCCACCCCACTCCACTTACCATTCCCCCCCCTCTTTCCCCCTCTTTTCTTCCCAACCTAACACTGCATGCAACGCTAATGTCTCACAACAAATGAAACTGCTCTGCAGGAAAAACAACCCGAAAAAAGAGACAATGCAGGTTGGTTTTGTTTTGTTTTTTTGTAAACTAAGAAATCTTTAATAAAAATACATTTGAAAAATAACCTCAGGTATGGTGTTGCGCAAAGTACCCACTGTTTGGTTTCTGCTTCTCACGCAGCTGTTCAAGGCAGAGGAGCCTTGCCAAGAGGAAAAGTTGGCAACTCCTGTCTGCGTCCCTTCTTCTGTAAGCAAATGCAGGGCTTGGGAAGAAGTGGGGAGATTTTGGAAGTAGGCAACGGAAACCTCATTCTTCTCCATCTTAGCTTTTGTTTATTTGTTCAGTGCAAACCATTCGGGGTTTCTTTTTCCACTATTGCTCAGAAAAGTATAAATATCTTGACCAAAGCTGCCTCTATCTTTGTGCGGTTTCCTTCTTCTGTATGTGTGAGAGCCACAATAATACAACTTAAGCCAGCTCAGGTTTGGAGGTGCATAGACTTGCGTCAGAAATGCCCCCAGATCCCAGCCCAACCCCAATAGCAACCCATAACCCCACCTTGCCTTCTGAAATAACATTTAGCAGGCTCTCTGAAGAGTAAAGGAGTGGATTTTTCATTTTTTTAAAATCTAAAGCTCTCTTTTTTTAATGTCTCCTTTCAGCCAAAAAGGGTTCAGAGAATGGCTTGCAAATCACATGCACACACACACACACACACACACACACACACACACACACAAGTCTTGACCTTCAGGCTTAGAAGTTAAAAATACTGTAAGGTAAAGGTAAAGGGACCCCTGACCATTAGGTCCAGTCGTGACCGACTCTGGAGTTGCAGCACTCATCTCGCAATATTGGCCGAGGGAGCCGGTGTACAGCTTCCAGGTCATGTGGCCAGCATGACAAAGCCGCTTCTGGTGAACCAGAGCATTGCACAGAAACGCCGTTTACCTTCCCGCTGTAGCGGTTCCTATTTATCTACTTGCATTTTGACGTGCTTTCGAACTGCTAGGTTGGCAGGAGCTGGGACCAAGCAACGGGAGCTCACCCCGTCACAGGGATTCGAACCGCCGACCTTCTGATCAGCAACCCCAAGAGGCTCTGTGGTTTAACCCACAGCGTCACCTGGGTCCCTAAAAATACTGTACACGACCCCAAATAAAAAAATGGATTGGGAGGGAGGAGGAAAGAAGCAGCCAGGTTCAGGTTCTTAGTTCAGGGTGGAAATGTCTAGGGTGAAGAGATACCAAAGACTGCTTTTCTCTCCCCTTCTCTGCTGGTTTCTTTATTTTTTTATTATTTAATACATTTGCATACCGCCCTACACCCGTAGATCTCAGGGTGGTTCACAACATAAATTCTTTGCTGTCTTTTGTAAGAACGATAATGTTTCCGCGTTTAGTGGTGTCCGTATGCGTCACCAGCTGGTACATACTGCTGTCGGGAAGAGAAACAGCATTTATCTTGGGCTCATTCTCGGAGCGAATGATAAGGATGGGGGGATATCTCAGTTTCAGGTTCACTCAGGTTCTAGTTTTGCCGATCTTAAGTTTAACATAATAAGGTCAAAGGGCGTCCATCTAGTCGAGCACCCTTTTCTCACAGGGGCCAGTGGCAGATTTACGTATAAACTGAACAAGCTATAGCTTAGGGCCCCCCAAAAAATTAAAGGAAAAATAACTGGGTGTACTTTTCCAAAATATAAGATAAAAAAACAAATAAAATAAAACCTACACACAGCAACAGTGTTTTGTGTTGTATAGGCTCCTATTTGTTATGTACAAATGGCTTTAGATACCTATTAGGTCCATAAATGACCATCTAGCAGGGATGTGCAACCGGCTGGCCACGATCGACAGGTCGATCCCTGGGTGATATTGGTCGATCATTTGTTCATTTCCGGCCCCACCCCCTCACTGTGTCATTCATTTGCGCAGGATCGCTAAAACGGAAGATGGAGTTATCGCTGTCCGGCTCTGCTTTTTTGTGAGCGTTTTTCAGCATTGCCGATTAGGACTGCAATTTTGCCCCCCCCCCAATAGGCAAATAACATTTACCTGCCCCCCTAAAAAGCTCAACAACTTTGACCTGTCCCCCCCCCAAAAAATGGGTAGATCACTGCCATTTTCTTTTCCTGGGAGTAGATCGCAGTCTCTTGGGAGTTGGGTGTCCCTGCCATATAGCATATATTCAACACAAAAAACAGCGACATTTTGTTGTTGACAAAGGACAGCTGGACATAGAAGGGGCCCCATTACCTTCAGTAGCTTAGGGCCTCATCAAACCTAAATCCGGCCCTGACAGGGGTCAAATGCCCCAAAGAACCTAGGAATCCAGATAGACTGTCTCTGGGCCTGGAGGCTCCATAGGAACATCAGAAGAGCCTGGGTGCTGGATCAGGCCAAAGGGGACCCCGTCTAGCTCAGCATCCTGTTCTCACAATGGCCAACCAGATGCCCCAAGGGGAAGCCTAAAAGCAGGACCCACATGTCCAGTTCTCCACATTCCCAAATCAGTTTGCAATTTTATCTTATTTTTAAAAGGTCATTGCAAATTAATCAGCATTTGGGTGCAAATTTCTCCTACTTGTTTTGTACACAGTTCTGCAGAATATCCCCATCTTTGCAAAGCTGTTTCTTCCTGATATAATGCATCATTAACATTATTTTCACGACTATATGTGCTTTTATGCAAACTTTACATTTGCATTTTTGTACGTGTTGCTTGGTGAGAGAATTTTGCACTGCGAAATTCAGAGAAGTGTGAACGGCAGAAAATGTCTGTGTTTTGGTTCGCAAACTGTTGCAGGAAATGGAAATGGGATAACTTTGCCTTTAATTTGGGACCTGAATGGAAGTGAATCTGGGAATACTGTACGCACAAAGCGAACATAACAGAATACTGTAGTCAAAGTGGCAGTTAAAGATCACGACATAGGGGTTTGGAACCAAGCCCTGTGAGGAACGGTTGAGGGAGTTTAACGGTATTTAATAGTATGATGCAGCAGCAAAAAAAGCAAATGCTATTCTAGACTGCATCAACAGAAGTCTAGTGTCCAGATCAAGGGATGTAATAGTACCACTCTATCCTGCCTTGGTCAGACCACACCTGGAATACTGTGTCCAGTTCTGGGTGCCACAATTTAAGAAGGATGTTGACAAGCTGGAAGGTGTGCAGAGGAGGGCATGAAGAAGAGAACACTGAGAGGTGAAACTTCAGTGGTACTTAGAGACTGTTTTATCTGTTTGGGCTTTCTGGGTGGGTATTATTGCCACAATGAAAACAACAGCAAGAACAACAACATTTTTGTGATTTTACACAATTCTGTTTCGATTTTGTATGGCTGTTTTACGTATTTATTTTTGTTGTTAGCTATCCTGTGCTCAGAAAGCCAGGCTATGAAAGCTTAGTAGAAATGAAATAAATACAATCCTCCACTTTTCTTTTATTTACTCCCTTAATTCAACTTATATGTTTCTTCATATTTCAACATAAACCGCTAAGCAATTTATATATCCCAACAGAAAAGAACCAATAGTTTAATAATAATAATAATAATAATTAATTATTTATACCCCACCCATCTGGCAGGGTTTCCCCAGCCGCTCTGGGCGACTTCCAACAAAAGATTAAAAATACATTAAAAAATCAATCATTAAAAACTTCCCTAAACAGGGTGTCTTCTAAATGTCATATAGCTGTTTATTTCTTTGACATTTGGTGGGAGGGTACGTTACCAATTGGTACATTACTAATTCCAGATTAAAAGGTAAACACTACTTCTAATAGCAATTCCACCTTTTAAGTAATGTACTTAGGCAACCCAGTCAGATGGCCGGCATACAAATAATAAAAAGTATTATTATTATTATTATTATTATTATTAACAACAACAATGCACATAAGTGAAATAAGAACCTATGAAGCAAATAATATATGAAATGTAAAAAGAAATTCAAGATATATGGTATGAAATTATGGTATGCATCGTCTAGAAAATCTCAAACGTTTTAATTTCCAAAGAGGTAAAAAACAACTACCACTTTCTCAGAAATGTACCATCCTCTTGCAAACTCTCTCGGCTGTGTATATTCTCTTTGTTGCTTCTGATGAATGATTGTGCATCTGGACCCATCCTCGCTGTAGCTCCCACCCCCACCACTGAAAGCACACACACCCTGACCCCCAACCTGCATCTGATCTGCAGCTTCAAGGAAGAGGTCTGGTCGTGTGGCCCCAGCTTTTTGCAAAGGAACACCTCCCTGTGGGCGGTTCAAGGTGGGGATGGAGCCTTTGAGAAAGGTCACTGAGGAGGGGCTTCCCAGGCAGACACCAAGGGGGAATCAACCACCTGAATTCAACAGAACCAACCACTGAACCTGAATTATTTGAGACGCCGAACCTATAGCAGGACTGCAGCTCAGTTTTGATGCCCCTGGTACAGTTTTGAATCCCAGAGCTTAGCTATCAGGTTTTATCCCATGCATATCTGAAGATCTGCCGTTAAAAGCCGGCCTTTTATTACGCAGATTTGGGTTGCCTCTGCAGCACAGATTGGCAGGTATTTTGGAGCACCAAAGAGTTTTCTATTTCATAAATAATTTTTTTTTGCTAAAAATTGGGGGAAGGTTTGGGTTTGCTGCACGGGAGAGCAGAGTGCTTAGTCCACATCTTCCTGCTTCCGTGGTCGAGGAGGAAAGCAACCTAGCACCCTATTCCAACAACCTTCTCTGGATTCCACCGGCTTCGCTCCCACAGAATTCCTCACACAGTCACGACGTTTCGCCCTCGCCCAACGAAGGACTGCGCAGAACCAGGAAATGTTTGTATCTTTTCTTGGGATCATGCTACTTTTTCTACGCGGTAAGTATTTCTGGAACCTGATCAGTTTCACCATTCGTGGTGAGATGAGGTTTCGATGGATTTTATATATTGGTTCTGCTTTGAAGACTGCAGTCCTAAGATCACTTCTTAGGGAGTAAGCAGCATTGAACACAGTGAGACTTATTTCTGAGTAGATATTTATAGGATGGTAGTGTGCACGGATTGTGCATTTTGCACAGAATTTTTTTAAAAAATAAAAACGTGAGTAAAATTATTACAGTACCTGTCTTCACCAGCAATGGACAAACCATTCGGTTTTGCCTTCTTTCAGTTTGTCATCCCCTCCCCAAAAAACCTGCTTTCCACTATATCTCTGCATCAATTTGCAAATGTTTGTTAAAAGGCTGTATTGGAATATTTATCCATTTTCACAAGCATTTCCCATAATATATACCTCTTTGTATAACACATGCATATTTGTGAACAATTTTGCAAAATATGTGCATTTTTGCAAGCAATTCCCCGTAACATAATGTATCTTTGTTTTCACATTGTTTTCACTAATAGCTGCACACTTTTGGGTTGGAGAACTACACTGAAATATTCAGAGTAATGTGAATTTTGTAGGAATGCTGTGTTTCAATCTGCTTATGTTTTCAGGAAGGACAAATTAGGTTGGTTCCCATTAAGATGAAAAATGAACAAACTTCTCTCCCATCCCAAATCTTCAGCAGTCTTGACAAATAGCAAGGTGCACTTCAATTAAACGATGAGTGTATCTTATATTTCATAATGCCATTTCTTTTAACTTGGCAAAAAGAAACACATATTTAATGCTATATAGTACAATCTGCTGATTCAGTTTTGGGAATCAATAAAGTATAGTTATCTCACTGAATAAATATTTGAAGCCAGGTTTCTTATTTGGAACCTGGTTTAGGAACTTGATTGACATGTCTCCTTCCCAAAGGAGCAAAAAGGAGGTTGGTTTTCTTTTTGCAGCTCTCAGTATATAAAGTTTCTTTAGCACATTTGTTTGGAAGGGCAATTGCTCCCCACAAGAAATCTGCTTGGGATTAGTTGCTAATTGTTTAATGTAAAATTTGTGATGCTAGGTGACACTCGCAGGGCATCTCATTTTAGAACTTAATTTTTGCAAATTTCTTCAGTGAGGGGTTTTAAAACTATGTTTTGGTGTGGGGGGAATCCAAATCTGCCATTATTATTGTGACCAGACAACATTTAGCTTTGTAAGGCTACGTTTGAAGAAGAAGCACATAAACTGCTTTATGTTACAACTTTTCAGCACCCCTCATTTTTGGAAGTTGAAAAATTCAACACGTCTGACAGAAATCCATTTTTGTGTGTGCATCCTTTTCTTGAGGTTTAGCAATCCTTCTGTATTTTACCCCTCATCAAGTGACAATCCAGACAGGGGCAGGTAAAGGGGGCAGCAGCAAACAGGCTGGTCATATGCACCCTATTTCAAAAGAAATGTTTCATAGTCAGGGGGTGGTCATCTTGGTTTTCTGTTTAGTGGGACAAACCAAATAGGACCAACCCTTTGCTTCCCTGTTGCAGCTGCTGGGTCATGGGGGAACACCGAAATCCCACCGACGCTGGTAAACATCTCAGCATCTCCTGGCGCCACTGTCAACATCAGCTGCAACATTCCAAAAGGAACTTATGTGGCCATAGTGAGCTGGTACAAAGAAGAACATGAAGGGGGGTTGCATAAGGTTGGAGAGATTTATGCCCCTCTTCAAAAACCAGGAGCAAAAACCTCAAGTCAAGTAAACCTGACCAGACACAACGTCCAGAAAAGTGATTCCGGGGTGTATTACTGTGTTACAGCTATTGCTCAGGATTTCACCTTCCTGAGTGGGATGAGGCTGATCGTCTTAGGTGAGTGGCTCAGCAGATGTCAAATACGCTTGTTGTTTATTTAATATACACCCAGTCCACTTGCAAACCTGCCATAGGCCCCTAAAGGTAAAGGGACCCCTGACCATTAGGTCCAGTCGTGACCAACTCTGGGGTTGCGGCGCTCATCTCGCGTTATTGGCCGAGGGAGCCGGCGTACAGCTTCCAGGTCATGTGGCCAGCATGACAAAGCCGCTTCTGGCAAACCAGAGCAGCACACGGAAACGCCGTTTACACACGGAAACGCCCTTTACCTTCCCGCTGTAGCGGTACCTATTTATCTGCTTGCACTTTGACATGCTTTCGAACTGCTAGGTTGGCAGGAGCCGGGACCGAGCAATGGGAGCTCACCCCGTCGCAGGGATTCAAACCACCGACCTTCTGATCGGCAAGCCCTAGGCTCTCTGGTGTAACTCACAGTGCCACCTGCTGTCCCTAGGTGCAAACTTGCTAGGGGCAAGTTGGAAACTTGTCCCTAGCAAGTTTCAAACAACAGCACACAAATATCTGCCCAATATCCCCTCAAGTGAAGACCAACGGATTAATTGAGTTCCTCTGCAATCCCCCCCAACACCTTTTAGTTAATCCTTTCACAGCTTTGTTATCTGCCACACCTGCCTGCCTGCCTGGTTTCCTGCCGCAGATATATTTAAAGACATTTTCATTTGTTTGTCCTAATCTGTTAAACCAAGACAGGAGTGCCTGGCGTGCTATGGTCCATGGGGTCACGAAGAGTCGGACACGACTAAACGACTAAACAACAACAACAACAACAATCTGTTAAACAATCTGCTCCCCAAACCTTATATCCTGTTAATTTTGCTTTGTGGGTCTCTCTCCACCCTGCTCCAATCCATGTCTGGATGAAGCTTCCACTTCTTTAAAGAAGCTCTCTTGCCTTTTTTGCCTTTTCCTTGACGCTGCTGGTTAACCACGCTGGCATCTCCTCTGGCAGGGATGGGAAATGTCAGGCTCGGGGTGTGAGAATGTGGCCTCTGGGGTCCTCACTCTCAGGGCTTGGGGAGACCCCCCCCCCACAGGCCATGTTCCCACATCAGTCATGTCCTGCCCCCTTCAGGTCAACACCCCTCACTGTGTTTGCTCCACCCCTGCTTTAAATGCTTTTCAATGAAATGTGTCATTGAACTGCGATGACACCTCTTGCTGGGTGGAGGATGAAGAAGGTTGCCATATTTCAGGAAGTGAAAATCCGGACACAAGAGTTGTTGACCTTTCCTTTCGCAAAGTAGTTGAGCTTTAAAACCAGAGCAATCTTTTTAAAAACTTCAGCAAAACAAAACCCTCTTCCAAAATGGGTCGCCATATGCCTGGGTTTCCCGAACATTCTAAACAGCTGCAGAAAATTTATGCTTTCTTGATCTGTGGAGTGTTTATTTGATTTTATTTTTTGTTATCAGCTGCTGAGCAGCCAGTAGCGATCTTATCTTAAGTGACTCTCCCTTTCAACTTCCTTTCAACAGACCGTCTTCATTGTGACCGGTTTCCTCTCTCGAAAGTGTCTGTGCTTGACTTTATGAGGGGCTTTTTCTACTGACCTCTATCTCCGCAGAACCACACAAACGTGTGGCACTGGAACGGGACATGTTGTGAAATAAATCGAAAGGAAATAACTCCTTATAAACACAGCATCTGGTTTGAAAGTCCTGTTTAGCCCCCACAGCCCAGTAAAAAAACCAGATAAGTCTTTCGGGCCTGCTTAAAATTTATGAGAGAGGGGGGCCTGTGCCTGGTCTCAGTTGGAGCTGACTTCCACAGTTGTGGGGGCCGCCCACAATTGCTGTTGCAGGTGGACATCTCAACAGGGCCTCTGAAATAGATCCTGAAGGGAATCTGGTCTGAAACCACTAGGAGCCAGTGTGATGTTCCCGTTCTCATTTCTCCTGCTTTCATGGCCACCTGAGGCAAGAAAACAAGATGACACCTTCTCCTTCCACATACAAAATCCAACTGGGTTGACAACTGGGATTTCATTTAAGCCCCGGACCTGGAACGTCCTGTCCCCCTGTGTGCAGGGTGAGCAAGGCAGTCAGCCTTAGGAGATGGGGTGAGGGGATGGCAGGGAGGGGGTTGCCCCCCCCCATATCTGCCACCTGATGCCTCACTCTAGCAAATTGTTATCTCCATTCTGGGACCTGCTGGTGCAGGGCAAGAAATAAATGTATTAATATTACTGTTACCGGTAATACTAATACAGTCGTACCTTGGAAGTCGAACAGAATCCGTTCTGGACGTCCGTTCCACTTCCAACACGTTCGGAAACCAAAGTGTGGCTTCTAATTGGCTGGAGGAAGCTCCTGCAGCCAATCGGAAGCCGCGGAATCCCCATCGGACGTTTGGGTTCCAAAAGAATGTTTGAAAACCGGAGCAGTCACTTCCGGGTTTGCGGTGTTCGGGAGCCAAAATGTTCGAGAACTAAGCTGTTCAAAAACCAAGGTACAACTGTGCTTCTAAGAGATATTGGTAGGGCTAGGCTTAAGCAACTATGGCTTAGATTTAAATTAGGGTCTGTAGCATTTGCTTTATTTATTTAGTATTGCATTTACAGCCCACTTTTTTCTCCAAACAGCTCCAGGTATTGCACTTGGTTCAGCTGCGCCTCACTGATCCCCACAACAACCCTGTGAGGTAGGCTCGGCTGAGAGACTGGCTGGCCCCAAGCGAGCTTCCTGAATGGGGATTTGAACGCAGGTCTCTTCCAGGCCCTAGTCCTGTGGGTAAATGCCAGGATCTGTCCAGGTCTTCTTAGGCCCCTATGCCTGGGCAGGACGTCTGGAACACCTTCATCATACACCCGGGAATCATGGACTCATAACTGGGCTTTATGAGCACCAAATCAGCAGTAAACAGCAGAAGCATTTGTAGAGGTTTCAAAACATTCCTCATTTATTTCTATTAACTACTGCATATTTACAGATCTGGCTTTGTGAATGTTACAGCCTCTCACTTAGCCATCTTGTCTACAGAAGATATTAAACTGCACACAGCACACAGCAGAGAGCAGAGTCAGGAATGAAAAACAACAAAGTAACAATTCCTAACTGTTCCCTCTCAACAGCAGATATCACCAGATTTTCAGAATGGGAGGGGTGAAAATGCTCACAACCTCCCCCTTTTCATTCTGACCATTATGAAAATCTAGCACAAAAGCAATTTCTTTACATATATACCAAGTTGTTCCTTATTAACAGCTTTAGTCAAAGCATCAGCAGGTATTTCTTTCCCTGGCATATATGAGACTTTTACAACTCCCTTCTGAATGCATTCTCTGGCACGGTGCAATTTGATTAGCAAATGTTTTGTTCTTTGCTTGCACCCTTCTGAATGGATTAGTTCTATGCAGGCTTTGTTGTCCTGATAAACTTGAATTGGACAACAAATTTTAACTCTCATATCCTCACATAGTTGCAACAACCACTCTACATTCATGAGGGAAAAATTTAAAGCGTTGAGTTCTGCTTCACATGAACTCATGCTTATTGTTGCCTGTTTCTTACAAGACCAATCAAATAGGCACTGATTGTACAAATAACACACACCTGAGGTGCTCTTGCCATCAGTTGTATCACTACCAAAACTGGCATCGGCATAGATCTCAAGACCTCCAGATTTTTGGCTAGTAAGCTTCAACCTGTAATGCATAGTGCCTTTTAAATACCTAACTATGCGTTTCAGCGCCTTCCAGTCTTGCACTGTAGGTTTATTTACATATCTGCTGAGCAAATTTACGCTAACAGCAATGTCTGGTCTTGTGCACCTTGCTATAAAACTAAGTTTACCCAACACACTTCTGAACAATGTAGTGTCAGGAAAAACATTAGCATTAGTATCATGTTGGTACCCTGTGACCATGGGGGTGTCTACAGAATTGGCATCTGTCAGATTTAATTTTTCAATCACATCATTGATCTTACGTGATTGATGCAGCAAAACATCACCTTGCTTATTTCTCTCTACTTCCAGTGAGAGATAATTGCTGACTTCCCCTAGGTCTTTCATATCAAAATGCTTTTGCAGTTTTGCAAGAGTGGTTTTGTAAATATTTGCATCCTTCCAGAAAAACAAAATATCATCCACAAAACAAATGCAGTACAATTTGTGCTGGTTAGATTCTTTAACAAAAACACAAGAATCAGCCTTTCCTTGCTTGAAACCTAAGGAAAACAGCACTTCTGTCAGCTTAGTGTGCCAGCATCGAGCACTTTGTTTTAGACCATACAGGGATTTTTTTAATTTACACACCATTCCCTTTTTTATCTGCACTCCATCTGGCGGTGACATGTAAATACTCTCATTGAGAATTCCGTACAAAAACGCAGTATTTACGTCGTGATGAGATATGGTCATGCCCTCTTCTGCAGCAATTTTCATCAACAGCCTAACTGTCTCAAATTTGACTGTTGGTGAATATGTCTCATGATAGTCCTGATCAGGAACTTGAGAAAAACCACGTGCAACTAATCTGGCTTTATATCTGACCACTTTACCAGTCTGATCAGTCTTGGTTTTGTAAATCCACCTGCTGTCTACAAGTTTCATGCCTGGTTCTGCTGGAACCAATTCCCACGTGTCATTTTGCTTTAGGGAATTCAATTCAGCTTTCATGGCGTTAAGCCAAGGTTCGGCATCTTTTTCAGGTAAATTTTGAACCTCTTTGTAGTTAGTTGGTTCAAAAACTGAGTTTGGGTTCCTAGTGGTAGCCATATCTGAAATAGCAGCTTTAGCAAATTCTTTAGAAAATCGTTTAGGTGCTTGTCCCTTGGTAGTTCTCTCAGATCTACGCAATACTCTGGGATCCTCTGGGTCTGGTTCCTCCTCCTTGGGAGAATGGTGACCTGTATCTGGCAAAGATTCTACCTCTAGATCAGTGTCAGACCCATCTGATTTCTTAAAAGAGGTCTTTTCATTCTGATCATCTGTATCAGTGTCAGAATCTGTGCTACCATCAGCATCAATTACAGGTTTTGCCTCTTTGTTAATTGGTTTCACCACCTCATCATCTGAAATGGGATGACATTGAAAAATGCCAACTTTGTCCCATTTTGGATTACAATCCATGCTTCTGGTCAGCCTAATTGTGTTTGTGTCTGTCATCAGCACACGATAAGAACCTTTTTCATAACCTAGAAAAATGCCATGTTGACCAGATTTGCTCAGTTTGTCACCTTGCAGAGTGTGCACCCAAACTTCAGAACCGAAAATTTTTAAATGTTTTACAAACGGTTTCCTTTTGAACAGCATTTCGTATGGGGTGCAATCAATGGCTGATTGATATCTGCGGTTGTAAATATAGGTGAAACACGATAGAGCTTCAGCCCAAAAGGGGTTGGGTAGGCCTGAATCATGCAACAGAGTTTTAATTCCTTGTTGCAAGGTCTGGTTTACTCTTTCACATAAACCATTCTGCCATGGAGATCTGGGCGTGGCAGTCATGTGCTCTATGCCCTGTTCTGCAGTAAAGTTTTCAAACTGTTCTGAACAAAATTCTCCACCCCTGTCAGTGAAAAGACAACGTACATGCTCATCGTGAACATTCCTGAGCCATGCACAAAATTTTTGAAACTTAGAGAAGGCTTCAGACTTCTTTTGTAACATATAGACCCAAACATATCTAGAATAGGCATCTATCAGAACCAAAAAATAACATGAGTTTCCTCTAGAGAGCGCTAGAGGTCCAACCAAGTCTGCATGCACAATCTCATAAGGTTTCTTAACCTCCCTCCCAGATTTTGTACCTTTGGGAGCTTGCTTAATTTTGTTCTCTGCACATGAGACACATTTCATATGATAAGGACACTTTTGAACTTTCATGCCCTCAACCATATTTTGCATTTTACCTACTGCCTGGAAATGCAAATGACCAAACAAACGATGATAATCATGAATACAATGGTTATGCAATTTCTCATTCTTATCTACTGATATATTACAGCATGCCTTTTCAGTTTCTTTAGTTGCTCCAGCAGCTGTACCTGTAACAAAAGGCAATACATATAAACCATCAACACACTTAGCATAAAGAATGAGTTTGTTGTCTCGAAGAATTTCACACCGAGAGTTTGCAAACACCACTTTAAATCCTTGAGCGTCTAGCTGAGAAACACTCAAGAGATTATCCTGCAAATGAGGAGCATACATAACATTTTTAACTGTTGCATTAAGGCTCTGCAAAGAAACCGTTCCCTGAGCCAAACTTTTAATAGTCGTTCCATCCGCTTGATGAATTGCTCCTCCCTGTTTCTCAAGATGAAGAAAGAGATTTTTATCATTGGCCACGTGCCTTGTGGCTCCTGAGTCGACAACAAAAACAGAACGTGTGAGTTGATTAGAACTGCGTGAAATCAAAGCCTTTGATGCAGCTGGCCCTTGGGGTTTTCGGCCTCCTCCCCCTTTGCCTTTGAAGTTGCCCTTCTTCTTTGAAGAGTTTTTACACTGATTTTTAAAATGGCCGACCTCTCCGCAAGAAAAACAGCGGCGCATTTTAAGAGCTTTTGCAACACTTTCACTTTCCCCTGTTGAAGGCTTGTAGGCATTTCCAACAGCCTTGTCCCTGCTTTCTCTAGCAGTCTGTCTGCGATCCCACTCATTCAAGAGCACGCTAGACACATAATCTTCTGTTAGACGGTCATTGGGCAAAGACGACAATTGAGCAGCTACAGCATCATAAGATTCATCCAAACTGTTTATGATAAGCATTGCAAAAACAGCTTCTGAAATATTTAAGTCTCGCTGGACAAGATCCTGTCTGAGACGTTTTAATTGGGCTAGATGGCTGGGCAAATCACCATCTTTCTGCAATTCCAGCCTACACAGCTTTTTAAAGAAAAGCACACTGGATCCTGCATTTTGTCTTAGATGCATATCTCGAAGTTTATTCCAAACAGCCCGTGCAGTCTGCTGGTTCTCCAAGTTGACCAACAACTGGTCCTGGACACTCAGAATAATTGTCCCCCTGGCTCTCATGTCTGCCTCATGCCATGCTGGCCATCCATCATCATCCTCATTAGGGGGGTCATCTTCTATAATATGGTAAAGCTTTTCCCTTTGTAAAAGTGCTTTCATTTTGACCTGCCATGTAGGATAGGTCTCTGGTGTAAGGAGAGGAAAAGATAGAGACATCTGGCCAGAATGTGCAGAAGCCATGCCTGTGTTTAGTTAACAGCAAGACACTTCCCTTCATGCACCCCAAATACTCTTGACTCTCTCAGCAACTTCTCTCCCCACTCAGCACAATTAACAGGCAAACTGGAAAAGCGTCTCTGCTGTCTTCCTGGCAGCCAGCAACATACCTTTCTGTAAATCAAACAGCAGCTTGAAAAACAGCTTCAGCTCACAGCTCAACTCCGATGTGCAGCATCAGATGGAAATGGATCAGAAACATCCAATTATCCAACCATCAATAGCCATCTGCAACCACCAGTCTGCTACCAGCAACCATCCGCCTGCTACCATATGTGGGTAAATGCCAGGATCTGTCCAGGTCTTCTTAGGCCCCTATGCCTGGGCAGGACGTCTGGAACACCTTCATCATACACCCGGGAATCATGGACTCATAACTGGGCTTTATGAGCACCAAATCAGCAGTAAACAGCAGAAGCATTTGTAGAGGTTTCAAAACATTCCTCATTTATTTCTATTAACTACTGCATATTTACAGATCTGGCTTTGTGAATGTTACAGCCTCTCACTTAGCCATCTTGTCTACAGAAGATATTAAACTGCACACAGCACACAGCAGAGAGCAGAGTCAGGAATGAAAAACAACAAAGTAACAATTCCTAACTGTTCCCTCTCAACAGCAGATATCACCAGATTTTCAGAATGGGAGGGGTGAAAATGCTCACAAGTCCAACACTCTTAACTACTGCAACGGTCGTTGGGATGGCTGTTTATTGGGTCTAGTTTGTTGAGGAGCCATGTTACCCCCATGAAACCTACGAGAGGAATGAAGATAAATATAAAGATCTGATGAGCGATTCTCTTTCTCTCCTAGGAACTTCTGGGTCAAGACTTTCCCTCCTTGCTCCTTCCGCTGCAGAAGACACTGAGCTCTCCCACCACGTTCCCCTCCTCTGCCTCCTGAGTGACACAAACCCTGATGAGGATACTTTCTCCTGGGATATTGGTGGGGAAACCTCTCAGGACCAGAAGGATGGCGACATGATCGATGGGGAAGGAACCTTCACCATTTGGAGTCTGAAGCTGATTCCTCCAGAGAGATGGAGGCAAGGGATGGGTTATTCCTGTTCAGACCAGGAGAGGAGAAACATCAGTGCGGTGGTCCCTTCGAACGCAACATCTACAACCAAAGGTACCTTGTAACCAAATAGCTGGTTCAGCTTGTAGCTTTTCCATGGACCACATTTCCCTATGTGGTGAGATTTTGGAAGGGCACAGACATTTCCTGTGGGGCCATCAGGACATGATTTTATTGGGGTGTTGCAGAAGTCTGGGCCCCCACTAAGCAGGCTTACTAGGAGGGCCCAGGCTTACTAGCAGAGTCTCTGAACCCAAGGTGGCTGGCTTGCCCCATTTTGAAGGAAGTAACTGCCCATCAAAAGATGGCGGTCTTGCAGAACCCTTAATTCCAGAGTCTATAACCCAGCTAACCTACTGAGTTGATCAAGATTCTAGTCCTCATGGTTCTGATTTTGACAAGAACACGGGAACCTGCCTTGTACCGAATTAGTCCATTGGGATCCTGTCAGCACCAGCAGAGGGCTCGTGGGAGTTGTGGGGTTCAGGATTCCCAAAGAAGGTTGCTAAAGTCATTAGACTGACCTGTTCTAATGCCAGCCTGCCAGTTCTCCAGGACTTTGCAGACACAGGACGGATTCTGTAGCAAGGAGATGGCTTGCCCACGCCCAAGCAAATAGCGCATCCACAGCAAAGCAACATACACCAGCCACCTGACCACAATTGCACAGGGGGCAAATACCCAAACATTGCAGGTAGGGATCCGAGCCCAGTATGCCAGGCTCCTGGAAAAGGAGACCTTCAAAGCTAGCCAATTAGCTTATATCAAAGCAAGTGGATATAAACATTTGTGAGCTTGTCACTGCAGCAACTAACAACTACAGTGGTACCTCTACTTACGAATTTAATGCGTCCTGAACGCACATTCGTAAGTCGAAAACAATTGTAAGTCAAATCCCATAGGAATGCATTGGGAGAAAAAATTCGTAAGTCGAAGCAACCCTATCTAAAAATTTGTAAGTAGAAAAAATCCTATCTAAACCGCATCCAAGATGGCAGACGGAGCTCCATTCGTAAGTAGAAACATTCGTAAGTAGAGTTATTCATAAGTAGAGGTACCACTGTAATTGCAGTTGTATCTGAAGAAGTGTGCATGCACACAAAAGCTCATACCTATGACAAACCTAGTTGGTCTCTAAGGTGCTACAGGAAGGATTTTTTTTTTTAAAAAAAAATTAACTAATTGCAGGGTTATCTTGGGTACCAAGATGGCATTAGCATAGAATTGTAGAATTGGAAGGGACCTCGAGGGTCATCAAGTCCAGCCCCCTGCAATGCAAGGAATGTTTCGCCTGATGTGGGGCTCGAACCCACAGCCCTGAGATGAGGAGCCTCATACTCTCCCACCTGAGCTATCCCAGCTTCCAAAACAGTTCAACACAAATTCCTATAGCTCAGTATACGGACCACGCTGCTAGTGGTTCTCCCCAGGGTACCAGATATGAGCCTTTTCCAGCCATGCCTGGGGATTGAACAAGATGCCCTCAGGAGGGGTGTCGCAAGGGGGGTGCGGGGGATGCGGTCCACCCTGGGTGTTATGCCGAGGCGGGGTGGCAAAATCCCCCCATGGGGCAGATCAGTGTGGTGGCGCTCGCACCCCCAGCGGGCATATTTTCAGAATTGGCACGGTTGTCGTCATGAAAATCCGCAAATATGTCCGGCGAACAGCTTGGCACCGCCCCCCCCCCCCCGTGGTACGGCGCTCACATTCCTGGTGGGCGGTTTTATGTGATCGGTGGGCATATCTGTTTCGCGGCCAACCCTCCCTAAAAAGTCAACAACTTTATGGTACCCTTAAAAAAGCTCAACAACTCTGGGCAACCTTCCCAAAAATTGCAATGTGGGGGGTGACCGGGTACCACCTGACCTTGCTACGCCTCTGGCCCTCAGCTCCTTAAGATCATAAGAAGAGCCTCCTGCCTCAGGCCAAAGGGGGCCCATCTAGTCCAGCATCCTGTTGTCACAGGGGCAACCAGTAGTCAGGAGCTGAGCACAAGAGCAACTCTCCCCTCCTGTGGTTTCCAGCAACTGGTACCCAGAAGCATTACTGCCTCCAACTGGGCAGACAGAGCATAGCCACTGTGGCTAGTAGCCATCAATAGCCCTCTCCTCCGTGCATTTGCCTAGTCCTCTTTTATAACAAAACAACAACAACACCTTAGAGACCAACTAAGATACCTGAAGACTAACTAGATACCTGAAGAAGTGTGCATGCACACGAAAGCTCATACCAATGACAAACTTAGTTGGTCTCTAAGGTGCTACTGGAAGGATTTTTTAAATTTTGTTTCGACTACGTCAAACCAACACGGCTACCTACCTGTAACAACAACAACAACAACAACTTATTATTTATACCCCGCCCATCTAGCTGTGTTTTCCCAGTCACTCTGGGTGGCTCCAAACATATATAAAAAAATTAAAAAATGTCAGGCATTAAAAACTTCCCTGAACAGGGCTGCCTTCAGATGTCTTCTAAAAGTCAGATAGTTGTTTATTTCCTTGACATCTGATGGGAGAGCGTTCCCTCAGGGTGGGCATTACTACCGAGAAGGCCTTCTGCCTGGTTCCCTGTAACCTCATTGCTTGCAGTGAGGGAACTGCCAGAAGGGCCTTGGAGCTGGACCTCACTGTCTGGGCTGAACGATGGGGGTGGAGATGCTCCTTCAGGTATACTGGACTGAGGCCGTTTAGGGCTTTCAAGGTCAGCACCAACACTTTGAATTGTGCTCGGAAACGTACCGGGAGCCAATGTAGGTCTTTCAGGACCAGTGTTATATGGTCTTGGCGGCCACTCCCAGTCACCAAATCTGGTGGCCGGATTCTGGATTAGTTGTGGTTCCCAAGTCACCTTCAAAGGTAGCCCCACTTAGAGCGCTTTGCAGTAGCCCAAGCTGGAGATAACCAGAGCATGCACCACTCTGGTGAGACAGTTTGCGGGCAGGGGGGGTCTCATCCTGTGTACCAGATGGAGCTGGTAGACAGCTGCCCTAGACACAGAATTGACCTGTGCCTCCATGGACAGCTGTGAGCCCAAAATGACTCCCCTTTTAAAGTGCTCCAAGTTGGTGGCCTTCCCTGCCTCCTGTGGGAGAGAGTTCCTTAGATTTACTTGCTCTCCCTTCTGTCCATGACTGATCCACCAGCCTCCATAGTCACTGACCACCTTTTTCTTCCTTTCTCTTCCACCTCTCCTCATGCAGAAGACTGCAGGAACATATTACTGGTTGGGATACCCTGTTTAGTCATCCTTCTGCTGATTCCCGCTTTGGTTCTGCTCTGCAGAAAATGTCGATCTGGAGGTAATGCATTTAGGGGATGTACAGCGTCACACGGATCTGCTCCTCAGGTTTCCCTCTGGTTAACTTTTCTTCTTGTTGTCCCTTTTCTCTTTTCAGGGAATGCAGATGCGCCAGCAAATCAACTGCCCATGAGGGAGATCCCACAGGTAAATCATACTGAAGTTTTTATTGATTGATTTATAAAAATATCTGTACTCCGCTGTGTCATAAAGAATATGTCAAAGCGGTTTATAGCGATAAAACTTTAGAACCATACGACAAAAACCATAAAAAGAAGTTGAAAGGAGACATTGTGAAAGGATGTTCTCTTAATTGCCTGCATAGTCCTATTTTATTTTATTTTATTTTGGACCTTTAAATGTCATAAATTACTATTGGGCGACTGGGAAAAGAAAAATATTTTAGGGCTAACACCCTGAATTTAAAGAAAATAAAAAAATCCTTCCAGTAGCACCTTAGAGACCAACTAAGTTTGTTCTGGTTATAAGCTTTCGTGTGCATGCACACTTCTTCAGATACACTGAAACAGAAGTCACCGGACCCTTATGTATAGTCAGAGGGTGGGGGTATTACTCAGAAGGGTGGTGGGAATGGGTGATTGGCTGATAGGAGTGGTGAACCTGTAGATGACTGTTAATGACTGTTAACGACTGTAATTTAACCCTGAATTTAAAAACTCCATTTTTGATCTAGTGAAAATGCTCCTTTAAAAAAAAATGCATTACTTTTCAGTAGCCATAACTTTGTAGAGTTGCCTTTCCAATGGAAAGTGTGTAAGGTGGCTCACGAGGTGAAAATGACTAATAACTACAGGAAAACAAGATCGCTTTTTAAAAAAATCAAAATGTTAAATTGGTCCAAGAAAGGCAGTGGGGGGGTGGTGTGGGGTCGGTGTGATTTTACAAATGTAGAAAATAAAAAATCACTAAGTGGCCTCTACCTTTTCCATTTCCCGTTCTAGACTGATTATGCAGAAGTCCGTTGCAAGAAATGAAAAGTCTGGCTCAAACCAATCAATACAGTCAAGTGATTTTTTAAAAAAGCATGGTTTATTAGAAGGAGAGACAGAAGGAAGACAATCAAATGTCAGAAGTTTAATATATTTTCCTCCCCACTTGCTGAATGTTGATGCTTGTATTAAACTTGACGTTTCCTCTATGAATGTCCTCATTCTCAAGAATATCCTCATGCATTGTGGTTCAGAGGTTGAGCACCTGCTTCACATGCAAAAGGCCCCAGGTTCAATCCCCAATGGCATCTCCAAGCAGAGACACACACACCCCGAGCTGCTGCTAGCCCGTGTGGGCAATATGGAGCTATATGAACCAATGGTCTGACTCGGCTTCTGAGAATCATAGAACTGTAGAGTTGGAAGGGACCCCAAGGGTCGTCTAGTTCAACCCCTTGCAACCCTTTGCCATTGCCCTCCCTCTGGAGAACCCTGATATCTCCCCTACAACTGTTCAGTGTTTCTCAGACTTGCTGTTGGACTACAACTGCCATCATCCTTAGCTAGCAGGACTCAGCAGTCATGGATGATGGGAGTTGTAGTGCAACAGTAAGTTTGAGAAACGCTGCTTTACCTGCTCCATCAGCAGCAGAGCAAGCCGATCGGACACCTGGAGTAGCGTGCGCACCTGTGCCCAGGGGCGGGGCCAGCCGGCCGCCAGGCGGGGCCAGCCAAAGCAAGATGCTTCACAGGGCCTCCAAGGAGTCCGCCTGCCTCCTTCCATTTATTTATTTCATGAGAAAATTTATTACAACTTATTGATGTGGAAATGTGGAAACCCGACTTTATGACTGGGAAAACAAGAAACAGAGAACTCAGCTACATTGCTAATCTTCTCCGTATCGTTCCAATTTTAGTATATGTGCAGCCAAAGCGAGCACAGGACTCAGCTACCTTGGCAAAGAAAGGGTGCTTTATATTGTTGTAAACAAAATCTTCCCTTATTCCCTTATGGGGTACACAAGAGCCCTTATAGAGTCCTTTGTAGGTTCTCCATCAGTAGGAGAAAATAACAGAGACCAACCAGAGAATATTGAGAAGCAAAGCAGCTAGTAAGCCTGATCTTTATTAAGGCTGTTGCAACAGGGTGCTCCCCTCACACACAGGAGAGCGGAGGAGGACCCAGACCAAAGGTTTGCCTGCCCTTATATAGACATTTTCAAGACAGGAGTGCCTGGCGTGCTATGGTCCATGGGGTCACGAAGAGTCGGACACGACTAAACGACTAAACAACAACAAATATAGACATTTTAAATTGCCCACCCTGGAGTCCAAGACCACCCCCAGAAACCTCATACATAGATCACAGAAGGGGTGTAGCCCAAGACCACCTCCCAGATACATCATACCTACATCACAGAAAAGGCGGTGTACAACAGAAAATTGAATGTTGTTGTTTTTCCTGTCTACCAGGTGATCCGATAATGCCTTATCTGATTGCCCTTCCTTTGAGATGGTAATTACTTAATTCCTGAGACAATGGGAAGGTTTCTTTCACCTCCTCCCTCCTTGCAGAGAAACACTTGGTCAGCTTGGGAGTCAAAATGGTTTCAGGACTGTCCTCCTGTAGAGTTTCAGACATGTGGTTTATGTATTTGTGTACATGTTTGCCTTGTGCATTTAACTTATATATTTGAGACCTTAAATTCTTATAACAATATGCATTGTATATCTCTCTATATAAAAATGTAAAAATCGTGAAAGTGCGTGTTCCACTTTTCTCCATAACCGCTTGACCGATCATCCTGAAATTTTGACACAACGATCCAGGCCACTCCCTGAGCGTTGTTGGAAAAGAAAATCCCTCAAATCTCACACCTGGGCAGATATAAACCTGGCTTTCCACCAAGTCAAACAGCGCCCTCAAGTGGCGTTATTCCCTCAGCTCCTCCCGCTACACCCCCTCCCTCCCCGTGGAGCCTACGCCACACCCACAAAATAATGATGTCATCAACCAAGCAACTGAAACCACCAAGGCGGCCATTACCAGACAACCCACAGAGTCAGGCCAGGGCCAAGGAATGGAGAGACAGGGCGGAGGCCTCGGGTCACATTTAAATACTAGCCCAAGCCAAGGCCTCACCTCTACTTTACAGCCTAAAGACTAGGCCTCGGCTCCATTTTACAGACTAGGCCTCAGCTCTACAGCCCTTTAAATACTATCCCGAATGGAGCCCTGGGTGGGAGGTGGGGGGAGGAGGGGCCCAAATAGTTCATGGGCTGACGTAGGGTGGGGGGAGCAACTGTCCAACAACCACCAAAACAGCCATTCCACCCCCAAAGCCCAGGCCCAAAGCCTCTCCTGGCGGCTGCATTAATAAACGCCTGGCAGCATTAGGCAGTCGTTCATCATTTCTCCTAACACGCACTTGGGGGCACAGCGAGGGTTTTTCGCTTTATAATTTAGTGGCCGTTGTGTCACATGCGAGGCTCTGGAGGCCATTTTAAGTAAGGGCAGTCGTGCCACTTTTAACCTAGGCTTTATATACTACGACTGATTGCAAGCCTTTGCATCTTTTTAAAACAAACAACCATGCACTTTCTCTCCCCAGTTTAAGTCCTCAGATATCTGCAGTGGCCAATTCCCCCCCCCTCGATTTACAATCCCCTACCTCTCCCCTTGCCACTTCCTGGGTTTTTTATGGCACTGAACAACTCAGGTGCTTCAGAATGCGCCTTCTGTTGCCAGGCCCTTGCAGGGCCAGACAGAGGCCCGGGCCAGGCAGATAATGCTGGCCCTGTTTTAAACCCTTTTGTTACTTTTTTCATTTAACTGATTGTGAATATGCTGACCGAGGCCCCCTTTGGATTCGGAGGCCCGCGCCAAGTGGCCCATATGACCCCCCTCCTTCTGTCTGGGTCTGTCTGTTGCTTACGGGGCTGTGGGGCTTCACTATTTGACCACCCCCCCCAAGTCGGGATTTTTAAAGTAGTTCTCTGGATCCCAGGGCGCATCATCACCCCCGATCCTTAATATAAATATATAGAAATGTTCACGATGCGTGCACAGGGGCCAATGTATGGAGATACAGGGGGGAGGGGACAACAGAGGGCTCAGACAAAAGTAAATACTGGGAAATGGAACCCAGAAACTGACAGTTCCTTCTCCAAGGGTGGGGGCCAATGTTGGAAGATACCGGGGGGAGGGGCCAACACTCCCCAGGGACAACAGAGGGATGGGTATCCTACCGAAACACAGGGATGGACCGGGAGGGAGGGAGGAGGGGCAGGATATGTCATGGATCGGGACAGGGTGGAGGGATCACAGGAAAGAACCACAGCAACGCGTGGCCGGGTCAGCTAATTATCTATATATATAAAAATGTAAAAATCGTGAAAGTGCGGGATCCACTTTTCTCCATAACCGCTTGACCAATCATCCTGAAATTTTGACACAACGATCCAGGCCACTCCCCGAGCGTTGTTAGAAAAAAAAATCCCTCAAATCTCACACCTCTGCAGGTACAAACCTCTTTTTCAACAAAGTAAAACAGCGCCCTCAAGTGGATTCCCTCCCACAGTATACCCCCTCCCTTCCTGGGAAATCTACACCACACCCTCAAACCCCGCCTCCACCACGAGATCCACCACTCACATCCATCCATCCGGCAGAGGTGTTGAAGACCAAACCAACTGAAAACAGGCCTTTTCCAGCAACAAGACCCAACATTGCCAAGTGGAGGTAGGGGCCTGCCTGGGGTGGGGATGGGGGGACGAATAGGGGGCAGGGATACGTAATGGGTCAGAACAGGGTGGGGGAAGACACAGGGATGAAACCTGCCCTCTCCACAGTATCTTGCCTCGACTCAGGGGGACTCTGAGGCTCAGGGGGATCTGGAGGGGGGGCTGTTACCCTCCATTTCACAGACTAACACACAGCAACGTGTGCAGGGCCAGCTAGTGCATTATAACACTGTGACACCAGATGGCACTGTGGAGTCCCATTTTTGCCAACCCGATTTCTCATACGAAGTCTGCAACCCGTTTAACTTAATCGCTTCTTCGATGTGTCTAGATCAGGCTTCCTCAAACTTGGCCCTCCAGATGTTTTGGGACTACAACTCCCATCATCCCTAGCTAGCAGGACCAGTGGTCAGGGATGATGGGAATTGTAGTCTCAAAACATCTGGAGGGCCGAGTTTGAGGAAGCCTGGTCTAGATCCAGCCAGAGTGAAACCAAAAGGGCAGTTTCCTCTTATCCATAACCCCCAGGGGTCTTTCCTGCCCTGCTCTGCCTTTCAGCTTTTCTCTCAGGACACCCAGCTGAATTTATTTGCTCATTGTGCTTACAATGCCGGGCCATCAGGAGCCTTGCCAGGCCTGGCTGCCAGACGCGAGGCGAGAGCGGCGATTCTTCTCACACCTGAAGTGTCGCAGCTACAAAGAGGGGCCAGGCCAAAGCTTTTGCAGAAGCTTCCTGTTTTTATTGTTTTTGCAAGTGAAGAACACTGGCTCGGGGGTGTCAAAACCAACACGGGCAGAAAACCAAAAGAGCAGAAAGATTGACTCGAGCCGACGCTTGGCTTTTTTAAAAAACAACAACAACACCGAAGGCGCCTCTAACCGAGGCTCGTAAGCAGGGACCCATGACGTCCCTGCGGTCAGCGTCGCCCAGAGCTGGATCACAAAGAGCCACCTAGAACACTGTGTTTCTGCTTTCTTTTCTCTGTGCTTCCATGAACAAGCCCAGCCAAAGGATCTAGCATGGTGGTGACTTTACGTTGATGCCAGCAGGACAGTTAGTTCAGCTAAACCTCTGCCACCTGGGTGGAATAGATGCTGGAATAGATGGGCCACTGGCCTGATCCAGCACACTCTTTTTATGTTACTCTGCTCCCTAATCTGGGAGAGACCAGGGTTCAAGTCATCCCACATGGCCATGAAGCTCACTGGGTGTGATTTTGAGAGCCAGCCACTTGCTCTCAATCTAGCCCTACCTCACAGGGTTGTTGTGAGGGAGAAGAACGATGGTGTACACCACCTTGGAGCTCTTGAAGGAAAGAGGGGGTATTAATGTAATAATAATGGTAATTAATAGTGCTATTTTTCTACAAAATGAGGTGCCAGAGCTCACCACGAACTTCTCCCTTGTTCTCTTAGAATGGCAATGGCGTCTACTTGAAGCTGAGTTCCAGTTAATATATGTGTGCGAAAAGACAAAGACCAATAACGAGGGATATAATATTGTTTATAAAAACGTTTATTTTTGTAACATAAAAACATGGTTTATATTCTGCGATATATAGAACTTTCGAATTGAATAATAACTTTATGCATTGTTCTGTTATGTATTCTTTTGTTTACTAGTCTACTTTGTAATATAAAATCTTTAATAAAAAATAAGTTATAATCAGCAGGCAATCAAGATGAATACCAAAAGCAGCAAATAACCTCCAATCTATAAAACTGCAGGCAATGTTGAATGCAGGGGGGGGGGGAACCACCCTTGTCTTGTTGACTGGGGGTGGCCTGATCAGTCATTTTGATTTCTGTCCGTTTCTCATTTTTCCAATCTGTTTTAAGCGATTTTATTTCTTGATAGGAGCTGCCCTGTGAAGGTCAGCCTATAAATACTGCGAAACTGGTAAAGAAATAGACTGCTGAGCAATTTGGAAGGTTTATTGTTTTCCACCCACTTGGTTACAGGGCTTGCCATGGGGAGTGGCAGATCTCTTTCCACCAACCCTCAAAAAAATGCCATTGCATGTGTCAGGATGATGCCAGAATGAGCATCTGTTGCAGGTACAGCTGTACATGCCGAAGTCCCCTCTTTTGCCAGTCTGCTGCATGCTCACCAATCCTGCTCGCTTTTACACCAGGCCAGCTAAAGACTACATTTTCTCCTGCATCCAGGGACATCAACTATTTCCCTTGCAAGGCTCCAGGGCAAGGAGAAGGCAGACGCTGACCTTGGATGCATCCATCAGCAATGCATCCACAATGGGATTTCTGCTTCTCGCTATGCTGCTTAAGGCAGAGGAGCCTTGCACGGCGAGGAGTTGGCAACTCTACAATGGGTTCCACCTTGATCGGGAGTAAGCAGTCAGATTCTGAAAGCTGGCGATTCCCCCATCTAACCAAACCCGACTCTCCTCTTCCATCTCTTGTGCTATTTGTTTGATGCAAAACTTGTCTTACCTCCCGCTGACTCAGAATGGTTGAAATGCCTTGACCAACCTCCCTGCCCCCACATGTACAATTCCCTTATCTGGTGTGAATAAGTCACAAACGCGCAGCAGAAGTGGCTCAGAGTTAGAGACCACAAATGCTTTTTGTCGCAAGCAATGTAGCCTTTCACGATTAAGGTGGAAAGAAAACACCGCATTCTCAAATCGGAGTCTAGCAACTAACGTTTTGCACAATTGAGGCAACAAATCCATTAAATAAAAAGTTTTTTAAAACCTTCCAAACCGGAGTCTAACAACCGATGCTTCTCAAAGGTCCTTCAAAATTTTGGATTTCTTCCCTTGCACTCCTAGTCTTCTCTTCCTCTCATCTTGGGTCTTTGCTTGAAAGTCCAGTTGGGCGTAGCAAATCCCATCCTTTTAAGAAATTTGGAGGAGAGGACTGTTAGTTGGTTGATGGCTTAAACTCAACACCTTTATATCCCATTTGAGAAGGATCCAGACTTCATGCGGACAAGACTCGTGCACATGCTTTTTGCAAGTATATAGTGTATTTTTGTACATTACGTTCACAGATTTGTTCATTTTTAGGCACACCTCTCTCTAATATATTCATTTTTGTGACTGTTGTTTGGATGGAGGAGTGCAATGCAAAATTCGGATGAGTGCAACATTTCAAAGGATTCAAAACAGGTGGATTTGATAGCATGCAAACTGAGCTGGTTTTATACCTCATTCCTATCAGATGTGTGCCCAGATTGCACACACCTGAAACTGTGTACGTCTTAAAATCTAGAGCATCTCAAAACCTATATATGTATATATATTTAAAAGAGTTCCTACCTCTGTTGTCCCTGAAGGTGGAGGCTTGGAGATCTTGGTGTGGGAACCTTGGGGAGCAAAAAAGAAAAGAAAAGAATAATAAGACACATAGGAAAAGCAACAATCCAGAAATAAGAGGGCTGCCCACGTCCTTCTGCGTCCCATATTTGAGCCTGATGTGCAAATCTGTAAATTTCCACTCTCCAAGTCCCTCATTTTTCCAATGTTAAAGTCAGTTCTCCACATTTCTGCAGCAATTGGCATTTTAAAAAAATTATGTATTAAAAAAACCCATGAAGATTCATCAGCATTTTAGTGCAAATTTCCCCTAGTAAACACTTTGGGGGGCGCCCCTTTTACGTCTTTGCAAGGAATCTCCCCATCCTAATGCATCTCTGTATGTTTTCTATCACCGATATATGCATTTTTCTATCAGGTTTGTTGATTTCAATGGGACTACTCTGAGTAGGACTTGGTCCAATGTTTTGTGATGAGGAAAACGGCTGATTCTGCCTATACTGTATTTTTTTTTGTTCAATTTGTATGTCTACTTGTTTTTAACGTTTGTGTAAAACCCTTTTTTGCTCATTAAGCAATATGTACAAATCTTGCTAACTAAAATATAAAATAATTCAGGGGGAATCACAGGCTGCCTTGCCCACTTCAGGCGAAGAAATTTATTTTTACCCTCTGCATAAGGAGAAACTGACACAGGGGATATGTTTTCAGAGTATCTGAAGAAGTGTGCATGCACACGAACAAAGGCTTATACCGAAAACAACTCAGTTGGTCTCTAAGGTGCGACTTTATAATTTTTAAATTCTTTTAGAAGGATTCTTTTAAAGACTTTCTTAGATCATATAACTTTTTTGAAGAGTTGATTCTTTTAAGAGAGTTTTTAGGTTTTTAAGAAGAGTCTTTTTAAAGAATTGTTTTAATTTATTTTGACTACGGCAGACCAACCT
This sequence comes from Zootoca vivipara, assembly GCF_963506605.1. Classification (NCBI taxonomy): domain Eukaryota; kingdom Metazoa; phylum Chordata; class Lepidosauria; order Squamata; family Lacertidae; genus Zootoca; species Zootoca vivipara. The sequence goes on from NC_083292.1 coordinate 37,763,730, forward strand.
GGCTACCTACTTGAATAGGGGATGTTGTTCATATTATTCCCCCTCTGGCCCGGAGTGCGTTCCCCCATATTACCTAGCCTGGAAAGGCCAAATCGGACCCAAAGGAAACTCAGGAAGATGATTAGCAGGGATGCCAATCCTCCTACGATCGCCAAGGACACTTTGTGGGTTAGGCACTTTTCGTCACCATCTGTCAAGGAAGCTTTAAAAAGGAGAGAGAGAGAGAGAGAGAGAGAGAGAGAGAGAGAGAGAGAGAGAGAGAAGATTTGCTTACTCAGAAACGGCTGTTGTTGGCAAAAGAGTAGAGAAGGACATATGGAAAGCCTGGCCTGATCCAGCAGGCCAGTGGCTCAGCGTAGTCCATCATTCTGTTCCCACAGTGGCCAAATGCCCCTAAGAACCTTGGAATCCAGATAGACTGCCCCTGGACCTGGAGGCACCCTAAGAACCTAAGAATAGCCTCGGAGCAGAATCAGGCCCACCTAGTCCAGCCTCCTGTTCTCAAAGTGGCCAACTAGATCCTTGATGGAAGTCCAAAAGCAGAACCCAAGCACAAGAGCACTTGCCCTACTTGTGATTCCCAGCAACTGGTGTTATTCAGAGGCATGCTGCCTCCGGCTGCCTCCTTTCCCCTTATGGGGTATTCCAGAGCCCGTATAGCGTCCTTCCAAGGTTCCCTATCGGTAGGAGAAAATAACAGAGGCCAACCAGAGTATATTGAGAAGCAAAGCAGCTAGTAAGCCTGATCTTTATTCAAGGAACTATTGCAACAGGGTCCCCACTCACCACATGCAGGAGGGAGGAGAACCCTGAACAATGGTGTGGAAGCCCTTATATAGACTTTTAAAATTGCCCACCCTGTAGCCCAAGACCACCACCCCTAAAACATCATACGTGCATCACAGAAGGAAGCGGTCTACAGCAGAAATCCTGTCTGCCAGGATACGTGATAATGGTCACTGATTGCATTGCCTGGGTAGCCTGGCCATTCTTTTGTGACGGTAAATACGTTAGTTCCTGAATTCAGGTCACAGGCTCACTCTATTCATACACAAATATGCCCTTAAGACAGGAATTGCAAGCAAAAAGACAATGGGGAGGTTTCCCTATTTGCTTCCCTTCCTGCAGAGGAATATTTGAAGTCACTGGGAGAGTCAAAATGGCCTCAGGATTGCTCTCCTGTAATATTTCAGACACATGGTTCAAATATTTAGATATGTGTGCATTTGTGAATGTTTATTCTGTATTTGATACCTTAGAATTCTTATAACAGAGAGCACAGGCATTGTGACAACTCCCAACTGACAATATGGCAATTTCAGTCTTTTAAGTTCAGTTCTCCACATTTCCACATCAGATTGCAATTATTTTTTTCCTTTAAAGCCCATATGAGTATTCAGCACTGCTTTAAAGCAAATTTCTCCTAACATAACTCAGTCTGGATGTTGCTTTTCACTAATGCAGGAGCAACCAAACTATTGTCCACGGAGCTTCCTTCAGGTGGTTTTTTGGCATGTACAGTTTGACACGTACAATTTGAATCTTTTGGAATTCAGATTGTCCTGCAATAAAATACAATATATGCGAAATAAAATAGCAACAAAAATACAAGCACTAATCACACAGACTCTAGCCCAGTGTATTACTAACCAGTCAGGAAAGTGTTTTGGGGCATGGGTCTTCAAGAGCCTTTGAGTACTTGAGCAATCTGTGTAAAACTCTGGGCATCGCTTAAAGCAGAACAGGGCAGTCAGCGGTATTATCAATGTAGGGTTGTTGTTTTTCCCCCAGTTAAAATTGACGATGGAAAGAAGACCTTCCATAAGCGACGTTGGTGAAAAAGGCCAGCTGATATTCTTATGGCAGGATGAAAAGATTCACTCACCTGCGTTGAACGCAGCAGTTTTTTTCACACTGGTGCTGGAAGAGTTGAACTTGACTTCACAGGTGATGGTTCTCCCAATGTATTGTGATTCCGTGGGGAGGTGAAGGACACGGACGAAGGTTAACGACCCACGGCTGTTTTTCACCAAAAAGGTCTGGTCCTCTTGCTGGAGACCTCCCGAGACGTCCCAGGACACTTGGACTAAGTTGGACATGCCATGGACCACACAAACAAGTTGGTTCTTGAACTGGGAAGCTGGGTCTTGCTTAGAGGGCTGCAAAAGCATCACTCGGGTGCTCGGAGTATAACTGTCTGATGAGGAAAACAAAGCAAGAGAACAGGGCTGGATTTAGGTTTGAGGAGGCCCTAAGCTACTGAAGGTAATGGTGCCCTTTATATGTGCCGCTGTCCTTTGTCAACGCTTTGGTTTTGGAACAGACTTCGGGAATGGATTAAATCTGAGAACCAAGGTACCACTTTCTGTATATAGAAATGAGCAAACCAGTGATATTTTAGGGAGCAGGCTAGCTGGCGGGGCCCATGACTTACATCATAGGATCCTACGCAACACAAAACACTGTTGCTGTATGATCGGTTTTATTTGCTTTATTTGCCACAAGGCAACATGGGAAAAGTTTCCTTGAGAGGAAGAACATTTCAAAACTTGCTTGCTCTGGAGGGCAACATCAACTTCCTGAACTCAATAAACTATCGATCCACCCAATGTGATTGCAGCCTGGCAGGGGGGCGATGCCACCTCCTTACATCAAAGCAGGAGCTAAAATTCGGCAAGCGTATTGCCTGCAATATATGGGATGATCCTGAGAACTGGCCCTTATTTGACTTTGCCTGAATTCAGACCCTGGTGCCTTTAACACACAGCAACAAAGCTCAGTCAGCCCTGATCTCTTACCTCCAACAATCAGTGAAGATGTTGCATTGCTGAAATGCAAGCCATGAGGATTTTTTTGGGCACAGAGATATAGGCCAGAATCAGAACTCTGCACATTAAGGATCTCCAGTACGGCGTTTCGATGGTTAGGACTAACTTTGCAAGCAAATCTGTCTTTGCGTTTTTTATCACGGCAACTCTTGATTAAAATCGGCATTCCGTGTTCTCTTCTTTTGTACCAGCTGAATAATGCTGCATGGTTGTCAATATCTTCTACAGAAGTGCACGAGATCTGTGCCGTCACCCCAATATCCACAAACTGGAACCGCCGGGTCGGGTGCAGGAGCTGTAAGTGGGCTGGAAACACTGTGGAGGAGAAAGACCACAGGGACCATTAATGGTTGCCGTTTCCCGCTCTGGCTTTTCCTGCAAGAAGACACTGAAGGAGACATCAGGCTGTTTGAGAATCCCTACACTGTCCTGCAACAGAAGCCCTGGAAATAAGACACATGCTGAAGGAGAAGGTGGAAAGTATTTTGCCTGAACTGAGTGTGGAGGAACTCTCTGAGAACATAAATATACAACCCGCTTACTTTCTTATGCTTTAAGTGTTAAGAGTTGGGTAAAAGGAGCAGAAGAAATGTTACCTGTGGAGGACAGAACCATGTACGCGGCCCACAGCATTGTTGAAAGACGCAGCAGCCAGAAGCTCAAAACCCACAGTGGAAAGGTCTAACTTTCTGCCAGCTTCTTGCAGAGGAGCCACCTCCTTGTGGGCGTTGCAATATCTTGATGGGTACCATTGAGGAAGCCGACTGGGGAAGAATCAGTCCTGGGCAGCCCCCAAATGTACTTCTCAGTATTTGAGACCTCTTAAGCACTAGCAAGGCCATGAAAGTTTTTTAATTATTATTTTATTATTTAGATGCACAGATCATAGAAAGCCTTTCTAAAAGAAAGAATACAAATAAGGAATGGGAAAGGAAATGTGGAACAGTTCTTGGGAGTATTATAACATTACATTAACCTCATTAGCTTCGCTGTGATTCCTGCATTGCAGGGGGGTTGGGCTAGATGACCACTGGGATCCCAACTCCAGAAGTCTATCATTCTATTATTCATAAGCATGTTTTTCTGTTTCTGCTTTTTTTTTTTAGGTATCGTATGGAGATAGCCAAAGGGAAATCAAAAGACTCTTGCGAGCATTGTTGATACAGAAATTAAATCTCGTCACTGAATATTTATCATGAGGTCTGTACCTTTGAAGTGTGTTGTTTTGATTTGTACATGAAATATAATGAGGCCGAATTGCAGGTAGGCCTTTGCTTATTTCTGCTTCTGTCTTGGGGATTCTTATAGTACCTTATCGTGCTACAAGTTTCAACTTGGATGATAATGAAGATGAAGATATTTTCCTCCTGAAGGAGCCTGGTGAGGCAACAATAGGCATCTGAAGGAACAATAGGTCTTCTGTGCCCAGCCCTGACATTAGACGTGGTGAGGAACTAACCACAAGGAGCAGCTTCTGGCTGCCTTGAAGCACAGTTAGGCATTCCTGGGTACCAATTTGTTCATTCATTATTGGCGTGTTGAGGATGAATCAAATCACTTTTGATGGATGTTATGAACTGCCCCATGCATTGGTTTAAATCTGTTTTATATTTCATCATATGGGACTCTCAAGAGTCTCCTCCAGCACCATAATTCAAAAGCATCAATTATTTGGCGATCAGCCTACTTTATGGTCCAACTCTCACTTCCATACATCACTACTGGGAAAACCATAGCTTTAACTATATGGACCTTTGTCAGCAAGGTGTTATCTCTGCTTTTTAAGATGCTGTCTAGGTTTGTCATTGCTTTTCTCCCAAGAAGCAGGCGTCTTTTAATTTCATGACTGCTGTCACCATCTGCAGTGATCACGGAGTCCAAGAAAGTAAAATCTCTCACTGCCTCCATTTCTTCCCCTTCTGTTTGACTAAACGACTAAACAACAACAAAAATGTCTGTTTCATCTCAGAAAATTTGGCTTGTTTACCCCTTCATTTATCACATTTGGTGTATGTTTGTGTATGTAAACCACCTTGGGAAGTTTATGCTTTAAATATGCCTGTGCAGATCAAAATTATTAAATAGTATTCCTATGGCTTGTGGGTGTCTCTCCCCCCCCCCCAATTTTCTTTCATAAAATTTATGCATCACTTGAACAATTATGTGGTACTCTTTATTGAGCTCATCTCCCTGCATGCTGAAAGCATATTTGCTGCACTCCTCACAATCCCCCAGAAGTTGCAGGTGAAATAAGTGAGGGGTCTGGCGCAGCCTCATTCATTCTCCTCCTTTTTCAAAACCTCCCTGCTTCTGTGGCTTAAAAGCAAAGGTGCTGAAGACTGCCCTACAGGCCCCATGCAAGTCAGAGGCGGCTTTCGTTTCCCAACCTTTGACTTTCTAACCCACAGAAATTGGCAGGAAATTGAGAGGCGTACGTCACACGCAGCACTTGGATGGAGGAGGGAGCCATTGCTCAGCAGGCCTGCTTTCAAGTTTAGCACCTGAAGAGGACCAGAAGATGTCTTTCCCTCACTTCGTTGGGATCATTCTATTTTATTTGCCAAGTACGTATCTTTATTATCTACGGTATGATATTATTTTTATTAAGAATAACATGAAACAATGCAAACAGCAAATAATGGAGAAATTAAAAAATTGTCCAGTAGTAACTTGGAGACCAACTAAGTTTGTTTAGGGACGCGGGTGGCGCTGTGGGTTAAACCACAGAGCCTAGGGCTTGCTGATCAGAAGGTCGGCGGTTCAAATCCCTGCGATGGGGTGAGTTCCCGTTGCTCAGTCCCTGCTCCTGCCAACCTAGCAGTTTGAAAGCATGTCAAAGTGGAAGTAGATAAATAGGTACCGCTCCGGCAGGAAGGCAAACGGTGTTTCCGTGTGCTGCTCTGGTTTGCCAGAAGCGGCTTTGTCATGCTGGTCACATGACCTGGAAGCTGTACACCGGCTCCCTCAGCCAATAACGCGAGATGAGCGCTGCAACCCCAGAGTTGGTCAAGACTGGACCTAATGGTCAGGGGTCCCTTTACCTTTACCTAAGTTTGTTCTGGGTATAAGCCAGGCATCCCCAAACTTCGGCCCTCCAGATGTTTTGGACTACAATTCCCATCATCCCTGACCACTGGTCCTGTTAGCTAGGGATCATGGGAGTTGTAGGCCAAAACATCTGGAGGGCCGCAGTTTGGGGATGCCTGGTATAAGCTTTCGTTTGCATGCACACTTCTTCAGATACATGCACACGAGAAAGCTTATACCCAGAACAAACTTAGTTGGTCTCCAAGGTGCTACTGAACAATTTTTTAATTTCTTTGTTTATTTTGACTGCATCAGACCAACACGGCTACCTAGCTGAACAAATAATGGGTATTGCTCATCAGCTACAAAGCAAAATACAGTCAGGATGTCTGCAAGGGAGAAAACGATTGCATCATGTCAAGTAAAATAACTACGCCTAAAAGATATCTGAGTTGAGGTTTTTTTTTGTCAAGTTTCCTCCAGGTGACAGTTCATAAAATAAATAAATCAGCATTGAATGCATCAGTTTTGTTTCTCCATTCACCACTTTGCAGTAGGCATCTTTGAAAGCTACAAAACATCATCTCAGCAGATTGTATCCTTATATTGGTTTTGGATTTTAGGCTGAAAACCCTAAACACACTTGCTTGATAGAAAGAACACTGGATGCAGCAAATTTTGGTCCATCAAATTCAGTGATCATGGAAATTACAACCCTTAGATATTATTGTAAATATCTTGCTTGGTTGCAGTTGCTGATTTTGGATCCTTTTGGTCTGAGATTTTGCAGTTGAAGCAAGGAAAGCTGATTGATGAATAGTGTCTAAAATGCCGTGTTCGAAGGACACTCATTTTTAGAACTATGTTCTGAGGAAATTCAGCTGGACTTTAGGCAAGTTAGACGATGTACATGTACTTGTGAGGGGAATACGAATTACAGTGGTACCTCTACTTACGAATGTTTCTACTTACGAATTGAGCTCCGTCCGCCATCTTGGATGCGATTTAGATAGGATTTTTTCTACTTACGAATTTTTAGATAGGATTATTTTCTACTTACGATTTTTTTCTCCCAATGCATTCCTATGGGATTTGACTTACTAATTTTTTCTACTTACAAATATGCGTTTGGAACGCATTAAATTCGTAAGTAGAGGTACCACTGTACTGCTTTTGTTTGGTAAAGCTATACGGTGAAAACATTTTGTAAGCTTCGGTGGCAACGCCTTAAACCAGGCATCCCCAAATTGCGGCTCTCCAGATGTTTTGGCCTACAACTCCCATGATCCCTAGCTAACAGGACCAGTGGTCGGGGAAGATGGGAATTGTAGTCCAAAACATCTGGAGGGCCGAAGTTTGGGGATGCCTGCCTTAAACCTCCACCTGCCTCAGAGCAGCCCCACGGAGGTAGGTCTTTCATCATTCTATCTCGCATAAGGTTGGAGCAAAACGGTCTCCAGTAAAAATTAAGTTAAAACGAATGAAAATAAAACCAAACAGCATTGGTTGCTCACTTTCTCATTTTCTTCATTTACACTGGTGCAAGAAAATGCACCCAATGAGATGGGATGAAACCGTAGGATGTCTTTTAAAAAAATAAAGAGTATAAGTCCGTCTTGTAAAATGCAGCTGCATTTATAGCTCACTTTTTTATAGCTTATTCAAATCCGAATATTCGTGTTCTTACATTCCTATTTTTAAAGCAAAAAAAGAAAAGTGTGCTACAAATATTCCACCTTAGCTAGAGCATTAAGTAAAGCTTTGTTTGGGTGGCTCAAGTAATGGGTTATAGAATAAGCATGCCTGCTGTTAAAATGCATAAAACGGACCGTCGCCAAAGACCCATGGTCCATAATTTGTGAGGTAAATTAATAATACCAATGCTGGTTCCAAGAAGGACTGTGGATAAATTCACAGTCTGACATGTATGAATCTTTCCCCTTTGCTCATTTTCCTACCAGCTCACCACATGTTCTTTTGCTTCCGTTTTATAGCAGCTCGGTCACAGGGAGATTCTGCTGGCCCTGATCTCGGCATTTCCTGGAGACACGGCTGACATCCCCTGCACCATTCCGAATGAAACTTTCTTATGGTACAAGGAGGAAGAAGGCAAAAATCTGCAGGATTTACCAGAGTTCACGATACGCAAAACAGGTACAGGGCAGGTACTCAAGCCAAGGGCACGATCTGAGGATCAGCGATGTGCAAAGGAACGACTCTGGCTCATGAGAGGGACTAGGCTGGTCATCTCAGGTGAGTGCCTTTGAAGATTTAGGCGGGAAATATCAGCATTTATTGAATGTATGTTCTGCCTAGGGATCAGTAATCGAGCACCTGCAAGCAGAAGGCCTCAGGTCCCATCCCTGAAGGCACCTCCAGGAAAACTTTGGAAAAAGACTCCCGGCCTAAACACTGGAGAGCTTCTTTCAGCCAGTGTTGACCCTCCTGAGCTGGATGAATCATTGGCTCTCCCTGAAACCATCCATTTCCTTGACTGACCTCCAGTGAGAGAGATAAGCCAGCTTGGTTCAGGTTTTCTCTTTCTGTAAATGGTTCAGCATATATAATATCTGCAAGCATCTTCTGTGGTTTGCAGTTCAGTTTCCTCTTTGAGATGTCGCTTCCCTGTGCTGAGCTCAAGAGACGAGGCGGGGAGAAAATCTAACCCACTGTTTGGTGGCTATTGTTCGGTGGGGTCAGTCTGAATGATGCCCTGGAATCCCATATCTATAGGCGTAGAATGCATAAGTTTGCCAAACCAGTCCCTTTATCTAGGTCAGGGGTTGGCAAGGCTTAAGCAGCCTGGGCCGCTTCACTCCCCCAGAGATCTCTCTATGGGTCGGATCGCGCACATGTGTTTTCTGCACGGAGGAGGTGTCTGCATGTGCGCACACATGCGCAGACACTGTTTCTGGCGCGAAGGAGGTGTCTGCAGCTTCCAGTTGGCTGCAGGAGCTTCCTGCAGCCGATAGGAAGCCCCACCAGCGCTGCGGAAGTGAGCTCCTGAGCTGCGCCGCACCGGTTTAGTGCATATTCTTTCTAGTTAGTATGTGAAGGGGTTAAGACCATAGAGCTGTGTGTTGCTGAGTGCCTGGAATGCCTGAAATCTCTGGCCATTCAGAGATTGTGGCGTAACACAAACTTTCTCAACGTTCTTTTAGGTGCTTTGAGAAGTCTTTTTGTCGTCATGCCATCCTCCTCAGAGCAGGCTCAGTTGAACCATGCAGTCCCCCTTCCCTGTGTCTTCTTTAATGCTGACCCCAAGGGGGATTTTAACACCTGGGATACGAATGGGGAAACATCTCAGGACCAGAATTACATTACCATGGCAAACGGAAATGGAGACTTCAGTATCTGGAGTGTGAAGCTGATTACTCCAACACAGGTGCCTTATACCTGTTCAGAGAAGAGAAATGTTGGTTCTCCAGCAGTTATAAACACAGTGTCAACCAGCCCAGGTAGATTTGCATTGAATAAGCTCTTCAACGGGGCAGGAAAGAGTGTCAGACGAAAGCAAAGAGAAGAAGAAGCAGGGAACAGATATGACCCTGACTTTTGTACAGGAGGCTACATCCCACCACACCTCTTTCATCCAGGTGTGAGGAACCTTTGCCTCTCCACCCTTAACATAACAGGGTTGTCTCAATTTTCTGAGCAGCACAGATGAATCATTTTGGTGGTGATTCATGAGGGATTCCCCGTTTCCCACCCCTCACTGCTTCAACAACAGAGGCTCTCCCTGTGCTTCCATACAAATGGAAATAAACCTCCAGTGTCCAAATTGGACTTGTCTCCAGGGTACCTCAGGGCTCTGTGTTCGAAACCTATTGCCACCAGTGGCCAGTGGAGTCTCCCTCCCGTGGATCCCTACTGCTACAATTTGCCTCCCTTGGCTTCACTAACCAGCCCTTTGTATGACAGGAGGAAAAGCAAACAGTTTCCTCTTCCACAGGAAAGCTTTCGTTCTCGCCTCTTAGTCACACCTCTGAAGGTACTGAGACACTGCCCGAGTCCACGAGCGTTTAGGCACATTTAACTTTATTATTTAACTTGAAAACATGAATTTCTCTGGTTCTTAAAAGTGCATATCTTCTTTTCATATAATACAGACTTGTTAACACATCCCCTGCATCTTGATAATAACAGTTACAGTATAACCTTTCTTCCCATCCACCCAAACCTAACCTCCTCCTCCTCCCTCTCTAACCCCCCACTCCCCCAACTGCCAACCCCCAACTGCCTTTCAACGGTTGTTCCCCCTCCATTTAGAACGCTGTCTAGCTCCGCCTCCCAGGGAACACCTGCCTATCATGGGAGTGATAGGTTAACCCATGATGAACCGGAATCATCATCAGGCACTATTCCGCCACACGAGTCTGCTCAGGAAACAGAGAGGAGACATCTGCTTACAGGGTTGACATATTTTGAAAAGTAACAAAACCAGGGCACCCTGAAAGTTGTTTAGGAAGGCCCCAAAATTGTCTGGGAAAATCCAGGTGGATGGCAGCCCCGGTTTCCTAATGTTTCTTCTGGTTATCCGAGGACAGGCAGCACCCCAGTCTTGTTGCTTCTAGGTAGCTAAGAGGACATTGTTTTGGATGCTTTAGTTGAGATTCCTGCCTTGCAGGGGGTTGGACTAGATGACCCCTGGGGTCCCTTCCAGCTCTGCAGTTCTATGATTCTATGAAATCGAGAGTCTTTGCTTAACACCGTTCTTTGCCAATGGCCAGTCTAGTTGTTGACCCCCGTTTCCCTCTCCTTCTCATTGACAGAGAACTGCTTCTCCATACTATATTTTGGGGTGCCCTGCGTTGTCGCCACCATCCTCCTGATCCCACTCTCGGCCCTGTTCTTCAGAAAACTTCTTCACACAGGTAATCCTTTTGTAAGGTAAACTGTGGTCGTTATTCAAGGGGCCATGAAGTGTGTGAGGCAGACTGGGAGCTAGGAGCAAGTCCCACGGAAGTCGATGGGACTTGCTTCTGAGTAGACCGATAAAACGTCCCTTCTTTTTTTTCTTTCCTCACAGGGAATGCAGAGAAACCAGGAAATCAAATACCCATGAGCGAGATCCCACAGGTAAACTCTGGCTTTGTATACTGAAATTTCAGAAATATGTGTGTTACTGTATTTTGCAGGAGGGTTTGGAAGGAATCAGTCCAAATTTTGGACAACCCAGGAACTCAGGAGGCAGATAGGCAGACACACAGAGAGAGCATACTGGTAGCGGCAATTTTGGCAATTTGGGGGGGGGGGATAGCTCTAAAACCTCTGTTTTTTATTTTGCAAAAAAAGAAGAAGAAGTGAACAACTCCTCTGTCCAGATTTCTGAAATATGGCAACCCTAGGTAGTACAGAAGTGTGGGTTGCATTTGAATTTTGGGTGTGAAAAGGCTTGTGAATGATCGCCTATGGTGAGGCGGAATCTTATCCAGGTGACTAGGCATTGAAACTTTCCTCAACTGAAAGAGAGTTTAAATGTGGTTTGCAAGCTGCCCAGGAAATGTTCATTGATGGTGGGTAGTAATTAAGGGTGGTGGTGGTTCAGACTACTTGGAGTAGAATTCACTTGGATACAAATTATTGTCTTAATCATCCTTATTATTAGCCAGGCCTTTGATATTCAACCAATACCAAAGTTGGGGGGGACGGGACGGACAGGTGAGCTGGCAAAAATGCTTATAGTCCGCCAGTGGCCATAAACACTTTTACTAGGCTGTAATGTTCTACTTTGAATATATCCTTCTCTGGAAGTAACTTTCTAGTGGAAACTACCCAAGGTAACTAAAAAGTTTTTTTTCCCTTTTCTTTTCAAAAATTACCATTCCCCCCCCCCCAACACCCACTCATGCAAAAGAGATAAACATTCTAGTAAAAGCAACAAAAGTTCATTTGATTTTACAAAAGTTCATTTGATTGTGAGAGGCCTATAACTGCTCTGCTTCCCTCCCCTTCCAGACAGAGTATGCAGAGCTACGTTGCAACAAATGAAGTCCGGATCAAACTGGAGCGATAAAGTCTGGTGGTGAAGAAAGAAAAGCAAAATTAAGACTTTCGTAGAATTGCACTGTTGCAAAGGGCCACCTAGTCCAAGCCAACTTTGATATCGTTTAACTTGCTGAACATAGATGCTTGTATTAAATATTTTTTCCCCTATTATCTATATTGCTTATGTCATCCCCAAACTTCGGCCCTCCAGATGTTTTGGACTACAATTCCCATCATCCCTGACCACTGCTCCTGTTAGCTAGGGATCATGGGAGTTGTAGGCCAAAACATCTGGAGGTCCGCAGTTTGGGGATGCCTGGTCTAGATCCTAATTTTTAAGCATCTCAAAATGGCCCAAGTTCCTTCTCTCTGTGTGTAGAGCTGCCTTTTCCCTAGAGCAAGACAGGAGTCCTGGCTCTGTCAGGAAGGCTGTGACTCAGTGGAAGAGCATCTGCCTTTGCATGAGGATAGTCCAGGTTTATCGCCAGAAATCTCCATTTAGGACTGAAAAAGACTTCCGCCTGAAGCATGGAAGAGCTGCCAGCATGCAGGAACTGCTTTCCAAAGTGCCTACTGGAACCAACCTTAGCAGGAGCCAGAAGAAACCACGGATTCCGAGAGGACCTTTAATAGCTGCTATTGGTTGCAGTAGCTGTGGAGCCTCTCTGTGCAGGGGCAGTATACCCCTAAATCTCATCTGCTGGGGTCAGACATTGGAGGGCTCTTGCCTTTGTGCCTTAGGAGCATCCTAGGAACACCTGTCCTGCCTGAAAAGAGGAGGCAGGGACAAATTGCTGCACTGCAGAGGGTTAGATTAGATGACCGTTGGCGGTCCCTTCCAACTTTGAAATTCTCTGAAGACAGTGCTGAGCTAGATGGACCTCAATGGCCTGACTCGTAGAAAGTATCCTTCTCTGCTCCTATCTAAATCAGCCATTTGTTCAGACCCATGAGGGCTGGAATCTTAGTTTGTTATTAAGGGAAGAGCCGTAGATGATTGACAGGACACCTGCCTTGCACAAAGAAGGTCCCAGGGTGCCTGAGACCTTGGGTTGCTGGATGGACTAAGCCAAAATGGCAAAGATGACTGCGACGATCAGAGCATAGCTGCCAAGTTATCCCTTTTTTAAAGGGATTTCCCCTTATGCTGAATAGGCTTCCTCGCGAGAAAAGGGAAAACTTGGCAGCTATGGATCAGAGATCAGGATGAGAAAAAGTTTGAGTAGGATTGGAAGAAATTTATAGACTATTTAAAAGACCACTGTAAATACATTAAAACGTTAGCAGGTTTGATATAACATTCATGCAGTTATATAATTGGAAATTAAGACAAATAAAAGGGAGAACAATGAGTTTTGAGGTATAATGAGATGCAAGAAATTATGGGGGGAAGATTGGAATACGGATTGAAAAAGTATTGAAAAAGTATTGAATTTATGAATTATTGTGATTATTAAATTTTGAAAATGAAATAATTAGGAAAAAAGGAAAGCCTGGGGAGCTGCTGCCAGTCAGTGTTGTTGAGAATGCTGAGCTCAATGTTCTAAGGCAGCTTCTTGTGAGCCTAAGCCAGGGAAGAATTTAGCTGCACAGACAGCGCTGGGGGCTTCCGACTCCACACCCTTTCCTGTGGGCAAAAGAGTCCCAAGTGCAGCAAGACTGGCTCAGACCCAAAGACCACCAACAGTGTTTCAACCCTGACCGTAACAAATGTGGTCAAACAGCCTTGGGCTCCTTCACCCTCTGGCATGCGCTAAGGCAATGAATGTGGCTTCTTCCGATCCTGCTGCCTGCAAGTGATAACATCTCTTGCTTGCTCATCTTGGTCACAGGCTGCTGAGACGTAGAAAACTGTTGTCAGTTTGCATTTGCCTCCTTCTGGTCCTCTCTGCCTGGGAACTGCTCTGCCCTGACGATTCGTATGGCCAAATCTGGGAGAGCAGGTTCTCCCTTTAAGGAGAGCATGGGTTGCGGAAGGGTTAACAAGACGTTCCCTGGTTTGTTTGGCCGGTCAGTTTGGATGGCCACTGAGGGTATTGTTGCTGGGGAGAATGTTATGTTGCAATTATTTAATTAACAGGCACAGCCTATATGTACTGGGCAAGCAGCTTGCGGTTTCACTTTTGGTGCTTGCAACGGATCTCCCGCCCTCCCTCCCTATATTTAGGGGTTTTTGTTTGCGCATGACATTGCTGTGCCTGTCATGGGGTCGTCCGTATTGATGCGGGGGCCTAGTAGGAATTTTGCCACTTGGCTGATTGGCTGGTGCCTTGTGGTTTTTGCCTACTACATAGCAAAATGTCACAACTTGTAAGTTTGGCAGTTAGGCATTGGTTCAAATTAGATGGTGGAGGGGTACAGATTTGGCTGGGCCTGCCCCTCAAAATTGCTGCTGCCTTTAGGGGTACTCCGATAAAGGAATCCTGGGGCTCTACATGTTTGTCCGTACCCCTGGTAGGGGTATGAGCCTCGGGGAGCATCTGGGGGAGAGGTCAAGGGCGTGGTGCCTCTCTCAGAGGGTGCTTACCTATCCTGACTTCCCCAGTACACTAGGGGAGTCAGATCTGTCCCCGGCGGGGGACAGATGGCATGGGAACCAATGCCTAAGCAACCACTCACATCAGTTGTATTTAAATAAAGTTGTGGCCAAAATTAATGCCCAAAACCTTAAACTTCATTTCTGTGTGAAGTGTGAGTTATTTGGTGGGAAGTCTTGGTACCTCGACACGCAATAGTTCCAGCAGCGAGGATGGCCATGGTCGGGCATTTGCCGAGAGTCCACAACCCAGCAGGGCCACTGGATTGAGGAGAAAGGCCCGAAGGATGAGGCTGTCTTGGCCTAAACTTCTGGAGGAAGGACTCAAACTCGGGTCTCAGTTTACTGCCAGACTTTTGATTGCTGAAATCAGAGTGATAAATGAGCGAGGCAAGGTTTAAAGGCATAGCGGGTGAATTGCACGGCGAAGCACAAATTGGGATGTTGATAGAATCCTAGAGCCGCAGGGTTCAAAAAGGACCCCCCCCCCCCCCGCAATGTAGGAATCACAGCAAAAGCATCCCTGACAGGCACACCACCTTGGGTTCGTTGGAGGGAATTATAATAATATATAAAAATATAATAAAGTAAAATAAATGAATAATAAAATTCTTTATTTTATTATGAAAACGTAGTTTTCAACAGAAACTGAAATGCAAAGAGCATTTGAGGATTCCTCTTCAGCAAAATCATGGGGGGGGGAGCCTCAGGACCCAGGGCCAACTGTGCATCCCTGTCTGGCCCCTGAGACTCTCCCTAGGCCACAATCCTCTCCTCCGGGCCATGTTCCTCACTGGCCCCGCCTCACACCCTCCTTGAGGAATTTTGCCCGTCCCAGGATGTGTCCTTGAAGCCTGACAGTGCCTCTTGCTTGCCTGGATGGTAGAAAAGAGAGGCAGGCAAGAGTGCGTGCAGAAACCAGCCTACCATTCAAAGGTAACATTTCCATTGTATTGCTCCACCTTCTTTTCCTCTGGCTCCTCCTACCACTGGCATGTGGCCCCGGGAAGGTTGCTCAGAGGAAATGTGGCCCTCAGGTGATAGGGGTTCCCCACTGTTATAAGAAAAAACTGCTCCTATATGGGGTATCCAAGAGCCCATATAGAGTCCTTAAGGAGGTTCTCTATCGGTAGGAGAAAATAACAGAGGCCAACCAGAGAATATTGAGAAGCAAAGCGGCTAGTAAGCCTGATCTTTATTCAAGGAGCTGTTGCAACAGGGTCCCCACTCACCACATGCAGGAGGGAGGAGAACCCTGAACAATGGTGTGCAAGCCCTTATATAGACTTTTGAAAATGCCCACCCTTTAGCCCAAGACCACCCTCCAAAACATCATACGTACATACATCACAGAAGAAGGTGGTCTACAGCAGAAACCACAGACACGTGGTTTATATACTTAGGTATGTGTTTGCCTTGTACATTTATGAACATTTATTTAAATATACAGTATAAGACCTTAGAATTGCTATAACACCACCCTGAGGTAAAGCACCTGAAGAACCCTTGCAGTGCTAATCCCCTCTTGCTGCAACCCTGGACACACACAAATAAAATTCCTGAAAGGGGGAATAATTCCATACCTGTCCTGCAGCATGTGAAAATGACATTTATTTGTTTGCTTAAACTTCCAGCACTGCACTTTGCAGTGCAATGGAGAGACAGACAATGTGTAAATATATTCAGTTATACGGTGTTCTAACTTCTGCCCACCCCCTAAGATATTATATATAAACCCCCTAATAATCCTGCGGATTTCCTTCTGCATAAAGCGACATGTTGTCCTCCTTTAAGTTATTCCTCGGATGTGATTCCCGATGCCATTTGGGAGTCGGAAGGGTAAAATCGAATCCAAAGGAAGTTTAGAGGAAGCAGCAGCAATGCCAATGTATCCAGGACCCATGTATATCTGAAGTGGCACTGAGGAATTTTTGCATCTACAGGGGAAATTTTACAAAGATAAGAAACATCAGATTAGTTCTCTTAGGACTTCCTTCTCTGGACAGAGAAGTCTTAACAGTCTATCTCCTTGTTTCACTTCTGAATTACACCACCAGCCTCGCAGATAGTGACTGATACTTGAATATTTTTCTGCAGCCTGGGCACTGGTGGTGTTTGACACAGCTGTGGTATGATGCCATTTTCTATATTTATTTATATTGTACTACTAGGGGCTGCACCCTTGTTTGTCCTGCTTGCCAGTCCCCCACCCCACCCCACATATTAACTCCCTACAGCTTCCCCTTCTCACCCCATTCTGCCACTAAGATCGTAGCTCAGCTGGCTAGAGCGTGGTGCTGATAAAGCCACGTTTGCGGGTTCGGTCCCCGTATGAGACAGCAAAATATTCCTGCTTGGCAGAGGGTTGGGCTAGATGATCCACAGGGTCCCTTCTGACTCTATGAGTCTTTGAAATCACATTTCCCCCTTCAGACGTCTCCTTCTCCCACTCCTTAGCTGAGCTAGGTGGACCCAAGGGTCTGATTCAGAACAAGGCAAGATCCTCTGTTCCTATGTCTTATGGTAGCAAAGTCAGTGGCTTGCAGAATTACTCACCTGCGTTGAACGCAGCAGTTTTCTTCACGCTGGTGCTGGAAGAGTTGAACTTGACTTCACAGGTGATGGTTCTCCCAATGTATTGTGATTCCGTGGGGAGGTGAAGGACACGGATGAAGGTTAACGACCCACGGCTGTTTTTCACCAAAAAGGTCTGGTCCTCTTGCTGGAGACCTCCCGAGACGTCCCAGGACACTTGAACTAAATTAGACACGCCATGGACCACACAAACAAGTTGGTTCTTGAACTGGGAAGCTGGGTCTTGGTTAGAGGGCTGCAAAAGCATCACCTGGGTGCTTGGAGTATAACTGTCTGATGAGGAAAACAAAGCAAGAGAACAGGGCTGGATTTAGGTTTGAGGAGGCCCTAAGCTACCGAAGGTAATGGGCCCCTTTATATGTCCAGCTGTCCTTTGTCAACGCTTTGGTTTTGGAACAGACTTCTGGAATGGGTTAAGTTTGAGAACCAAGGTACCACTGTCTGTATATAGAAATGGGCAAACCAGTGATATTTTAGGGAGCAGGCTAGCAGGCGGGGCCCATGACTTACATCATAGGATCCTACACAACACAAAACACTGTTGCTGTATGATCGGTTTTATTTGCTTTTTATCTTATATTTTGGATATGTACATCCAGGTGTTTTTTTCCTTTAATTTTTTTTTGGGGGGGGGGGCAAGAGAGTGGGGCCCTAAGCTATGGCTTGTTTAGCTTATAAATCCGGCACTGCAAGAGAATACAGCAAGGAGGACCACCTATGGATAACAAAGGCTTCAGAATTTCATCCTGGTGTTGGGCTTTTTGCCAGGAAATGGTGGGGGGTTTCAAGGGAAGTTTGTGTGAGATTTCTCAGAAAAGATGCTTAGGAACTCCAGATCAATGTCCTTAA
Source organism: Zootoca vivipara (assembly GCF_963506605.1). Classification (NCBI taxonomy): domain Eukaryota; kingdom Metazoa; phylum Chordata; class Lepidosauria; order Squamata; family Lacertidae; genus Zootoca; species Zootoca vivipara. Next base: position 37,781,553 of record NC_083292.1, read on the forward strand.
AATACAGATCACAGTCACCAAAAACACACTTCCCATGCAGTGCTCATTTGGAGATAAGACTCTGGGGTGTATTCTGGGGTAGTTGGTTCATACGGAATGCGCATCGGAAACCCTGCAGCCTGGGATGTTTTACAGTGCACGGGGGGGGGGGGCATGCCTAGGAACGTCTTAGCCCACAAAGCAACATGGGAAAAGTTTCCTTGAGTGGAAGAACATTTCAAAACTTGCTTGCTCTGGAGGGCAACATCAACTTACTGAACTCAATAAGCTATAGATCCACCCAAATGTGATTGCTGCCTGGCAGGGGGGCGATGCCACCTCCTTACATCAAAGCAGGAGCTAAAATCCGACAAGGGTATTGCCTGCAGTATATGGGATGATCCTGAGAACTGGCCCTTATTTGACTTTGCCTGAATTCAGACCCTGGTGCCTTTAACACACAGCAGCAAAGCTCAGTCAGCCCTGATCTCTTACCTCCAACAATCAGTGAAGATGTTGCATTGCTGAAATGCAAGCCACGAGGATTTCTTTGGGCACAGAGATATAGGCCAGAATCAGACCTCTGCACATTAAGGATCTCCAGTACGGCGTTTCGACGGTTAGGATTAACTTTGCAAGCAAATCTGTCTCTGGATTTTTTTTCACGGCAACTCTTGATTAAAATCGGCATTCCGTGTTCTCTTCTTTTGTACCAGCTGAAAATTAATGCATTGTTGTCAATATCTTCTACAGAAGTGCACGAGATCTGTGCCTTCACCCCAATATCCACAAACTGGAACCGCCGGGTCGGATGCAGGAGCTGGAAGTGGGCTGGAAACACTGTGGAGGAGAAAGACCACAGGGACCATTAATGGTTGCCGTTTCTCGCTCTGGCTTCTCCTGCAAGAAGACATTGAAGGAGACATCAGGCTGTTTGAGAATCCTTACACTGTCCTGCAACAGAAGCCCTGGAAATAAGACACAAGCTGAAGGAGAAGGTGGAAAGTATTTTGCCTGAACTGCAGAAAGTTTCAGAACTCATAAATATTCAACCCACCAAGTTTCTCAGGTGCTCAGACTGATTCCAGACTGTCGTTTGATTTGTGGGTGAGATTCAGTCCCATCCTGGTAAAATCTAGGTTACAATTAGAGCAGAGTTTGTATTCTTGCACAACACCCCCCCCCCCAAAAAAACAAGCCACCCCATAAAATAATTACAGTAAGGAAAGTGATGGGAAGAAGCACTTGAGAAGTGTAGGGAAACTATTGCTCGGAGTGATATTGCAGACAAATCAGAGCTGAAATACAAGAAGTAGACAACGTGGCCTAAACTCCCTTTTGTGCAAGCAAATCAGGATGAATGCTCAACAAACAGGGTTTGTCTGGAAGCATCCCAAGAGTTAAGAGTCAGGTAAAAGCATCAGAAGAAATTTTACCTGCAGAGAATAAAAAGAGGTACGCGGTCAGCGGCATGGCAGCAGCCAGAAGCCCAAAGCCCACATCGAATGTGCAGCAGCTTTAGTGGGGGGAAAATATATCTAATGTGGCGCTGGCTTCTTGCAGAGAAACCACTTCCATGTGGGTGTTGAAATATCTTGATGGGCACCACAGAGAAAAGTCAGTGATGGGGGCTGTCACACTAATTCACCTTTGAATCCTTTGCTGGTCAACAGATCACCAACCTTATTCCAGCACAGTTTTAGCTGGTTTTCCAAATCTCTTGCTTCTCTGCTCCTTTCCGGGTATTTGTGTGTGTTCTGCTTCAAGTTTATTCAGCAGTCAGTCAAGTCACCCTGCTGGCTTCAGAATTTGGGTGCCTCTGGAGGGAAGATGGCCTGTCAGTTGTTTGGGGATGCCAGTTTGTTAGCGGCTGATCGCCATATTTTCACAATGAGTTGGGAAGGGATCTGGTTTCGATTGATTCCTGCATGGCATTTGCTGTGGCTCTGAGTCCCAGAAACTTGCAAAGGAAAGCAGCTGGTGGGAGTTGCTCCTGCCTTTATAAGCAACCTCTGCTTGTGTGTGTTTTTGAAATGAAGCTTCTGTAGCGCCTCTGTCCCTTTTGGAAGTAAGCAGGAAATGAAAAAGGCATTAGAAGCACCAGGAACCAGGAACCCGACCAGATCTGCTTCACAGTTCAGAAGCTGAAGGAGCCTACGAGATGCTCTTGCACTTTGCAGCGATGATTCTGCTCCCTCTGCATAGTATGTACAATTTTTTGCCTTTTTAATGGGATCTTTCTTCTCACATCAGTTGCTTATGTTCATGAAAACCTCAAGAAACAGCTGGCGTTTTATGTGATTTACATAAAAACAAGTAAAAGTAGTTTTTTAAATAAAAAAAAACAGTACACAAAATAAAGTTAAGTTTAAAAACAATACAGAATAACCCCTAAGGCAGGGAGATGCTTTCACCCAGGCAGAAAAACTTGTAAAAACAAAAATGTCTTCAATAGTTTTCAGAAAAATCATTTAAATATTCATAGTTTGTTATATCTAATACAGCTTGTGTAAATGTATATTTTAGAACATGCTGTTATTTATATATATATATATATATATATATATATATATATATATATATATATGCTATTGATTAACAAAAAAAGTGCAAAGATAACAAAAAAAGAGAAAACAAAGAATAAAAAGTGTAAACCACAAAGCCTGAGAGGACAAAAGTACAATGCAAATATTCCCTTTGCAAATAATAAAGATATATAAAATGAAAAGTATTATCCACCTGTGCATTCTATCATTGTTAAGAATAAATGTTCTGCATAGGCTTACATGAGCCAGACATTTACATATACGGTACCGAGCGACCATGTGCCTCAGTATTTGTGTAAGAATTAAAATAACGCCCAACAGATAGATAGATGATACATTACATAAATAGATAGATAGACAGACAGACAGATGATAGATATATAGATAGATAGATGATAGATAATAGATCATTTGAACTCTGTTTAGATATTTTCACTTAATGAAAAGTGTTTTTCAAGAAGGACAGTTTGCAAAACCCTTGAACACCTGCAGTCCAAATCATCATATCTTAATTTTTATAGCTTATTCAAATCAGAATATTTGTGTTCTTACATTCCCATTTTTAAAGCAAAAAAAGAAAAGTGTGCTACAAATATTCCACCTTACCCAGGGCATTAAGTAAAGCTTTGCTTGGATGCCTCAAGTAATGGTTAAAGAATAGGCACGCCTGCCATTAAAATGCATGAAATTGACAGTCGCCAAAGACCCATAGTCCAAAATTTGTGATGTGAATTAATAAAACCAATGCCAGTTGTATAACACATGCATATTTGTGAACAACTTTGCAAAATATGTGCATTTTTGCAAGCAATTTCCCATAACATAATGTAGCTTTGTTTTCACTTTATTTTCACTAATAGCTGCACAGTTTTGGGTTGGAGAACCACACTGAAATATTCAGAGTAATGTGAATTTTGTAGGAATGCTGTGTTTTAATCTGCTTATGTTTACAGGAAGCACAAATTAGATAGATAGATAGATAGATAGATAGATAGATAGATAGATAGATAGATAGATAGATAGATATTGGATACTTTATTGTCATTGTACATAGTAGAGTACAACGAAATTGAATGCCATCCCATAAAAACAAAACAAATACACAATTACAGCCACACACACATACACACATACATACACACCCATCACAACTCCCTAAGATCATATTATTTAGTTACAGCATTTAAGATGGTTATAGCTCTTGGATAGAAACTGTTTTTTTAATCTATTCGTTCTTGATTTAATTGTTCTGTATCTCTTGCCCGAAGGCAACGGTGCAAAAAGACTATATCCGGGATGAGATGAATCCTGTAAAATATTATTTGCTTTTTTAAGGCAATGGGAATTGTAAAATAAAGTATATTTATTGTAAAGTATATTTATCTCTGTGCACATTGGATAAATATTTGAAGCCAGGTTTCTTATTTGGAACCTGGTTTAGGAACTTGATTGATATGTCTCCTTCCCAAAGGAGCAAAAAGGAGGTTGGTTTTCTTTTTGCAGCTCTCAGTATATAAAGTTTCTTTAGCACATTTGTTTGGAAGGGCGATTACACCCCACACGAAATCTGCTTGGGATTAGTTGCTAATTGTTTAATGTAAAATTTGTGATGCTAGGTGACACTCGCAGGGCATCTCATTTTAGGGGGTAAAACTTAATTTTTGCAAATTTCTTCAGTGAGGGGTTTTAAAACTATGTTTTGGTGTGTGGGGGATCCAAATCTGCCATTATTTTTGTGACCGGACAACATTTAGCTTTGTAAGGCTACGTTTGAAGAAGAAGCACATAAGCTGCTTTATGTTACAACTTTTCAGCACTCCTCATTTTTGGAAGTTGAAAAAATTCAACATGTCTGACAGAAATCCATTTTTGTGTGTGCATCCTTTTCTTGAGGTTTAGTAATCCTTCTGTATTTTACCCCCCATCAAGTGACAATCCAGACAGGGGCAGGTAAAGGGGGCAGCAGCAAACAGGCCGGTCATATGCACCCTATTTTAAAAGAAATGTTTTATAGTCAGGGCGTTGTCATCTTGGTTTTCTGTTTAGTGGGACAAACCAAATAGGACCAACCCTTTGCTTCCCTGTTGCAGCTGCTGGGTCACGGGGGAACACCGATATCCCACCGACGCTGGCAAGCATCTCAGCATCTCCTGGCGCCACTGTCAACATCAGCTGCAACATTCCAGAAGGGACTTTTGTGGTCATAGTGAGCTGGTACAAAGAAGAACATGAAGGGGGGTTGCATAAGGTTGGAGAGATTTATGCCCCTCAAAAGCCAGGAGCAAAAACCTCAAGTCAAGTAAACCTGACCAGACACAACGTCCAGAAAAGGGATTCCGGGGTGTATTACTGTGTTGCAGCTATTGTTCAGAATTTCACCTTCCTGAGTGGGATGAGGCTTTTCGTCTTAGGTGAGTGGCTGATTGGGATTTCATTTCAGGTCCGGACCTGGAACAGCCTGTCCAGCAAGGCAGTCTGCCTTAGGAGATGGGGTGAGGGGATGGCAGGGAGGGGTTGCCCCCCCCCATATCTGCCATCTGATGGTAGCTACGGTATGCTTTACTCTAGCAAATTGTTATCTCCATACTGGGACCTGCTGGTGCAGGGCAAGAAATAAATGTATTAATATTACTGTTAATACTAATACAATCGTACCATGGAAGTCGAACGGAATCCGTTCTGGACGTCCGTTCCACTTCCAACATGTTCGGAAACCAAAGCGCAGCTTCCAATTGGCTGGAGGAAGCTCCTGCAGCCAATCGGAAGCCGCGGAATCCCCATCGGACGGTCGGGTTCCAAAAGAACATTTGGAAACCAGAACAGTCACTTCTGGGTTTGCGGCGTTCGGGAGCCAAAATGTTCGAGAACTAAGCTGTTTGAAAACCAAGGTACAACTGTACTGCTAAGAGATATTGGTAGGGCTAGGCTTAAGCAACTATGGCTTAGACTTAAATTAGGGTCTGTAGCATTTGCTTTATTTATTTATTTATTTATTTATTTATTTATTTATTGTTGCATTTACAGCCCACTTTTTTCTCCAAGGAGCTCCAGGTATTGCACTCGCTGATCCCCACAACAACCCTGTGAGGTAGGCTAGGCTTAGACCGGCCCCAAGCTGAGACCAGCCCCAAGCGAGCTTCCTGAATGGGGATTTGAACCCAGGTCTCTTCCAGGCCCTAGTCCAACACTCTAACTACTGCAACGGTTGTTGGGATGGCTGTTTATTGGGTCTAGTTTGTTGAGGAGCTATGTTACCCCCATGAAACCTACGAGAGGAATGAAGATAAAGATAAAGATCTGATGAGCGATTCTCTTTCTCTCCTAGGAACTTCTGGGCCAAGACTTTCCCTCTTTGCTCCTTCCGCTGCAGAAGACACTGAGCTCTCCCACCACGTCCCTCTCCTCTGCCTCCTGATTGACGCAAACCCTGATGAGGATACTTTCTCCTGGGATATTGGTGGGGAAACCTCTCAGGACCGGAAGGATGGCAACATGATCGATGGGTCCATTTGGAGTCTGAAGCTGATTCCTCCAGAGAGATGGAGGCAAGGGATGGGTTATTCCTGTTCAGACCAGGAGAGGAGAAACATCAGTGCGGTGGTCCCTTCGAACGCAACATCTACAACCAAAGGTTACCTTGTAAACAAAGTGCGGTGGTGCTTACAAACACAGTGTCAGCAGGTAGACTGATGTTGTGAGTTTGTGGCGTCAAACTGCATGATGCCCTGAGTCCCTTTCAATTCTTGGGTTCCTGCACTTTGGGGCATAGAAGTGATGAGAGCAAGTTTGTCAATCCAGTCCCTTTGTCTGGGCAGTGGTTGTAGCTCACACCACGATTAGCATAACCCAATAATTTGCTTTGTGCCATAGAATGAGTGAATGTGCTTTCCCATCCCCTCACCTGGCTGCTAGGTAGGTGAACCATTGCAAGAGAGAGTGGTTTGTAAAGCTGGGTAGAAATCAGGCTGGAAGCTGGAGATACAGAGACCTACCTGCTCTGCGCTGGATCCAAAGTGATGAATAACAGAGCAGCAATATATTTTTGGGTGTTAATGTTGCCAGCCTCTCCGTTTCATGCTCAGTTTGCATATATGTGCAAATACAACCAGATATCCTAAAGACACCACAGTCTCCGCTGAGCTTCATTCCAAGGAAACCGAACTCTGGCTAAGTGCCTGAAATCCCTGGAGCCTCTCACCACTCAGAGAGTGGGGTGGCATGCAACAGTATGATATAATGGGTGATTTAATCTATCTGTCATGCAGAGCTCAAAAATACTATTCAAACAGAAATAAATATTATTGCAAGAGTAGGAAAGTGGAAGTGTTGCAATACCTGGAAGCACATCATCTGTGAATGCAGGTGTGTTACGATGTAATATCGCTCATTCAGACCATTTTCCAGGGCATGTTGTGATACACAAGCACACCCTTTTATGGTTAGAATTTGAAGATAGCATAGAGCTTCTAGCAGTGCCGTCAGGGCAAGAATCTGAGGCACAAGTCTAGGTGCCTCAGCAGTCTGTAAGGGGGTCCCCAAATACAAGACAGATGGCTCCCCCCATTTTAAAGGAAACTAAGTAATCCACATTACCCCTAAGACTACCCTCCATCTCAAGCTGCCAAGAGGCACCAACCCATCTCTTCATTTTATTTACGTTACTTACAAATCACCCTTCCTCCAGAATAACTTGGGGTGTTGTACAACAAGATACGAAAAACAAAACACCAGTATTCAGACTAATCTCTTTAAAAAAGGAAACCATTGATCCACATTGCTACCGATGGCTAAACATCTCCTAATCTCAAACTGTGTGATTGGATGTGTTATAAATGTCGTTTGTGCTGACGTCTGAAGACCAGCAAGGTGCAAGACAGGCGGAAGTCTACGGGGAGACTGTTCCAGAGTCAGGGCCACGAAGAGAGCCCTTCTGGGTGTTCCCTCGCTGCAAATTGTGGCAGGGACTATAAGTGGACTCCGGTTGCCATTATGGAACTCAGTAGGGAAGAGGAAGGTGGAGGCAAAGGTGGGATTAGTTGGCTCTGATTGTCACTGGCTCTGGCTCCCCCTGCTGTTGGCCTCCCTGCCTTATGCCCTACCAGTCTCAGTGAGAACCTGGGTTCGTGGGTTAACCAGTTTAGCACTGCTGTTTCTCTCTGTTCTTCTTTTAGCAGGAAACTGCTTCCTTACATTGTATTATAGAGTCCCCTGCCTGGCCATCCTTCTGTGGATCCCGCCGTTGGTCCTTTGCTTCAGAAAGCATTTTGGCAGAGGTAAGGATGTGCTTGCAAGCGGGACTGCATTGAACTCAGCCCATCGAAGCCTTCCTATTCCTCTTTGGGAAGCCAGAGCCACCAGCAAACCAAGGATCAAAGAGGGAGACCCTACAGGAAACTGGTGGTGGGGAGAAGGGCAGGTGAACCCCATAGAATCCGGTGGGTTTTTTTAATTTTCACTGGCTAACTTGGGAAAGGAGAGGGGAAGTCAGCTAAGGTTGCAATACTCTTGTCCCATCATTAGCAAAGAAGGTCCCATAACAGACCCCCCCCTTTTTGCAAAAGTGGGCGGTTGCAAACAAAGAAACAACTTGGATCTGAAGTACAGTGGTACTTTGATTCCCGAACGGCTTAGTTGTCAAACAAATCGGCTCCCAAACGCCACAAACCCAGAAGTGAGTGTTCTGGTTTACGAACGCTTTTCGGAAGCTGAACGTCGGACGTTCAGCTTCCGAAAAGCATTCGTAAACCGGAACACTCACTTCTGGGAACACTCACTTCCTGCAGCCAATTGGAACCCAGGCCTTGGTTTTCAAACAGTTCCGGGAGTTGAATGGACTCCCAGAACGGATTAAGTTCGACAATCAAGGTACCGCTGTATGTCCAAAGCGGTCCAGGTCCCCCAACATGGGATCTCAAGAACCGCTTTAAACCTCTCCAGGCTATTTCTCGTCCTTCGTTCCTAACGAAGCATCCCTCTGGAATCTGGCTTTTGACCTTTCTGTTTTCTGTTCCAAGCTGAATAGGCCATAGCAGCTAAGAAGAAACATGGAGTCTGCAGGAGGAAGGTGGAGAAGTAGGAAAGGAGACTCCTGATTTTAACACCCTTTGCTAACCTGTTCTCTATTATTTCTTTCTATATTAGTTTGCTTCTTATTATACAATACATTTGCACAATACAAAGGTTGGAAAACCTTTAATAAAATTGATTGTAAAAATATATAACTTTGTGTTTTATTAGGATCGTATTATGGTTGTTTTTACTATTTTATTTTATTTTATTTCTCTTTTCCCTTCTTCCTTTCTTTTTTATGTATTGTTCTCTATTATTTCTTTCTTGATCAGTTTGTTTTTAATTGTATAATATGTTGGAAAACCTTTAATAAAATTGATTGTAAAAAAAAGAAAGAAATCATTCTGAATGATGGACACCCAAGGAAATGTTTGTAAGGGTTGCAGCCTGCAGCATATTCCAATGGCCCAGTTTTACGTGCCATTGCGGAAGGGAGACTCTGTTAATTTGTGTTTCTCTCAGTTTATCCCTTTCTCAATCTTCAGATCCCACATCTCTAAATTTCCACATTAGATTGCGAGTCAAAAAAATAAATCAGCATTTTGGTGCAAATTTCTCCTAATATACATAGGTTAGAATGCAATTTTGCCTAATATGCACTTCTTCTTCTTCTTCTTTTTACAAAGCAATATACTGGAATATGTTTGCCACAGAATACTCATTCTGAATTTGTAGAATGATGATGATGATGATGATTTATTTATACCCCACCTATCTGACTGGGTTTCCCCAGCCACTCTGGGGAACCGAATATTAAAAACACAATACATTAAAAGCTTCCCTAAACAGGGAGTGTGTGTTTCAATCTGATTTTAATCTTTTTGAATGTTTCAAGTAATGTTTTCAACTGTTTTCACTCACACTTTTATTGTTTCGTTTTATTGTTTTATTCTTTTTGTAAACTGCTTTGGGGTTCTTTACAATCAAACAGCGCAGAAGTTTTATGAAATAAATAAATAAAACAAACCTTTCGGTAATGGCTGCATTTTTATGCATATTTTTTATCGTTCTAATTTTCAGAACAAATGAATATTAATTTCTCTCCACAAGAAACTGCATTGCAAAGTTGTTAAGTCTAAATATGAATTAACTTCCCCTCTACCCTGGAACACAATATCAGAATTATTTTCCTGCACACCTTACCCTAATACATGTATGTTGTTGTTGTTTTTTTACACACGTTACATGAGAGGAGAACCGCATTGCAAAATTGGGGTGCAAATGCAATTTTCAAACAGTGGCTAGGTGCAGTTTGCAGATTGCTTTGGGAAGTGCAAATTAGTTTTGCTTCCACTTTAAATGCAAACTGGATCAAGTTTCTGCCCCCATTTCTCTCTCCTAGGTATTGTTTATGAGAGAGGCAGAATGTTTTTCCTCCTGGTGGAGCAGGGAAAACAATTCAGCAATTCAAGTTGACTTAGGCCATGGTGAGCTACAGGGGGACCTTCCTGCCCAGTCAGACTACCAACATTTCTCTTAGGATGCCCAGATGAATTTACCTGTATTTGTTTTTCGTGCTTCCAAATGCTGAGGTATCAGGAGCTGTGTCAGGCCCAGCTGCCGGAGCAGAGGCACGAGAGAGGATTCTTCCTATACCTGAAGAGCTACCATTACAAACAGCAGCGAAGCCAAAGCCACACAAACCTCTGCAAAAATTTCCTGTTTTTATCAATTTTGCAAATGAAGAAAATAGGCTCAGGGGTGTCAAAACCAAGAAGAGCAGAAAGATTGAGTCAGGAAGGTGCCGGGTGCTTTTTTTCTTAACCAAAGGTACCTCTAACTGAGACCCACACCCAGGGATTTTGTGTGTCTGTGGTCTGTTGAAGCTGCAGAAGTGGCCAGCCAGCTACTGCCTAAATATAGCTCTCAAAGAGCAAGCTATTAGTTTGATTTCCTCCTGTCTTTCTTGATCTATGGAGAGGGTGTACTGAGGATAAATGTGCCCCAGGGTATCTCCAGGGAAGCCTAGCCAAAAGATAAAGACCTTGGCCTTTTGTAGATCCCAGACTAGGATTTAACTGACCTGGTGAAACTTGCAGCTTCTGGCACCAAAGAAAAGAAAATTAACAAAAATAATGTTACTTTTACGGATACCAAGCATAAAAGCTCCTGGTTCTATTTGACTGTAGTTTGAAAAAGTTTTACCAACTCAGGAAAGGGCTACTGTGCCTGCAGATTTCATTCACTTCTGCCAAAAGGGAAATAAATGCCATAGACGTGTTTTGCAAGAGAAAAGGTGTTTTGGGTTCAATCTTTGGCATCCTCCAGGCAGAACTGGTAATGTCCTGTGCCTCATACCCTGGAGAGAGATGCTGCCAGTCAGTGAAGACAGCACTGAACTAGATAGGTCTGGCGTAGCATAAGGCAAGCTCCTATGCTTCCCATAGATCAGGATGTAAATCTGCTGCTAGAGTTTTAGCCTGGAGCTGAAGGCAGCATGTCCATTTTTTTAAAAGGTAAGATATGTCACTGTTCATTCATTTATGCAGGCATTTTGACATTGCATATACATTTAGGCAATATCAGGGGGTTGAATAAAGCAAGGAGGGCTGTTTGGGGGCTTTGTGGGAGTGATTCCTCCCTGCTGACCTTTCTCCCCCCCCCCCCCCACTTTTTTGCATATAATTTTTATTAATTTCTTTTTTAACACAATGTTTCCAACATTACAATAGCAAATAAAAATACTCTTTGCTCTGCCGAGCTCGTGATTTCCCTCCACCCCTTCAACTGGTTTTTTGTTTTCAAGTCTTTATGTTGCCCTTTAAAACCTCCACTTCTGACCTTTATATCCTTATAGTCAACTCTGTCTCTTTGGTCTAGAAAGTTATAAAATGTTTTGGGTTTCGTTGCCGGATTGTATTTCAATCCCACTAGTGTCTTCACATTTTTACATCAATTGTTCATATACCCAATAAATTTACTCCAGTCTCTTTGAAACTTTTTGTCGTCTTGGTTCCGGATTCTACCGGTCAGCTTGGCTAATCCCACATAGTCCATCCTCTTCTTCAGCCACTCTTCAATCGTTGGCAATTCCTGCACTTCACACTTTTGAGCTAATAGAGTTTTTGCTGCCGTCGTGGTGTACATAAATTGTCTTTGATCTACCTTAGCAATTTCCTCTCCCATCAAACCCAGCAAAAATGCTTCTGGCTTTTTGGGGAAGGTATATCTAAACATCTTTTTTAGCTCATTATAGATCAATTCCCAGAATGCTTTTACTTTGTCACAAGCCCTGTTTACCTTTCTCAATGGCTCCCATCACCCCACCGCAACACCCACATGGAGGTGGTTCCCTGGCAAGAAGCTGGTGTCACATTTGATGTGGGCTCTGGACTTCTGACTGCTGCCGCTACTTCCAGCAATGCTGTTGGCCACATACCTTGTTTTGTCCTCCACAGGTAAGACTTATTCTGCTGCTTAAAGCCTGAGAAAGCGACTGAGCTGAATTATTTTTTTAAAGACTCGGAAACTTTCTGTAGTTTTTGGTAAAATATTTTCCGCCTTCTCCTTAAATGTGCATCTTATTTCTAGTGTTTTGGTCACAGGGTAATGTAGAGATCCTCAAGCAGTGTTATATCTTTTTGCGGAAAAAGCCAGGGGTGGAAAACTGCAGCCGTTAACGGTCCTTATGACGTTTCTCCTCCACAGTGTTTCCAGCCTACCTTTCATTCCCGTATCCAACTCAGAGGTTCCTGTTTGTGGATTTTGGACAGACGGCGCAGATTCGGTGCACTTCTGCAGAAAAAATTGAGGATGGCGGATTATCATTCAGTTGGTATAAAAGAAGAGAAAGCAGATTGCCAGTTTTAATCAAACGCTGTAGTGATAGAAAAACCGGGGACAGATTTGTCTGCAGAACTGAAGCTGACAGTCAAAACTCAGTGCTGAAGATCTCGAATGTCCAGAGGTCAGATTCTGGCATATACCGTGTTTCCCCCTTTTTAAGACGTAGTCATAATATAAGCCATGGCAGGATTTGAAAGCTTTTGTAAAATTTAAGCCATACCCCGAAAATAAGCCATGCCGCCGCCTGCCAGCGCTGGGCATGGGAGAGAGCAGGAGACTGATCAGCCACTGCGGTATCGCGCTGCCAGAGACTCGCAGCCACTGAGGAGCTCGCGGCACTGGGGCTTGAGGGCGGCTCTCGCCTTGCCGCCCTTTCTCCCGCTCCAGGGGGAGACGCGGCTTCCATCCCCCGTTGCCAAGGAAATGGCCCAGGGGAGAGACGCCAGAGCGGAGGGGCCGCCCGGCTGTTGCCACCGCCGAAAACGGCAATGCTTAGGGCCGCCTCCTCCTCACGCGAGATGAAGTAAGGCCCCTCGAGCGGTCCAGGGCTCGCTTCCGAATGCGCAGGGATAGGGCTGCGCCATTAAACTGCTTGCAAACTGCTTGCAAACTCCTTGGAAAAAAGAAACGTGTCCTGCAGAGCGCCAGATCAAGGAGGTGGCCTGCGGGGTTGTCGCCGCTCAGCACCGCGCAGAGCGCCGGATTGAGGAGCCTCCTCCGCTCTGACAAAGGTGGTCTCTTCCATGGCTGAACCCTCAGAAAGTTCTTCCGAACGTGCAGTGGGGAAAGAGAGTCCTCTGTCTGGTCCTCTTTTAAAGCCATCCAAGTTGGTGGCCATCATTGCCTCCTGCGTCTCCCCCTGGAGCGGGAGAAAGGGCAGCAAGGCGAGAGCCGCCCTCAAGCCCCAGTGCCGCGAGCTCCTCAGTGGCTGCAAGTCTCTGGCAGTGCAATGCCGCAGTGGCTGATCAGTCTCCTGCTCTCTCCCATGCCCAGTGCCAGCGCAGCTGGGCGCCAACCCGGCAGGCCGCCTCCAGCAGCAGCAACGTGGCAGAAGGAGAAGGAGGCTTGCTGCACGTCCTGAGCCCTGAGTCCGTGGGACCCAGCAGCAGCAACGTGTACAGTTTTTTTTTTTAATTTTTAAAAAAGACACCCCCCGAAAATAAGCCATAGGCTTGTTTTCTTGGGTAAAATAAATATAAGACGGTGTCTTAAAATGTGGGAAACACGGTATGTCTGTGCCACAAGACATTATAATGTCAGCAACGGATTATACCTACTGATTGTTGGAGGTAAGAGATTAGGTCTGAGATTTGCACTAGAACCACTGAGTGGTGCAGTTCTCAAGATCATCTCATACATTGTAGGCAAGGCTCTTGTTGAATTCTAGCCCTGCTCTTACATATGCAAGTAGCCTTTCATCCCGTCACGCAATACTGTACCAGAAATCAGCCTCGTTAGGCCTCCATTGGAACCAAGAGTCTCATGGAGGGTCTGCCACATCCCTCAACTGTTCGGCTGTTTCCTATTATTCTCTCTAAGAAACTGCTCTGGTCTTTGCAGGACCAAAACATTAACCGCAACATCCCAGTCCTTCCCCATACCAGTTAAAGGGGCCTCACCCAAAAACCCCTGGCCACGGCACAGCTTTCCTAGAACAATTGAGAAAGGTAGATCCATGCTAGGGATCATTAGGAATGGATCAAAATTAAAACTGCCTTTATCATAATACCATTATACAAATATCTCATGCAAGCCGCAATTTTGGGATACTGTGTACAGTTCTGGTTACCTCACCTGAAAAGGGATATTGTAGAGACAGTAAAGGCTCAGAAGAGAGTGACCAAGAGGATGGAGGAGGAGAGTATGCTGGTTTTTAATTTTTAGAAAGGGCAAATAAGAGGGGGCAGGATCTAGCGCTGAGGGCCTTCTGGCAGTTCCCTCGTTGCGAGAAGCCAAGTTACAGGGAACCAGGCAGAGGGCCTTCTCGGTAGTGGCACCCGCCCTGTGGAACGCCCTCCCATCAAAGAGAAAAACAACTACCAGACTTTAAGAAGACATCTGAAGGCAGCCCTGTTTAGGGAAGGTTTTAATGTTTAATATAGTATTGTATTTTAATATTCTGTTGTAAGCCGCCCAGAGTGGCTGGGGAAACCCAGCCAGATGGGCAGGGTATATAATAATAATAATAATAATAATAATAATAATAATAATAATAATAATGGTGGAGGAAATTATGCAATGATGAAACTCTCCTCTCCCTATTTTTTTCTCATCAGACAGTTATACCCCAAGCACCTGGGTGATGCTTCTAAAACCCTCTGCGCAAGGGCCGTCTTCCCAGTTGGAGAACCAGCTCGCTTGCGTGGTCTATGGAGCATCCAACTTAGTCCAGATTTCTTGGGACGTCCCAGGAGATCTCCCACATGAGGCCTGGACCCTTTTAGCAAAAAACAACAGTGGATCCTTAACCATTGTCAGTCTCCTTCGCTTCCCCATGGAATTACACAGCAGCGGGGTAAATATCACCTGCGAAGTCAGGTTCAACTCCTCCCGCACCAGCCTGAAAAGGATCGCCATGTTCAATGCATGTGAGTGATGGATTGGTGACATCTGTTGACAGCAGAAATTCCTGAGGTTTTTTTTTTTTCATTCTCTCTCTCTCTCTCTCTCTCTCTCTCTCTCTCCTTTTTTGAAAGCTTCTTCCACAGACAGTTACGGAAACTGCCAAGTCTACGCAGTGTCCTTTGCTGTCATGGGAGTGTTGGCATCACTGTTCGTCTTCCTGAGTTTTCTTTGGGTCCGAATTGGCCTTTCCAGCCCAGGTAATATGAAGAACTACACCCCGGGAAAGAACAATGACAGTGTCTCTTTACGCAGAGGGCAAAAGGAAATTTTGCTGCCTGAGGTGGACAAGGCAGCCGGGGCTTCCCACTATTTGTTTTATGTTTTAATTAGCAAGATATATATCACTTAATCAACAAAAAGCAGTTATATAACAAAATGTGCATAAGAAAATACTGCAAAAACCAGATATTAAATTTGTGTGTATGTATCAGGGTCAGTCCAACCACTTTTTGGCAGCCCTCGGCAACATTCAAGAAAAAAACATCTTAAAGCACATACATCTGTTTGTGGGTTAAATTTGTTTAATAATCAAATATAGTAAATCTTTTTTGCTCCCCAAGGGTGCCACACCGAGATCTGTGAACCTCCTCCTTCGGAAGCAATACAGGTAGGGCTCTTTAAAATATATATCATTGGGGTTTAAGGTGCCATAGGTTTTAAGATGAACACAGTCTCTAGTGTGCAGTTTGGACACATGTCTGATAGGAATGGGGAATAAATTTGATTCCGTTTGCATTAAATTCAGAACTATCAAATTTCTGAAACAATATGAGAACCAGAACACAGTTTGCACTTGCCCAAATTTTGCAATGCAGTTCTCCATCCAAACAATGTTCACAAAAATGAATGTATTAGTGAAAATAGTGTACAAAACCGCATCCTATTAGGGATAATTACTTGGGAAAACCTGTTCATGAGTCAAAAGTGCATACAAAATGAAATCTGCACTAAAATGTTGTATGGTTTTCACTAAGCTTTTTTTAAAAAAATAAATAAATCACAAATTGCTGCAATAATAATAATAATAATAATAATAATAATAATAATAATAATAATAATAATATATTATTTATACCCTGCCCAATTGGGCAGCTCCCAACAGAATTAATGATAATAATATTAATAAAGCGATAAAACATCAGACAGACATTAAAAACTTCCCTAAATGTGGAGAACTGTATTTAAGGCTGAACAAAATTTGAAACAGAGACAGATTCTTCCATTCCTGAGGTCTGGATGCTTCTCGCATGGCCAAAAAAGGTGTTGAATATAAGCCATCAATCAACTAACAGTCCTCTCCTCCAAATTTCATAACAGGATGGGATTTGCTACGCCCAACTGAACTTTCAGGCAAAGACCCAAGATGAGAGGAAGAGAAGACCAGCAGGGCAAGGGAAGAAATCCAAAATTGTGAAGGACCTTTGAGAAGCATCAGCTGCTAGACTCTGATTTGGGAGGGTTTTTATTTTATTTTATGTAATACAGGTGAAACTCGGAAAATTAGAAATCCTCGAAAAGTGCATTTATTTCAGTAATGCAACTTAAAAGGTGAAACCAATATATGAGATAGATGCATGACATGCAAGCAAGATATGTCAAGCCTTTATTTGTTGTAATTATTTGCTGTTAGGCGGGTCAATTATAAATGGAATGTAATTAATGAAATGTAATAGCGATGTTTATTTTTCTTATTGTATTATTGTAACTATTTTTTTTTATTACTGTGGAATTTCCAAAAGAAAGCATTTGTAAAAATTAAAATTAAAATAAATTATAATAATAATAATTTATTATTGGCCAAGTACATTTTCTAACATACTTGGAATTTGTTTTGGCTACATTGCAATGTAAACATACACACACTGTTCCACTCACAATACCCACCCATAATTGACCTCCCCTTCAGCTACACATCTACAAATTTAACAATTTAATGGCACAAGGGGAAAAACTGTTCCTGTGCCTGGCCGATTTTGTATATGAAGACCTCTAGCGACTTCCAGATGGGAGTAAATCTAGCAGATGATGGCAGGGATGTAAACGATCTGCTGCAATTCTCTCTGCTCTCTTCTTAACTCTGGTAGCATAGATTGACTCTATTGTAGGCAATCTAGCACCAATTACCCTTTCTGCAATTCTTACAGCTCGTTGGAGCCTTTTCTTGTCTGTCTTGGAGGCTGTACCATACCAAGCAGTAATAGAATTACAGAGAACAGCTTCAATGATGTGTCTGTAAAACTGGAGCAACACTTTCTGGGGCAATTTAAATTTCCTTAGTTGACGCAGAAAATACAACCTCTGGTGGACCTTTTTAATAATACTATAATAAGTTGCATTACTGAAATAAATGCACTTTTCAACGATATTCTAATTTTCCGAGTTTCACCTGTAGATTTGTTGCTCCAGAGCACCTTAATCTCTCTCAGTTCGTGCAAAACTTCATTTCCAGCATGCAGCTGAATTCCTCTTGCAATATACTGTACCGAGACTCTGCAGGTGGACACAAACAAAAATAAAAACCGGCGAATGTAAGACGTAACATCTTTTGCCTTTTGCTGCTTTCTGTGGCAAAACCTGCTGTGACCAAGGCAGGAGCTTTTCTACTGTACTGTATATAGAATCTAGCTTTAGAGGAGGTCCCTTCTACACTATTCACACATCTATGGAGCTCAGGGCGGGGCGAGTGGCGCGCGCTGCCCTTCCTCCCCCCCCGCCTCTCACCCGAGGGACTACAATTCCCATGAGGCCATTGCGGGACCGGCCCCTCCCTGTAGGCGTGGCTGCCCTCCCCGCCGGCTCCCATTGGCCGCCTGTGGCCCCGCCCGGTCTCGCTGCCGGAGCCTCCCTGCCTGCCTGCCTGGTTCCTGCTGCCTCCGGCGCTGCTTCTCGGGGCGATGGGGGCGGCTGTGTTCTTCGGCTGCACCTTCATCGCCTTCGGGCCGGCCTTGGCCCTCTGCCTGCTCACCGTGGCCGGGGACCCACTGCGCGTCATCATCCTGGTGGCTGGGTCAGCAGGGGGCTGATATATATTTTGGGGGTGGGGGGGGGAGGACAGTGGGGCCCGGTTGGAGGGGTGACGTGGAGAGAGGGCTCCGGGGCATGTGCAGAAAGACCTTCCGTGGTAGGTCTCTGCCTAGGAAAGAGAGGAAGGTTATGATTGAACGATGGATTGCAAAAAAAGATATTATTCCCACATTTCCTGTTTGCAGGCGGAGAGATAATAGCCTTGTTTTGCTCACGTGTTTTTTTGTTCTTGTGGAGGGAGAAGGCTCTGGCCCCAGCCTCTCAAAGAGAAGGGGGGGGGGCTTTCCATAGAATCATAGAATGTAGAGTTGGAAGGGACCCCAAGGGTCATCTAGTGCAGGCATCCCCAAACTCGGCCCTCCAGATGTTTTGGGACTACAACTCCCATCACCTCTAGCTAACAGGACCACTGGTCAGGGATAATAGGAATTGTAGTCCTAAAACATCTGGAGGACTGAGTTTTGGGGGTGCCTGATCTAGTGCAACCCCCTCAATGCAGGAATCTCAGCTAAAGCATCCACGACAGGTGGCCATCCAACCTCTGCTTTAAAACCTGCAAGAAAAAGAGCTCACCACTTCCTGTCGGAAAGTTCCTCCTGGTGTTTAGCTGGAATCACTCAATTGCAAAATTACGGTGCCCACCTTTTCATTTTAAGGCAGAGGTCATGGTCTTGCTCAGGTGGGGAGATTCTTGTGGAGGGGAGAGAGGGGTCTGGGGCATGTGCAAAGCGCTTCCTTTGCAGGCCGCAGACAAGCAGGGGGCAGGGAATTATGACAGATTGCAAAATTGATGCTCCCAATTTTTTTCTGTTTTCAATCAGAGATCACAGTGTTTTTGCTTGGTTTTGTTTTGTTCATATAGGGTGCAAACTTCCACCCACTTCCATGGGTGGAGTAAGCTCAGTATGAGTAGACCTGTAGAGGGTTGTGGGGCCTGGAGTGGAGGGGGTGGCAAGAGCCCCTGTGGGGGCAATAGGGCTGGTGGGTGGAGGCCTCCTCTTTTTTCTGGGGTTAGGAGAGGGGCTTCTTGAGGTTATGAGGGTGATATGGGAAGACACTTATGAAGATGAGGGTGGGGGGGTGCTCCATGCACAGAGCCCACGCTTTGAAGGCCCCAGTGTAGCAACGAGAGGTTATAACTGATGGATTGCGGAACTACTGTATTATCTCACCTTTTCATTTTAAAGCAGCTTAATTATATTTTGTTTTTTCCTGTATATTTGCTTAGGGAACCAACCCTATATCCATACTTTTACCCAGGAGTAAGTCCCGTTGTAATCAGTGTCATTTTAGTTCTGGAGGATCATTTATTTATTTGCACATAACCGTGCAACGATGTGAAATCGCTTAAGCGGCTTACATAGAAAGCACAAGGCGATTTTCTAAATTGCTTTGATATGCTATCGTAGGAAGCGACTCATAAATGGAAATAAATAAATAAACAAACCTTTTTTAAAAAAAAGAGAAGAAAAACATAGTTTTCTCTCTCTCTATTATAACCAACAACACAGTGCAAAGTGGGTGGGCATAAACTGGCCCATTTGCAGTTTATTGGTCAATTTTGCCCACCTGCGCCCCCTCCCACCAAGGCATTAACTAACTTTCCCGGCCCTTCCTCCTCCTTTCTCCCTAATAAAGCATCCGGTTTAAAATACTATCTTGGCGTCAGTGCTGCTACCCCAGCATGGAAATAATCATCTTTTTTAAAATAAAAAATAAAAAATCAGAAACCATTTTTCTTGTGTTTTTTCTAAGGAGCTTGTCGGTCTTATGAGCTCCTGGAAATCACACAGTCTTCCCTGGGTCTTCTTCCCATAAAACCCATATTTTAGGATCAGTGGGATTTGAACAGAGTCAGACCCTTGGGTCCATCCAGCTCAGTATTGTCCACTCTAACTGGCAGCAGCTCTTTGGGGTTTCGGGCAGTGGGACGTTCCCAGCCTGACCTGAAGATTTTGAGGATTGCACTCTGGGATCTCCTGTGTGCAAAGTATGTGCTCTTATCACTGAGCTGCAGCATTGTCCTCGTGATTCCAAATAAAGGGATTGATTTACTGCTTTGTCAATGATGCTGCAGATTTGACCCCAGACCTTCTCTATGCAAGGCAGGTTCCCTACTGTTGAGCCAGGTCCTGTTGGCTGAGATTTTTATTTTGCAGAAATTACAATCCATGTCCCTTCCTTGTTTATTATTGCCTCCAGAGTGTAAGAAGCTGGTTCTGGAGCACATTTTGCTGGTGACGACATGCTAGGCCAGGCATCCCCAAACTTCGGCCCTCCAGATGTTTTGGACTACAATTCCCATCATCCCTGACCACTGGTCCTCTTAGCTAGGGATCATGGGAGTTGTAGGCCAAAACATCTGGAGGGCCGCAGTTTGGGGATGCCTGTGCTAGGCTCTGTTACAGATGGCGGGAGCTTGCTAGGATGAGTTTTGGAGATGTACTGAGAGCAGGCAAGGTGGGGTCAATGCCTTCCTCTTCCTTGCATTTGAAGCCTGTACTTGTAAAACACACCTGCTGCATTTATTCCCACTGAGAAAATCACGTGCTAAACATCCCTTTGGAAACTGCAAGAAAGCACCTTTGATTGACAAAAGGGGACATTGTGTGTCCTCTGCAGATCTAGATTTTCAAGTTCTGCTGTTTCTGTACAAAAAAACAAAAAAAAACCCCAAACCCTGCATTGCATTCCTTCCTTCCTGAAACGGAGCATATGACAGAGGTTTGCATGTGACCGAACTTCCCTTAGATAGCTCAGAGGAGAGAAGTTAGATACATCATCGGCGCATGACGGCCTTAAAGGATTTAAGCAAAGCTTTCTGACTCCTACAACTCAACCTGTCTGGTTTGTGGCTGGTGCCTGGCTCAGAGACTTCTCCAGTACTGTATAAAACTCGAAAGGGTTTCTGCATAGCTGCCAAGTTATCCCTTTTTTAAAGGGATTTTCCCTTATGCTGAATAGGCTTCCTCGCGAGAAAAGGGAAAACTTGGCAGCTATGGGTTTCTGAAGTCCAAGATCAGATATCTAATTGTGGTAGCAAACCCTGAGTGTAAACAGTTGCACCATGAAGGGAACGGGCCAGTTGCTGTCTCTTAGCCCAGGCATAGGCAAACTTGGCCCTCCAGATGTTTTGGGGACTACAACTCCCACCATAGCTAGTTAACAGGATCAGTGATCAGGGATGATGGGAACTGTAGTCTCAAAACATCTGGAGGGCCAAGCTTGCCTATGCCTGTCTTAGCCTAACCTACCTCGCAGGGTCGTTGTGAGGAGAAAGTGGGGAGGGAGAAACGATGTATGCCACCTTGAGCTCCTTGAAGGAAAGGTAGTTGTTGACAGTCTGTTTCGAGAGACAATGGAATGTGCCTCCGGGGTGAAGTCAAAATTGCTTTGTGAGCAGCACCGAAATGACCTCCCTGGACCACAAGCCTGGGCAGGGTGCCTGGAGGTCCTGGTCCGCCCAAACAACAGACAAGGCCTCTCACCCTCTCTGATGTGGTCCAAAGGAAAGCAGAGCGATACGTTTGGCACCAGATTGGCTGCAGGAGTTGCCGGAAGAAGGCGTCTTAGGGACTCCCCTCTGGATTTGTGTGTAGAGTTTCCTCCTTGGCCTTGTAGTCTCCTGAAGATATCTTGCAAAGCAGTAGAGATTTAGGATCAGAGTTTTCCTCCTACTAGATAGGCTACCTTCCCACCTGATTTAAATCAAGTCTTACTGATTTAAATCAAGTCTTTCGTGATTTAAATTGATTTGATTTTAAATCAAATCCACCCTGATTTAAATAATTGGGATATGGCTGTTTTATTACAGATACTGGGATAAGTAGCTGTTTTATTACAGAAAAAAATTCAGAAACGGACTGGAAAGAGAAGTTGCTAAATTGCAAATCATTACCAAGCTTAAAACCATGGAGAGACCTGGTCTGAATAAGGACACTGGATTCTTATTATACATGATAAAGCTTTCCTTAACACTTCACCCCTTGCTTTTTCCTGCAAGACCAACTGCAGTTGTTGTTGTTGTTGTTGTTTAGTCGTTTAGTCGTGTCCGACTCTTCGTGATCCCATGGACCAGAGCACACCAGGCACTCCTGTCTTCCACTACCTCCCGCAGTTTGGTCAAACTCATGTTCGTAGCTTCAAGAACACCGTCCAACCATCTCGTCCTCTGTCGTCCCCTTCTCCTAGTGCCCTCCATCTTTCCCAACATCAGGGTCTTTTCCAGGGAGTCTTCTCTTCTCATGAGGTGGCCAAAGTATTGGAGCCTCAGCTTCAGGATCTGTCCTTCCAGTGAGCACTCAGGGCTGATTTCCTTCAGAATGGATAGGTTTGATCTTCTTGCAGTCCATGGGACTCTTAAGAGTCTCCTCCAGCACCATAATTCAAAAGCATCAATTCTTCGGCGATCAGCCTTCTTTATGGTCCAGCTCTCACTTCCATACATCACTACTGGGAAAACCATAGGTTTAACTATATGGACCTTTGTCGGCAAGGTGATGTCTTTGCTTTTTAAGATGCTGTCTAGGTTTGTCATTGCTTTTCTCCCAAGAAGCAGGCGTCTTTTAATTTCGTGACTGCTGTCACCATCTGCAGTAATCAAGGAACCCAAGAAAGTAAAATCTCTCACTGCCTCCATTTCTTCCCCTTCTATTTGCCAGGAGGTGATGGGACCAGCGGCCATGATCTTGGTTTTTTTTTATGTTGAGCTTCAGACCATATTTTGCGCTCTCCTCTTTCACCCTCATTAAAAGGTTCTTTAATTCCTCCTCACTTTCTGCCATCAAGGTTGTGTCATCTGCATATCTGAGGTTGTTGATATTTTTTTCGGCAATCTTAATTCCGGTTTGGGATTCATCTAGTCCAGCCTTTCGCATGATGAATTCTGCATATAAGTTAAATAAGCAGGGAGACAATATACAACCTTGTCGTACTCCTTTCCCAATTTTGAACCAATCAGTTGTTCCATATCCAGTTCTAACTGTAGCTTCTTGTCCCACATAGAGATTTCTCAGGAGACAGATGAGGTGATCAGGCACTCCCATTTCTTTAAGAACTTGCCATAGTTTGCTGTGGTCGACACAGTCAAAGGCTTTTGCATAGTCAATGAAGCAGAAGTAGACGTTTTTCTGGAACTCTCTAGCTTTTTCCATAATCCAGCGCATGTTTGCTATGTGGTCTCTGGTTCCTCTGCCCCTTCGAAATCCAGCTTGCACTTCTGGGAGTTCTCGGTCCACATACTGCCTAAGCCTGCCTTGTAGAATTTTAAGCATAACCTTGCTAGCGTGTGAAATGAGCACAATTGTGCGGTAGTTGGAGCATTCTTTGGCACTGCCCTTCTTTGGGATTGGGATGTAGACTGATCTTCTCCAATCCTCTGGCCATTGCTGAGTTTTCCAAACTTGCTGGCATTTTGGGTGTAGCACCTTAACAGCATCATCTTTTAAAATTTTAAATAGTTCAGCTGGAATATCATCACTTCCACTGGCCTTGTTATTTGCAGTGCTTTCTAAGGCCCATTTGACTTCATTCTCCAAGATGTCTGGGCTCAAGGTCAGCAACCACACTACCTTGCAGTCGTTAACAGTCATCAACAGGTTTACCATGCCTATCAGCCAATCACCCATTCCCACCACCCTTCTGAGTAATACCCCTCCCCGCCCTCTCACTATCTATAAGGGTCTGGTGACTTCTGTTTCAGTGTATCTAAAGAAGTGTGCATGCACACACAAGCTCATACCCATGACAAACTCAGTTGGTCTCTAAGGTGCTACTGGAAGGATTTTTTTTATTTTTTGTTTTGGGATAAGGCTTGACAGGGTGGGGGTTTCTGGCAAGTGGTGCTTGGAAGCATTCCTGCCCCCAAAAAAGGCATGGGAGAGGAGCTGCTCAACTCAGCTGTTGTCAGCCTGAGGCCCTGCAGCTGTTTTGAACTACAACTCCCATCAGCCCCAGTGGTAGTCTGGAACATCTGGAGGGGCTTAAGTTGACGAAGGTTGGCTTAGCTTCTTTCCGCAAAGCAGAACAAATTCTGCATACTAGATCATGATTAAAACAGGTTGCGGAAAGTGGGTTTATCCTGGTGTGGATCTTTTCTCCCCAAGTGCAGAATACAGCATGTGCACACCTGTTTATAAGCGTTAACATTTATTTTGTTTCTCTCTGCTGTCTATCCAGGGCCTTTTTCTGGCTGGTCTCCCTGCTCCTGGCCTCTTTGATCTGGTTTATTTCGGTGCATCTGAGCGACCGGGAGGATGGGCGTCTACAGTACGGCCTTCTGATGTTCGGGGCGGCTGTCTCGGTTTTGCTCCAGGAAGCCTTTCGCTTTGCGTACTTCAAGCTCCTCAAGTAAGAGTGCCTTGCTAAGCTGTGGCAAATATTCCCACTTGTGCGCCGATTTTTATTTTTATTTTAGTTTTTTATTTATGCTTTATACTTTATTTCTACTTTTCATATTTATACATTTCATTATTTTTACAATCAATTTAACTTCCTTCCCTCTCTTTCTGCGGTTCCTTACATTAATTTTTAATATCTTCTGCATATCCAAATTCGCTTACTCCTTTGTTCATCTACTTTAAATAGAAACTTTTATGCAACTGCAGGTTATTACAGTAATCCAGTGTTACAATTGTACAATTTACAATTCAACAAACCATTTCCATTCTTTTATAAAAAGTTTGCTATCTTGATTTCTTATTCTTCCGGTAAGTTTTGCCATTTCTGCATATTCCATGAGTTTTTGTATCCATTCTTCCTTTACTGGGACTTCTGCTTCTTTCCACTTGCAGGTAGGGTTGCCAGACTCAATAGAGGACAGGACTTCTGTGCCTTTAATTGCCCTGCTCTCTTTTGAGTCTGGAAACCTTAAAGAGAAACCAGCAGACCCTTTGTTTAATTTCCAAGCCCTGTCCTCTATTGAGTCTGGCAACCCTACTTGCAGGCAAGTAACATTCTTGCTGCTGTAGTAGCATACATAAATAAATTTCTGTACGATTTAGGTAGTTCTGCCCCTATAATTCCCAAAAGAAAAGCTTCTGGGTTTTTTTGTTAAATAAAAGTTATTTTGAACATCCTTTTCAATTCATTATATATCATTTCCCAGTAAGCTTTAAGCTTACTACAAGACCACTTTGAGTGGCCCCAAAGACATGAGCTCTGTAGCTGATTTTTCCTTCCTCAAATGCAACAAAATGTGCCCTTCAGAGGTGGAAACCTTTTGGCTTTGTCCCTGCCCCAAACTTGGATTCACCGCTATGGTTCTCAAGAACTTAAGAAGAGCTCTGCTGGATCAGGCCAACAACCCACTTAGCCCAACGGTGTGGCCAATCAGGTGCCCTTAATAGGAAGCCTGCAAGCCGGACCCACTGTTCCCTCCTGTAGTTTCCAGCAATTGATATTCAGAAGCATTTCTGCCTCCAACTAGTAGCTGTCAATAGCCTTTTCTTCTTCCACAAATTTGTCTAATCCCCTTTTAAAGCTGTCTGGATTGGTGGCAATTACTGCTTCCTGTGGCAGCGAGTTCCACAATTTAACTGTGCACCTCTTGGAGAAGGACTTGCCGTATTTTTCTGTGTATAAGATGACCCCTATTTTTTTAACCTGAAATTAAGAAATTAAGTTGTTTAGCTTTTTGGGGGGTGGGGGAGGTCACTTCCGCCAATCGCTCACCCGCCTGCCCGCCACTGCCAATCGCACACCTCGCCGCAACCGCCAATTGCCTGCCCAATTGCCGCAGCCGCAGCCAATCGCCAGCAGGCCTTGCCGCAGCTGCCAATCACCCGCCCTATCTCCGCTGCCAATCTCCTACTTGCTGCTGCCATTAATCGCACGTCCACCCTCTACATTCACTGTCCGTGTATCAGACGACACCCAATTTTTGCCTGATTTTTTTTTTAGCAAAAAGCATTGCCTAATATAAGGGAAAATGCGGTAATTTTATTTATTTCCCTTTGTTGCTGTACTGTTTCCAGCACTTGCTTAAACCAATACAGTGGCACCTCGACTTATGAAGACGATCCGTTCCGCGGCCGTCTTCGTAAGTCGAAGTCTTCGGTTGTCGAAGTGCTGCTTCTGCGCATGCGCGCGGGGGGGGGGCGAAAAAACTTCTGGGGTTGTCGACTTCGGAAGTCGAAACCTTCGGAAGTCGAATCGTTTGGATGTGGAGGTATGACTATATCTGTTTAGGCAAGGCTCTGTGCAGACTGTTTCTTTTCATTTACCTTTGATTTTTAATTACTGACCCTTTGAATGTTTGCAAATACCTTTTTATAATGGCCTTTTATTGATAAATTGAATGTGGCGTCCTTTTTTTTAAAAAAAACCCACAAACCACTCAAGTGGGGTGCATAAATTTTGTTGAGTAAATAAAAGTAAATCTATCTCCGTTATTTGCATACAAAGGATACAAAAGTATATAAATCAAGACGTAAAATTGGAGTCAGTTCATAAAAGGAGATACTTTGAGATAAAACTAATAAACAAATGAAAAACAATTGTGCAATGAAATTTCCTAAATACAAGATTGGGGGGGGGGTGCGGAATGCACCTGTGCATCACAAATAAATTGGAGTATGGTTCAAAACAACAACAAAATTAAAGAGTCAGAACCTAGGAGCTCTTGGGTAAACATGGAAGTTTTTAAAGAGGCATTCAGGGATTATTTAGTTGTGATTCCTGCATTGCCGGAGGATGGACTACGCAACCTTTGATGCCTCTTCCAACTCTATGCTATAAAAATCTCGTGGCTGCCTCTCTGCTTCACAAACTGCCGACCAATTTCCTGCTTTCTTTTTGCATCCTGCCCTCAGGAAAGCTGACGAAGGGTTGGTGACCATCAGCGAAGATGGCCGTTCTCCCATCTCCATCAAGCAAATGGCATATGGTGAGCGAACTGGACTGGATGGCCCTTGTGGTCTCTTCCAACTCTATGATTCTATGAATTGCCGGCTGCTCCCTTTCTTACGTGTTTGTCTCCCTACATGCGCCACAACTGTCACTGTTCCTCCTTGTAGAATCCAGGTGTCCTTTTTTTTTTTGGCTAGCTTGGATCAAGAGCCCTTTTCTGGCCTTAAAAAGCAATCGCCTGTAACCGACAAAGCTAAAGCAGAAGCCCTTTACACTTCAGAATTCGGCTTCCTTCAAAGCTCCATTTTTAGAGCGGCCCCTCTCAAGTGACGGGGTGAGCTCCCGTTGCTTGGTCCCAGCTCCTGCCAACCTAGCAGTTCGAAAGCACGTCAAAATGCAAGTAGATAAATAGGAACCGCTACAGCGGGAAGGTAAACGGCGTTTCCATGTGCTGCTCTGGTTTGCCAGAAGCGGCTTTGTCATGCTGGCCACATGACCTGGAAGCTATACGCCGGCTCCCTCGGCCAATAATGCGAGATGAGCGCGCAACCCCAGAGTCGGTCACTACTGGACCTAATGGTCAGGGGTCCCTTTACCTTTACCTTTACCTTTACCTCCCAAGTGAAATAGCAACTTTGCTAACTTATTCAGACCTCTTGAGTTGTCCTTCCTCTGTGTGTGTGCAGATTCAATTGTAAATGGCTCTCGCGATGGTGGCTGCTAGTTTGGAAAGCGATGTCCTGTGTGATGAGGCAATAAACGTTCTCTTTTTAAAAAATTAATTAATTTTTATTGATAAATCACAAAAAATACAATAAAAGAAAAGAAAAAAGGTGGACATTGAATCATACATTATTCAGGGGCTTCCGGTTCCGCCTGCAGGAATGGCTGACCTTTTTTCCATCCCTCTGACCTTCATGAGGAATTTGGCGGTTGCTAGGGGAGTAAATTGCAACCCCCCTACCTCTCCGGGGGTTACGGAGAGGGACCGCTGGCCCGCGATGCCCCCAAACCCACTCCGACTGTTCAAGGAGTGGGGGGGGGGCTTGGGCCGAGAGCACTTATGAGAGGTCGGAACTCCCGGACGCTAACCTGCATGGCGGGAACTCCATGATTAAAGAAGATAATTAGGTTTAAATTCATGGACATGCTTCAGAAGGAGGGGCAGAAGCTCTGTTTACTGCCAAGGAATTTACGCTGCTGAGGGTGAGAAGTCGAGGCTGTATTTTATCTGGAAGAAGGATTGATGGGGACGGAACGACAAGGGAAGTGATCTTTTTTATTTTTTTTTATATACTCTCCATACCTTCCCAGACGTGATGTCCTTGTTTGTTTGGAACAAACGAGAAATAAAAGATATCTGTGTGAGTAATGAATTTTATAAACTGTTGATATTGAGTATATTTTTTGAAGATGTAAAACTGTTGAAGAGAGAAGCCCCCCTCTAATTGGATGGTAGGAGTGCCTGGAAAGCGTTCAGAGGATTTATGAGGTGTGACGCACTTTGAATTTGAACAGCGACCTGAAGCTAAGTTCAGCTATAGGGCAAGGAGAGCCACTAATTTATCAAGAGTTTATGCATAATGTGATGGCTGGGTCTTCTGCCTGGAAAAGCTGTAAATTTTATAAAGATCGTTAATCTACAAAGTTATGAGAAGAAAGCGAAAGTGATTTGAGCTTTCTAAGATGGCGCTGCTCCGTGTTGAAAGACCGACGCAACAGGGACGCTCCAGATCAAGAAGATTTATGGGGAGGCTGGACTGATTAAAACTCACACAGGAGAAAGAATATATGTGAAATCTCGTTTGATACTTCCAGCTGGAAATCGGATGAAAGAGGAAAACATCTTTGTGATTGTAGGGGAAAGATCGGGACTATTATAGACTTTGAGTGACGATTTGGACTTTAGAAAAAGACGGCAGTGGGCAGTTGCGAGGAATCCCCAATTTTTGGAAGCATGGGAACCCCGAAAATTTTAGATGATTTGGCATAACATTCGGTTTGATTGATATGTATTTGTATAATTTGAAATAATGGATGTGATATAATTGTTTTTTAATTGGAAAATTAATAAAAATAGATTATAAAAAAAGAATCATACATTATTCATTATTCAAATTGTACATAAACAATCTAAATTGCTAAACTAAATAAATTTAGAAAAAAGAAGAAAGAAAGACAAGAAAGAACAGGTAGAGAAGTAGAAAAAAGAAAAGAGCCAAACAGGCATTAGTTTATTGAACACTTCCACCGCTTTCCACACAACATTTATACAATTTATTTCTTTATTCTGTCTCTTAAGAATGTTTTATTATGGGATTCGCACATAGTAACCTGATACATTTCTATCTAATTTTAATTTCCTGCAATAAACGTTCTCAAAGTGCTGTGAAATTGGGTTTGTCCTTTGTCCTCTCTTCCGCAGTGTCGGGTCTCTCCTTTGGAATCATCAGCGGGGTCTTCTCTGTCATCAACATCCTTGCGGACTCCATTGGGCCAGGCACCGTGGGAATCCACGGGGATTCGCCCCATTACTTCATCACTTCAGGTGACGTTCTTTGGGGGACGTAGGAAGGCCACCCATACTGAGCCAGACCTCTGGGGTCCATCTAAGTTCTCAGTGTTCCCTGTGAGTGGGGGAACCCTATGGCCCTCTAGAATCCTAAAAGAGAACTTGAAGAATGGTATCAGCCCTTATATACCTGACAGACACCTGCACTCCCCAGGAGAAGCCCTCCTCAGGGCAACCAGCTTATCAGGAGGCCCACTCCAAACCCTGTTTTCCCGAAAATAAGACACACCCATAAAATAAGCCATAGCAGGATCTCTAAGCATTTGCACAATATAAGCCATACCCTGAAAATAAGACATAGTGATAGGCACAGTTCTGGAGGGCGCCAAGGAAGAGGTGGGGTTGGACCTTAGCTGCCAAGTATCCCGTTTTTTGTGGGAAACCCCCGGATTTTAATCTGTTTCCCGCTGTTCTCCCGAATGGAGAAAAATCCCAGAAATCCCCCGGATTTCCTACCTGCCAGGGAGCCTCCATTTTGGGTGCCGCTCTGCCCATGTGTGGGCACCAGAAATCGGGCAGTCTGGCACCGGAAGTCGCTTCTATGCATGCCCGGCGGCCATCTTGGTGGCGGCCACCACCATGCAGCCAGCACCAAGATGGCCGCCGGGCATGCATAGAAGTGACTTCCGGTGCCGCTCTGCCCTATTTCCGGTGCCCACACATGGGCAGAGCAGCCCCGGAAGTTGCTTCTGCAATTTCTGCAACTTCCGGTGCCACGCCGCTGCTGATCCCGCATTTTTCAGCGGGAGACTTGGCAGGTATGGGCTGGATGCGTAATATAAAATAAGACATCCCCTAAAAATAAGCCACCATGGGGTTTTTTGAGGAAAAATAAATATAAGTCGGTGTCTTATTTTCGGGAAAACACAGTACAGCGGAAGAACAGGGCCTTCAGTGCTGTGGCACCTCCCCTTTGGAATTCTGACCTGCTAAATATTGGAGAGGTGCTGTCTCTGTTGAGTTTTTGGTGCAAGCTGCAGACCTTCATCTTCCTGCAAGCTGTCCAAGAACAGATCTTTCCATACATATATATATATGTGTGTGTGTGTGTGTGTGTGTGTGTGTGTGTGTGTGTGTGTGTGTGATTAAATTTTCTGTTTTACAATTTAAAAATATTCATTTAAACAACCTTCAAATATCAATGACTTCCCTTCTTCTCTTTCCATGGTTCATTTTGCATATCATAAATCCCTGCATATTTTACAAAAACTAAACCATTCAGCATTCCATTATTACATCCATCATAACTTATTTACACCGTTGAATTTACCTTCATGCTGCCAGTGTTTTCAAATGTACACAATTTCCCCCCACATATTCAATAAACGTTTTCCAATCTTCTTTAAACAAAAGTTATTCTCTAAGTCTTATTCTCTAAGTTAAGTCTCCGAGTTGTGCATGTTCTGTCAACTTAAGTTGCCATTCTTCTTTAGTTGGGACCTCGCTCGTTTTCCATTTTTGGGCTAACAAAACTCGGACCGCAGTAGTAGTAGCAGCATACATAAATAACCTCTTTTTTGTCAAGAAGAGATCTTTCCTAGTCTTCTGTGTGTAGTGGGATTGATTTTAAGATGCCCGATCACTCCTGCCTTTGGGAGGAAGGATATACAGTGGTACCTCGACTTATGAAGACGATCCGTTCCGCGGCCGTCTTCGTAAGTCAAGGTTTTCGGATGTTGAAGTGTGTGCACGCCGCTCTGCGCAGGCGCAAGTCAGGCACGCGGGGTGAAAAGACTTCCGGGGTTATCGACTTCGGAAGTTGAAACCTTCGGAAGTCGAAGCGTTCGGATGTCGAGGTATGACTGGGTGTTTAACAATATAGATAAAATAAAACACGCACCCATCATCCCTGATGGTTGGCTGATGGGAGTTGCTGTCCAAAATTATCTGGACGGCCAAACTTTGCCCTCCCCTGCTCCACACTGACTAATAAAGGCTCTCCAGTAATGGGACAATCGCAGCCCTACCTGGGGTGCTGGCCACTTGACAGTCCAAAAAAGATTGGCAAGTGCTTCTCCAATCTGGCACTGTCCACATGGAACAGACTGCCAAACCACCGATTTTGAGAAACGGTCTTCTGCAGCGTAAATCGTAATCGCCGCGATGTGGCTTGACCCTTCTCCCGCCCACCTCCTTTCAGCCTTCCTCACGATGGCGCTGGTTTTCCTACACACGTTCTGGGGCACGATCTTCTTCGACGCCTGTGAGAAGGGCCGCTACTGGACGCTGGCGTTGGTGGTCGTCAGCCACCTGGTCACGTCCGGCTTGGTGAGTAGAATGACCCGTGTTGCATCGGAACATCAGGAGAGCGCTGTTGGATCAGGGCCTAGTCTATTCCAGCGTCCTATTCTCGCAGTGGCCGAATGCCCCCAAGAACCTAGGAATCGAGATAGACTGCCTCTGGAGCTGGAGGTTCCATAGGAAAGACAGAAGAGCCCTCTAGCTGGGTCAGGTGAAGGGCTCATCTAGTCCAGCATCCTGTTCTCACGGTGGCCGAGCAGACGCCCAGAAGGGAAACTCGCAGAGAAGACGTGGATGCAGGAACGCTCCTGCATATTTCTTCACGCAGCGCATGGTTAAACTGCGGAACTCCCTCCCACAGGAGGCAGGGGTGGCCACTAAGTTGAGTGGCTTTAAAGAAGGATTGGACAAATTCATAGAGTGAAGCTATCAGTGGCCACGAGGCACAATGGTTACGTTCTACCCCCACGGCCGGAGGCAGCGATGCCTCTGAATTCCAATTGCTGGAAACTGCAGCAGGGGAAAGTTTCTCTTGTGGCCAAATTCTGTTTGTGGCTTTCCCACAGGCATTGGGTGAGAACAGGGTGCTAGACAAGATGGGCCTGATCCTGCAGGCCGCTTACTTTGCTTTTATACCGTCCCTTTATTCTGTTGTTTATTGCTGGGTTGGGGTGGGGATTTCTCCATTTAATAGTGAATATTGGATTCACACGGTAACATGATTAGTTAACACTCCCCTTTTAGAAATATTCTGCGGTTAAAGGTCTCAAACGACGTGTGATCCTGGCTCAGTTAGAACCACCCCAGATTTCTAAAGGCTTTCCTGTGTGCTTTTGCTGGTGCTGCAAAGGAAAGTGAGGCCTGCTAGCGGGACTCGACTCTTAATTTGTTTTCCTTGCACCCCCCCGACCTGCTCCGTTCTTCTCCTTAGCAGTGGAGGAGGAGGAGAGGCTGGTGGGAGGATGTTAAATGCGAGATTTGCAGTCACATGAAAACCATCTGGCCTCCTTGAACAGCAAGGAATTATCCCCTAAGCCACATTGGTCAGCCGCGGTTGCCGTGGAGACGAGCCTGGGCTGCCTGCTTTGAAGAGGTTTATGGGATGTGGAGGGGATTGGCAGCAGCCGCAAGGAGAGGGTACGGGATCAGATCATAGAGCTGGAAGGGCCCTCCCTAGGTCATCCAGTCTAACCCCCTGCAATGCAGGAACCACAGCTAAAAGACTGGATATGGAGCACATTTATTGTGTTCTGAAATCCTCTCTCTCTCTCTCCCCCCCCCCAAATCTCCACAGACGTTTCTAAACCCTTGCTATGAAGCCAGCCTCATCCCTATCTTCATCATCACCTTCTCCATGGGGGTCTGGGCGTTCTTCACTGCCGGAGGTTCCCTGCGGAGCATCGCCACCTGCCTGTCATGTGAGGGTCGCGCTTATGTGTGGTAGAGGAACGGGTGCAGGGGAATAGCTAAAACAGACACACACACCCAAGCCCACCTGGGTTTATACAGGCATGGGTAGGAGCAGAAACAGCTTGCCTGATCTAAGCAAATAGCTTTAGTTAAGAAGAAATATTTAAAGGATCCAAGTTTCTAGTCCATATGGCTGCAGGGATTTCAACCAGAAGCCCAGTGCAGAGCCTTGTTGGTTTAGAGAAAAAGGCAAGTGAGGAGTGACATGGTAGAGGAATCTTTATCAAATTTTGCATAGCATGGAGAAAGTGGAGAGAGAAATGTTTCCCTCCCTCTCTCATAACACACTGGAACTCGTTGGGCTTCGGAGTATTCAGGACAGGTAAAAGGAGTGCTTCTCCACACACACTGCAGTGTTAAACTTGGGAACTTGGTCCTGCAGGAGACAGTGATGGTTCCCAGAGTGGTTTAACAGCCGATTCCTTCTTCCCAGGGAATTCTGGGAGTGGTTTCTCTGGTGGGAACAGAGGGTCTCCTCCTAGCAACTCTCAGCACCCTTAACAACCTACAGTTCCCAGGATCCTTTGGGGGGAAGCCACATCTGCTAAATGGATCCAGTTTAAAGTGGTTAAGATAGGGCCAGAGTCTTACTAGCAGACAACAGGTCAAAGATTGCCCAACTGGCAGCAGTGACTACCCAGATAATGTGGCTTAGATGGCGACTAGCCGGGTGGTTGCCTCTATACATCTGTCTTTTTTCCATCCTGACACAGACCACTTTTCTTCCAGGCCGGCGGAAGGAAGCTGACCATGTGATGGTCTATTCTGCGCTGCAGGTTCCTGTGGAGGACTGAGCCCACCCTTTTTTTTGGCATCCTGAATCTGAGGATGCTTCTGAGAACCACCCAAGTGCCCTTCTGTTGGCTGCAGCCCTCTGCCAATCAAATCCTCGCCCCCCCTCTCTTCCCTCCCCCCTCTGTCTGGGAGGCACAAGTCCAGAGTCGACCCTCCAAGACCAAGGGATGATTCCTTTGGCCCGAACTGGCAGCTCTGATGGCAGGGTGATAACCACTCCAGGAAGTGCTCATTACATATTCCATGTGGCTGGGAATTCAGTATTCCATGTGGTTGGATTACCCTCCCTCCAGTGTGTGTAGGGAGGTGTATTTTCTTTGGCTCTGATCTGCAAGAGGGGAAACGTCGGTTAATCTCTTAAGCAGTTTCATCGTTTCGGTAGAGGCAAACAAAGCCACGTAATTTGTACTGCGATGTTTTCTTGGGGGACACCATTTCCTGGAGCCAAAATGAGCCCCCTTTCCTCCTCCTTCAACGTCTGGGAGCTCAGGATACACAACTAGTTCTCTTTCTGGGATCTGGGATGTTGACGTAAGTGGTGTGACGTTAGCTGCCTAGGCTAGGCGCCCATTAGTCCTGGCTGGCAGCTTTGGCCAGAGGGCCAAGAAAGAGCAGGCCTGCTTGACCATAATCCACCCTCCTCGAATGAAGCGATTCCCATCAGCATCGGAATAGCAACTGGAAGTGGTTGGAACTCTTCAAGAGGGCACGGATTTAGCCCTGCTGCTGTTGCCAATCCTGCTCCAATCTGCAAAGAGAGCACGATCTCCTCAAGTGACCAGGTTACTCCAGATCAGTCTTGCTGACGGCAGCGAGGGCCTGTCACCCACTTTTGGCTGTTAAAACTCCCAAACTGGAACGATCCCTTGTTGTGAAATAATCTTCCCTCTGTGTGCAATTGTTTTTGTTTTACTGTACTGTCGAACTTTTTCAAGGACAAAAACTGAACTGAAGTTTTTTGCGTTTTTTTCATTCGAGAGGACAGAAGAGGTGGTGCATGAAAAAGCCTTTGGACTGAAACGCCTTTCTGTTGTCCTCGATGTGTTGAAACACTGGAGCCCTGGATTTTTAATATATGTGTGTCCGAATGCGCGAGGGCAGCGCTGCCTAAGAAGTTGGGGACTCCCAGCTCCCAGCATTCCCTTGCTCCTTGACCATCTTAGCAGGGGATGATGGGAACTGGACTCCCAGCAGTATCTGGGGGGCCACAGTTGGACTCCCTCAATGCTAGCCGTCACCAGGCCCAAGGACCATGAAAGATAGCAGGCCCCTTAGACAATGAGAGCGGCTTCCAGGGGATGCTTGGGGAAGGGAAGAAGAAGATTGAGGTCAAAAAGTAAAAATCTGGACAATAAAGTTGTTGATCTTTCTTTATCTCTCTCTCTCTTTCTTTCTTTTTCATTCATTACAAAAAAAAACATACTTCCAACATGATTTTCCCGGACTTTTTAACCAATTATCAGAAATTCTGCCTGGACACTGTTTTCAGCAGATGAATCTTGGATATGTCTGCAAAATTCTGGACGTATTGCACCCCTATGAGTGTGGAGTCACCAAGGGCTCAGTTGGCACCTCCGACTAAAGATGGTTGTGAGGCTGCCAGCCAGTGCCAAGGCAAATGGAGCTTTCTCCATAAATAGGAAGAGTTTGAATGATTCTGCCTCACCCACCCATCTACTCTCAAACAGGAACAAGAGAGAAAGGCTGTCTTTCCCTCTGCTTTCCCCCGCAACTCTATGGTTGTGACTGCCAGCCAGTGAGCAGCAGCATTGGAACCTTGGGCAGGAAAGCACTTGTGCTGCAGCAGGAAGTTTTAGCGCCATCTGCTGGCCAGGATGTGCCACTGCATCTACATTAACACAGCACTGCTTTGATAGGGTGGCGGGGAAGGAGAGGCATTTAAAGGGTTTTGGAGCATAGAGATATATATTCAAGCCAGGATCCTTCTTCCTATCATCCCTGTTGGTGCAATGAATAAAAGGACTTCTCTCTTGTAACAGGGCTTCCTGCACCGGGAGTGGCAAAACTCCCATGTTATTATTATTTTTCTAAAGATACAAAGGGTGGCATTGCTAGTGATGGGTGGAACTGTTATAAATGTCTCCTGCTGGTTTTGGTGGCGGGTCTGGGATCCCATCTTCAGGATTGCAGTTGGCACGATTGCACTCCGTTAGACAAGCACAGGGGGTCTTGCAGGAGGGAGACTGTGACCCCACTCCCTGAAGAATCCTAGAATTGTGGAGTTCTTCCTAATGTCTAGTGGGAATCTCCGTTCTTGAGTTCATCGGTTCGGGTCCTGCCCTCCAGAGGAGCAGAAAACAAACTTGTTCCATCTTCCACAGAGCAGATGGAAGAGTGCCGAGGGGAGTTTTCCTCCCCCAACCCACAGCAAAAGCCCCCATCTCGCAGACCGAGGGGTCTTTTTTTGCAGGGAAGAGTGGTGGGTTTTTAAAATGCCCACCTCTCAGAGGCCTCTGGCTATTTTTGGCAGGGAATGCAGGAATCAGCTGACCCTGTGTTGGCAACGCTCTGCCACAAACTGCATTCCGCTCCCAGGTGGCAGCTGGTGTGGAATGTAGCGGAATTCCTAATTGCGGTTCCCATGTTGACACGCAAATAAGGAATTGCAGGGGGGGGGAGGAATTGCAGGGAGGGGGGATTCTGTTTGGCCATCCTCGTGTGTGATCTGTAGGCATGCTATATTTCAAGGTGGGAATCCAAACGTCATAGCATTGGAGAGCAGAGAAGTTGGGAGGGACACACAAGAGCCATCTAGTCCAACCCCCAACTCAGTTGGCAGAGCGGCCCCAGGTTCAATTCCCAATGGTGTCGCCAGGCAGGGCTGGGAGAGAGACCGCTGCCCGAAAACCGGAGACCCATCACTGCCAGTCACTGTGTAGTCTATAAATTATGCTGCACTTTGATGGGTCAGGGGTCCGATTTGGTACAGGGCAGCTTCCTGTTTGAATCAGAACCATGACGACTAGACACTTACACTGTTTTCAACGGGAGGGCTGTGTCTCAGTGGTAGACCATCTGCTTTGCTTGCAGAAGGCCCTAGGTTCTGTCCCGAAACCCTGGAAAGCCAACTGCTGCCAGTCAGTGTTGACAAGTACTAAGATGGACCCTGACGGCCTGATTCAGGATATGGTGGTGCCCTGTGGTCTGTTGGCTTGGGAATAACAGAAACCACCTCTGCTTCGTGTCTTTTCCCCCCAGCCCACATTTTAAAGAGATTATGAAACGCCTTATTATGAACCAGGCAGAGGGCCTTCTCAGTAGTGGCACCCACCCTGTGGAACGCCCTCCCATCAGATGTCAAGGGAATAAACAACTATTTGACTTTTAGAAGACATCTGAAGGTAGCCCTGTTTAAGGAAGTTTTTAATGTTTGATGTTTTACCGTGTTTTTAATGTTCTGTTGGGAGCTGCCCAGCCAGGTGGGCAAGGTATTATTATTATTATTATTATTATTATTATTATTATTATTATCTTCTTTGCTCAGGCTACCTAAGCCAGGCATCCCCAAACTGCAGCCCTCCAGATGTTCATTCCATCGATATACAGTGATACCTCAGGTTAGGAACTTAATTCATTCTGGAGGTCTGTTCTTAACCTGAAACTGTTCTTAACCTGAGGTACCACTTTAGCTAATGGGGCTTCTCAGTGCCACCGGAGCACGATTTCTGTTCTCATCCTGAAGCAAAGTTCTTAACCTGAGATACTATTTCTGGGTTTGCGGAGTCTGTAAACTGAAGCGTTTGTAACCCAAGGTACCACTGTACCATCTAAGTGGCAAACCTGGTTTTCTCCCCTCCTCTTTTGACCCACACAACAAACCTGTGAGGTAGGCCGACAGGCAGCCACTAGCCTAAGTTCACCCACTTCATGTCCGAGCAGGGATTTCAACCCTGGTCTCTTCCCAGTTCCGACACACTCACAGCTACCCCACACTGCCTCCCCAAAATAAATATGTGCCCCTGCTCCCTTGTCTCGCCACCTCCCTTTCCCCTACCCCCACCCTAAATCCAAAGCAGTATGCAGTCAATGGGGCAAAAAAGGGGGGAGGGACTTTTATTTCTTTTATAAAGTGGTTAGGGGGCTCAGTCTACATCTGTTTGCAACTCTGGCTCCAGGAAGAAATGTGGGGTGTGGGTGTGTGGGTGTTTTAAATCCATGAAAATAACAAGAGTGTACAGTATCTAATTCTGTTGTTTTTTTTCCCTTAGGGGAGGGGGGGACACCTGGGTGGAAAGTTGTAAACTGGACAAACCCAAAACTCTTTGTTCATCTGTTCCTTGTTCCTTGTCAAACCCAGCAGGCTGTGCAAACCTTTTTCCTTTTAAAACAATCTGGATTTTTCTCCCTTCTTATCAGCCTTGCTCTCCAGATGTTGACCGTGTAAACTTCCTCAACTCGTCGGTTGCGCTGGCCGATGGGAGTCGGAGTACATTATCTGGAGGGCAACTGCCTGAGACAAAGGCAACCCTAAATTCCTGCTCTCTGGGCAGAACAAAGCAGAGGTGGGGGGGGGACCTTTGGCGATCCAAACTATAACTCCCGCCAAGGGAAGGGGGTGGGAGTTGTAGTTCCTCAACACCAGGAGGGCCAAATTTCTGTGGCCTCATCCGCTGCCCTTCCTGGCCCTGCAAAATGTGTAATGTGTGTGTGTGTGTGTGTGTGTGTGTGTGTCAGGGCAAAGGAATAGGAGATGATTCAGAGGGAGCCTGTCTGCGTTGCGAGTCAAGGCGTCAGTCCAAAACCGCTCGCCGGGAAGAAGATGTGAAGACGACGCCCTTTTGTTCCTGCATCCTCTTCTCCCTGATTCAGAAGGAGGGAGGGCGAAAGTCAGGGAGGCAGCAAAAATAACTTTTTGAGATCCTACAGCAGCTGTGGGGAGCCTGCTCTAAGGCGCTGGCTGAACTACAGTTCCCATTGCCACTTGCAGAGCCTAATGGGAGTTCCCCAGTCCTGACAGGGTCTTAAGAGGCACCGCCACAGCCCTCACCCCAAATCAGCACCCATCTCTTTGTGGGGTGGGGGCCTGTCTGGGGGGTACAAATTGTTGTGTTTTTTTGGCATCAAGTTAACCGGGGGGGATACCTCCTGCAGGAAGAAGGAACCAGCACGGCCTCACGTCTGTGTCCGCGTCTCACCGTATTCTCTTCGCCACAATCCAGCCGGCAAGGAAAATGCCCAGGCACCCCAAAAGCACCCCGAAAATGATGGCCACAATCTCACCTGGAAGGAGGGGAGAGAGAGAGAGAGCCATTCTTGTTTCTTCTTTATGGCTGAATATTTTAGATTTAGACTAACCTCTTAGAGGCCTTTTGTCCTCATAAGCGGTGTATAAATTTTGTTAAATAAATAAAACAGAGTCCCAAATTGGCCGGGGGGGATGTGTGAAGCTTCCTCACTGAGGACTAGTGCAGTGGAGCAGCTGAAGTGACTATTTCTTTACATACTTGCTTGAAACTCTGAAGGAGAAAATTGAGGGTGCTGTTCTGTATCTCCTGGGATATAGAAAACTGCCCTTTATGCCATCCAGCCACCTAGCTCGGCAGCAACCCTTTGAAGTTTTGGGCAGGAGTCTCTCCCAGTCCTAACTGGAGGTGCCGGCGGGGACTGAATCTGGGACCTGCTGGGTGCCAAGCAGCAGGCACTCTAGCACTTTCGCTTAAAAGCAATACCGTACTGTAGTAAAGTTCCAGTCCTCATGGTTCTTCAGAAAGGGCTGGTTTAAATAGGAACCAAGGAAGGTGTATTATACAGACCCCTCTCACTAACCAGCAGGGGGTCTACTACCTGGAGATGTTGATGGGACATTATGCACGCTTTCTATCCCTGAGCTCTGGCCCTTTCCTTAAAAACAAAGCAGGATTCTAGTCCTCAAGATTCTGGGAACACAGTTCTAATACATGGGCTTCTCCTAACCCTCCCTGGAGACGCCAGAGGTGGGGACTGAACCCAGGACCTTGTGGATGAACAGCAAATGCTCTTCCACTGAGCCAGGACTCAATCCCTGGGATGTTTAAATGAATATTTCCAGTTGCGGTCGCCTCTTCCACCTGCCACCTCAATGCCCTCTGCCAGGCTGCCAGGCTCTGCAGGTTTCGTAACCATCCCCAGATCCTGCCTGGCTCCCTCCCAGCCCCAAGTTGGCCACAGCCCCTTCCCCAGCTCCCTTCCATTGCATCATGTCAAGCCACCACCCTCTGCCATTCTTGCACATTTCACCACCCCGCCGGTAACATCTCTGGGTGACCCCTCCAATACAGCAGCTCCGTCCATCCCGCTGAACGAACAAGAGATCCATATACCTGCGGAATATCCTGGTGGCCCTGAAAGGTAAGATGAAGGGAATTTTCAGTGTTCTGATTCATTACATTATATAGCTCAGTCAGTAGAGCATGAGGCTCTTAACTTCAAGGTCGTGAGTTCCAGCCCCACGTGAACCACACAGTCCCTTCCACCTCTATGATTCTATGATTTTATGAAATTTGCTTGTTTCTAGTCCTCAGGGACCACTGCAAAATGAAAGTTCAACCCAGTGGTTTCCGGAATTTTGGTGGGCCACTATTCCGCCCCCACCACTGACACTACATCCATAAATTCATCCCCAGGACTCCCTGCTCTATCCTATACAAAGCATTATTCAGAATAGCAATGTGCACAACCCGCTAAGGGAGATAATAACACAATAAAATTCAGAACAGCAATGATTACCATATATACTCAAGTATAAGCCTACTTTTTCAGCACCAAAAATGTGCTGGAAAAAACGCCCTCGGCTTATATTCGAGTGAGGCGGGCGGCGGCAGAGAAAGGCACAGGACTGGGGGTTCAGAGAAGTGGCGCGCTGTGACTCTCCGAACCCCCGTCCTATGCCTGCTTTGTGCAAGGTGGCGGGGATCCTTCCTCACCGCTTCTCCCCCCCACCCCACCGCCGACAGCTGGGAAAGGCATAGGATGGTATTTATTTTTACTTTTGAAATTTACCAGTAGCTGCTGCATTTCGCACCCTCGGCTTAGCCTCGAGTCAATAAGTTTTCCCAGTTTTTTGAGGTAAAATTAGGTTCCTTGGCTTATATTTGAGTTGGCTTATACTCGAGTATATACGGTAATTGCACATTTATTGAAAATCCAGTCAAAACTCTAATCAGTTTGATTAATTAAAAAATGAAGAAGGGTCACTTTAATCCAGCAATGTTGACTTTTCAGAGCCAATAGTCATTTATACCTCCAGCACCTTGCCCCCTGCCACCCCCTGCCTCTTAGTGCCTCCTTAAGGAATCCCACCCATTTCGGGAACCAGGGACGTATGTAAGTAAAACATGGTAGCAGAAATCGAAAAGGGACCAGGACACGAATATTCCACGACATTGCAGGGGGTTGGTCTAGATGACCCTGGGTCCCTTTCTGCAACATGAGCCAGTTTAGAAGGCAAAGGATTTCCTTGGCGAATCACGCCTCGGCTCTTAAAACAGGGAAAGTTGATTGCTCTTAACAAACCCAGGACCCATCAACTGTATCCAACCCTCCCTGTTCATATTCCCTTTGTGGCTGCTGGGCCACTTTTGTCCACTAGAGGGCGGCACCTCCCTACCTGTTTGCTCCCACCATTCCTAGCTGGTGACTTTGCACAGAAAGAGGAATCATTGCCAGCCTCTCAGACAGCTTCAGGAGCCCTCAATTACCAGCTCAGCACATTGAAAATCAACAGATTGGCACAGAAAGAAATGCTATCCCCCTGCTAACTGCTGCAGGTGAAGGCGCAGTTGCACGGCCCCGGTTGAAAAGTTGGCAACCATGATGTACAAGGAAGGGCCGCTATGGCCAACTGGTCAGCTGGTCACTTTATTTATCTATTAGTTCCTTAATGTCTTTGCCCCCTCCATCCTCCCATCAGAGTGAAACCTTTGGCTGTCATGTGGAAGACGGAACGAGTTTCTTTTCTCCTGCTCTGGAGGGTAGGACTCAAACCCACGGCTTCAAGTGGCAAGAAAGGAGATTCCGACTAAACGTCGGGAAGAACTTTCTGGCAGCAAGAGCTGTTCAGCAGCGGAAAGGTCTCCCCTGGTTGTGGACTCTCCTTCCTTGGAGGTTTCTAAGCAGAGGTTGGATGGCCATCTATCATGGATGCTTTAGTTGAGAGTCCTGCATCACTGGGGGTTGGACTAGATGGCCCTTGGGGTCCCTTCCAGCTCTTTGATTCTATGATTCTAATCGCTTGATTGTTTTGTACGGACTTTAGAAATTCTTCCTGCTGCTCCATTGTGTGGTTGTACTTTAGAAAGTGAAGGCAGGCGCTCTCTGCGTACTTAACTATGAAATTAATTTGGGGGAGGGCTCAGCGAGGCTTACATTTGAGTAAACAGATTTAGGGCCGTCTTGTGTGTCGCTGGGATTCTCTATGCATACATACACACTGTAGAGGCTGCTACCCCTCCTTGGGTTGCTCACCAACCCCCTCTCCTTTTACACCTCCCCAAGGCGGGGTTGTGGGGAGGGTTAGTGAGCAACTGGAGGAAAGGCAGCAGCCCCTTTGTGTGTGCATCCCTTCCAATATTTATGCGATGAAAATAAGGACACCCTATTCTCCATCAGGCAGCTTCTCCCGCATTTGATCTCCCACAGACAAAGGGATATATACACATCGACATCGGCCACCTTGAGTCAATGGCAGCCTCTCTGCCGAACCTACCTCGCAGGGTTGTCATAAATAAAAAATGAGCAAGGATTCTCAATACATAGTCCACTCTCCTTTCATATTTAACTTCTTTACCGCTATTGCTTCTATTGGAGAGAGCCACCAAGGAGTTTTGCGTTCCAATAAATTTTTATATCTATTCCACACCTCATAAACTGATTTTCTTATTAGGTGATTCAGGAGACCTTTATGCACTTTTATTTTATCATACCATAAATATGCGTGCCATCCATATCTATTGTCGTAACCTTCCAAATCTAATAAATCTGTATTCTCCAACAATATCCAATCCCTTAACCAACATAAACAGGATGCTTTATAATATAGTCTCAAATCTGGCAGAGAGAAACCACCTCTTTCTTTTGTATCTGTAAGAAGCTTATATTTGATTCTTGTTTTTCCCCCCTGCCAGATAAATTTAGATAGTACTTTTCGACATCCTTTTAATTGCCCCACTGAAATAAAATTTTAGCTGTCAGCTGCCTGGAGTCCCTGTTTAGGGGAAAAGGCGGGTATAATAATAATAATAATAATAATAATAATAATAATAATAATAATAATGGAAATTGTGAGGATGGCTGGGAACATACCAGAGAGTAAATCCTATTGAACTCAGTGGGACTTAGTTCTGAGTGAAAATGCTCCAGATTGCAGTGTTAGGCTGCCCAGTCTTTACCCAGTTACCTGGGAGTCAGCTCCATTGAATACAGTTGGGCTTCCTTCTGAGTAAACAGTGTAAGCCCATTTACTGTAAGGAGTAAACACTCTATGTGTTTCCTAAAAAAAAAAATGCTTAGCAGCGAAAGAATTTAAAGTGGATTCGTGAGATTTTCCTTTGAAATTATAGGAAGGGCTTTGTATGCCGGAGTCACCATTTCCTTCGTTTGGTGCAGGGATTTTATTTTCGGGGATAAACAGGACTCCGTTTTTGTACCTATGCACACACACACAGCACTTTTAATTGTTCTCTGAGAAGTGGAAGGATAGGAAAAAGGAAAAGCGGGACATTCCGGGATCAAATCGGAAACTGGGACAGATTCTGTAATTCTGGGACTGTTCCTGGGAAATCAGGACACTTGGAGGGTATCAATATATATTGATATGACAGAGAGACAGCGAGATACGCGTGCTTAAGCAGAGTTTTCCTGCGCAAGAAGATGGGACTCACCCACGGGGAAAGAAGCAAGCACCACTCGGCCATTCAAGGATTGCGGAGCCCGGAAATTATTCACGAGAAGCTCTGGGTGGGCTTCTCCTTCCGCTGTACTATAGACAGACTTCTGCAGCTTCTCTAGCTGGAAGAGAAGAGGTAAGTAAAGGCAAACCTGAGACAGCCCTGTCTCTGTACTGTGGGGGGAGCAACTCTCCACCTGCCCCCCAAAAAATGCTGAAGGCGGCTTACAACATGACA
Source organism: Zootoca vivipara (assembly GCF_963506605.1). Taxonomy (NCBI): domain Eukaryota; kingdom Metazoa; phylum Chordata; class Lepidosauria; order Squamata; family Lacertidae; genus Zootoca; species Zootoca vivipara. Next base: position 37,825,628 of record NC_083292.1, read on the forward strand.
AGATTTACCCAATTACCAACATAACGAAAGCCATGAACAAAAAATAAAACAAACATCAAAAGGTACACCACCAAATGGAAAACAATTGAGATCATGAAATATAAAACCAAAAATACAACATTGATACCGATTGCAATTTAAAATGACCTAGGTAAAAAATAAAAACAATATTAAAAAGGAGACCTCTCTGTCGAACAGCAGCAGCAGTCCAGACATGGATGAGGTCTGGGAAGGATGAGAGTCAGAGCGAGGCCAACAATGTCCAGCCCACCGGTCCCAGAGGTTAAGGGGTAAAGGTAAAGGGACCCCTGATCATTAGGTCCAGTTGCGGACCACTCTGGGGTTGCGGCACTCATCTTGCTTTACTGGCCGAAGGAGCCGGCGTACAGCTTCCGGGTCATGTGGCCAGCAAGACTAAGCTGCTTACTGGCGAACCAGAGCAGTGCACGGAACGCCGTTTACCTTCCCGCCAGAGCGGTACCTATTTATCTACTTGCACTTGATGTGCTTTCGAACTGCTAGGTGGGCAGGAGCAGGGACCGAGCAATGGGAGCTCACCCCGTCGTGGGGATTCGAACCGCCAACCTTCTGATTGGCAAGCCCAAGAGGCTCAGTGGTTTAGACCACAGCACCACCTGCGTCCCAGAGGTTACCTAACCTTAAATCAGATGCCACTGGACTTGGTGAAGGAGGTTTAGGTCAATGCTAGAGGCCTGAAACTGGTTTTATAAATGTTATCTGCTCTTCCTAGTTTGATAAATGTTGGCTGTCCAAACCAAGGATTCCCTACACCTTTGATTTAACTTAATTTTAATTGGTTGTACTGATACGCCCTCCCCGCTCCTCATTTAATCCCCGCAACCCCTGTGAGGTAAGCCAGGCTGAGAGGCCGTGACTGGCCTCAAAGCCACACCCAGCAAGCTTCACGGGGGGCAGGATTTGAACCCTGGTCTCCCGGGTCCTAGTTTAACACTCTAACCACTATGCCACACTGGCTCACCTTTGACAAGCTAAAAACCCCTAGGATTCTCTGTGGCAGTGAAATGGGAACAAAACCAAGGGTAAGGTAAGAATCCGGTATTTCAGGGGTCTGACTAGAGGACCGCCGGCCCCCTTTTCCATGAGTCTAAATTTCCAGAGCAGCTCCGCCCCACTCACCTAGCACTGAACATCGCTCTGGGTTTTTGGGAGTGAGCCTAAGGGTTTGTGTGTGTGACGGAGAAGGTACCTGAGCAGCCGAGAGCTGGACGGGCTGGTGGAAGACAGTCCACAGCACGCTTTGAAAGCAAGGCGGGGTGGTCAGAGAGCCGTTGTAGCGGAAAAAGTGGCCCAAATGTACCGGCAGGAGGTCACGGACGTTGAATGGGGCGACGGTGGTTTTCTGTTCTGTCCGGGAGATGGGAAGAGAGGAGGAGAATGAAGCGCCCATATGCAACAGGACAGCTTCAGTGACTATTAGCTGCAATGGCTGGGCTGAGGGCTGCAGGGTCGGAGGCAGGAATATTATTTCTGAATACCAGTTTCTGGAAACCACAGGAGGGGAGAGAGGGCTGCCCTTTCGCTCAGGTCCAGCTTTCGGACTTTGCATTGGGGCATCGGGTTGGCCACCATGAGGACAGGAGGCTGGACTAGGTGGTGCCCCCACCCCCACCCCGGGCCTCATCCAGACGCCAGGCTGCTCTTACGCTCTTGTGGGACCTCCAGGTCCAGAGGCAATCTATCTCAATTCCGAAGTTCAATAGGGCATTTGTGAGAAGAGGATGCTGGGCTAGATCAGAAAGCAGAGCACAAGGCTCCTAGAATCATAGTGTTGTAGAGTTGGAAGGGACCCCCGAGGGTCATCTAGTCCAACCCGCTTCAATGCAGGAACCTCAACTAAAGCATCCGTGACAGGTGGCCATCCATCCTCTGCTTAAAAACATCCAAGGAAGGAGTTGTGAGTTCAAGCCCCAGGTTGGGCAAAATATTCCTGCATTGCAGGGGGTTGGACGAGATGACCCTCGTGGTCTCCTTTTCCAGCTTTACAGTTCTACGATTCTCTATGTGCCATTGGCCTGATCCAGCGGGGCTTGTCTAATAAAACCTCCAGCTCCAGAGGCAGTCTACCTTCATTCCTAGGTGCTTAGGGGCATTTGACCACTGGGCGAATGGGATGCTGGACTAGATTGGGTCCTCCTTTTTCAAACGCTGCTCCTTTTCACGTTCCAAATCCCATTTCACACACACACGCAACCTGCCTGCCTGCCCAGATTCGGTCAAGAGGAACGATTCACCTGCGTACTGGATCTTGTCCAGCAGGTCCAGGATGTGGCCGTAGGCAGAGTTCTCCGCATCGCCAGCCTGCCAGACACATTGGAAAGAGAGGAGACCGGACGGGTGAGCTATTGTTATTTACTTATTTCTGTGGTGCCCTGAGAAGTCCCTGCCCCAGAGTGCATACACAAGCTTCATTTGGGCAGCTTTTCGGGTGCATTGTGGCTTTGTTATTATAACGCTTACCTCCAGGAAAACGCCCAAGACCGCCAGCCCATCTGGGTGCTGCATTGCCAAGCTCACGTTGCTGTACTTCTCTGAGTTGTAATGGACAACGTGAAGCTGAGAGAGAGAGAGAATGAGAATCAGGAGATTCTCTAAGCATGTGGCTTAGCTAGGGAAGCAGAGCACTTGCAATTATTATTTTCATTCTTGCACTGTAAGTCACTTTTCTGTAAGAAGCAATAGATAAATGTAATAAACCAGCAGCTTCAAACCTAGTGATGCTCGGGAATTCTAAGAAACAAACAAACAAACAAAACCGGTCCAATTTTTGTATTTTAACTCGGGGTTAAAATACAGGGCAGTTTTGAAAGTGGTGCTTAAAATCGGTGCACTTTCGGTGGTGAAAATCAGCGCGGTTCTGAAATGAGCGGTGAAAAATCAGCACAGTTTTTAAACTGGTGGTTAAAATCAGTGTGCTTTTGAAATCAGTGGTTAAAATCAGTGACCGCTTTGATGGTCCAGTCGGCCACCTTGGTTTCAAAATGGCGTCCAAACACGAGAAGAAAACCTGCTTCTCAGTCTCATGAACCGCCGTACAAAATTCGGCGATGACATCTTAAGGGGAGTCCAAATGCACCGCGAACAAACGACCGTCCAGAATACATGGCAGGGAAGAAAATTACAAGGATGAGCCGTCGCCCCGCCCCGGGTGCAAAAATGTCCCACAGCAGCCCTATTCCCCACAAGGCGTTCCTGATTCACCCAGCCCATGTGGGGTCTGCTGTGAGCTTTAAGCCAGTTACCCGCCTACTGCTGCCACGGCTGGGTCAGGCCAGGTCTCCTTTAGCGCTTGCTCTGACAAAAGAACTCCAGCCATTTCCCTCCCCTCTTTCTTCCCGCGCTCTTAATTCTCACTGTCCCGGGCTGCCCTCATTAATCCCCAATCGCCCCTCCGTGAACTAGAAGGATCTTAAATCCGGCCAAAGTCCTCCATCTTTCTGGAGCAATTACACAAATTTGCAAAGGTGGCTCTGCCTCCCGTTTCAGGGCCCTGAAGCTGACAAGAGGAGAGGAATGAAGCTAAATCTCCTGTGTCGTGCTTTTTCGTCGCACGCTATCTAGTTATAGTTTCTACGAAAGTGCAGTTTTGTAAAAATAAAAATAAATTAAGTAAGGGGGGGAGGGAAGGAGGGAGAGGTGAACTTGTCGATTCCAGTGTCCTCCAGCTTCTCATTTTTCCCATCATAAGTCCAGCTCGCCGCATTAGTTTGAGAATTTATTTTTAAGTTCTTCGTGAAAGTTCAGCAGCAAATTTTTAACACAAATGTCTCCCGATTCATCCATTTTTAGAGAGAGTCTGTGTGGTTAGAGCGCTGAAGAGACCAGGGCTCCAATCCCTGCTCAGGCAGGAAACTCAGTGGGTGACCTGGAAGGAGGTGGGGGGGTGGAACCAGTCACAGCCTCTCTGCCTGACCTACCTCACAGGGCTGTTGAGAGGATTAAATGGGGAGGAGACGTATGTACACCACCTTGATCTCCTTGAAGTGTGGGCCGCAAGAATAAATACCTGATATAATAAATATCTGATATAATAATAATTATAATAATAATTATAATAATAATATATTATTATTATTTATACCCCACCCATCTGGCAGGGTAAAAATGAAATAACTACATACAATTTTGCCTAACGCGCTTGTTTCTGCAAAGCCACCTCGTGTTAAACCTTTTTGCATGTCATTTCTCCTAATATATCAATTTTTGTGCGTACTGTAGTGTTATGTACTAAGCTTGGATCCTAGAACAATAGGCAAGTAGGCTCCTAGAATGCAACAACTGATTGACTTGCAGGAGAAGACCAATCAGGCTCCTGGAAGAAGTTAATCAGCCTATTAGGCTGGTAGGATCGTAGAATGCAACAACTGATTGGCCTGCAGGAAAAGACCAATCAGGCCTCAGGAGGGAAGCAGAATCAGCCAATCAGACGAGACTCATTGTGTAAATAATGTATACAAAAGCCTGAGGTTTGGAGGGGCATTTCATTCACTGTTTTACAAACTGCAATAAAGAGCATGAAGTCACTTCAGGACTCTGAGTACTGTATATTTCATTTAGTATATGCATTTTCGTACACGTGACTCGGCTGGAGAACTACAGTGCAAAATTTGGAGGAGTGTTAATGTTTTGCTGTGGCCTACTTACTTCTGCTGGGAAGGGCCTCCCGTCTACCTTGTGCTCTGACCCTTCGAGGCTCCCCTTCCCACCCCAGTGGAGGTGCAGCTGAACAGCCGTAAAGATCTTGGGCAAACCGTGCAGTCGCATGCTTGGCGGCAGAGACATCTGCACTGCAAGAGAGAGGAAGAGAGAAAGAAGCCACAAGGTGGTTGCAAACCCTCCAACATTTCTCCGATGAAAACAGGGACGTCCCATTCCATAATGATAATTCTATTATTTATACCCCACACGTCTTACTGGGTCGTCCCAGCCATTTTGGGCAGCTTCCAACATATATTAAAACATAATAAAACATTTTTTTAAAAAACTTCCCTATACAGGATTCCCTTCAGACGGCTCGGGGGTCAGATAACTGCACACCCTCCAACATTTCTCCAAGGAAAATAGGGACGTCCTAAGGAAATGCGGGACATTCTGGGATCAAATCAGAAACCGGGACGGCTTCTCTAAATCAGGGATGTCCCTGGAAAACAGGGACACTTGTAGGGTCTGTAGTTGGATGGGGAGAACCATTGCTTCCTGCACCCCTTCTTCTTGCAAGAAGAAGCATTATTATTCGCATGTGCAAAGAGAATGGATCTTGCCCTGGAGTTGCCAGGTGAACTACTGGCCATATTTTGTCGCCACGGTAACGGACCAGCATCTTCCCTGGTACAGAGGTCTCCATGGCAACATGGAGGGGAGTCTTCCTGGCACCAGAGATTTTGCAGGCCTGGGCCGAACGCTCTTCAACAAGGTGATTATACATGGCAGACATTTGCTAGCTTCCTACATTTTTCTATTTTTTTGTATTGAATCTGCCTTTCCATCCTGCATCACTCTGACAGGGAGCATTCCCTAACTGCAGGAAAATAGAAAATCCAGACGGCAGATGGGGTTGGGGAAAGGGGGACTGCCATTAAGTCCCATAAACAGCCTTACCTGTGTGTCCGTTATTTATCAGGGTGAAGTCGTCGCCTTCTGGATTCCGATACCCCGACGTCTCAACCGGAGGCAAGGAATGGTCGTATTGGACTGTGCCCGTTTCGATATCGATAGGGGACTGAGCTTTCCAGCCACAGTCTGGGTAAGTGTCCGGCCAGTGCTCCTGTCCGTGGGACCCTGAGAAGGGATAATATAAATGCTGACCACTGAAGCAGCGATGGGCACCAATACACATGGCTTTTAAAAAAGGGATCAGGCAAATTCATGGAGGGGGGGGGAAGGCTATTGATTGCTACTAGCCAGGGCTAGTAGTTCTACCTCTGCAGTCAGAGGCAGAAATGCTTCTGTGATTGCTGGAAACCACAGGAGGGGAGAATTGGTCTTGTGCTCAACTCCTGCTTGTGCGTTTCCTGTTTGGCCACTGTGAGAACAGGGTGCTGGATTAGATGGGCCTTTGGCCCGATCCAGCAGGCTCTTATTCTGTTTTTAGGGAAAATCAGGGGTTAGTAAATGCACAACTTTTTGCCATCTCCCCCCCCCCCCGCGTATCATTTTTATTAAGTTTTTCTATTTTACATTTTAGAATCTTCATTTAAACAACCTTTAAAATATCAGTGACTTCCCTTCTTCCCTTTCCATGGTTAGGTTTGCATGCCATAGATCCCTGCATATTTTACACAAACTGAACTATTCACTATTCCATTTTTGAATCCATCAAAACTTATTTACACTGTTGAATTTAATCTTAATGCTGCCAACATTTTCATACGTACACAATTTTCACCCATATATTTAATAAACATTTTCCAATCTTCTTTAAACATATATGCTTCTTGTTTTCTTATTCTGTAACTTAAGTCTGCAACATGTGCATATTCCATCAGATAAAGTTTCCACTCTTCTTTAGTTGAAACCTCCCTCGTTTCCCATTTTTGGGCTAACAAAACACTAGCCTCAGTAGTTGCATACATAAATAACCTTTTTTGACACCTGGGAATTTCTGTCTGAATTATCCCCAACAAAAAGGACTCTGGTTTTTGTTGTAGTAGTTGTAGTTGTTATTGTTGTTGTTTGGGAAAAGTACTTTTAAACATTTTTTTCGATTCATTATGGATCATTTCCCAATACCCTTTTACAAGCCCACCACATATGATAGAACTCAGCCTTATTGCATCTCCAGCATTTAACTAATTCAGCCCTATACATTTTAGCAAATCTGAGTAGATTTAAATACCATCTGAAAATCATTTCCAGGTAGTTCTCTTTCAAGTGCTGTTGCAGTAGCGGATGGCAGAATTTAAACGTTGCAAGCCATCCAAAGAATACAACACAAGAATTGCATTAGCAGATTCTCGTTACTCCACAGCCAATTCTTAGACTCATGTTTCCCTTGGTGCATCGACCTCCCAGCAATAATAATAATAATTAATTATTATTATTATTATTTATACCCCGCCCACCCTTCCCGGCCAAGACCGGGCTCAGGGCGGCTAACATCAGCTATAAAGACAATTGATTAAAATACAACTTAAAAACAGGATTAAAATGCAGCCTCATTTGAGTGGAAGCCCAGAATCAAATCTTCTTGGGGGAGAAAACGTCAAATCTTCACCAAGGCCAACTATCCAGACTGGTCCTATGTGGGCCAGAAAAAAGCCAGGGAAGTCTCCAGATAGGGGTTCAATCACAGAAGGAAAAGGAAAGGGGGGATCAGTGTCATAAGTGACTCTAACTTCATGCCTCACATTGGATACAACTCTTTATTTCATTCATGAGAGATCTTCTTTCGAACCACCTATCCCTGTACAATCCCACCCAGACCTTGAGGTCGATCTCCGAGCTCCTTCTCTGTGATCAGCGAGAGAACAGTCCTTTTCTGCCGTCTTCATTATTTAAGGTTCTTTTCCCCCATCTAACTTTTATTGAAGTTTTAAAATTATAAGAAAATGAAAATTTTCCAGAGCGAAAGTTAGAAAGAGAAGAGAGAAGATATTGTGAGTTTAAGCATTAAGCATTAAGCACCATCAGTGCAGACACGGAACATGGGCAGAGCAGAATATCTTCATGGTTTAAACAAATGCTTCTAAGTATTTGGAAAAGAAAACGCCGTGGTAATACATGTGGTGGATCAAACAAGAATGTGTTGATCTTAATTCCCTTGCTTTCTTATCACGTGTACAACATAGGAATAAACTATAGGAATTGATGCCAAAATTCCAGCGAAATCCAGCATCGCCTGAGCTCTGCGAGTGCGGCTTTCTCCCGACTGAAGTGCAGAGTGTTTGAGGACCGGGATATACGCAGGGAAACCAAAATGGTTTTTTACAAAGCTATTGTACTGCCAATCTTACTATATGCTTGTGATACATGGACCACTTCTGAACGTCATCTCCAACTCCTCGAAAGATTCCATCAACGGCGTGTCTCTGAAAAGTTTTACACATCACTTGGGAAGACAAGCAAACTAATATCAGTGTACTGGAAGAAGCAAAGATCACCAGTGTGGAAGCAAGGATTCTTCAACATCAACTTCGTTGGACAGGTCATGTTGTGCAGATGCCTGATGATCGTCTTCCAAAGCAACTACAGTACTCTATTCCAAACTTAAAAATGGAAAGCGTAATGCTGGTGGTCACCAAAGGAGGTTTTAAGACTGTCTCAAGGCAAATCTTTAAAAATGCAGTATAAACACAAACAATTGGGAAACACTAGCCTGCGAGCGCTCCAGGTGGAGAACAGCCTTTACCAAAGGTGTCATGGGCTTTGAAGAAACTTGATCTCAGGACACAAGGGAGAAATGTGCTAAGAGGAAGGCACGCTTGGCAAATCCACACCGTGATCAACTTCCACCTGGAAACCAATATCCCCACTGTGGAAGGATGTGTGGATCCAGAATTGGCCTCCATAGTAACGAACCTATTGTTAAAACCATGTTTATGGAAGACAATCTTACTCGGCTACAAGAGATCGCCAAAGAAGAAGACAACATAGGAATAGAGAGATGTGTTCTAAGCAAAAATCTGCTCTTATTCCCTTATGGGGTACACAAGAGCCTTATTGGGTTCTCCATCGGTTGGAGAATATATAACAGAGGCCAACCAGAGAAGTTTGAGAAGCAAAGACTTTATTTGCTGTTGCAACAGGGTCCTTCCCCTCACGCAGGAGAACAAGGAAGGAACCCAGAACAAAAGAGAACCTTCACTTTTATCAGTTTCCCCATCATCAAGAAACGCCCCCAATACATCATTCCTACATCACAGCTGTGTAATCAATACCTCACAAAAAAGGAGGGTTCAAGGTAGAAATCTGAGCACTTTTGACACCTCTCCTAGTCCTCCTATCACCCCTCCCAGGTGTGAATTCCTAAACACAAAGAGAAATTAACATTTTCATAAGAGTTTATCACTGTCTTTTGTTCAGAGTCTTCCATTGTGAATGAGATACCATTGACAGGGAATTATGGCTCCTAAGTTGCTAGTCATGTGGAAATGTGTGCATATGCTGATCCTTAAGCCTTCCTTAAGGCAGGGTTGAATCCAAGCGGGAGGGGTGCGGGTCTCTGGAGTGGAGCAGAGGCGAAGAAGGTGGTGTTGCGAGGGATTCTGGGTAACTGCAGCTGTCAGATTCGGTCACCCCTCTCTGTTCATTAGTAATGGTGTCCTGCAACACCCCGCCAATATGATTTTATAAATGATGATAAAAAATAAAAAGAGCAAGGCCGTGCTGTATCTTGCTGATAGTATGTCCTTGTAACGCTTACTCTATAGTAAGCTGGAAGGACCAGCCATCAATATTTCTAAGCCACTTTAAATTCTGGAGTTTCTAAGCCGGCATATGTAAAAAAATGAAAGAGCACGCAACCAGAAAAGATTTATTCAAATTAACCATAAAAACTGATCCTGGCGAATACACAGTCTGCATCTGACCACCCCCAAAATCTGTGCCACTCTGTCCACCCCGCTGCCACCCACAAAGAGCTTTTTGCCTGTCCTCATCTGCTTCCTAGCATTGGCACCCAGTGCCAGCTCCACCAGTAATAAGGGACGTCTTTTCCTCGCCAAAAAAGAAAAAAAGGCGAAAAGGCAAGTCAGGTCCTCTCTCTTTCTGTGAAAGAGGTTTGCCTCTGAATGGCCGCCCCCCTTGCAAGGCAGGAGGGACGCATCACACGCTCCCTTGCATTTCAATTCAAGCGCTCGCCCAGCTCTCCGCTGGCTCCAAAGGTTTTCCTTCCATGCGGGGAAGCAAGGATAAAGCTGTTTGCTTTTTCCCTGCCTGGCGCGATTGTCATTCCGGTGGCCTCAGAGCTTAAAATGACAGCACATGGTTGGAGGGTGGGGGAGTTGTTTTCCGCCCCTTGGAATGAAAATTCGCCGTCATCACCAAACAGTTAGCCCGACCCATTGGAAAAGACATACAGATGACTAAACCTGAGCCCATGAATTTCACTGGGTTCTACTCTGAGTAGAGCTTCGTTTGGTGCAACCCTTTGTTTTTCTGCAACTAGGAAAAATGAATGAGGGCAGGCAAGTGAGCAACCTATCAGGGCAAGATTTGTATATAAAAAAAATCAGGAAATGATAGATATAGATATAGATATCATTTGCTGAAAAGTTATTTTTTAATACAACTATGTATTAAGGTATAATGTATTATGTATTACTACATTATGGATAGATAGATAGATAGATAGATAGATAGATAGATAGATAGATAGATAGATAGATAGATAGGGAAAATGTTTAATTTAACTTTTGCAAAATAAAACCAGCGGCTTTTTTTTATTGGGAATTTTACCTGGGACCCAGGTGGCGCTGTGGGTTAAACCACTGAGCCTAGGGCTTGCTGATCAGAAGGTCGGCGGTTCGAATCCCTGTGACGGGGTGAGCTCCCGTTGCTTGGTCCCAGCTCCTGCCAACCTAGCAGTTCGAAAGCACGTCAAAATGCAAGTAGATAAATAGGAACCGCTACAGCGGGAAGGTAAACGGCGTTTCCATGTGCTGCTCTGGTTTGCCAGAAGCGGCTTTGTCATGCTGGCCACATGACCTGGAAGCTATACGCTGGCTCCCTCGGCCAATAATGCGAGATGAGTGCGCAACCCCAGAGTCGGTCACGACTGGACCTAATGGTCAGGGGTCCCTTTACCTTTACCTTAGGAGCAGATATTCCAAGGGTGCAGAAAAGGCTTTTTATGTATGCGACAACAGCCACCCGGATGTTATTAGCCCAGAGATGGAAAGAAGATAAAGTCCCGACCAGAGAAGAATGGTAAATTAAATTGTTAGACTATGCCGAAATGGTGAAACTGACCGGAAAGCTCAGGAACCAAGAAGACCAAAAGACCAAACTTTAACAAAGATTTGGGGGGTGGGGATTACAATTTATCTTGGAGACCACTGTAAACAGATGAAAACATTAGCGGGGTTGCAATAATACTTGTAATGTAGCAAGTACTATGGAGATAATGGAGTTATATAAAATATGGATTATTGAAAAAGATGCAGTAGAAAAGGTAAAAAAAACAAGGACCCAAGGTGGGAAGTCCAGAAATTCGGAGGAATCTTTAAATGTGGGTGTATATGGTTGTATTATTATTATTTTATACAGTACTTGTAAAATCCAATTAAAATTATTGGGGGGGACTTTTGGGGGGTGGGGAAACCCCACTTCATGTGCACCTTTTTTTAAATTTTACAATCAAGTCAACCATGGGTGTGGATGTGTGTGAGTGATTTGAGGTCGTTGTCCCCCCCCACTAGGAGTTAGTTTGCTGCCATCAGGACCAGCCCCAGGGATGCACTTGAACCCTGGGCTCTGTACGTCAGGTGGGGGCAACATCTCTAACCCTGCAGATGCTGCTGGACTTCTTCACATGGCACATAGTTAAACCGTGGAACTCCCTGCCACAGGAAGCAGTAATGGCCACCAAATTAGATGGCCTTAAAAGAGAAATCCACGGAGGAGGAGGAGGAGGAGGAGGAGGAGGAGGAGGAGGAGGAGGAGGAGGAGGAAGCTATCATACCTCTCTGAACAAGACCAGTTGCTTCTCTGCGAGAAGGCTGAGAGGTGGGGGTCTGGCTGAGGTGGTGGGGCAGAGATCCATTTGCCCTGACGATCCAGCCTCTACCAACACAGCAGGCAGGATGATTATAGCACAGGCAAGTATCTATACACGTGAGATGTATGAACGAGCTCCATCAGAAGTCCTCGCAATTTCCCAGCCATCCCTCATGCTTCTCAAGCCCCGCCCATTGGTAGGAGGGGCCTGGGATGAACCAATGAGAGCTCAAGAGCCTTTGGGGGACTTTGACACCATTCTGCTTGATCGTTGCCCCCCGATTTTCGCTAACTGCATCATGGCACACCTTTTTTCTCCAATTTTTTGGTCATTTTTTACTATTTGCTGCTCAGGAGAGGTGAAAACATCAATATCCATTTTATAGGCTCATAGACTTGTTGGAAGAGACCCAAAGAGTCACCACAGGCAATGCAATGCAGGCATCCCAGTTTCTACTTTTTTCAACATTTCCAAATCTATTTACCCTTTAAAAAAAAAAAAGGTACTGGTCCTCATGAAAAATGATCAGCATTTTAAGGCAAATTTATTCAAATACAGTGGTACCTCGGTTTATGGACACAATTGGTTCCGGAAGTCTGTTCATAAAGTGAAGCGTTCATAAACTGAAGCGAACTTTCCCAATGAAAGTAATGGAAAGTGGATTAATCCGTTCCAGATGGGTCCGCAGCGTTCGTAAACCGAAAATTCATAAACCAAAGTGTTCATAACCCGAGGTTTCACTGTATGTGCATTTTCCTCATGCAATTTCCCCTAATTGAATACTTTTCTAAAATGTTATTTTCACTAACAGATTGTGTGTGCGCGCATGCACACAGACGCAACTATTAAGGAAATGACCACCTCCATAATAAGCATCTCCATGCTTTGCCCAGCATATGCATTTTTGGACACATTGCTTCGTCAGAGGCCTGCGTTGCAAAATTCAGAGAATTCTGAATTGTAATGGGTGGCTGTGATTCGCTCTGCAGATGGTTTTGGGAGAAGCAAATTCAGACAGGTTCGCCTTTAAATGCAAACCAAAGAGAACTTCTCCCCCCAAATAACGCCAATCCCAGCTGAGGGATCTCAGCCAGCCTTCGCAGCCGCCACGGCTAAGCCCTTTTCATTCCTTCAACATCAACAATGCCTTTGTTTCTTTCCCATGAGTTGGCCACTCTGGGTGAGCTTGGGGGGGGGGGTGGAACTGGATTACTCCCCGTGAAAGAGGATCAAGCTTGCCCGGCTGAGTGCTGCAGTGCTAACCTCATTGGAACGTCGCCGGTTCCTTTGCTAATTGGGACGGCGATTTGGTGCGGAAGGTTTTAGCTGGGGGGAAACAGCCGAGCTGCTGTAGAAAACACACTCAGGAATTACAAAAAGGACTTTTGGGGGCTTAGAGGCCAGAGGGGAGAATTGTTTTTTCTCTCTCCATGTAATACAGCCGTTCCCAAACTTTTTAGGGCCTCCCTCCATCTTGGTTCCACAAATTTATCCCCAGTGCCCCTTACCCTGTCCTATACAAAGCATTATTCAGAATAACAGTTTGCATGACCCAGTAAGGGGGAAAAACTAACACAAAAAAACTTTGAAACAGCAACAACTACCGTGTTTCCCCCTTTTTAAGACACCGTCTTATTCTTTTTTTTACTCAAAAAAACACACGGTGTCTTATTTTCAGGGGATGTCTTGTACCTTAAGGCTCACTCCGCAGAGGCGCCTTGATTCTCAGGACGCTGCTTTTAATTAAGCTGCCTTTGATCTTCCCCGGTGGTCCCGGGGGCCCTTTGCCAAATCGGCTACGCCCGCGGCACCCGGGAGAGGGCAGCAGTTCGCGGCGAGCCTTCGCCAGCGTCCTCTTGCTCCCTCTTCCCGCCGCGCAGAGCAGCCGTGGGCACGGAGATGCTGCAGCGCCCGGAGAGGCTCGCCAGAGAGGCGGGCCGTTTCCTCGCGCCTCGTGGGCCGTCTCCGTGCGCTCAGCGCCGCCGCCGCCTGCGGCCCAGACCCAGCCGCTTGGGGAGCCTCCTTTGCAGCCAGTCCCCGACGTGGAAAGAGGCAGCTCCCGCCGGGGGTGTCTCTCCTGCCCCTCTCCCGGACCTACACAAAGGAAGGAGGCGGAGAGTTGCGCAACGCCGCCGAGAGCGACCGAGGCGCTTGGCTGCTTCCATTCCCGCCGAGAGGCCGCTCGGGAGCGCCATGAGCGAGCCGCCTCGCCGTCCTCCAAGGTTTCCTTAAGCCGGAAGAATATGGGAATGCCGTCGCCGTCGTGGGATCGCAGCAGGCGCACTGATCTTATGTGGGAAGCTGGAGGATGACCGAGCGCTAGTAAGGAAAGCCGCGCTTCTTTCGCTTTGCCTGTTCGCGTCCGAGGGACTTCCTCGTGGCCCCTTGAATCCCGGCCCCATTTACCTGGGGGTGGGGGTGGCGTGGCTACAAGACCCACAGAATTCGACCTAGTTGGGATGGCGCTGCAAAGTTGCAGTCCTCGACGCACTTGCTCCATTGCACACGCTGGGGATTATTTGCGCGGAAGCCCGCGCGGGCTTGCGCTGCGCGGGATTTAGGCTGGTTGCAATCCTTTTGTGGGCGTCGACCCCCATTGCATTCCGCGTGCTATTATTGTGGCGTCCGCTTCTATGCACTAGAGGCCACTTCAGCGCACGTAGGCTTGTACAAGGTTTTAAGATATGGCTTATTTTCAGGGTATGGCTTTTATTTCCTAAACGCTTAAAATCCTGCTATGGCTTATATAATGACTACGTCTTAAAATAGGGGAAACACGGTAGTTGCACATTTCTTCAAAATCCAGTGGAAACTATTTGGTTTGATTAGTTTGGCAAAAGGGGAATTTCATCCAGTGGTACCAGCCTCAAAAGATTCCATCAATGGTGTCTCCGCAACTCATTGTTACGGACTCATTGTTAAAACCGCTTTTGTGGAAGACAATCTTACTTGGCTATGAGTGATCGCCCAAGAAGAAGAGACAGCTTTGCAAAGTCTGAGTCATTTATCCCTTGACTCAATACCCCCCTTGCCTCTTGGCACCCTCTAGGTGATCCCGCCCGCCCTCAGGAAACACCACCTCTTGCTTTGGGAACCCCTAATTTAATGTATTTACCCCAAGTTGCGATCCATATAGAATCATATAATTGTTGGGGGGGACCCTGAGGATCATCCCCTTGCAATGCAGGAATACGCAGCTGTCCCGTATAGGGATCGAACCCAAGACCTAGGCGTTATCAGCACCATGCTCTAACCAACAGGACTATCCATCATAAGGCAGCTTACGACATTGAACGGCAGAGTTATAAAACGCAAGGCGACAGAAGCAAACTTGCTCAAAGCAGCCCTTTAGACACATCAGAGTAGCACACTGAGTCCCCGCAATTTACACTGGTGGCCAAAATTGTGGGGAAAGTGTATTTCCGAGGTTTGATTGCCCATAACACCACTTTTTTTGGAGCGATGCCATAAAATTATATATCAACAGAAATATTATTTAATGAAGAATGTAATGCAACAATGTCCTTTCAATTACCTGTATTCTATCAAAAGTTATGGGACGCGGGTGGCGCTGTGGTCTAAACCACAGAGCCTAGGGCTTGCTGATCAGGTCAGCGGTTCAAATCCCCGCAACGGGGTGAGCTCCCGTTGCTCGGTCCCAGCACTTGCCAACCTAGCAGTTCAAAAGCATGTCAAAGTGCAAGTAGATAAATAGGTACCGCTCCGGCGGGAAGGTAAACGGCGTTTCCATGCTCTGGTTTGCCAGAAAGTGGCTTAGTCATCCTGGCCACATGACCAGGAAGCTGTACGCCGGCTCCCTCGGCCAATAAAGCGAGATGAGCGCCACAACCCCAGAGTCATCCGCAACTGGACCTAACGGTCAGGGGTCCCTTTACCTTTACTATCAAAAGTTATAGCAAATTAACCAAAAGAAGGAACCACAACTTGCTTAGGCTGATATGCAGTAGTTTCCCTTCATTTGAATGTACCCAATGAGCATGAGTGTTTGCCCAGACAGCAGCAGCATCTGAACCTTTGTTTCCAAAGGCCTGTCTGAGCAGGAAGGCGTCAGCCTGCTGGCGGAAGGATAACAAAGAGGGAGCCAGTCTAGACTTTCTCGGGAAGGAATTCCGCAATCTGGGAGCTGCCACAGAAAAGGCTCTGTCTCTTGTCACCACCAACCAGGCCTCTGATGCTGATGAGACCAAGGGGACGGGGCGGACCTTGGTAATATGCCTCCATGTGAGAGGCCACTTGACAACCTCCCACCAGCCCTCGCAGTGCTGGCTTAAGCCAGGTAAACAAGGCGCCAGGTTTTGGGAACAAGGTGCAAGGCTCTGGCAGTCTGCTAATGGTTTGCCTGGCATTGGAGAGGAGGAGGAGGACTCTAGGACCCTATCAGACCCTCACACCTCCTTCCAGAAGATGGACAAACACCTACTGGTCTCTGAGATGGCACCGTCCTCGGCTGTGTGCCCGAGTGCAGCCGCACCACTTGCAAGGTGATCACCAGGGATCTTAACACCAGGTTGGTTTGCATAGGGAGACGCAATCTTTCAAGTTATTTGCCTCTCCCAAGACCTGCATGAAACGAACTTGATTATTTCCTCTCTTTGTTTATTGCATATGTGTTGCATTTATTTCATTTGCAATGTACATAGTTCTCTCCATTTGATCCTCGCAACAACCCTGCAGAAAAGGTTAGGACAAGGGTGAGTGACCCAACCAGCTTCATGTCATGGCAGAGTGGGGGATTTGAACCCTGGTCTGCCAGGTCCCCCTCTAACCGCTATACCACACTGATGCCACAGGGAAAGAAGGTGGATAGACAAAGGCATTCTGTGCATGCTCAGGAGCTTATCATTGGACTACGCAGCCTGGCATTGCTTCATTGGTGCTCCCTGCAACTCAGGGAGGGGGGCCTCCTTGAACGTGGCGCTGTAGCAAACTTACCACTGGCAACAAATGAATGCATTTGAAATTCTGGAAAGCAAATTCAGACACTGGGAGGAAACGGCCTCTCCTTACCTTCATATGTCCAGTGGGATCCTGCAAAGGGAGAAGAGAAGTGGTGAGTCAGTGTTGCTAAATCTTAGTCAGCTATTGGTCCACCGAGCTCAGCATTGTCTGGCAGCAGGGTCTCAAATCGGGCAGGGGGGGTGACACTACCACCCCTACCTGGAGCAGCCGGGGATTGAACCTGGAACCTCCCTCTTGCAAGGCAGGGGCTCTGTCACTGAGCTACGGGCCTGAGCAGTGCGGCAAGTGCAGGGGCACAGTCCTAGCATTCGAACCACGTTCCCCTGTGAGTAACAGTGGCTTCCAGAGGCCCTTGGTAAAGAATCTGATTAGGGCAGCCCCTCTGAGGAAAGCATGTAGCGTTTTGGGACATTTTAGTTTGGAGAAAAGGCAAGTAAGAGGCAAAATGATGGAAGTTTATAGAATAATGCATGGCATGGGGAAAATCCGGTGCCAGATTTACATATAAGCTAAGCAAGCTATAGCTTAGGGCCCCACTCTCTTGGCCCCCCCCAAAAAAAAAATTAAATGAAAAAAAAACCTGGATGTACATTTCCAAAATATACAGAAAGATTAAAAAACAAATAAAATAAAACCTACGTACAGCAACAGTGTTTTGTGTTGTGTAGGCTCCTATGATGTAAGAGCTAGCCTGCTCTCTCAAATATCACTGGTTTCAGTTCAACAATTACTTTGATAAAATACATATTTTGTTATGTGCAAATGGCTTTAGATACCTATTAGGTCCATAAATTACCATATAGCATATATTCAACAACAACAAAAAACAGCGACAATTTGTTGTTGACAAAGGACAGCTGGACATATAAAGGGCTTAGGGCCTCATCAAACCTAAATCCGGCCCTGGGGAAAGTGGACAGAGGAAAGTTTTCCTCCCTCTCTCATAACTCTGGAACTCATGGGCATCCAATGAAGCTGAGCAATCAGACAGATAAAAGAAAGGACTTATTCACACAACACAGAGATGCTTCTGAATACCAGTTGCTGGAAATCGCAGGAGGGCAGAAGGCTCTTGTGCTCAGAACTCTGTTTTCCTCTTTTGCCCTCCCCCCCCAGCGATGCCCCATCGGGAAGCCCCCATGCAGGGCAAGAAGACACTAGCCCTCCCCTGCTGCTGTTCCCCTGTATTTTATAATCTGAGGTAGACTGCATCTGAACAGGAGGTTCCATCTTGTCCTGTTAAGACACAACTGCTCTCTCACACACACCCATCATCTCATGACATAATCACATGTGGCATTTTGAAAAGTTTATTGGCCAGTACCAGATCCTTGCCCTCAGAGAGGTTCTGCCCTTTTAAGCTGGCTCCTTTCATATGTTTAAAAAAAAATACGAAAGAGCTTTTACAAAAGGTCACTCCACCCCCAGGGAATGTTTGAGAGTCTGCTCAAACACCGAATCTAAAAAGCCCATCTCTGATTACACGTCGAAAAAGCTGGTGCATGCTTTTAAATTTATTTGTAGCTGAAATATATATATCTGTACATACATGAATGCATGTAGGTAGAGAGAGGGATATGTTAAATCACACCTGGGACTTAAAAGTGGTGAGCCGTCAGCTGCAACAGAAGAAACCTGAGTCAAAGCTGATAAGCAAATTGGAATTTCGTTCCATGCCTGAAAAGGAAGCCAGTCCCTTCCCAGGGATCTGATTTGCAGGAGGATTTCTCTCGGGCTGCTGCTAAATCTACCTCGGTCGCGTGAACTTGGAAAAAAGTGGGGGAGACGTCTTCCTTCTGTCCCCCCCTCCCCAATAGCTTGGAAGAAGTAAGGGCGAAAAGAAAGGAGATTCCCATTAAACACTTGGAAGAAATTCCTGCCGGAAAGAGCCATTCGACAGTGAAATGGGCTCCCTTGAAAGGCGGCAGACTCTCCTTCCTTGGAGGTTTTTAAGCAGAGGTGGGATGGCCCTGTTGGTCTGCCGTAGTCGAAACAAAATTAAAAAATTCCTTCCAGTAGCACCTTAGAGACCAACTAAGTTTGTTATTGGTATGAGCTTTCGTGTGCATGCACACTTCTTCAGATACACTGAAACAGAAGTCACCAGACCCTTATATATAGTGAGAGGGTGGGGAGGGGTATTACTCAGAAGGGGGGTGGGAATGGGTGATTGGCTGATAGGTGTGACGACTGTCGTTAACAGTCGTCAACAGGTTTACCAGTCGTTAACAGTTGTCAACAGATTTACCACACCCATCAGCCAATCACCCATTCCCACCACCCTTTTGAGTAATACTAATACGCCTCCCCACCCTCTTGCTATATACCGTATAAGGGTCTGGTGACTTCTGTTTCAGTGTATATGAAGAAGTGTACATACACACGATAGCTCATACCAATGACAAACTTAGTTGGTCTCTAAGGTGCTACTGGAAGGAATTTTTTTATTTTGTTTCCATTAACAGGATGGTTATGTTAGCGCCAATGTCCGCTGCTGTAAATGGTCACTTGTGAGCATTGGAGCTTTATAGGGGGTTTTTTTTGGGGGGGGGGGTTCTATCTAGCCTCACTGTTTACATTTCATCTCCCTCTCTCTACCCTCGAGTGCTATGTGTATAAGTGCCTGCCAACATGATAAAGTCCACTCCTTTACTCCATAATACCATAAGAAAAGTCTGCTGGATCAGGCCAATGGCCCATCTAGTCCAGCGCCCAATGCCCCCAAAGAACCTAGGAATCAAGATAGACTGCCTCTGGACCTGGAGGTTCCATAAGGACGTCAGAAGAGCCCATGGCTTTAGTCACAATGTTCCCAGAAGACTTTAATGCAGGCACCAGGCTGAAGTTTGTCATGAGAACATAAAAAGAGCCTGAGGGATAAGGGCAAGGCTCCATCTCTCCATCGGGCAAGGAAGCTCCCTGCAGCTGCTGAGTCAGCGCCTGGGATCCTGCCAGGGGCTGGGCAGGGGCCAGGGAGCTGAGACTGGGCCTTGACAGACAAAGGGAGCTGGGAAGCTATTTTTGAGGGATTTCTTGTGAAAATAAGAAGAGCCTGCTGGATCAGTCCAGGACCCTGGTCTCACAGATGCATGTGGGGAAACCAGGAAGCAGGATCCAAGCACAAGAGGGGGCGGGGCAGGATGCTCTGCCTGCCTCCGCCCACTCAGCCGTGCTACAGCTGAGGGGGAGGCAATGGGCGGACCGCTTGGAGCAGCGGGCGCCCAAGCCACCGCGTCACTCCCAGCAAAGACGCGTGGCTCGGGCGAGCTGCAGGCCCCGCGGTGAGTGCCACCCACCATTTTGTCACACACACCCCCAGTGCTGACACCCGGGGCGGCCCGCTCCCCACTGCCCCCCTTCATCCGCCCCTGCTCCCTCCGACTGTGGCAGCTGAGCATCGCCACCCTGACTAGTAGCCATCGATAGGCTCCTCCTCCTCTGTGAATCTGCCAATCTGCTTTGGGAAGCATCCAAATTGCTGGCCCTCGCTGCCTCCTGCGGAAGGGAGTCCTGTAGTTTCTGCTGCACGAAGAAGTCCTTTCCATCTGCCCTGAACCCTCCAAAGTTCAGCTTCACTGAACGTCCGTGAGTTCTAGTGTTAGGAAAGGGAGGAGAAACCTCTTTCTGTCCTGCCATAGCTCAGTTGGTAGAGCACAAGACTCTTAATCTCAGGGTCGCGGGTTCAAGTCCCGCGTTGGGCAAAAGATTCTTGCATTGCAGGGGGTTGGACTAGATGGCCCTCAGGATCCCCCCACCTCTACAGTTCTATGATTTGATTATTCTATCCACTTTCACCACGCCAGGCCCAGTTTTGTAGACATCTGTCATGTCAGGAGAACAGGATATTGTGCTAGTTTTCTCCACAATGAAGCTGTTCGTTTCTCACCTGGAGGACGTCCAGCTAAGACCTCTGAGAAATGCAAACACATGGAGAGCTTAAGCACACTTTCCATGTGCCATTCATGCTTTAAATCTCTCTGTCCAAGCACCCTATTTTTGCCCCAGAGCTTTCCCCGTGAAATCATGCTCTTTGCCGCTGAACCAGAGCAAACAGCTATCCACACGAAACCCAAATTGCCATTTGTTGTGCTTCAGCGGTGAAAAATTGTGCTTGGATCTGGGCAAAAGGTAAGTGTGGATATGCCTGTTTAAGATGGTTTAAAGAAAAAGATCTCCCTCTCGCTCTCAATCTCCTCTTGGTTTAGGTAACTTAAGTCCATCGACTTGGTTGGCTTACAACCCTACGAAGTGACGACATTTCTTTAAGCATCATAGGGAAGGGGTCTGTCCAGTTAGGGCTGGGGGGGGGATTCCTTCCTGTGAACCCTGGAGAGATGCTGCTGGTTGGTGCAGACAAGACTGAGTGAAAAGGACCCAGGGGCCCGACTTGGCGAAAAGCATCTCCCTCTCTTCCTCTTTTTTTTTTTAAAAAAATGAGTTATTACAGAAACAAAAAGAGCAAAGGAAAAAAAAGCATGCTTCACACCCGTACCGTACAGAAAATTAATACAGTCATTGCAAAACCAAATACAAAACACAAATGACTTCCCGTCTACTCCTTAATTCAAGATAGAAAATTTGTTGCCAATACAAACTATTATCATGATTAAACTGCTTCCTCATTAATCTTGAGTCGCACATTATTCTTGAAGCCGCTACTGAAATTAGTCAAATGCTGCAACAGTCTTTAAACTGCTATATTTATTTTTAAAATACATTTTTAAGACTTCCCATTTTGATACGAATACCTGTCTTGGTTTATTCTTTATTTTTTTCAGACAAACTATCTAATTCCAGTATTCAATCAATTTTTGAACCCATTCCTTCATGGACGGGAGTTTGTCAGATTTCCAATTTGCAGCAATTAACATGCTTGCTGCAACTGTGGCGTATAAGAAGATATCCTCTCTTCCTCTTTAAATCAGCTCTTTGTTCGCTAGCACAGGCATCCCCAAACTTCGGCCCTCCAGATGTTTTGGACTACAATTCCCATCATCCCTGACCACTGGTCCTGTTAGATAGGGATCGTGGGAGTTGTAGGCCAAAACATCTGGAGGGCTGCAGTTTAGGGGTGCCTGCGCTAGCACCCTGCTTTCTTTCTTGCACAATAGTCCAGCGAGAGAGCCCCCCCCCCTCCAGCAGGAGGTTCCAGGTTTGATCCCCAGCATCTCCTGCCTCAAACCCTCCAGAGCCTCTGCTGGCCTGTGTAGGCAATATTGAGCTAGGTAGACCAAGGGTCTCTCGGTCCAAAGCAGCTTCTGATGTTCCTGTGTGCCAGGTCGCATTTTGCATGTCTCGAAAGCCTTTATTTTCTGACCACGGCTCTTCTACGTGGAAGCATATTTCTTCCGAATATGTTATCTGCTCTGCTTTGTCAGAGCTCTGCTTCGAGGTTTTCTTTTTATTTCACAGTATTCTCCGCTGCGAAATAAAAAGAAAGAAAAGGGGAAGAAATGGAGGCAGTGAGAGACTTTACTTTCTTGGGTTCCATGATCACTGCAGAAGGTGACAGCAGTCACAAAATTAAAAGACACCTGCCTCTTGGGAGAAAAGCAATGACAAACCTAGAGAGCATCTTAAAAAGCAGAGATATCACCTTGCCTACAAAGGTCCGTATAGTTAAAGCTATGGTTTTCCCAGTAGTGATGTATGGAAGTGAGAGCTGGACCATAAAGAAGGCTGGTCGCCGAAGAATGGATGCTTTTGAATTATGGTGCTGGAGGAGACTCTTGAGAGTCCCATGGACTGCAAGAAGATCAAACCTATCCATTCTGAAGGAAATCAGCCCTGAGTGCTCACTGGAAGGGCAGATGCTGAAGCTGAGGCTCCAATAATTTGGCCACCTGGAAAAGACCCTGATGTTGGGAAAGATGGAGGGCACAAGGAGAAGGGGACAACAGAGGACGAGATGGTTGGACAGTGTTCTCGAAGCCACCAACATGAGTCTGACCAAACTGCAGGAGGCAGTGCAAGACAGGAGTGCCTGGCGTGCTATGGTCCATGGGGTCACGAAGAGTCGGACACGACTAAACAACAACATTCTCCGCTATTTCCTCCTAATGTATTATTATTATCGTTGTTGTCATCATCACCTGGGTGCAAAGGTGTGGGCAATTCCAAATGAACAAATCACTCCCTGTTTTTTAGGTAGAGTGTGCGATGTCCATTTGAGTCATTTTCCTCTCTTGACTCCTTGAGAGTTTTGCCTAGGAGGGTGGAGGGCAGGGGTGTGTTGCTTGTTGTTGTTGTTGTTGTTGTTGTTGTTGTTGTTACACACCTCTTTGCCCTGCCCTTTGACACCTGAGATAGATATTTACAGGATCGACCCTAGTCTGTCCACTGCTTTCAATACAGTTGTACCTCAGAAGTCGAACGGAATCCGTTCCGGAAGTCCGTTTGACTTCCAAAACGTTCGGAAACCAACGAGGCTTCCAATTGGCTGCAGGAAGCTCCTACAGCCAATCAGAAGCCGCGGAAGCAGCATCAGACATTCGGGTTCGAAAGAACGTTCGCAAACCGGAACACTCACTTCCAGGTTTGTGGCGTTTGGGAACCAAAATGTTCGACTCGCAAGGTGTTCGGGATCCAAAGTACGACTGTATTGAATTTTATATTGCTGTTACCTGCCCTGCAATCTGGTGGAGAAGGGTAGGCAAGATATAATGATAATGGTGGTATTAATACTAATATTAATAATAATATCAACAATAACTGAAATAACTAATATTGATTGTTAATAACATCTTACAATAACTAGTAATTAATATTAATCATGAATAGTAAATAATAAAAACAGATAAGAATAACTAGTAATATTTATTATTACTGTTTGTAAGAACAATAACATTTCGTAGAGGTTGCAGACCGCAATGGATGAGTGTCAGAGCAGTTCCTCCTTTTCCCAGTCCTAGGTTCAGTTCGTCACACGCCTGCATGTGCCCACATTCGTTTTGTTTCTAAGCCCTCGCGAAAATTCTCCAGCATTTTAATGCATATTTTTTGCACACAAAAAAAATAGAGCACATTTTTTGACATGCAATTTCTGCTGACGTGATTTTTGTAGACTCCTCTGGTTAATGCCTGCACTTTGTGGGCACTTTCCACCCAAAAAAGTATGCATTTTCCCCCACTTTTTTGGGTTGGAGGGTTTGTTATACAGCTGCATTGCAAAATTCAGAGAAGGGCAATGTCAGGTGATAGTTGTGTTCCTGTACTGTCTTGGGAAGCGTCATGCAAGAAGCGAAGACCAAATTCCTCCCCTGTGCCAAGTTAGGAATAGCAAAGTATATGTCATTCGATATGACTTTCGTTAGCTGTGGTCTCTGTGAATTATTATTATTACTACTACTATGATGTTGGTGGTGATGATTTACATTTGTATCCCACCTTTCCTTCAAGGAGCTCATGGTGGCTTGCATACGTCTCTATTTTATCTGCACAACGACCCTGCCAGGGAGGCTGAGCTGAGAGAGGCAGTGTCTGGCCCAAGGAAACACCCAGTAGCCAGCTGGGGCTTTGAACCCTGGTCTCCCGGGTCCTAGCCCAACACTCCAACCACTATGCCACACTGCCTCTGGAACAGGGGCAAAGTCATTGAAAATGCCCTTCAAGGGACATGTCTGCAGCAGAGGAAGAAGCCAGTGTTAGCAAACGTAGCCATCGATTCTGTCCAAATGCTTATTACTTGGTTGGGGGTTTGTTTGTTTGTGCAAAATGAGTCGGGGCTGCTCTGTTTATTTGGGGGAGAATTATGCTCTAGCCATCCACAAAAGGTTGACAACAGGGGCTCAACTTCACCCGGCGGCAAACGTGCAGAAATTAGCAAGGTGAACACTTACCACTGCTCCCAGTCCAAGCTTGAGGGAGAACTTGCAGGAAGAGAACAGCAAGGAGCATCTTGGAATTGCAGAAGACAGGTGGATGAGGATTTTTTTTTTATAAAAAAATGGATGTTCTCTGGGCCAAAAATAATAATAATTGCCTTTTTATGCTCCCTTCCACTGTGGCTTCTCAGTCTTCGCAAAGATATATTCAGTTCCCCAAAACAGAATGGGTGCAGATGGATGTCCAGGTCCCCACGAATGAGATCTGCCTGCTTTTGCCCCTACCTTGTCCTCTCCAAGGGAGTCATTAGAGCCACTTTGCCAGCCACCAAAGAAAAAAAACAACCCTGGGCGTTTTTTATTTTGTTTTTAAGGTAGCTCTGAGCGACAGAGGGAGTTTGCCGTGCGCCCGAGGTCCCTGCTCCTTAAATACGCCGTCCACAGGAGTCTGTGGAGTCCCAACGGTGTTTGGACAAGGCAAGAGAGAGAGAGAGAGAGGGGACGGGGGAAGGGGGACGGGGGAAGGGGGGCCTGGAATTTGGCCACGGTTCAGGCCTGTGCCAGCCAAGTCCCTCTGCAAGAGGCCGGCAGCTTTGATCCATTGGTCCTAATAGAGGAGACGGGCTGGAGTGAGGGACGTGGGAAAGGGACGGTTCTGGCGGTGATTATAAAATGGCAAAAGAGGGTCTGGGGCCAGAGACTCGTTAGCCTGCACCAGGAGCCTGTTCGGACACCTGTAATGTAACAGTGAAGGCAAGGGTTCCACTGAGCATATGCAGAATGCCCTGGAGCACAAAGGTTCCAGTTGTCACCGTCTCCCCTGTCCCTGAGCTTATGGGGCACCCTCTGTCGAAAAGGTCAATGCCCTACAGAGCCCTGACTCTGTGCCTCAGCCGTCTGAGTTAAAGGGCAGAGTCACTCCGCCTAGCGGAAATTGGCCAGCTACCACCTGCCACGTGGCGTTACGGTCGAGGGTCTGAGGGTCGGGGTTTGGCGGTGGTAGAGAGCAGCTGCTTTGCATGCCGAAGGCCCGAGCCTGATGGAGCCCAGGGTCTGACTTGGTGAAAAGCATCTTCCTAGCTTCCTCTCAAATCAAAACCATGAGGACTAGACTCTTACTTTTGCAGGAAGACGAGAGAGCACCTGCTCTGAATGCAGAAGGGCCCAGGTTCAATCCTCAGCGGCCTCTCTGGGTAGGGCTGGGAAGGTCTCCTTCCCGATACCCTGGAGAGCCACTGCTGCCGGTCAGTGCTGGCAATCCTGAGGTAGATGGAACAACTGGTCCTGGACACATTGTTGATGTCAG
Organism: Zootoca vivipara; assembly: GCF_963506605.1. Classification (NCBI taxonomy): domain Eukaryota; kingdom Metazoa; phylum Chordata; class Lepidosauria; order Squamata; family Lacertidae; genus Zootoca; species Zootoca vivipara. The sequence goes on from NC_083292.1 coordinate 37,851,432, forward strand.
CCAACAGCTTCCTGCATTCCTACACAATGCAGAAATGAAACCCAGGCTCTGGCAAAAGCTTATGGATGCTCAAATGTGTTTGCTTCTTCTTTTAAGGCATCTGCTGTACCACGAGGCTCCTTCTTGATTTGGCTCTCCGAAGGCCTGGAAGGCAGCGAGGATGACCAAAGAAGAACGCAATGTGGAGGCCGGCCAAAAACAGAGGCTGTGGGAGACTTCTCAGAGCTGTTTGTCGGCATCGACAATGTGTCCAGGACGGATGTCAGCCCCTTCTGGACCTCCGCGAGGAGCATCAGTCTTCAAAATAAATATCTGAAGGGAGTGTACGGAGGATTAGGGTGGGTAGCGTTGCGCTCCGACACAGTTGCTTTTCTTTGTTTTCAGTTTATTTGCTTTCACATTTGGGGTTGCAAAAATCGATGTTCGCAAACCACCCGAAATACTTAGCTACATGGGTGGTAAACAAATAAACACGCTCCTTCATGGGGTGGCGCAATGCCAAACTGTGGAACTCCCTGCTGCGGGAAATCACGCTGGCCACCAAATTAGATGGCTTTAAAAAAGGGGATCGGACAAATTTGTAGAGGGTAAGGCGATCAGCTGTTGCTTAGCTTGAGAGCGATTTACTCCTCCCAAGATTACAGCCCTTAAGCGGTTTTAAATTCCACTGATTGCAGTGTTTATTCCGAAAGAAATCTTTCCATTCCTTTGAAGGCTTCCACACTGGCGTTTATTTATGAGGTGGGGGGGGGGCTTCCCATGTGTGAAAGTACATTTGTAGCAAGCAGGTGCCACCTTGCTTGCATCAAAACTCCAGCCTCCCCTCTCTCTTTTTGCATTTAATCTTGGTTTTACCCTTTCCGTGGGCAATCCAGTAATCCCTTTCTGGAAGGCCATTGCTACCCTCATGATCTGAGGCAGCCTTGCTGTGAATATTAGTTGTGAGTTAGCAACAGTAGGAGAGAGGGGGCAGTTTGACGCCTCACCCTTCTTGTGGGCTTCATAAGAATGTAAGGACTCCCCTGCAGCTGGATCTGTCCAAAGGGGTGTGGGAAATTGCAGTTAAACATAATTTGCAAGCATAGGGCTAGTTAAGGCACGAAGGGGTTAAGACCACAGAGCTGTATTGCTAGACTCAGTTAGGTCACACCTCAGTTAGGTCCAGTGAGGGAGGAAGTAAATCTTCTTTGCTTATTCTTCTTTGTGCCATGTAACATACCAGGAAGGACATGTCTATCTTGAAACTATCTTTTTTATATTTTGTACCCAAGAGTATTCTACCTGTGTTCTCCTTGCTGCTGCGTGGAATGATACATGAGCCAGACCTTTGGATTTTGCAAGTAAAGCTTTTAAACTTACTTAAGAGTGTGGTCTGTTCGTTGCAACGGGGGAAGCACTAAGCAAGCTAAACGGGGTAAATAAAAGGGCCTAACAACCTATTATTCCCCTGCCTGGCATTATGACTGTTTTAAATTCTGCAGGGGGCTCTCTCCCACTGGAGATTGTGCTAAGCCCAATCTAGGAGTCCAGCCGATTCTTTTATTAATTACGCCACACGGGTGAGCTAAATATATCTACCTCCATAAGGGGCCCACCTAGTTCAGCATCCTCTTCTCCCAGTGACCAACCTGTGGGAAACTCTTCAGCAAGATTTCAGCACAAGGCAACACTCTCCCCCTCCTGCAGCTTCCACCAACTGGGATTCAGAAGCATTTACTGCTTCACTGCAGAGCAAGGTCGTCGTGGCTGATAGCCATCAACAGTCCATTCCACACAGAGAGAGATTCACACAGAGATGCACAAGGTGAGCTCCTCCGAGGTGGCCAATTCACCAGCGCTCTGAAAAATAAATGTGTGGACCTCCTGAAGTGTAGGAATCACGCCAGCCTCTGCTCCCCATGAGGCATTTTGGCATGACTGAGCCGACTGGATCCTTGACACGTCATGTTGTAACATTAGCCGCGGCCTCTGCAGGATTTGAACTGTACCCTTGTCAAGTCAGCTCCCTGACAGACCAAACATTGCGGGCCAGAGTCCTGCTCTATTCATAGGCCTGCTCCTCACCGCTACAAACGGAGTCACGGTCACAGTGCCCTGATTTCTCCACCCCAAGCAGTTTGCTTGCCTCCTGTCAGGTTTAACCTGCATCCTGCCACCTCCCCTTTGCCGGAACGGCAGGGAGAGTTTTAATGGGACGAGAGCCAGTGTGGTGTAGTGTGTTCGAGTGCTGGGCTAGGACCTGGGAGAGACCAGGGTTCGAGTCCTCCCACTTGGCCCTGGGGGTGGCCTGGGGGCCAGTCACTGCCTCTCAGCCTGACCTACCTCACAGGGTTGTTGCGAGGATGAAGCAGGGAGAGGAGGAACTCTTAGCCTGACCTACCTTGCAGGGTTGTTGTGGCGAGCAGGGAGAGGAGAGAACCATGTTTGCCACCTGGAGCTCTTCAGAGAAAAAAGTGGGGTTTGAATGCAGTTAACAACAACCACCTTTCGGCTGGGTCTAGGCATGGGCAAATCTGTCAATTCCGGTTTCTCCCAAAATCTCTCTTTTTAATCATTGACTTCAATTCTACACATGACCAAATTAGTTTGCGATTTTATTAATCATTAAAAATAATAATCATTATTAATGATTAAAAACCATGAAAATTTATTAGCATTTCAGTACCAGTGTCTGCACACACAAATGCTTGCTTGCAATTTTACCAACTTTACACAGTTTTGCAAAGCAATGCTGCCTAATGTAGTTCAGTTTCTGTATGTCACTTTCCCCAAAAAAAATTAAAGGAAAAAACCTGCATTTTAGGCGCAAACCTAGTCTGCATTGTTCCTATTGCACAGGCTTTGTAATATCCATTTTCTCTTTTTAGCCAATCAGTATTTAATGAGTGTTTTTATGGGTGTCATTCTTAAAATTTGTAACATGTGGGACTCAGCTCACCCACCTAGAAATACCGTATTTTTCTGTGTATAAGACTAGTTTTTTCCTTAAAAAATAATGTCAAAAATTAGGGGGCGTCTTATACACGGATACATTCCCCCATTTTCTTAAATCTCAGTCCCCAAAAAATAGGGGGCGTCTTATACATGGGGGCGTCTTATAGACGGAAAAAATACGGCATACTTTGACCTTCCTGTTCACACACACACACATACATGCATACACACACACACACAATAATTCTGGTGCTGCCCCTGCCTCTGTTCCCTTCCCCTGCTTTCTCCATATGTCGATTTCTAAATTGCAATTCCCTTGGGGCAGAGACCTCTCTCCCCATTGAATGTCACACCAATTCATTGGAGGGGGAATTAAAAGTATCAGAATAACAGGAGAGGGAAAGTTGTCATCCTTTGCCCTAAAAAGCTCCCAATAGTTATTGGCTGGCTGTGATCTCTCTCTCTCTCTGATGAGAGCAAATGGTACTCCTCTTTTGTGTACGCCTCCTTATCTGATGAAGTGGAGCCAGAGCCCTTTGAGGTGATGAAACTCAGCACCGGCCCTGCGCACCGTCTACCTCTTTCCGAGTGACGGAAAAAGAACTTCACCATCAGCCGGAAAAATAAGCAGGTCCAGAAACGGCAAAGACTAGCTCTGCGCTCATACGTAAAGGATAATCCCTTGCAGGCGGAACATGGCTGTTATATCAGTTTGACTCTCATGGTTTCCAAATGCATTTTGAGGCCGTGTACCTTCCTGTGTGCTCTTAATGCCGGTCCGAAATGCAGCAGTCGGAATTCTGGCTGCGGTCCGTGGCAGACTCTGGGTTCTCAAATTTCAGCAGCACCCGGTACGACACTAAAATCCAGCACCCCCTGCCTCTCATGCTCCATTCCACTGTATTGTTGAAGCTAATCCAGGGGGCCTGCCATAAACCGCCTCTGCTGGGGTACCCTGTTCAGGTCTTGTGCAAGCCCCCCTTTAAAACAGCCACACTGCTTGCTAGTTTGTTTCCAGGCCCAGTTCAACTGAGGTGCTCCCAGTGCCGAATTTATGTATAAGCTAAACAAGCTATAATTTAGGGCCCCACTCTCTTGGGGGGCCCCCAAAAAAATGAAAGGGGAAAAAACCACCTGGATGCACATTTCCAAAATGCAAGCTAAAAAACAAATACGTAAAATAAAACCTACATACAGCAACAGTGTTTTGTTACATATTTTATTATGTGCAAATGGCTTTAGATACCTATTAGGTCCATAAATTATCATATAGCATACTGTATATTCAGCACAAAAAACAGCGACAATTTGTTGTTGACAAAAGGACAGCTGGACATATAAAGGGCCCCATTACCTTCAGTCCTTTTATATGTCCAGCTGTCCTTTTGTCAACAACAAATTGTCACTGTTTTTGTTGTTGTTGTTGAATATAGAGAAAGCTATATAGTGATTTATGGACCTAATAGATATCTAAAGCCATTTGCACATTAACAAAATATGTAACAAAACACTGTTGCTGTATGTAGATTTTATTTGATTTGCTTTTTATCTTGTATTTTGGAAATGTACATCCAGGTGGGGTTTTTTTCTTTTACTGTATTTTTTTTTGTGCACTCCTCCACTTCACCCTCACAACAACCCTGGGAAGTAATACTTTGGCCACCTCATGAGAAGAGAAGACTCCCTGGAAAAGACCCTGATGTTGGGAAAGATGGAGGGCACAAGGAGAAGGGGACGACAGAGGACGAGATGGTTGGACAGTGTTCTCGAAGCCACCAACATGAGTTTGACCAAACTGCGGGAGGCAGTGGAAGACAGGAGTGCTTGGCGTGCTCTGGTCCATGGGGTCACGAAGAGTCTAAACAACATTATTCTGAAATCGCATTGGTTAACACTGCCCTCTGGTGGCTCCGATAACAACATGCAGAAGCAACCTGTGGCGAGTTTAGGGTTTCAAACAGGGACACTCACATCCCTTCCTGGAGGCGCCTTCAGCGATGGAAACTGGGACCATCTGTTTGCAATCCAGGTGCTCAACCAGGTGCCCTTCCCCTTAAAATAAAGCAGGATTCTAGTCCTCATGGTTCCCAACCGAGGGCTTGTTTTTAATCGGGGCAACTGGCACATCTAGCTTAGTATTTTTAGCACTGACTGGCAGCAGCTCTCCAAGGTTTCAGCCAATGGTGTTTTCCCAGCCCTGGCTGGAGATCCTGCCAGGAATTGAACCTGGGACTGGGGCGGAAATAGACTTGCAGCAAACTCTTACTCATTTCACATCTCCCTTCCTTGGGCCCTTCCCCAAAAAAGCACACCCAGCAATCAGCTCAGATTTCACAGCAGCACTCCTTGAACTCGGTGCCAACCTTTCCCAGACAGCTCAGGCTGGCCACTTTCACCAGTTCGCCATCACCTCCCTGGCCCAACAGACCGGTTTGCTCACACGTGGCTTTCTTTTGCTTTCATAAGCCCAACCTTTGTCCTGCCCTGGAGAGGCTGGCTTGTCGACAGCTGGGGTTTTGCAAATGCAGCCGCCCATGGGGTGGCGCCCTGTGCCAGCACATCACTTTTTCCCACCTCCCCAATAAAAAGGCTTATGAAACAACCGTCTGTTGATGCAAGCCTGAGAGCCTTAGAAGATGCCTGCTGGACATCTCCGAAATAGCACCCCAAGTCTTTCAAAGCTGGGCCAGACTTTCCCTGTTGGATTTCTGCCTGCTCTGCAGCTTTTTCAAGGGTTGGGGAGGGAGGGGGCGAAGTGGCAACCTAATACCCAAAGATACACACATAGTAACAAGAAAGAGTTATTTGGTAGTAATAATAACAGCAAATTTGCTTATTTGCAAGTATCTATAAACTGATCAAAGAGCTCTCTAAACAGTGCAGACGCCTTTAAAATTGTAGCTCAGACACAGCTAAAATCCACAAAACTGTTCAAAAGCAAATACTGTATGCATAAAACAAGTATCACTAAAACACAGAGGAAATAAGTTTGTGATGCAGCAACGAGAGCATTTTTTGTTGTTCCATTACAAATTGTACCTCTCTTTTCTTCTGTTATGCAAACCAAGGCAACGCTATCGGCGGTCAAGCATCCTCTGTCGGTGTGGTTAGAGTGCTGGACTAGGACCTGGGAGAGACCTGGGTTCGAATCCCCACTTGGCCCTGAAGCTCACTGGGTATGACCTCTCAGCCTGGCCTACTTCCCAGGGTTGCTGTGAGGGTGAAGTGGAGGAGAGGAGAAGTGTGTACACACCATCTTGAGCCCCTTGGAGAAACAATAAATGAAACAATAAATAAATAAGCAGGTGTAATGATACAATTTGTTTATTTATCTTTACATAAACCGGGTTGAGGTTCCTGGTGACAGAAAGCGGCATATAAACATGCGAAAAGAAATAAAATACAGTATGTGCCAGGCGCTGCACAGGATTTCAAAGGAAAGTCTCTGCGGAATCTCACAACTTAATTTCCCTGAATGAGCTATCCCTGGCAGAAGCTGCTAGTGACCAGGGGTCAGCAAACTTTTTCAGCAGGGAGCTGGTCCACTGTTCCGCAGACCTTGTGGGGGAGCGAACTATATTTGGGGTTGGGGGGTGGTGAACGAATTCCTATGCCCCACAAATAACCCAGAGATGCATTTTAAATAAAAGCACACATTCTACTCATGTAAAAACACGCTGATTCTCGGACCGTCTGCGGGCCGGATTGAGAAGGCGATTGGGCTGGATCCCTCTGAGGCAGGTTAGGCTGAGATAGCTCCTAGGTCACATTCAGTGAGCTTCATGGGGCTGAGGCATGAGAGTAGCGGGGAGGGGGACAAAGGAGGGGCAGCTGCCCCCCCAACTAATAAAAATCAATCAAGACATAGCAAACTGAGGTTCTGCTGCCCCCCACTAACAAAAGGCCTCCCCCCAACAAAAATCCTGGCTATGCCCATGGCCACTGAGGGGAAATGATTTGAACCAGGACTCTCGGCCAACACTCTACACCAGCGGTCCCCAAACTAAGGCCCGGGGGCTGGATGCGGCCCAATCGCCTTCTAAATCCGGCCCACGGACAGTCCGGGAATCAGCATGTTTTTACATGAGTAGAATGTGTCCTTTTATTAAAAATGCATCTCTGGGTTATTTGTGGGGCATATTCTTCCCCAAAATATAGTCCGGCCCCCTACAACATCTGAGGGACAGTGGATTGGCCCCCTGCTGAAAAAGTTTGCTGACCCCTGCTCTACACCAAACCTTGTTTTTTGTGATTGTAGTTTTTTTTATTAAAAAACAAAAACAACCCCCCTTTTAAAAATATTGTGTTTTAATTGTTGCAACCCACCCATGAGACTTTAGAGCGAAGGAAGAGTAATTAATACTACCACTAATAATAAAATACAAAAATAATATTAATAATACATGCAATTAGCTCTTCAAACATGAGCTCCCTCCGCACAGCAAAAAGCAACCTATTTATCTATTTATTTGTTTTAATTTATGCTGCTTTTGCACAGAAAACTCACCCACCCAGAAGTGAAGCTATTCACGTCACTAACTAAAAAAACGAAGCAAAATAAAAAAAATTCCTTCAGTAGCACCTTAAAGACCAACTAAGTTTTTATTTTGGTATGAGCTTTCGTGTGCATGCATACTTCGTCAGACTATCAGACGGCGTCACACTATCTGACGAAGTGTGCATGCACACGAAAGCTCATACCAAAATAAAAACTTAGTTGGTCTTTAAGGTGCTCCTGAAGGAATTTTTTTATTTTGCTTCAACTCAGACCAACACGGCTACCTACCTGTAACTAAAAAACGAAGGGGATCTTTTTCTCAAGACCGACAAATAGGGCCACATAAATTTTCTATATGCGCCATATATCAATAAAAATGGTGACGCTATGAAAAGCGAATTACACTTATATTTGGGAGCTGAGAACCCCATTCGAAACCTCATTCCCACGACCCCCTCCCTCTCCCTCTCGCCCTGCGCGTCGCGGGTGGAAGAAAGAACGAAAGGGACACGCGGCGCGTGCGTATGCGCGCTTGATTGACGAAGCAGGCGAATCATTCATTCTTATGTAACTTTCACTCACGCCGCGGGTGCCGAGAACCGCCAGAGGGCTCCCCATTGGCCCGTCCCCGGCGGATGGAACGCCGCGCCATTGGCCGCCGCCTCGGTGTGGGCGTGGCCCGGGGACCCATTCATGGCGCGGCCGCCTCCTCCTTACTCCTGTTCAGACACGTGTGCGGCCCGGAGGGGAGGGAGCAGGAGGCGTCGGCGGGCCGCTGCCTTGTTTACCTAAAAGCGGAAGGAGTATCACTGTAAAGAGACAGAGCTCGGGAGAGAGAGAGGAGCGGAGCGGAGTTTGCCCTCCCAGAACATTCCTGCCTATCCGGATTCCTCAAAGAAGACTGCCTTTCAGCGCCCTAGGTGCAGCACCCATAGGTGCGGGGCCAGATGACAGAGTGGGGCTGGGGCAGGGGGCATGACCTGTGGTGCCCTATTATTTCTCTGTCTGTCTGTTTGTTTATTTTTAATTACCCACCCTATGGTCCCAGGGCGGGTTGCAGCATTAAACCACAATATTTAAAGCAATTAAAAACAACTTAATTTAAATCATACACTAACCATTGGTCATGCTGGCCGCTGAGGGTTGCTGGGTGTCCCAGGATCATTCCCCTCCAAGTATGGCTGGGAGAGACTCTTCCCGGGGCCCTGGACAGGCATCTCCAGTGAAAACCCTGGAGAGCTGCTGTCAGTTATGGAAATGTGATTGTAGAGTTGAAAGGGACTCCCAAGGGTCCTCTAGTCCAACCCCCTGCAAAGCTAGATCATACATGACAAGTGGCCAACCACCCTCTGCTTAAAAACCTCCAAGGAAGGAGAGTCCAACACCTCTTGTGGGAGTCTGTTCCACTGTTGAACAGCTCCTATGATCAGAAAGTTCTTCCTGTTTAGTCAGAATCTCCTTTCTTTTAATTTGAAGCCATTGGTTTGAGTCCATCCTCCATGAGACAGCACTTCAGGTATTTGAAGATGACTACTGTATCTCCTCTTGTTCTCCTCTTTTACAGGCTAAACCAGGCTTCCTCAACCTCAGCCCTTCAGATTGTTTTTGGCCTACAATTCCCATGATCCCTAGCTAGCAGGACCAGGGGTCAGGGATGATGGGAATTGTAGTCTCAAAACAACTGGAGGGCCGAGTTTGAGGAAGCCTGGGATAAACAGACCCAATTCCCTCAAACGTTCCTCATAAGGCTTGGTTTCCAGACCCTTGATCATCTTAGTTGCCCTCCTCTGCACACCTTCCAGCTTGTCAACAACCTTCTTAAAATGTGGTGCCCAGAATTGGACATAGTATTCCAGGTGTGCTCTAAGGCACAATAGAGTGGGACTATTACTTCCCTTGATGTGTACACTAGACTTCTGTTGATGCAGCCTAGAATAGCATTAGCCTTTTTTGCTGCTGCATCACATGGTTGACTCATGTTCAGCTTGTGGTCTACGAAGACCTCTGCATCCTTTTCACATGTACTACTGGTAAGCCAGGTGTGTCCCTCATCTTATATTTGTGCAGCTGGTTCTTCCTGCCTAAGCGCAGAACCTATTGAACTTCCTTTTTTTTAGTTTGGGCCCAATTCTCCTATCTGCCAAGGTCATTTTGAATCCCAATTCTGTCTTCTGTGACATTAGCTATCCCTCCCAGTTTGGTGTCATCTGCAGATCAGTTTAAGGCACCTTCCCATCTTCCAATCCCCGAACCATGAGGACTGGAATCTTACTTTTATTCTTAAGGGAAGCGTTGTGGCTCAGTGGCAGAGCATCTGCTTTGCATATGCAGAAGGTGTCTAGTTCAATCCGTGATAGAGATGGGGGAGGCCCCCCCCGAAGCCCTGGATAGCTGCTGCCGGTCAGTGTGGACAATACTGAGGTACATGAACACAGCAGCCTAACTCTTTGAATTGACCCTTCATTCAGAACCACAAAGAGCAAGATTTTTATTTTCAAGGGCACCCTCTTTTCTCACTTCTACGACGGCTGGGCGAGACTGTACCTTAGCTACATTGCATGCAAAAGGTCCCCGCTCCTGGAACCTCACGAGACCTGCTGCCAGCCAGTGTCAGCAATACTTAGCTGGATGGACTGAAGGTCTGACTCGGATGCATCTCCTGTGTAGTGTGGTGTTGCTTGTTTTTAATACAAAGGGGTGTTTAAAAGCATGGCCCGCCCTTGCAGCCTGAAATGGTGCACTCTGCTAATACCACCCAGGGCCCTGCCATCTTCTCACCTCATTTTGTTATGTAAACAGTTCAACCTGTGTGCGGCTGTTGGCAGAAGACAGGGCTCATCCAGAACCTGTTTCTGCTGCCAGGGTGTGGGCTGTCATCGCTTGGAACACCTTAAAAAAACTGCTTCTGAACATTCTCTGTACTGTAAGCAACTTTCTCCCTCTGGCAGGAGGTGCAACCTGAAACTGCACCTGTTGAACTTCTTCCTCACATGCAGCAGCAAAATGGACTTGCCATCCTGCCTTCCCCAAACCACCGCAATGGCAAAAATTCACAACTTTTCTCCTGGTAGCATCTTAGATCTTTGCCCAAAGCTTCTCCAGTTGAAACTGCTTGGTAGTCCCAGAAAAGGATAAATTGTAAACAGATGACAACATTGGCAGGATTATTGTAGTAACCTGCAATTTCGTAAGAGTATATATTTAAAGAAGATGAATAAATGAACAAATTAAGTTAATTTGGATACGCAGAAGATATTAAGAAGGAACCGCAGAACGAGGGGGAAGGAAGCCAAGTTTTGAAATGTCAAAATGATTGTAACGTTAGTGAAATGTATAAACTTGAAAAGTATAAATAAAAAAATTCACCAAAATATCTCGATCTCTCCCTCGGGGGAAAAAGTAGCAATCCTAAATCTGATTGCCTCCCCTATTACAGTTCTCTGGGCAGGACTTGACAATGTCATCCTGTTCATTCCTTCTCAGAAGTAAACTTCATTTTTTTCCTAATGGAGCTTACTCCTAGGTAAAGGGTGCACCCCAGATCCCTGGTCCCCAAACTTCCCCTGACCATCTTTAAATTGCTGAAGGTCTGCTTAAGCAGTGGGCTGCTTAAATGATTTTTCTGCCTGCTGTAGATGAAGGTCTACCAGACTTGTGTGTGTGGAGCACACTGCTTTATGGAAGCGAGTTATGAGCAACCGTCAGGAGTGACACCTCAGTATCTTCTACGTGTGCTACGTCAGGAAGATTTTGGGCATCACATGGCAGGACAGAGTCTCAAATATGTTCTCTCCCACACCCACAAGGATGTCTGCAGACGGGACACGAAGGCCAGCAACAACCCCATTTGGGAACCCCTTGCAGTGCCTGGAGAGGAACAGTCAAGTTGTGTATCCGCAGCAGTGACCAGAGGAGGAATGACCACTGGGAGGAGCACAGAGAAAAGAAAGGCTGGATTGCATTTGCAGCAGCACAACCGGAAACCTTCATCTGCCCCGGCTGCAACAAAACAGGTCTCTCCTGTATCGGTCTCTACAGCGACAACTAGGCGCTGTAACTCTTGTTAACAGTTTGACCTCACCTCCAAAGGCATCCTCCTCCATTGTCAGAAATGCATGGAATGCCAGAAAATCCATTAAATCAGGGATTGGCAAGGCTTACCAGCCATGGGCCAGATCACTCCTGCGGAGATCCTCCTCCAGAAAATACGTCTGTGCATGTCTGCGGCGCCGGAAATCGTGCCTGCGCAGAAGCGATCTCTGGCATCTTGGCATGCACAGAAGTGATTTCCAGAGCCATGGAACAGAGTCCCCGCGCTGCGCCAGTTTAGTGCAGCCTGCGGGGACTCGCCAAGCGGGCGGCTTGGTTCGGGGGCGGCTCATGGGCCAGTTCAGCAATCCTCATGGGCCTCTTATGGCCCATGGGCCTTAGGTTGCCAACCGCTGTATTAAATGAAATGTGCTGTACTAGATGCCTGGTTTGCAACTCAATGCTTTTCCAATGTTCATTTATCGCCAGGTTCTTAGAACAACATAGCTCAGTGGGTAGATCCCTTGCATGCAGAAGGGTCCAAGTTCAATTCTTGACATCTCCAGGTAAGGCTGGGACTGCCCACTGCCTGAAACCCTCGAGAGCTGCTGCCAGTCAGTATAGACAGCACTGCACTAGGTGAACTAGTAGTCCGACTCAGTACAAGCCATGCTCCTGTTTAAACCAGCCCTTTTGTTTGCAATCACGAGGACTAGAACCTTCATTTTTAAGGGAAGGTCCACCATAGCTCAGGGACAGGAGGCCTACTTTACATGCGGAAGGTCCCAAGTTTGATCCCCGATGGCCTCTCCGGACATGTTCCTGAAACTCTGGAGAGCTGCTGCCAGTCAGTGTCGACAATACTGAGCTAGATGGAACTGAGAGAAGGCATCTTCCTATGTTCATGGAAGATCAGTCCTTGTCGGGGGAGGCAAGATGTAAATAAATAGATCATAGTAATAATCAGGCTATGGCCAAGTCCTTCCTCCCTCGTCAGAGGCAGTATGCCTGACAATAACACTTGCAAGTGGTTGAGAGTGTTATTGCACTCCTGCCCTGCTTGTGGGCTTCTCACTGAAGCATCCGATGAGCCACTTTGAGAACAGGATGCTGGACTAGGCGAGCCGGATCCAGCCTGACTCAACTTCCATTGCTCCAGTCACCAGTCTCCAAGGAAGGGGTCAGCAAACTGTCTGCGTCTGTTGCCATTCCTCTGGTGGCCAACAGCCAGAGCCTGTCATTGCAGCCGCCAAACTTAGCAGCATTTCTTTTTGAAGGGAAAAAAAATTATCTCCCTCAATGGCTTGATGCTGACTCACTGCTCTGTTCCAGCAGCTGGCTTGGGAGAGGCTGATGTCGGAACAGGAACGCAGTGTTCCCTGTGCTCAGGGCGGGAGTTTCTCTCCCCGCTCTCTTAAAACAAAAAGGGGCATTAAACTTTATGACCTGCCTGTTATGTCACAAATTCCGGCGTTTGGATGGAAAAGTGTTATTGCAACGGCTAATCGGTGGAATTTGCACTGTGGCGCATTGCGAGCCTCTTGAGGTCTCTGCAAAGCCACATCTTGGTGTGCAGCCTTGCAGGGTGGGTGGGTGGGATCAAAGCGCTCCCCTGCCCCCTTGGACTCAGCGAGAGTTGCTGTCACAGATTGTTGCTGTTGATTTATTCACCATGCTATCTTTTTACCTGACAGGAACTCAAGGCAGTTTCAAATAAATGAAGAATATTTAAAGACATGGGGGGGGGAGAATATATTTTTTAAAAAATAATAAACATAGATGATAGATTAGATAGATACAGTGGTACCTTGGTTTATGAACACAATTGGTTCCAGAAGTCTGTTCATAAACTGAAGCGTTCATAAACTGAAGCGAAGTTTCCCATTGAAAGTAATGGAAAGTGGATTAATCCGTTCCAGAAGGGTCTGCGGAGTACTCAACCTGAAGCGTACTTAACCCGAAGCATGGGTGTAATTGGTTCCGGAAGTCTGTTCATAAACTGAAGCGTTCATAAACTGAAGCGAACTTTCCCATTGAAAGTAATGGAAAGTGAATTAATCCGTTCCAGATGGGTCCGCAGCGTTCATAAACCGAAAATTCGTAAACCGAGGTGTTCATAAACCGAGGTTCCACTGTATTTAAAACATACAGATAATTGCAATAAAAACACCACAGCATTAGCCCTTTTATTAAAACATGTCAGTTCCCCAAAGCCTGTGGGAACAAGAAGAGCTTCACCTGCCAGTGGAGGACAGCAAGGAGGGAGCCCGTCTGGCTTCTCCAGGAAGGGAGCTCCAAAGTTGCCTGGGAGGAGCCACCACTAAGAAGGCCCTCTCCTGTGTCCCCACCAAGCGGGTCTGGTAGCTAAATGCCTCTCCTGAAGATCTCAAAACCCAGGCAGGTTCGTATGGAGGGTCCAGTCATTCAGAGAGCTTGGGGACCTGAGCTGCGTAGGACTTTATAGGGGAAAACCAGCCCTTTGGACGGTGCCCGGAAACAGACTTGATTGCCCGTGGAGCCGTTCCAGCGTGCGAGTCTCGTCTGCTCCCTATAACCAGCCCCAGTCAGAAATCTGGCTGCAGCTCTTTGAGCCAGCTGAAGTTTCGGAGCCCTTTTTAGAGGCAGCCCCACGTAGAGAACATTACAGAGGGGGGTACGCCAGGTTGAGCTCATTGGGGAAAAAATATTGGATATAAATGCAATGCAAAAAATAAACATTGGCCTTGGAGGGATGAGGGAGGGAGGGGTTCATAGGATGAAATGGAGGGGGGCACCTTCTCTTCAGAGCAGAGTCAGACATTTTTTTAATCAATGGCCGCTATGCTACTTGCCCTTACGACTTTCTCAGACTAGCCAGCGGGAGGAACTTAATGAATCACGAAGCCACTGCTGCGATTCGCGGAGAGTCATTCACAATTACGCTGCCTCCTTTTGAGAATGGGCCTGCTGTGCAGGGGAGGGGCAGGGTCTCCCTGTTGCTTTTATTCGGGCTGCGGTGACAGAGGTAGTGCTCATGCGCAACGGGCGGCAACTGGGAAGCGAACGAGATGTCTGCAAAAAAGCCAAGATGCCGGAGCTCCTAAAAAGCTGATTCTTCCATCACGGCGAAACTCCCATGGTAGGTTTCCAAGTGCGCTGAATAAATAAAGATTGGCAGTGCTGCAGCAAAATATTGCTGCGTATCTTTCATACCACTACCCCACAGATATCACCCCCATGTTTCTCCAAGGCTCCTGCTTTGTACCCCTTTCTGAATTGGCACTCGCCATCTTGACTTCACTGTTAGGGGGATGATGGTCTACACCAGGCACCCCCAAACTCGGCCTTCCAGATGTTTTGGGACTACAACTCCCATCATCCCTAGCTAACAGGACCAGTGGTCAGAGATGATGGGAATTGAAGTCCCAAAACATCTGGAGGGCCGAGTTTGGGGGTGCCTGGTCTAGAGGGGAAGAGGGTTCCCTTCAGACAGTGAAGGGTGAAGAAAGGTAGCTTGCCTCTAGTGGCAGACTGTGTGCCCTATTAAGAGCAGAAAAGAGGCAGATCTAAGCCTAATGGCGTACAATCCACTGGGAAGGTCTCCTGCACGCCAGCTTCCGTTGCAATTATTAGCTAGACGACCGCGCTAGCAGGAGCCCTCACCGGACGCTGCCCACACTTCTCTATGTTTTTATCCACAATGAGTACTAGAAGATTGCTTTCAAAAATACCAGAAGTGGAACACCAATAAGGTTCTCTCCACCACCACCACCAACCACCTCCTCTGCACATAAAACAGATGCATAAAAATGAGAACTGCCAAGTGGTGAATGGAATTTCAGTTAATTAACCTGTTGGGCACATCTGAATATGAGTAATATAAATATATATTTCCAAAGGAGGAAGCATAATTCATTTTGAGATGATGCAATTGTCCGGTGCAGCAGACATCGTCTCTGAACTCCTGTGTGTGAGAGAAGGAAAAATTAATATATTATCTATTAGTATTTATAGACATCTACACACACACACACACCTGCCTGATTAATTGGGCACACCAATTAATCGACCATCCTGGAATACACACTTAGCTGGAATTCTGAATGCGCACAGTGGAAATTTTTCTTTTACTTTTTTGAAAATAAAAATGTTGCAGTTTTAATAATTGTAACAGAGTTTGCAGTGCAGCATGCAGGGGGGCTATTGAGTCCCGAGATATTAAACAAACCCCTCCAGTCCTCTCTCTGCTGAAGGGGTAACATTCTGTCCTACCTTGCAGGGCTCTTGAGAGGAAGTACTAAGAGATAGCACCTGAGCTACTATGTGTGAAATATCTGAAGTTCGAATAGATCCACGCTTAATCTTCACTGGCCTGCTAAGGACAGTCTCCCTTCCAGCACAAAATAGGTCAGGCTCCTCAACCTCGGCCCTCCAGCTGTTTTTGGCCTACAACTCCCATGATCCCTAGCTAGCAGGACCAGTGGTCAGGGATGATGGGAATTGTAGTCTCAAAACATCTGGAGGGCCGAGTTTGAGGAAGCCTTCAATAGGTTTTTGGAATGGGGCCACCTTGGTGTGCCCAGAAACAGGAGTGTAGCAGAGTGGGTACAGCAGCCTACATCTCTGAACTCGGTCTGTTCTACCCTGCCTGAAACCCCGGAGAGCTGCTGCAAGTCAGTGTAGACAATACTGAGCTTGATGGGCCAATTGCTCTGACTTTATTCATGAGCCATGAGGACTAGAATCGTACTCCATTTCACAGGGAAGGCTCAGAGAGCCTGCCTTTCCTGCAGAAAAGGTCCTGGGGTTCAAGCCTTTTCCGGAAACCCTGGAGAGTTGCTGCCAGTCAGTGTTGGCAATGCTGAGCTAAATGGACCCGGAGGTCTGACTCAGCTCCTTTTATTCCATACTTAGGCATAACAGCAAATTACCAAGGTGAATCGCTATTGCTGGAAGAACCTTACTACGTCAGACTGTTGGAACATCCTGACCTGCTTGGATCAATGGGGAGGAGCTGAGAGGTAGAATCAGAGCTTGGCTATGGGGCAGGGAGGCAGGGGAGCAACAGGTTTGGCTCTGTGGAAAGGGAAGGGGGCAGGAATTACAGGAATAACAGAGTGAGAGCTCTCCTGCCTCAAAGTCATCTGGGCCATCTGGGCAGCACCCCACACAGCTGGCAATGTTTCCAGGAAGCCCTACAAGTGGGTCAGGAGGCCAAAGAACCTCCCCCTGATTTTCCATTGGCAGCAGAAGTTCTTTACGCAAGCTCTGGTTTTCTACGCAAGGCAAAGTGAACCTGTGGAAACTCCCACAGGATGTGGCAATGGCTTTCAACGGTCATTAGGGAAATCTGGAGGAGCTTCATCGAGGGCCACATCAGCAAAAAATGGAGACAGACTGCCCCTGCTCATGGGGGTTCCATTAAAAATATATATATTGCTGGCACCACCAATAAATCACTGGTGAATATGCATGTAGGTCCCCAGTTCAATTTCCAGTAGCATCTTAAGGGCTGGGAATGTCCCCCATTTCTGAAACCCTGAAGAGCCCTTGTCAGTCAGAGTGGGCAGTAGTGAGTTAGATCAGGCATAGGCAAACTCCAGCGCTCCAGATGTTTGGGACTACAATTCCCATCATCCCTAGCTAACAGGACCAGTGGTCAGGGATGATGGGAATTGTAGTCTCAAACATCTGGAGGGCTGGAGTTTGCCTACCCCTGAGCTAAAAGGACGCCTGCAGTCTGGCAGCTCCCAATTCAGCTAATTCCCTTCTACAGCCATCAAAGCAGGAAAGTGATTTTTGAAAAGTTCCTATTTTGCAGAAGTGATCCAGTCCGAGCCTGTCTCAAAATGCAACATCACCGCCTCGTTTAAAACTACCACCCATTTTTCTTATTTATTCAAAGCTATGTTCTTTGCTTTGCAATGCAAGAACATTTTAATAAGCAGACTGGAAATAATTCCCGTGCTTACCTTTCCTGACGCAGGCGGCAATTTCATTTCTGACGAAGGGACTTTTGAAAACAAGGACAGTGATAATTAAAGGTTCCAGAAGCGGGGTGGTCCTTAAGTTCAGGGCTGACAAAAGACAAGAAGGGTGTTTTTTCTTCACGCATTGCATGATTAATTATTTTTTCAGGGAGTTTCGTTGCCACAAGCAGTGCAGAATTTACGTACAGTATAAACTAAACAAGCTATAGCTTAGGGCCCCACTCATTTGGGGGCCCCAAAAGAATGTAAAGGGGGAAAAACTGGATGTACATTTCCAAAATATAATATATAAAACAAATAAAATAAAACCTACATACAGGAACAGTGTTTTGTGTTGAGCAGGCTTCTATGGTGTAAGCAATGGGTCCATAAATTACCATGTAGCATATATTCAACACAAAAAAACAGTGACAATTTGTTGTTGACAAAGGACAGCTGGACATATAAAGGGCCCCATTACCTTCAGTAGCTTAGGACCTCATCAAACGTAAATCCGGCCCTGGCCACAAGATGTGGAGCTGCCTCCCTGCCCCCCTTTTAGATGAAAGGGGATTAGGCAAATTCATGCAGGGCAAGATGGTGAGGGGTGGAACCTTCATATACAGGGCCAGTCTACCCCTGAATATTAGCTGTGGGGGGGGGGGTTGAACAAGAGGGGGGGTTGTCTCTGCTTCCTGACCTATTTGCACTGTAGGCTACCTGGGAACATCCAGCCCACCACTGGGGAATGCTGGGCCCCACAATCTGACCTAGTGGCGTTCTTATGTTATTATTCCTGCCCTGTTTCCATCCTTCCCTAATGAGAATCCTATTCTCCCTTGGCCTACTCACCAACTGAGCTAGCCAGGCATGGCTGCCCTGCGGATTCTTACTGCACCCACCGGCTCTCCCTACTGATCAATCTGTGAGCATTTTCACCCCTCCCATTCTGAAAATCTGGTGATATCTGCTGTTGGGAGGGAACAGTTAGGAATTGTTACTTTGTTGTTTTTCATTCCTGACTCTGCTCTCTGCTGTGTGCTGTGTGCAGTTTAATATCTTCTGTAGACAAGATGGCTAAGTGAGAGGCTGTAACACTCACAAAGCCAGATCTGTAAATATGCAGTAGTTAATAGAAATAAATGAGGAATGTTTTGAAACCTCTACAAATGCTTCTGCTGTTCACTGCTGATTTGGTGCTCATAAAGCCCAGTTATGAGTCCATGATTCCCGGGTGTATGCTGAAGGTGTTCCAGACGTCCTGCCCAGGCATAGGGGCCTAAGAAGACCTGGACAGATCCTGGCATTTACCCACATATGGTAGCAGGCGGATGGTTGCTGGTAGCAGACTGGTGGTTGCAGATGGCTATTGATGGTTGGATAATTGGATGTTTCTGATCCATTTCCATCTGATGCTGCACATCGGAGTTGAGCTGTGAGCTGAAGCTGTTTTTCAAGCTGCTGTTTGATTTACAGAAAGGTATGTTGCTGGCTGCCAGGAAGACAGCAGAGACGCTTTTCCAGTTTGCCTGTTAATTGTGCTGAGTGGGGAGAGAAGTTGCTGAGAGAGTCAAGAGTATTTGGGGTGCATGAAGGGAAGTGTCTTGCTGTTAACTAAACACAGGCATGGCTTCTGCACATTCTGGCCAGATGTCTCTATCTTTTCCTCTCCTTACACCAGAGACCTATCCTACATGGCAGGTCAAAATGAAAGCACTTTTACAAAGGGAAAAGCTTTACCATATTATAGAAGATGACCCCCCTAATGAGGATGATGATGGATGGCCAGCGTGGCATGAGGCAGACATGAGAGCCAGGGGGACAATTATTCTGAGTGTCCAGGACCAGTTGTTGGTCAACTTGGAGAACCAGCAGACTGCACGGGCTGTTTGGAATAAACTTCGAGATATGCATCTAAGACAAAATGCAGGATCCAGTGTGCTTTTCTTTAAAAAGCTGTGTAGGCTGGAATTGCAGAAAGATGGTGATTTGCCCAGCCATCTAGCCCAATTAAAACGTCTCAGACAGGATCTTGTCCAGCGAGACTTAAATATTTCAGAAGCTGTTTTTGCAATGCTTATCATAAACAGTTTGGATGAATCTTATGATGCTGTAGCTGCTCAATTGTCGTCTTTGCCCAATGACCGTCTAACAGAAGATTATGTGTCTAGCGTGCTCTTGAATGAGTGGGATCGCAGACAGACTGCTAGAGAAAGCAGGGACAAGGCTGTTGGAAATGCCTACAAGCCTTCAACAGGGGAAAGTGAAAGTGTTGCAAAAGCTCTTAAAATGCGCCGCTGTTTTTCTTGCGGAGAGGTCGGCCATTTTAAAAATCAGTGTAAAAACTCTTCAAAGAAGAAGGGCAACTTCAAAGGCAAAGGGGGAGGAGGCCGAAAACCCCAAGGGCCAGCTGCATCAAAGGCTTTGATTTCACGCAGTTCTAATCAACTCACACGTTCTGTTTTTGTTGTCGACTCAGGAGCCACAAGGCACGTGGCCAATGATAAAAATCTCTTTCTTCATCTTGAGAAACAGGGAGGAGCAATTCATCAAGCGGATGGAACGACTATTAAAAGTTTGGCTCAGGGAACGGTTTCTTTGCAGAGCCTTAATGCAACAGTTAAAAATGTTATGTATGCTCCTCATTTGCAGGATAATCTCTTGAGTGTTTCTCAGCTAGACGCTCAAGGATTTAAAGTGGTGTTTGCAAACTCTCGGTGTGAAATTCTTCGAGATAACAAACTCATTCTTTATGCTAAGTGTGTTGATGGTTTATATGTATTGCCTTTTGTTACAGGTACAGCTGCTGGAGCAACTACCGTGTTTCCCCTATTTTAAGACGTAGTCATTTTATAAGACGTAGCAGGATTTTTACACTTTTGCGGAATTAAGCCATACCCCGAAAATAAGCCATACCCCGAGCCAGCGGAACCCAGCATGCCGGCCGCGGCAGGAAAAGGAGGGCTGCTGGGTTGGTGCCCGGAACCGGCTACTGCTGCTGCTGCAGCAGCGCCACTTAGAATGAGACCGCCGAGCGCCCCAGCAGCGGGACCGACAATGTGCCCAGCAACACAGCACGGAGCGCCCCAAGCCACAACAGCAGGAGGAGGAGGATTCAAAGGGCTGGGTCCCGGAGACTCAGGGCGCTCCGCGCACCGCCTCCTCTTTCTCCCGCGGCTCAGCACCTGGAACTGGTTGCTGCTGTTGCTGCTGCTGAAGCGCCGTGCAGCTCTCTATCCGTCCTCGCCCTCAACTGCTAATTTCTCCCTCACACACGGGCGGGGGGGGGGAGAAACAGGAGGAGGCACAAGCACCGTGCGCTCGGCCCTCTTTCGGTGCTCGCACAGAGGAGGCATGAACACGCACGCAAGAAAGGATGGGTGGGGGGAGGAGGAGAGCGGTGTTTGTGACACGCTCGCGAAAGAATGGCTGAGCGGCCGTGCGCACGGAACGGTGTCTCTCCCTCTGTGTGTGTGTGTGTGTGAGAGAGAAAAGGCGGGGAGCGAGGAAAGGAGACAACTGGGGCGGGGAAGAGGAGGAGGAGGCTTTCCGCAAGGCGGAGGACTGAGAGGCGCTACCAAACAGGAAGCGCTGCCACCGAGCCAGGAGCCGCTCCGCGCTTCCCTCGGCAAAAAAGGCGCGACCTGCAGCTGTCACAAAAGCCTCCCCGAGCCCAGCTGACTGGCGGCTGTCAGAGCGCAGACAAGGAAAAGCCTGGCGAACCGCTGACAAGCGGGTTCAAGCCGCTTGTCAATGGACTCAACAAAGGAGGGGGAGGGAGTGGAAGCCTCCGCACACAACAGTACCCCTCCAAAGGCGCCACAAGCCAGCCCTAAAACTGGACACGTGGCCTGAGGCGCGCGAAAACGGCACCCTGCCGCCCAAATACCGGTAGCTGGTGGCGGTTAGAGCGCTCCCGCTCAGAGCGCTAGCCTAGAGCACGGAAAACATGGCAAAAGCTTAAAATTAGCCCGGCCACTAAAGCGCTCCCGCTCCCAGCGCAAGCAAACGGAGCGTTCTGGACTGCTCCCCCTTCAAGCAGCTAAAAAGCCGCTCAACGAAGCCTATGCAACCGAAAAAATTACCCCCCCCAAGGCGCACCCCCCAGCAGGGAACACGCAGTGAAGGTACGGCACTAGGAGGATGAGGGGGTGGGAGTGGGGGTGGGGAAGGGTTAGGGTGGGACAGGGCGGGGATAAGAAGGGATTAGGAAATCAAGGAAACACAAGGGAAACGACGATCCAGCAAGCCTCCTCCTCCGGCTCCCAGAGGCTCGGGGCGCTCCGCGCGCGCTGCTGGGCGACAACCCGGCAAGCCGCCTCCTTGTGTTGTAAGAAGACTAGACTCAGCAGCAGAATAGAAATAAATGCAAAACTGCTTGAACACACCAAATATTTTCCTTATTTTGTGTATCACTTTGCATCTTACTTAAGACACCCACCGAAAATAAGCCACCCTGTGGTTTTTTTGAGGAAAAAAGTTATAAGACGGTGTCTTAAAAAAGGGGAAACACGGTAAAGAAACTGAAAAGGCATGCTGTAATATATCAGTAGATAAGAATGAGAAATTGCATAACCATTGTATTCATGATTATCATCGTTTGTTTGGTCATTTGCATTTCCAGGCAGTAGGTAAAATGCAAAATATGGTTGAGGGCATGAAAGTTCAAAAGTGTCCTTATCATATGAAATGTGTCTCATGTGCAGAGAACAAAATTAAGCAAGCTCCCAAAGGTACAAAATCTGGGAGGGAGGTTAAGAAACCTTATGAGATTGTGCATGCAGACTTGGTTGGACCTCTAGCACTCTCTAGAGGAAACTCATGTTATTTTTTGGTTCTGATAGATGCCTATTCTAGATATGTTTGGGTCTATATGTTACAAAAGAAGTCTGAAGCCTTCTCTAAGTTTCAAAAATTTTGTGCATGGCTCAGGAATGTTCACGATGAGCATGTACGTTGTCTTTTCACTGACAGGGGTGGAGAATTTTGTTCAGAACAGTTTGAAAACTTTACTGCAGAACAGGGCATAGAGCACATGACTGCCACGCCCAGATCTCCATGGCAGAATGGTTTATGTGAAAGAGTAAACCAGACCTTGCAACAAGGAATTAAAACTCTGTTGCATGATTCAGGCCTACCCAACCCCTTTTGGGCTGAAGCTCTATCGTGTTTCACCTATATTTACAACCGCAGATATCAATCAGCCATTGATTGCACCCCATACGAAATGCTGTTCAAAAGGAAACCGTTTGTAAAACATTTAAAAATTTTCGGTTCTGAAGTTTGGGTGCACACTCTGCAAGGTGACAAACTGAGCAAATCTGGTCAACATGGCATTTTTCTAGGTTATGAAAAAGGTTCTTATCGTGTGCTGATGACAGACACAAACACAATTAGGCTGACCAGAAGCATGGATTGTAATCCAAAATGGGACAAAGTTGGCATTTTTCAATGTCATCCCATTTCAGATGATGAGGTGGTGAAACCAATTAACAAAGAGGCAAAACCTGTAATTGATGCTGATGGTAGCACAGATTCTGACACTGATACAGATGATCAGAATGAAAAGACCTCTTTTAAGAAATCAGATGGGTCTGACACTGATCTAGAGGTAGAATCTTTGCCAGATACAGGTCACCATTCTCCCAAGGAGGAGGAACCAGACCCAGAGGATCCCAGAGTATTGCGTAGATCTGAGAGAACTACCAAGGGACAAGCACCTAAACGATTTTCTAAAGAATTTGCTAAAGCTGCTATTTCAGATATGGCTGCCACTAGCAATCCAAACTCAGTTTTTGAACCAACTAACTACAAAGAGGTTCAAAATTTACCTGAAAAAGATGCCGAACCTTGGCTTAACGCCATGAAAGCTGAATTGAATTCCCTAAAGCAAAATGACACGTGGGAATTGGTTCCAGCAGAACCAGGCATGAAACTTGTAGACAGCAGGTGGATTTACAAAACCAAGACTGATCAGACTGGTAAAGTGGTCAGATATAAAGCCAGATTAGTTGCACGTGGTTTTTCTCAAGTTCCTGATCAGGACTATCATGAGACATATTCACCGACAGTCAAATTTGAGACAGTTAGGCTGTTGATGAAAATTGCTGCAGAAGAGGGCATGACCATATCTCATCACGACGTTAATACTGCGTTTTTGTACGGAATTCTCAATGAGAGTATTTACATGTCACCGCCAGACGGAGTGCAGATAAAAAAGGGAATGGTGTGTAAATTAAAAAAATCCCTGTATGGTCTAAAACAAAGTGCTCGATGCTGGCACACTAAGCTGACAGAAGTGCTGTTTTCCTTAGGTTTCAAGCAAGGAAAGGCTGATTCTTGTGTTTTTGTTAAAGAATCTAACCAGCACAAATTGTACTGCATTTGTTTTGTGGATGATATTTTGTTTTTCTGGAAGGATGCAAATATTTACAAAACCACTCTTGCAAAACTGCAAAAGCATTTTGATATGAAAGACCTAGGGGAAGTCAGCAATTATCTCTCACTGGAAGTAGAGAGAAATAAGCAAGGTGATGTTTTGCTGCATCAATCACGTAAGATCAATGATGTGATTGAAAAATTAAATCTGACAGATGCCAATTCTGTAGACACCCCCATGGTCACAGGGTACCAACATGATACTAATGCTAATGTTTTTCCTGACACTACATTGTTCAGAAGTGTTTTGGGTAAACTTAGTTTTATAGCAAGGTGCACAAGACCAGACATTGCTGTTAGCGTAAATTTGCTCAGCAGATATGTAAATCAACCTACAGTGCAAGACTGGAAGGCACTGAAACGCATAGTTAGGTATTTAAAAGGCACTATGCATTACAGGTTGAAGCTTACTAGCCAAAAATCTGGAGGTCTTGAGATCTATGCCGATGCCAGTTTTGGTAGTGATACAACTGATGGCAAGAGCACCTCAGGTGTGTGTTATTTGTACAATCAGTGCCTATTTGATTGGTCTTGTAAGAAACAGGCAACAATAAGCATGAGTTCATGTGAAGCAGAACTCAACGCTTTAAATTTTTCCCTCATGAATGTAGAGTGGTTGTTGCAACTATGTGAGGATATGAGAGTAAAAATTTGTTGTCCAGTTCAAGTTTATCAGGACAACAAAGCCTGCATAGAACTAATCCATTCAGAAGGATGCAAGCAAAGAACAAAACATTTGCTAATCAAATTGCACCGTGCCAGAGAATGCATTCAGAAAGGAGTTGTAAAAGTCTCATATATGCCAGGGAAAGAAATACCTGCTGATGCTTTGACTAAAGCTGTTAATAAGGAACAACTTGGTATATATGTAAAGAAATTGCTTTTGTGCTAGATTTTCATAATGGTCAGAATGAAAAGGGGGAGGTTGTGAGCATTTTCACCCCTCCCATTCTGAAAATCTGGTGATATCTGCTGTTGGGAGGGAACAGTTAGGAATTGTTACTTTGTTGTTTTTCATTCCTGACTCTGCTCTCTGCTGTGTGCTGTGTGCAGTTTAATATCTTCTGTAGACAAGATGGCTAAGTGAGAGGCTGTAACACTCACAAAGCCAGATCTGTAAATATGCAGTAGTTAATAGAAATAAATGAGGAATGTTTTGAAACCTCTACAAATGCTTCTGCTGTTCACTGCTGATTTGGTGCTCATAAAGCCCAGTTATGAGTCCATGATTCCCGGGTGTATGCTGAAGGTGTTCCAGACGTCCTGCCCAGGCATAGGGGCCTAAGAAGACCTGGACAGATCCTGGCATTTACCCACACAATCCTTATGGCATTTGGGTCTCTGCCCCACTGATCATCGCTTTACTCACACCCAGGGCCAGATTTCGGTTTGATGAGGTCCTAAGCTACTGAAGGCAGGGGTAGACAACCTAAGGCCCGGGGGCCGGACGCGGCCCAATCACTTTCTCAATCCGGTCCGCGGACGGTCCAGGAATCAACGTGTTTTTACATGAGTAGAATGTGTCCTTTTATTTAAAATGCATCTCTGGGTTATTTGTGGGGCATAGGAATTTGCTCATTATTTTTTTTCAAAATATAGTCCGGCCCACCACATGATCTGAGGGACAGTGGACTGGCCCCTGACTGAAGGTAATGGGGCCTTTTATATGCCCCACTGCCCTTTGTTAACAACAAATTGTAGTGGTTTTTTGTGTTGAATATATGCTATTATGGTAATTTATGGACCTAATGGGTATCTAAAGCCATTTGCACATAACAAAATATGTATTTTATCAAAGTAATTGGTGAACTGAAATATAATTAAGAAGTATATTAATAGTGAAATACAATTAATAAGAAGTGTATTAATAGTGAAACAATTATTAAGCTCAAACTGTATGTAGGTTTTATTTTATTATTTTTTTATCTTATATTTTAGAAATGTACATCCAGGGGTTTTTTTCTTTTATTTTTTTTGGGGGGGGGCCAAGAGAGCGGGACCCTAAGCTAGAGCTCGACCTCCCGCCATCATACACCCAGTCTAGCTGCCCCCGTTCCTTACGACATTTGGTCCGGTCCCTGCCCCACTGACCATCCCTCCACCCATGTCTTAGCGCCCCCCGGTTCCCATGTTTCTTCTTACGTCAGGGTCTCCACCCCAGAGATCTTCCCCGGCGCCCTGGCTCCTCCTCCTCCTCCTCCCCGCCCTGCCTACTTGCCTCGCCTCCCTGAGCCCGGCTGGCACGCCGCTGCCACGTGCGGAAGCCGCCGGCCCCAGACACGGGGCGGACCACCCCACCGCCAGCCCTCCGCTCTCGCTCTCTCCCGTGCAGGCCACGTGTAGCAGCCTGCGCCTCGCTCCTCCCGGCCTGGCCAATCCGAGCGCGGGGCGGCGGGGATTGGGCGGCGCCGGAGCGCAGAAGACCAATCCGAGCGCTCCGAACGCCGAGGCCGGGGAAAGGCCGCGATACAATGTATCCGCTGGGCGTTCCACGGGGGGCGTATGAAAGGCGGGCGGGGCGGGGCCCGGGGAGCACGTGCGGCGCCGCACGTGGCCGCGTGGCGCCTGCACTGAGCCCGGCTCGCCTCGGCTCCTGCGCCCGCCTTGGTGGAGAGGCTGAACCGGGAAGCAAGGAGCTCAGAACCGCTGAGAGGAGCTGGTGAGTAGAGATCTCTGCGGAGGGAGCCTCCGCTTCTGAACCCCGGCCCGGAACATGCCGGCTGAGGGGCTCAGAGGCGGAATCCTGCTTTTATATATGCTTTATATACTAATATGTATACTACTTATTTTTATGCTATTCTGTTATACGAGTGTAAACACATATGTATATATTATAGATGATGTTTTTAGAATTGAAGCAGGTTTTCCTCCATCTGCGGAACATCATTCGCGGCGAAGGCTGCGCAGAGTGCACTTTCTAATTTCAGAACTTTCGATGCAATCTCCGTTCCTTTTCTTTTCGGGAACTCGTCGGTCGTCTGGTAGTGTTTCCGACCTCTGCTTTGGGAAGATCGGGGTCGGGTCGCGGGGTGGAGCGGATAAAGCGGGGCCGGAGAAGGAGGCGAAAGGTGTCGGATTAGTGGTATGGAGGAGGATCGGGATAATTTTTTGTACAATCGTACAAGGTCATTAGGATGGAAATTGACATCTGAACTGACGTCACAATCATTTATATCAGAAGAAAGTCGCGTTGAGTTCTGTGGGGGCTTTGACTCCCAGGTTGGCCGGGGGTCTAGGATTGTATACCTACCTGGGATTAAAGTCGTAATGGACGGCTAGCCAGTTTAGATCCAATGTTACTACTTACTTATTTGTGACTTGTTTACTTTTTAAAGTGCAGAGATGTAATTTTTTTAAATAATTGCAGTTGTGCTCAAAGAAAGGAATGCAATTTGACTTCATTTGCAACACTTTGGGGCGCCCCGTCGTCCGTCCCCCCTTATAAATGTGCAGATAGACTAGCGTCTGTTCCCTTTCTTTTCTTTTTACTACCCCTTGTGCACATAAAACATTTTATTGTATGCTATAAACTTGCGAGCACTAGTAATAAAATCTTAAGTGCTGCCTGGAAAAGGATTTGCAAGCTCTGTTGGGTTGATTTCTGCAGACTTTCTAATAATAATAATAATATGAGCATATTCTGGTATACCTTAAAAATTTGCTAGTCATTTAATGCTTTAGTGTCACAGGCTTGTTTGTTTAAAAAAATCTCAGCCGATGCATAGACAACTTTCATTGATGCTAAAACTATAGGTAGATTCTGACCTGCTTGCTGAAATTCTCTGCTTGCCTGCTTGGAAATAAGTCGAGATGGGACCTGTTACCTATGAATGGTTACAGCCTCTTGCTTTTATTTGGCTTTGTGAAAACACTTTTAAAGATTTCTTTGTGGGTGTATATTCGCTTTATAGATATAGCAGCCTGCTAGTTCATCGGTAGCTGCTCACCTGTGGCGCTTAGGACCAGGTGACCAACAGATAATATTTTTGCAAAATGGGAGAAAGTTTGGGTTCTGTGTTTCTCTCACAGACTGTTATAATTGCCTGGCATTATATCCAGGCAGTTCCAGGAATAGAGAAAGCTCAGGGAAGTTGTTAGATACATTCACAAGAATGGCATCCTGTGTTCGATGAATTCTACAGTTGGTGTCGTATTGCTGATTTATTATTATTAAATAATAATATTAACCTTCACTGCCACAAGATGTGGCAACAGCAATGAGAGGTTAGACAAGTTTGTGGAGGAGAAATTGATGTGTGGCTATTAACCAGAACAGCTAAGTGGAGCCTCTCTGTTCAGGAGCAGTTTAACATTGAAGTTCAGCTGCTGCCTTTCCATGGCCCACTTGTGGGCTTTTGGGAAACAGTTGGGGTTGGTGGCCACTGTGGAAAAAACGGGATGCTAAGCTTTTTCCATCGCAATCTGTTGTAGTAGCAGCAGAAAGGGTTCTTTCTCTTGCACCCAATCTTGTGCATGCTTACTCGGGAGTAAGCCCCGTTGCCTTCTGGAAGCAGCAGCAGAAAGGCTTCCTTCTCCTGCACCCAATCCTGCACATGCTTACTCGGGAGTAAGCCCCGTTGCCTTGCCTTCTTTGGAAACTCTTTGTGCTCCCACCAGCAACACTCCAAACCTCCTGCCTGCCCTGCAGCACAGACTTCAAGTACTGTATGTTTTCACCCAGGAGTAAACCTCATTGGCTTCAGTGGGGCTTTCTCTGAAGTAAGTGTGCAGCTTTGCAGCAAAAAAAAAAAAGGTGTGCACTTATTTATTTACAGTATTGATAAGGGAATCTCACCTATGGGATTTACTCCATATTCTGTGCTCACTTTCTGGAAGTTAAGTCCGATTTTTATCCTTATTTACTATGGGCATGCCAACCACCAGAAATAGGTCAGAATTCGTTTGCCTTGCAGTCAGATGTGGGCCTTGTGTTCCATGGGCTTCCTTCCTTGTAAGAATCAAAAGAAATGGAAGCCAGTACCCATCACTTTCCCAGCTCAATGCTGGAATCTTGCAACTTCCAGCATCCCTGACAGGATGCTCTGTTGCAGCATTCCAGGGGCCTGTCTTGCCTCATAATCCCAGATCTCATTGGGTAGCAAGGCAATTTCCAGAGAGTGAGAGTTAGGGCACCCTGTTCTCTCTCTCTTTTTTTTGGTGTGTGTAAAATCAGATTTCGTGGCCCGTAGCCCTCTCCTCCTCCATGAATTTGTCCAGTCCTCTTTTAAAGCCACCTGTGGCAGAGAGTTCCACAGTTTCTGCTCTGCCCAAAGAAGAGCTTCTCAGATCTCCTTGGGCAACAGAGGGTTAAGCCACCTTCCGATTTTGCGGATGAATAGATCTGATTTTCTGGGAGTGCTGTATGCATGAATGGGGAACCTGGAAGCAAATGGCCAATGATTTGCAGCTTTGCTTTCTTGCTGATGTGATTATTTGTGGGAAAAAATGTATGCGGCAGAAAATCTCTGCTCAGCATGCCCCTCTTGGCTGCGCATCATCGGAGGCAGGAGGTGGGGGCACATGGTCCGCTTGCTTAGAGAGAAGCCCAGGCACCCGGCCCATGTGCTCAGAGCCACTAGCCCACCCCGAACACCTGCATTAAGTGTGCAGAGGGGCTTTGTTTCAGTTCCCTCCTGTGGTTTCCATACACTGGTATTCTGTACCGTGCACCATCGGTTCTGGGTTCGATTCCTGAAGGCATCTCCTGGAAGGGCTGGCTGGGAGACTCCCTGCCTGGAACCCTGGAGCGCTGCTGCCAGCCAGTGTGTGCTGAGCTGAGTGGACCCAGTGACCTTCCATTGCTCCTATTTAAAGTTAGACCTTTGCTCAGAATCCTGAGGACTGGAAACTTAGTTTATATCAATGACTTTAACCCTACCCACCCAAACCGATAAACTTTTATCTCTCTGTCCGCTCAGGGCAACAAGGCTGGAGGGCATCCTCCCCCCAAAAAAGATCAGAGAGGAAGAGGAGGGTGAGAGTTGTAGTCCTGTGTATGTAGGGCGCCAGGTCATCTGCCCCCACGCAGTACAGTGGCAGGAAGGACAAATCATAGAGTTGCCACCCCAGAGGTCATCTAGTCCAACCCCCTGCAATGCAGGAATCACAGCTATCACAGATGCTGTGGTGAGAAAGGGGGAATTTTCACAGATGCATGTTCTCCCTGCTGGGTAGCAAGGAAGGCCACTCAGAATCCGAAACCACAAGAGACCTGTCTATTTTACGGATCAGATAGGCCTTTATCTTCGACCCTGGAGGTTGGGGAGAACCCAAAATATTAAGGGGGCTGTTGCGAAGGAGGGAGATCCCCTGGGAACGCCCAGGGTTGTATCTACGCAGAGTAAGCTCATACCTATGACAAACTTAGTTGGTCTCTAAGGTGCTACTGGAAGGATTTTTTAAAATTTTGTTTTGACTACGTCAGACCAACACGGCTACCTACCTGTAACTTGTCCATTTCGGTGGGTCTACTC
The DNA here is from genome assembly GCF_963506605.1 of Zootoca vivipara. NCBI lineage: Eukaryota > Metazoa > Chordata > Lepidosauria > Squamata > Lacertidae > Zootoca > Zootoca vivipara. The sequence goes on from NC_083292.1 coordinate 37,881,752, forward strand.
TTGAGTAGGGCTTATTTGGAGCCTAAGCTCCGGGTTGCACACCCAACCCATCCTTGGAATCTAGTGGCAGCTGCTGAGCTACCCACATTGGTTAACCTCTGTGGTTCTACTCTGAGCAGGAGCAGCTGCGGGAGGCTGCCCTCTGTTCTTTGAATCCTTGGCGGGGCCGAGTTGGCACCTTTCCTTGACCTAATTTGAGGGATGTGTGGCCTGCCACGAGGCTGGCTGTTGTTCAGGAAGCGCCGTGGATCTAAACCTCCGCAGGACAGGGCGGTTGCAAGTCTCTTCCTCCACTTTTCAAGTTGGTTGGTACATTCAGTCCTGGGGAGAACACAGGGGGCAATTAGCAGGGAATCTGTGCAGAAGTCGTGGCGTCACCGGGTTGTCTCTCTCTCTCTCTCTCTCTCTCTCTCTCTCTCTCTCTCTCTCTCTCTCTCTCTCTCTCTCCGTACTCTGTGGGCTCTGCCCGGGCGGCTCTGCATGTGATCTTCCCACAAGACAGGGTGGAGCGACACCCTTTTGAGGTAGGGCTGCAGTGGGTCAAGTTTTGCTCCCAACGCCAGAATGCTGAACGTTGGGAGATTCAGGGCAGATAGGAGAAAGGACTTCTTCGCACAGCGCTGAGTTAAACTGCGGAACTCGCTGCTACTGGAAGCAGCGATGGGCACCAGCTTGGATGGTTTTAAGAGAGGATTGGACAAGTTAAATGGAGGAAGAGAGGGCTACCGATGGCTGCTAGCCAGGGTAGCCGTGCTCTGTCAACACAGCTGGAAGCAGCGGTGCTTTTCAATGCCGGTTGATGGAAGCCACATCTGGTTGGCCACTGTGAGAACAGGATGTTGGACTAGTTGAATCACTGGACTGATTCAGCTCTTCTGATGTTCTTATGGAACCTCCAGCTCCAGAGGCAGTCTATCTAGTTTCCCAGCTTTTGGGGGGGGGGTATTTGGCCTCTGTGAGACCAGGATGCTGGACTGGATGGGCCATTGGCCTGATCCAGCATGCAAAATGGCTGCCTAGCCACTAAAAAAGCACTTCCCCATTTATTTTATGTGGTTGCTTACGTTTTATAAAGCCAGCTGGCCTGTGCTGACTAAATTACTAATTGGAGGGGCCTGTCTTTTGAGGAATTACTTAAAACTTGGGCGCAGAATCCAAGTGTATTATAATATATTTGTTTTTTGTATTGTTTCAATTCTGTCAAAGTGTAGTTACTTTTTAGCAGTTGTCTTTTGTAGGTTTTTAGCTTTTGTATATTTTATCTGTGTTCTTTTAATTTGTGCAAGCCGTCTTGAGTCCCAATCTGGGGGAAAGGCGGGATATAAACAAATATTTATTTTATTTGTTTGACAAGATTTATGCTTTTGGACCATCCAGAAAACCTCAGAGTGGTTTACCAAGGGAAGAAAACTGTCAGTAAAGCAACTCTTTGCTGATTAACATTCTGCATCCTTTTAAATTGTGTTTGTGGGAGCAGGGATTATGGGATTGTTTTGTTCTTGTTCTTATGATGCATATTTTGTTTTTATTTTGTGTTTTTGTGCTGTGAACCACCCTGAGATCATCAGAGGAAGGGTGGTCTACACATAAATAAAACTACATGCCTGTACAGAGGCTCGTCTAAACAAAAGAAGGTTTTTAGCAAGCTCCGAAACGACCACTTGCCTGGTGTCAACAGGCAGGGAGTTCCAAAAGTGCCATGTGAAAAGATCGGTTCTTGTTGCTAGTAACAATGCTAACTGCTTGACTGCCTGTCCGCAAGCTGCGTTGGTTAACTTTCCCCATGTCTTTCCTTTGCCCCAGATATATCTCAATGGCAGCCATGGATTCTTCCTCAAAGAGCGTCTCTTCCGGCGAGTCTCTGTACTCTGTCGAAAGCGCCACGAGCGAGGAGGACGACGACCGCTGTGCCGACTTTGACATCTTTCTCTCGGACGGCGGGAGCGACACGGAGAAGGAGTCAGGGGCCCTGAAGCACCATAGGGGTGCCTACTCTGGCCGGCAGCCTTTCCTCTTCTCCCCGGAACCGCTGGGGCGGACTAGTCCAAGCCTGCCTTGCCGGGAGCGCAATCGCCGGACGAGAAAGCCACTTGGTTTGCTGGCTGCGGCCAGGCTGCGGCCTACAGGACCTTGCTGCCATCACCCGGCGGCCCTCGACGAGGCGTACTATAGCCGCTTGGCGGATACGGACAGGGGCCTGCCGAGGAAGCCCACGGGCCGGAGACGAGCAGAGAGCGGCAGGTGTCAGAATGGGGGCGTCCAGCCCCACCCATACGCAGCGCAGCCGCCTCTCCGTGGAGTAAAGAAGCAGAGGAACAGGGGTGTGGCGGACCGCGAGGACGTGCACTCTCCTTCTTGGACCGAGGGGGACCATATCTTTGCACAGAAGGTCAGTGGCCAAATTGATTCACAAAATCAAAACGCAAGCTTCTAGTCCTCAGGGTGAGCGGGGTGTTCTTGAGAGCACATAGGTGATGCTAGGGCTAGGCGATATAACTATACATCCTCCAAAAACCGGTCCACATTGCGATATCAGTTTCATAATTTTCAGCCTGGCGATGTATCACGAATCGTGACATTTGTGTGCTGTGCAAAAGTCACAATGTGGGAAGAAGCGTGGAGCCAGCCAGTGCCTTATTTAGCTGGTGATATATCACGATGTTGGAAGACAGATACGGTCGTACCTTGGCTCCCGAACAAATCTGCTCCCGAACAATCAAAATCCGGAAGTGAGTGTTCCGGTTTTTGAACGTTCTTTTGGAAGCCAAACGTCTGACGCCGCTTCTGATTGGCTTCTAGCAGCCAATCAGAAGCCGTGCATTGGTTTCCAAACATTTTGGAAGTCGGAACGGAGTTCCAGAACTGATTCCATTCAGTTTCCAAGGTATGACTGTATTGCCCAGCCCTTGCTGATGCCAAGCGATATCGCAACAGCGAGAGAGGGCATTGCGAGCAGGATCTGTTGTGCAAATTTCCCATCCCCGTAACTAAGAGGAGGTGCTTAGTTATAAAAAATAAATGAGAATGAATGTGCTTAGTAGTAAAATCAATTTAAAAATCAACTTAAAAGCTAGTTAATGCTGTATATGTTATGTAAAAGAGGACAAACCATTCCCATTTTGCTCAGTTTGTGCACATTATAGAGGATCTCTTACTCTGCATTTCTTAGAATCGTGGATTTGCAGAGTGTTATGGTATACCCAAAGGTCATCTATTCCAACCCCCTGAATTGCAGGTTCCTGCGTGGTTCAGCTTCTGACTCTTCTCTCCTTTTATCCTCCTGTTTCCCACAGTGCTTGGAACTCCAGGGCTTCATTCATCCATTGGTGGAGCTTCTCAACCGGCTGAAGATGGGACGCTTTGACCGAGGTAAGGGAGCCTGACTGCTGGATGTATGTTTTGAGTTGTTGAGGAAATGCAGATTCTCCTTCCCCGCCCTTCTTCTGTTGGTTTGGATTTGAGCATCTGGTTGTGTTTGTGTGGTCACCAGCCAGGTGGGACAAGGCTTGAAATGGAGTAGTACAATGAAGCGCCTCCACTTTGGAACTCCCTGCCTATTGAATATCAGACAGGAGCCTTCACTGTACTATTTTCGGTGTCTGCTGGAAACGTTTTTGTTTAGACAAGCCCATATCCTGACATGCAGAACGTTGAGACGCCTTTTAATCTGTTTTAGTCTAATGTCGTTTTAACTTTTTGAAAGCCTTAGAGCAGGCATCCCCAAACTGCGGCCCTCCAGATGTTTTGGCCTACAACTCCCATGATCCCTAGCTAACAGGACCAGTGGTCGGGGAAGATGGGAATTGTAGTCCAAAACATCTGGAGGGCCGAAGTTTGGGGATGCCTGCCTTAGAGTGTTGTTAATCTTTTTTAAAAAAAATTGTAAACCACTAAGAGGGTCAGTCATAGAATTCTAGAGTTGGAAGGGCCTCTAGTCCAACCCCTGCAGTGCGTTGGTTCTGTAATTCCAATAAAATAAAATAAAATGGTAGCATCAGTTTCATGGCTGTCAGGCATGTGCTTGTAAGCTCTTCCTTCCTGCGGGCTGGACTTGGAGCCATCCACAGAAAACTTGCAGAGTTCTAAGATCCAGTTTGGGGGATAAAAGGGAATCCTTCTGCAAGGCCACCCTGGAAGATTCTCAATTCTGTTCTTGTTTGCTGCCTTAAAAGCTGCAAAGGGCATAGGAAGGTGCCTCACCAAGAGTCAGGCCGTCGCACCATCTAGCTCAGTGCTGTCTGCACTGACTGGCAGCAGCCCTCCAGGGCACTTTGGGGGTATCACAGTATTGCCAGTGCAATTGCCAGAGAGGTGAGCAGGGTTTGTGAATGCTTTCTCTGTTTCTCTGCAAGGGAAGAATAGGAAAAGTGTAGAGATATCAGAGGATGGCAAGACGAAGGGCTTGGGGGGGTCTTTTTTTGTGGGGTGGAGTGCAAAGAAGAAATGTGAGGGTTTAGCAGTTGGGGAAGTTTCGCTGAAAAGTTTTGCAGCCTGGCTTTCGTTGCTGAGGCGAATCCAGGTGTGCGGCCCTCAAAGCTTCTGTTTCTGGCCCTCGGGACACTCCCCAAGGCCATGGCCCCTCCTGGCCCTGGGCTTTCTCCTCCATCCTGTAGCATTTTTGCCTAGCTTGGGAATCTGCCCTTGAGCTCTGAGGACACAGCTACAGTTGCCTGATGGAAGTGTGTGTACTAGCTAGTCTAAATGCCTTAGAGAGCTGCTGCCAGTCAGTGTAGGCAATATTTAGGTAGTTGAGCAAAGCGTCTGTATAATACAGCTTACTATCTGAAATCTGAAGCATGAGGACTAGAAGCTTTCTTTATGTAGAGCTGTAGACCAGTGGAAGAGCATCACACTGAGCCCGACGGACCGTGAGTCCGACTCGGCAGGAGGCAGCGTCCTCTGTTCCCAATTCAATCAGCCCTGCCTTCATGAGGACTAGAATCATGCTGTTATTTTGTTGGGAACGCAGGAGAAGAGACCCTACTTTGCGCATGCAAAGCCCTGGGTTCAACCCTTAGCATTTCCGGATGGGGCTACGGATAGACTCCCTGTCTTGAAACCCTGAAGTGTTTGCTGCCAGTCAGTGCCAACGACACTCAGCTAGGTAGGCCCAAGGGTCTGACTCTGTCTAAGGCAGCTAGCTCCCAGTGGCCTCTCAGCGAGTGTTGCTAGCTAAGCAGATGCAACATTTCCACATTGCAAAGGGGGTGCGTGTGTTTCCCTGGCGCCTTCGTTGCATATCTTCAGGTGCCTGGCGAAAACATTCCTCTATAACCCGACTTTGGGCTGGTGGATATGCTCCGGCCTTTTAAATGAATTTGTGGGAGGGGGCAATATTGGTTTGTTTTTCTTCTGTTACATATTTTGCGTTCTCATTTCTGTCGTGTGCTGCCCTCTGATCTAAGGATGAAGAGCAATACGCAAAATCAATAAACAATAATAGTAATAATAAGAATTCCAACTCCAGAATGTGCTCACACACTGCCTGCTCCCATCCCCCAGATGGTAAATTTCGGGGGTCTGTAAGGGGACACTTTTTGATGGGGGGCGCAGTGGGTGAGCCCCCCCCCCGGCTGCTTGCTTTGACATGATGTTTCCTGCTTCTGCCTCTGTGAACCTTTATTGAGCAGGAGAGGACTATGAACGCCCAGGAAAGGTGGACTAATCTATCTCGCTTTGATTTTTTCCAGGGCTAAGCAGCTTCCAGCAGAGCGTAGCCATGGACCGCATCCAGCGCATCATTGGCGTCCTCCAGAAACCAGAAATGGGGTAAGAGCCTTGCAGCAAAGGGAGAGGAAGGAAGGAATCCCCTCCGGTTCGGCATTTAAAGGCTGATTTAATTTGGATCCTGTCTGCACCATAATGCAGTATCACACCACTTTAAACAGCCGTGGCTTTCCCCCAAAGAACTTAAGAAGGGCTTGCTGGATCAGGCCAGTGGCCCATCTGGTCCAGCATCCTGTTCTCCTGCGGTTTCCAGTAGTTGATATTCAGAAGCGTTGCTGCCTCTGACCCATGGAGGTGGAGCCATAGCTGTCCTGGCTAGTAGCCATCGATAGCCCTCTGAAAATTTGCCTAATCCTCCCGCCCTTGTGGAAGAGAGTTCCATAGTTGACACTCTTTGTGGAGAAGTGCTTTTCTTTTTTCCAATCATTGAATTCATTCATCTTCGTTGAATCACCAAGAGTTCTAGTCTTCGGAGAAAAGGATGAAAACTGTCCACTTCCTCCGTGCTACGCAATTCCCCTAAAAATAATAGCAAGATTCTAGTCCTCATGGTATGAAAGAATGGACCGATTCAATTAGGAAGTGTGGAATTTGCCTGATGCGGAGTCAGGCTTCATCTGTCTCAAGAGTTTCCCTAACTTGGGTCTCCAGCTGTTTTTGGACTACAGCTCCTCTCACCCCATGCTAGCAGGTCAAGGATTATGAGAATTGCAGTCCAAAAACAGCTGGAGACCCAAGTTTGGGAAATCCTGATCTAGCCCATTGTTGCCAGCCGTATGACATGACAGCTGCTCTTCAGGGCTTCTGGCTGCCTGGCCCAGATGTTTACGAACTTGTTCTCCTTTTTTCCTTTCCAGGGAGCGTTACCTGGGCACTCTGCTGCAGGTCGAGAGGATGCTAAAACTCTGGTTCCCCCACATCGCCTTGAGGAATGCGTGCGCTGACTGTGGTGTGGCAGCAACACAGGATTCGTGCGATACAGCCGAGGTGAGATACAGCAGAATCTCCTCCTTCCTCCTTGCTGTGTTTCTTTTGAGCTGGGTTGGAAAAAAATATATCAGCCACTATCTTGAATCCATTGGTTCAGGTCTTAATGCTCTGGAGCAGCTGAAACAGGCTTTCTCCATCTTCCCTGGAACAACCTTTCATGTGTTTGAAGATCGCTTCTCTGCCTTCTCCAGACTAAACATACCCAACTCCCTCAACCACTCCTCATAAGGTTTGGTTTCCAGGCCCTTGATCATCTCGGTCGCCCTCCTCTGCCTACTTCCAGGCTTGCCCTTCCTAAACACTGCCTTCCTCACCCCCATAGAAATTCTCCCAGCATGTAGAAAGCTAGAAGGTCAAGGTTGAAAGGCTCAATCGTGACATCACACACATTAATATATGGGATACAGAACTCCCCTTGCAGAAATGTAATGTGTTAATATGAATGGAAGTAAAAAAAACTCTGTAGCTGTTGATAAGGGATTAAGATGAAGAATGAATGTAATTGGATTAATTAAAATTTCGGAAGTGGAGTGAAATAAAATCATCTCACTTTGAAATCTAGCACATGGGAGGCCACACAAAATGTATAATTGGCTTTATGATTGGTATATATTTGAATTTGAATTGTAATCTGAGTTTGAAGGCAGCCCTGTTTCAAATGTGTGATGTTTTGTGTGATTTTTAATATTTTGTTGGAAGCTGCCCGGAGTGGCTGGGAAAACACAGCCAGATGAGCGGGGTATAAATTATTATTATTATTATTATTATTATTACTTTAGTCTAATTATTATATTTATTATTTTGTTATTTTATTTTTTATTATAATGTGGTTTATATTGGGTTTTAGTAATTGAAAATTGATAAAAATTATTTACAAAAAAAGGCTTGATCTTGGCCTGACCCAACAAGTTCTACTTAGCTTCTCAGTCTTGCGCCTCTCAACCTTTGACGCCGTGTTGTTGTTGTTTTTCCTCTTGTGTAGCAGTCGTCCATGGAGGAGAACCTCCCCGAAACTCTGCTGCCACCCGGCCAAGGCCCCGCGCAAAGCCCCCCCACGGCGGAACTCCACCAGACGCACCTCGGGGACCCGGCTTCCCCCAGTGACAAAGCCACCGCTCCCCTGGGGGAATCTCCCCGCTTCTTGGGCGGCGACTGGCCGGCCATGAACTTGACATGGATTCACACCTCGCCCATTTCAACGCCCCCCTTGGGGAACGTGGATGTGGGCCAGGCAAGCTCCGTCTTCGGGCAGACCCTGCTGGGGCCGAAGTGCACTGCCTACGGGCTCGTCGTCTTCCTCCAGAACAACCCCGTCACTCCGCGGCCCTTCGGCCACCCCACCTCCTCAACCCCTGCCCATCTCTCCATGAGCTGCCGCCACGCCAACAGGCTGCACCCGAGCCCCGAGGAGCCCCCTCGGAGTCAGAGCCTGCCGGGGGCCACGGCCACAGGCAGCTGCCTTGGGCAAGGGCCCCATAGTGGCTTCTCTCGCTCTCTGCCCCACTTGCCTACATTGGGCGAGGGGCACATGGCCACCAGCAACGGGAGACCCACCTCCCGCTGCGACTCCTGATGCCCGCTTGGCAGGCATCTCCCAAAATGTGTGAATATTATTTTATTTCTCCATCCCATTCTCCCCTTCCCTTTTTACAAATGTTCTGTCTTTTTTTTTTAACTTAAAAGCATTTCATGTGTGTCGGAGGGGCAACGCATAGCCCAGTCCCCGTTCGCCAGGACAGGAGCGGCACATGTTTGGTTTCAATAAAAGGCGCCGCAAATGCTTGCCAAATGAGATTTTGCTATGTGTGTTACTTTCTCTCTCTCAGCCTGCACTGTTTGTGCATCACCCGCGAACCTACTTTCAGAGCAACTTGCTTCCCTGGGAAAAAATCAACTTGAATTTGACTTGGTAGCAAATCTGCAACCAGTGCAGATTTCCCCCAATATATTTTGAAGGAAAATATAGAAAGGTTAAGATGGAATATCAAATCTCTTTTTATTTAAAGAAAAGAAAAACACAAATCAAAAGGGGGAGGGAGAAGGGAGAAAGCAGAGGGAGGAGGAGGAGGAGGGAAAGAAACTTCCAGTTCTCTTGTTGGCTGTATGGAGGAAATTATTCAAAACATCCATTCCAAAATAACACCCAACAATTCCTCTTTTTATAAACCCAATATTTTCTTCTTTCCCCAAACCCCCCAGATATCATAAGTTCTTTTTCATGCAAAAAGTCTGTAAGGACTTTCCAATCTTTAGTGAACGTTGACAATGATTTTTCTCGTGATTAAACAACTTCAGCTAAATTTTAACAACCCTTTGACAACCGCTACAGATTTCCAAGCGGAGGTGTTGCATGCTGAAGAGGCCCCGCTCCTGTCAGCAATTGCGCTGCAGCATTTTGCAATCTGCACTAACCTGTGTGCTGGTTTTTAAAAGGCATTTTAGGAAGGGGGTGGAGGTGGGGTGTGGAATTTGGATTCTGCCTCAGACAAAAATCAAAAGTCCTGCGTGTGTGTCCTCCCCAGTTGCAAAACTGCCTGGCCTAGTTAGTTTCTGTGGCAACACTTTGCTCCCCAGATTACATAACAAAGCAGATACGTACTTAACAGAGCCAGTTTAACCTATTAATGCAACAAAAGAATTGGTCTGGACATTCTAGCTTCCTCCCACTCCACAACAAAAATCCCATCTTGTAGCTATACAAACCACAGGTTGGAGGGGCAGGGTGGGAGGAGATAATTTCCCAGAAAACTCATTTCACACTTACTTACGTTGCTTACGTTTTTTTCCTGGTCTAGGGAGGACAATTAGTGGAGCAGGTTAGCTGAGCAGGCGGGTGCCATTAGCAATGTGGGTTCCTCTCTTGCCCAAGAGAAAAAGGTGGTTCTTTTATAGATAAGGCTCCAAAAAGCTGTGCATCTCTGGATACAAAGCCAGGCTTCTCCCCACCTGTGTGGGAGGCACCTGGTATGCAAAGGTGCTCACGTGTGGTGGTGGTGCTCAAGAAAGGTGTACATTAACCTCCAAGCTTTGCAGCAGAATCCCAGGCTCCCCCAGGTAGGAGCCTGGACCAATCACAATGGGGCAGAGTTGGGAGGACAGGCACCCATAAACCCAGAGTATCCAATGAGAGGAGTCTGCTTCCTGCCACTCTGTATGATGCCATGTCCTCTGAGACTTGAATTCTGCCCCTTACCTGGGTTGGGTGCATTGCGAAGGGCACTTCCTGGGGAATTTTGTTCCACCTTTGGTGTGGGGGATAAATTTGATTCAGTTTGCATTTCAAAGCAAACCACCCTAGTTGGATGTTTCTGGAACAAGAGAACTGAAACTCGACTGTCCTTTGAAATCTGCATGCTTCTGAATTTTGCAAGCCCAGTAATGCGTACAAAAAAACCCCCACTGAATATCCTGTTTGCACTTACAAATTCCTAGATTTGTGATAAGAAGATAAACAAATGCATTATATTACGGGATATCGCTATGCAAAATGGTGCCTTTTCAGGCAAAATTGCATCCCAACATACGTGTCTTGGTAGTGGTGGTGGATTGCATTTAAATGCTGGTGAGTTTCAATCATTTATTTCATAAACTTGATACACTACTTGATTGTTTAAAAATAAAAAACCTCAAAGCGCTTTACAAAGAGAATAAAACATTATCAGTAAAACCAACTCTTTAAAACATTCAAAAGATAAAATCAGCAATAAACTAAAAGCTGATTAAAACGTACCTCTACATTTTACATCTCTGGGAGGCCTGCCTAAACAAAAATGTTTTTAGCATACACCAGAAAGAGTACAGTGAAGCTGCTTGCCTGATATCAATAGGCAGGGAGTTCCAACGGTCAAGTGGGCATATAATGGGGGTAAGGCGATTTCGCAGGTAGACTGGTCCCAAGTTAAGGGGTTTACATGCTAATACTAACACCTTGAACTAGGCCCAGCAGCAAAACAGTGGCCAGTGCAGATCTCTGAGGACAGGTTTTCTATGCTGACAATGCCTCCCTCCTGTCAGCAATCATGTTGCAGCATCCTGCACTGACCGCAGCTTCTGGCTGCAGTGTGAGGGGAAGCCCCACAAAGAGCGCATTGCAGCAATCCAGTCTTGAAGTAACCAGTGCAGGAACTACTGCAGACAGTTCTTTCAGCCAGGTAAGTCTCAAACCAATGTGGGAAGAGATTAGAAAGCCAAGATGGACAGGTTTGCCCATTGCAGGCTCCAAAGTGGGAGAGGGAGCCTGGGCACGTGTCTTCCACCTGCTGCCCGCCTCGCGAGCCCAACCTGTTCCAGGCACGTCTGGCTTCACCTCTTTGCCTCGTGATGCCGACAGGTGAGGCGGTCCATGCCCTGACTTGCAGGAGGCACCGCAGCGTCTGGTCTCAGCCCACATCAAAAGCAGGTGCTCCTCTCTATTGCCCACAGGGAGCTCTTGTGGATAAACCAGCTGTTTCACCAGGGAATTTGCAGGAGGGATGCTTTGGCACGGAGAACTCTCCCCGGCCAAACAGGAATTGGGGGAGGATATTGGCATAAGAATTTAAGAAGAGCCTGCTTGCTGGATCGGCATCCTGCTTTTCACAGTGGCCAAATGCCTCCCCCCCCCATCTGGTCCAGCGTCCTGCTCTCATGGTGGCCAAACTGACCCCCTCCCCAAGCAGGACATGAGCACGAGAGCTCTCTCTTTCCCCTCTTGCAGTCTCCAGCAACTGGGATTCGGAAACAATTGGTATCCCTTCTCCTCCATCCTCTTTTGAAGCCATCCAAGTTGGTGGCCATCCCTGCCTCATGTGGGAGGGAGTTCCAGAGTCTGACTATGCACTACATGAAGAAGCCATTTCTTTTATGTGCCCTGAATCTGCCAACATTCAGCTCCCATGAGTTCTATTGCCAAGAAAGAGGGAGAAAAACTTGCCTCTCTACGCTTCCTCCATGCCATGCAGAATTTTATAAGCTATCATGCCACCTCTTATTCCTCTTTTCCCTGAACTGAAAAGTTCCAAAAGCCGCAACTTTTCCTTACTAGGGGAGTTGCTCCAGCCATTTGATCGTTTTGCTTGCCCCTTTCTGTACCTGTAGTCCAACTAGCACCCCCCCCCCCCAATCCTCCATCAACTTAGGTGACCACCATCTAGGCGAATTTGCAGCACAGGGACGCTGCCTGTGTCTCTGTAACAAAGGCCTCTACCTTGAAAGAAAAACAACAGGTTCGTGATTCAATTAGTTGACGCACCATGCATCAAAGTGGAGTTTGGCCTGTGTGCGTGGACACCTGTCATGTATCTGCTTGCAAATCTGGGTATTGGCTGTCGGCTGGGAGCCTTGGCTTTCAACGCAGAGGTTACTTTTTCTGCGTTGACACGAGGGATCAGTTCTCCATGTGTGGTGCTGCCTGTTCTCTGAGGATCTGAGTAGATCAGCAATACCATCCTTTGGTTTCGGGTTGGTTTTTTTTTGTGTTCTCTTTTTCTGCATAAACTTCAGTTTTGTTTTTAAAAAACCAAAACACTTAATGTCAGTATTTTGAGACAAATGTGCATTAATGATTCCAAAGGGAACACTTCAGTTTCCTTAGAAAGTTACTCATAATACTGAAAGCATGCCGCAGTTAAGTCAGATAATTTTAGGTTGTACCCCCAAAGATCAAGTAGCCGGACTTCTTGCAATGCTTGAAAGCACAGCTAACAAGATGGGCCACCCGGCCTCTGCTTAAAGATCTCCAAGGAAGGAGGGTCCACACCACCTTATGATGCAGTCTGTCCTTCCGTTGAACAGCTGTTACCACCAGAATGTTCTTCCTAATGCTTAGTCGGAATCTCCTTCCCCATCCTTTTAACCCATTGGTATGGAGCCTCTACCATCCAGAACAGCAGAAAGCAAGCTGGCTCTGTCTTCCATGGGACAGACAGCCCTTCAGGTACAGTATGTTAAGATCGCTATCATATCGTTGGACGATTAAGCGCAACAGAAGAAGGGCTCATGCGCCAAAAAAGCCCAGGCTGACCCTTGAAAATTTGACGCAGTCAGCAGTACACCGTCAGAAAGCGGTGGCTAACAAGAAGCACACATCACCATCACACGTCAGAAGCAGGCGGCCAAACCGGACTTGCCAATCTCAAGTCAAATCAGCAAATTGTTGGGTGATGCCAGCTTCTAAGGATGCCGCTAAAGGGCTTTGTTTGCAGGGTTTATGGTTTAATAACTTAATATGTATGGAGTGGCATTTTCGGGCTCAGCACTGCAAGGTCATACCCTCCAACGTTTCTCCGGTGAAAATAGAGACGTCCTATTCAATAATAATAATAGTCATAATAATTTATTATTTATACCCTACCCATCCAATTGGGCTGCCCCAGCCACTCTGGGCAGCTTCCAACATATATAAAAACATAATAAAACTTTAAACATTTTTTAAAAACTTTCCTGTACAGGGTTGCCTTCAGATGTCTTCTAAAGGTTGTGTACAGTTATACCTTGTGTTGCATTAGGTTCATGTTGTGTCTTATCAGCTTGCGAACATGGCAAACCTGGAAGTGTATACTTCCGGGTTTCACCGCGCACGCATGTGCAGAAGCGTTCTATTGCGCTCTGCGCTTGTGCAGAAGCACCGCTCTAGTTGCGGACTTTTTGGGGTGCAAATGGCACCCCGGAATGGATCGTGTCCTCAACTAGAGGTACCACTGTATAGTTACTTATTTCCTTGGCTCGGGGATTGCATGATTCCATACCCTCCAACATTTCTCTGATGAAAAGAGGGATGCACTAAGGAAAAGCAGGACATTCTGGGATCAAACAGGGACAGCTTCTGTAAAGCTGGGACAGTCCCGGGAAAATAGGGACACTTGGAGGGTCTGCAAGGTGGGCGAGGAGTTTGTATGGACACAGGCCTCCATGTGTGTGGTTTAGAAAAAGAACCACCAACATCTCCTGACAATGACTCTCCTGGCCAAAGAGTCCTCAGCCACAAAACTGACTGGCAGCCTGCGCTGTGTGTCTCGGGGAAAATAAACCGATTCTCATCAAATGCGCTTTGTGTCAGTCACCTCCACTCATGGTTCGGGTCAATCATGGGATCACTGCCAGGTCTCTACACCCCCTGCCCCCCGCCTCTGTCAGAACCTATTACTGCATGTAGGCCTTAGTAGGGGATTGGCTTTCGTCCCTCTGGGCTGTGGGTCTGCGTGTCAGAGGAATCCTCAGAGATTGTACTAATTCCATTTTATGCCAGAAGGCTTACGACCCAGAGATAGGCGTGTGAAACGCAGCCTGTCCCCACAAGGCCTTTTTTCGGCTCTCAGGTGTATTAGTATTACCTACGGGTATGGGGGCACTCTGGGACAAGCTATCTGCCCCTACCAGACCTCCAGATCTGACCTGAAGTCTCCAGGTGGCATCTGAAGGGCTTGAATGTCCAGGTGGGCACTGCAAGAGTTGGGTGGAAATTATAGCCTCCTCTGCTCCCCTCTCCTAATAAACTTGTCCGTGGAGCCAGTCCCTGTGACATCCGGGGGGGGGGGTGTCCCTTGACATCACCAGGGTTCCACCCTAGGTCTCCAGTTTGGGCCTTGAAATTTCAGGGTCTGGGATGCTCCTATACCCCACCTACAGACAACAGACTTCTGCTACACATTTCTTCCATTTGGGGTACTCTCATGAGGACCCTAGTACATATCTTAAAATGCACTGGGGTGTGTGCGTGATGCACAGCCGGGGGGGGGGGGGGAGGATCTGCTATAAATAAGTAAGAAATTAGATCGTTTTAACAAAAGAAAAAAATCTCTATGGTAAATTGTGCTGTAAAATTTGCTGCTCTCTGGTGCCACCTGGTGTTGCATGTTTATAGTGGATTCAAACCACTTTTTCTTTACTAATGTGGCTGAGTCCATGGTTCCAAATGTATTTAAAATCATCATCATCATCATTTGATGCCTTCCTGCTGCTGCACTGGAAGGATAATTAAGTGTGTCATATTTTAGACAGTGTTACGTGAAGACTGAAGTTTAACAATAGCAGCCAGCATTGTGTTATTTATTTGTTCAGTTTGTTAATCAGCAGACCAGTCTCTGGGCAGCTTTAAACCAAGTTAGAAGCATGCAAAGAATCTAAAACCACAGCAACCATCAATAATAAAGCATAATGAGGGTTGTCCTTGGTTATAGCAGTTTAGATTATTTACTATTTTTAACAGTGTACAGTATTGTTATATTAATTTATTAATTTATACATACCTCTTTACCCTGGCTTTTGATGTTTGAGATATATATTTTAATGTTTGCATTTTGTTGTTGTTTAAACTGTTTATGATATTGTGCAATTTTAATATTAACCTGCCCTGTGAGCTTAGGTTGAAGGTCAGGTAAGAAGAAGAAGAGGAGGAGGAGGAGGAGGAGGAGGAGGAAGTATTGTGTCATCTATATAAGGTATTTTGTGTGTTTAATACATTTTTTTAAACTAACAACCCCCTTTCTCGTCATCACACCTTGACCAGCTTAAATATTGCCCTCCTTTCCCTCCATTCATCTTGAAATGGGACATACTTTACGGATGGGTTGATTTCTCTGGCCTTTGGTTGTTAACCAGAATGCACTGAACACCAGAATTAAGTACTGTAAAATCATAGCTCCCCCTCCTGGCCGCTAAAGAAAAAGCCAATCCATGCATGTCAATATACCTGAATGACTGAAGAAAATAATTTGCAGGTGGCGCTGTGGTTAAACCACTGAGCCTAGGGCTTGCTGATCAGAAGGTCGGCGGTTCGAATCCCTGTGACGGGGTGAGCTCCCGTTGCTTGGTCCCAGCTCCTGCCAACCTAGCAGTTCGAAAGCACGCCAAAATGCAAGTAGATAAATAGGAACCGCTACAGCAGGAAGGTAAACGGTGTTTCCATGTGCTGCTCTGGTTTGCCAGAAGCGGCTTTGTCATGCTGGCCTCATGACCTGGAAGCTATACGCCGGCTCCCTCGGCCAATAATGTGAGATTAGCGCGCAACCCCAGAGTCGGTCACGACTGGACCTAATGGTCAGGGGTCCCTTTACCTTTACCTTTTACTAGTTCTGTTTCAAGGGTCAGTTGGCTTTTACTGCTGCTGTCTCAGTCCTGTGTGCAAAAACATTTTTGTTGTTGTAAAAAAAAAAAAGTTATTAATTGCCAGGCAAGCCTTTATTTTTTTAAAACCAACCCATCAATACATAATAAAAAAATCAGTGCAGACACACATAATAATGCTTAAACCTGTGCTTTACATATGGTACATCTATTATGCACTGGTTTTTTAATTTTTATTTTTTTGCATTGATTGGTGGATTTTAACTGACATTTTAAAAGATTTGCCTAGCAGTTGAGAAGCCATGGATAGTTCAGTGCTTTTATTTTTACATATAGTTTTGCATTGACTATTGGCTTCTTCTTTTTTAAGCATGCAGTGGGAAAGCTACTGATAAATCAGCAGCAAGCTTAATTTGTTTATTCAAAGAGTTATTAGTCAGTTTATTGCTATGGGGTTGTTGCTTTTTTTCTGCCTCCTTTCCTCCCTCCTATGCTATTGCTTTATGTATTTGTGTAAGGCCTCTTTCTGAACATGGGCCATTGTTGGCACTTTTATGATGCAATGTTCTTAGGTAGGTACAGGATGGTGATTTCCAATATGGCCTTTTAAATGTTTATAGACTACTAGTCTAAAGCTTTTAATATTTGATGTATTTTTGTATTTTAATATTTTGCTGGAAGCCGCCCACAGTGTGGATGGGGTGTTATCATATCATATCATATCATATCATATTATATTATTATATTTATTATTCCACTGCAGGAGGCAGTGGAAGACAGGTGTGCCTGGCATGCTCTGGTCCATGGGGTCACGAAGAGTCGGACACGACTAAACGACTAAACAACAAACAAATTATTATTATTATTATTGATTGGGGAAAAGCCGAAAATATTAGTAAGGAGGCCGTCCCTATTCGGTGATAACGGGAGAGGATAACTTTTGCGCAGGAGTTTCGCCTCTTCCTCTTCCCGCAGCCGCAGGCCTTCCCGTTGCCATGGTTACCAGGACTAGGCCGCAGGCCGGAGAAGCGAAAAGGGGGAGGGGGAAGGAACACGCGTTTCCGGTTCCGGTTCGCGGATCTGTCCTGACTCCGGGAGGGGGGGCACCGGCTGAGCCAGCAGCGGGTGAGTGTAGTAGTTCTTGGTGGGGGCACGCGAGGAAGCGCCTCTTTGCCCCGCTTCCCTTCGGGTCCGCCGTAGGCCGCGCGCATCCCCGGCCTCTATTAGGAGCTGCTGCCCCGTGAGGAAGCGCGGTAGGCGGGCTGAAAAATAATAATGTGGCGGTTCCTTCGAAGGATAGTGTTCCCCTCCCTGTCGTCGTGGAAATTATTATTTTTTGGGGGGGTTAACCCTCACCATTGGGGGGGAGGGGGCTGCCCTTAGTTTTTTGTTATTTGCAGTTGACGGGAGAAGTTGGGGCGCTCCCCGTTTTATTTCATTCGTTGCTGCATTCATGCCCCACCGTTTCCTCCGAGGGAGGTCGAGGTGGGGAAAATTCATAATCCCCCCTCCTTTTTCCCGTTTTACCTTCTCACAGCGACCCTGTGAGGTAGATTAGGTGAGGAGTGACTGGCCCAAGGTCACCCCAAAAAGGGGTAGATCCCTCTGCAGTTTCCTCCAAATTGGGTTGTGTGTGAAGGGCCTCCCATCATTATCCTCCGCTTCGTACATAATTTTATGTTGTTTATTATAGTCAGGTAAATTTGTTTAGGTGGCCCCAAAGAGCCTGGAAGGCGCAACAAAAACAGCCGAGGGTTGTCCCCCGCTTATTTCTACTCAGAGTAGACCTGTTGGCATCAATGGACCTAAGTTAGTCCTGTCTCTTAACTTCAGTGGGTTTGCTCTGAGTAGGAATTAGCATTGGATAAAATCCCGATTTTCACAATTCAGAATTGGGCAATGAACTGAGAAAAGAGCAGAGAAAGCCAGTATTTTCTTTTTCTTTTTTAAAAAGTTACAGGTCGGTAGCCGTGTTGGTCTGACATAGTCTAAACAAAATAAAAAAATTCCTTCCAGCAGCACCTTAGAGACCAACTAAGTTTGACATTGGTATGAGCTTTCGGGTTCATGCACACTTCTTCAGATGCGAAGATGGTATCTGAAGATGTGTGCATGCACACGAAAGCTCATACCAATGACAAACTTAGTTGGTCTCTAAGGTGCTGCTGGAAGGAATTTTTTTATTTTGTTTTTTTTAGAAAAGGTGACTGGAGTTTCAGCACTCTGCATGGATCTACTTTGAGATCTGCCAACTGGACAGCCAAATGAGAAATGATTACTTTGATACATTTATTATTATATTGAATTTTGTTGTTTATCACATGTATTGCCTTTTTTTCTTTTTTAAGTATCTCAAAGTGACTTACAGCAATAAATAATCAACATAGGCATTTAACACCAGCATAAAAACAGAGAAGATTCATTCAGATTTTTCTAAAGGCAGGACTAAAAAATCCCACCCACTGAAGAAGGCAGCCGATAATAAAAAGCCAAAGGCCTGTGTACCCATAGAAGACACTTAGAATTATTGTTGTTTTTAGGTATGAATTCATGAACTGCCTTTTACATGTATGCTTTGAAGCAATTTGTAGTCATGTCATGAAAACAGCTATAATACTGTAGTTTTTAAAACAATACAAAGAAACCCCAGATTTGTAAGAAGGCTTAAAAACAATACAAAAGGGGCACCGAAGGCAGAGAGACACCTGGGTCGTGGTGGCCTCCTAACAACTCTCAGCCCCCACAACAAAGTCCAGTTCTCAGGATTCTTTGAGGAGGAACAATGCCTGTCAAAAAAGTGGTATGAAAACTTTAAATGTATATTGCAGATGGAGTCAGAGAGATTTGAACCAGGACTTTCTTGTGCATCTAGCACTAACAGTAGTTCCCCAATATATTTTATTTATGTTTAGCTGTGACGTGTCCTTTTATTATTATTTTTTAAAGGTATCTTTTGTAGAGTCTCTTGTTCGGGCCAGAAGTTGATGGCCTCCAGTTCCTGGAGTTAGAAACAGCTACACCTAAGATGGCCAATCACTTGAAATTTGTCGCTCGTACAGTGATGGTGCCCAATGGCAATGTGGAGGCTGCCTATCGAGTCCTCAACAGGTAAAGACATCCTTTGGCCTTGCTGTGCCCCAGGACTGGCTGCAATGTTTTGAATCTGTGCTATAGAGTGAGCTCCCATTGTTTTGCTCCAGCTCCTGCCAACCGATGGTAGCAGTTTGAAAACATACCAGAGGGGGTACCACCTTCCCACTGTGGTGGGAAGGTAAGCGGCGTTTCCGTGTGCTTTGGCACTCGTCACAGTGTTCTGTTGCACCAGAAATGGTTTAGACATGCTGGCCACATGACCCGGAAAACTCTGCGGACAAATGCCGGCTCCCTCAGCCTGAAAGTGAGATGAGTGCCACACTCCAAAGTCAAATTTGACTGGACTTAACCATCCACGGGTCATTTTCACAAGGTTTCTGTGAGTTGAATGAGTAGCTTTTGCTTTTTTTCCCTGGTTGTATTTTGAGCAGCCACGTGTGGCTGCTAGGGCAAAGGCATGTAGACGGCTTGTATTGTCAAGTTAGGTGGTTTTATGTAACCTTTGTCAGGAGGAGGGGAGTGACTGTAATGCTGTCTTGTAAGCAAGCTTTATTCAACATGTGGCTGTCATGCCCTCTGCTGGCTGGATATCATAAATGGAACATTTAAAATGATGGGCTCAGGCTAGATGCTTTAAAAATATATACCAAATAACTTGAGTTCTGTTCTTCGGAACCAGTGCCTGCTGCTATATGAGTGTTCAGGCTTTTGAGTTGCAGTGTGCCTTTACAGGATTCAAATGGTACATAACTTTGTTGCAGAACTTTATTGGTGTGTGTTTGTGTGTGTATCTTGCAATGTCTGCTTATAATGTGGAGGGTGGGTGACAATTCAGTAAAAATGGGTCCCCATGGCATGGTAACCCAAAAGTATTTTTGTTCTTGGTTAGCGTCTGATACCAGCTGTGGGTCTGATGGGGAGATGGGCTATGCCCTGTTCCCATGAAATATTACCTGTTTTTGAGAGAGATTTGCTGCATAAGGCAGCTTCCTCTGTTCTTAGATTGCATGCAAATGCAAGGAGAGTTGAGTGAGACAGAGAGAGAATGAGAAGGCTCGGGAAGAACGAAGGACTAGATGCTTGAGGCTGCAGGAATGTGTTACCACACCTATCTTCAACTGGTGGACCTGCAACTGCGTTGTGGCCTGACCCATGCAAATATTTAGTAAAAGATTAAGAAACGAGTCCCCAAATGCATGTTTGGGTTAAAAGTGGGCCCTGAGTTTCAAAGGCTGAAGATACCTGTGTTATGATATATGTGCTGGCTGCTAAATCAAAATTGTCCAATGGATAGAATTGCATAGGCTATAAAACCTAAAGACCGTTACATCCAAATTGCTTGGAGATGGGTGCCCACCACATTCTGCTGGAAATTTGGATGGCATTGTGGGGCCAGGAAGGAGAAGGCAGAAAGTTGCAAGGACTCCAGACATGGCAGCCTCTTGCGAGGCTGAGAAAACAAACATTACTGGCCTCCCTGATACCTGTGATGCATCAGGGAGCTTTCCTCAGGGAGCGGGGATAATTGCAGGGTCGGGTCTTGTCCATCCGTCAGGGAGAAAATTGCTTCCTGGTTGCGGGGGAAGCGCTCGACTGCCTCTCTGTGTTTTTCTCAGGCTTCCACTGAAGGGTTTAAAAATAGCTAGAAGTACAGTTGCTGTGGTCCGGTGTGTGTGTGTGTGTGTGTGTGTGTGTGTGTGTGTGTCTTTTTTGCTGCGCCCTCTGCATGTTCCCTTCAGATGCCTGTGTCACCAGCTAGCCAAACATGTGTCTTCCCTCACAGTCCTGGCCCATGAGACTAGGAGCAAGGATGTGCACGAGGTTGCATAAGCCCATTCTGAGAAACCTCTGGCCTCGGGATTGGCTGGCCTGCTGGGTGGAGGGGGCCACTGAGCTCCCTCTCGTTGGGTGCCGGGTGCTGGTGGGCGGAGCTTGGAGCTCATTCAGGATTATTTTTCATCCAACCCTGACAGGCTGGCACTCCCAGGCCATGTGAATGCAAAATGAGGCAGATCAAGCCAGAATTGTTTTTAAACTCTCATAATGAGAAAATTGGCATTTATATTATTTTTTCTTTTGTTGTTGAAGCTATCTGGGCTGCTGCTTCTGTTGCGCAGAAATAAATTGCAGATTTCATCTTACAATTCATGCCTGAGTGTTGCCGTTGAATAGTTTTTGGGGTCTCATGGGTCCTTGCAATGATTGGCAAATATCTTTGTCTCAGCTACCTTACAGCCCTGTAAGGTAGGCTGATGTTATCCTCATCCTGCAAAGCAGAGAGAGCTGATTTTGTGACGGGAATGACTTGATGGCTAAGTGAGATTCGAATCTGGAGGGCTCTCTCTGAGCCACTATCCAGCTTCCATTTGTCAACCTCTCAGGATCGGTTAGCTACAAAGGTGTTCATTACTGTATATGGCTTTCTATAATTGCAGTCTCACCTCCTAATTCTCCTTCCCACCCACCAGCCTATTGCAATGCATTGGGTCTCCAGCTTTTTTTTGGTGAGGGCTGTTTTTATTTTATTTTAGAGCCTTCCTGCGAGTCCCTAGATCACCTTGCCTGAATCTCAGGTTTGGAAGCAGGATGGGGAGGACCCTTGCCCCAATAAGATGTCCTTTTGGCAAAATTATGATAGCCCTAATTGATATTAGAGAATTTTTGGTGGCCTAGATATTTTGCAAGTCATGATAATGATGATTAAAGATTCAGCTTATCACCCATCCTTCACCATCAAGTCCCAGGGTGGGATCCAACAATTTAAAATTCAACACTACAAGCTGTTCAAACGAATTACAGTCATGGAAATAGGGTGGGTCCTGAAAATACACATCTCAAGTGCCAAAGGCTGGGGTGAAAAGGTGCATCTTCAGCACAATCATCATGTTTTTATGGCATTTCCTCTTAAACTGCTTCAATATACAAAAAGAAGAGGAGGAGGAGGGTGGTTATTTTAGTTCTGTGTTTTAGAGCGGGAGTTGGACACAACTGGCAGCTCAGCTTTTCTTTATTTGGCACAGAGGAAGATGGTGGGTTGCTATCCTGATTTTGGCCTCATCTGACAAGAATTTGACCCTGTTCTTCTTTTTGTTCTCTGCTCAGGGTCCTAACTATGGACGGGATCATTGACAGGGCCAAGCGCCAACGGTATTATGAGAAGCCCTGCCGCAAGAGGCAGCGGGAGGCGTATGAGACGTGCCGGAGGATCTATAACACAGAAATGGCTCGAAAGATCAACTTCCTCATGCGGAAGAACCGCTCGGACCCCTGGCTCGGTTGCTGAGCTTGGAAGGCACATCCGAGCATAGTAACTGCTGCAAAACCGACCTTTGCGAGATGAGCTTTTCATGACTTTTCTGGGCTAAGCTAACTGAATAAGTGGAAGAGTAAAACACCCCTCCCATCCACTTCAGTGGGATCTTTGAAAGACTGGCTCCCCATTTTTTTCGGTTTGAAAATTTGTGTTTTTTAAATAAAAAAATCAACATTCTATATTGTTTGTCAGCAACAAACTTCACTAGTGTGTTACCCTTCGATATCTTGTGTGTTAAGCAAAGTCGCTGGGCAGTCCATCCCAAGCAGAAACAGTTTTGCTTGGAGGTGTTGACTTGGGTTGTTGGGAGAACTAATACATGAGGCAGGCACTTTGTTGCCTACAGTTCTACATGCTGGTATGTATGCTTTCTTGGGCAAGCTTTTTAAAAAATAAAAAGAGTGTTCTCCCCCGACTTGGAAGTTGACAGACACTCTCATTGTAACTTTGCTTATTGACTTTGCTTATGTCCAGCTTCCAGCCATTTTAATGGATTCCTCTTTCAGAGGCCAATAAAACAATCAGGTTTCTAAAGCAATTTTGAGGTGCTCTTGTCTGGATAAGGGCTAAAGTAAGAAATACTCAACGTGGTAAAGTGGAGAGAATGTAAAGGAAAGATAAACAGCAAGCAAGGATGTACTATTGTTGGAAGCTGGAGCAGAGGAAGCTGCCTTCTACTGAACCAGACTCATGGTCCATCTAGCCCAGCGTTTCTCAACCGCTGTTCCGCGGCACAGTAGTGTGCCGCGAGACGCTGGCTGGTGTGCCACGACGTGCGGTGACGAGAAGGGCGATTCTCGCCCGCAATGCACCAGGGTGACGGGCTGCCAGGGGCGCCGAGCCGCTGCGCCCGCGGCAGTCATCCGGCGCCCGCGGCAGTTGCGCCCGACTCCCGAGCCGTGCGGCGCCTGAGGCGCCCGTCATCACAGCCGCGCTGTGTGGGAGGGGGCAGGGGCTGACGCTGATGCTCCCGACGTTTGGGAGTCCTTTGCGCATGCGCAAAGCGCAGCTGTGGACTCCGGCGGTTCCCCCCGAACGTCGGGAGTCGACCGGCGCCCTCCAGATGGCCGCGAGGCGCCCGCCGGAGTCCGCACTGTGTGGGAGGGGGCAGGGCTGACGCTCTCATGGTCTCCCGACTCTGCCAGCGGTCGCGGGGCAGGTCTGTCGCTGGGTCCGCTCCTCCTCCTCCCTCGGTGGGGCTCTGAACTCCGTGTAGGTGTGTTTAAACTTTTATTGATGAAAAGTAAACTCTTCAGCATAAGTCTGTCATGATATTAACACGTATTTTCATTTTAGGCAGGCTAAATCAATTCGATTAATGACACAGCACTTCCTGTCGAGAATCCCAGCAAAACAATTTTGCATAGGTATACGCCACACATTTCATTAAAGTGCGCATCCAGGGAATTCCCCCCCAAAAAACCCCATTTATTGAGTACATAATCATAAAAGGACATCATTTTTATTCATCAAACTAATGAAACAAAAGCTTCACTATTTCTTTTAAATTAACAACCAAACTTTAAAAATACAATCTTAAGTGAGACACAAATTACTATCTTTTTGGCAAGTCTTTCTTACAGTCATAATTATATAGTCAATATAGGGCGGCACAGAGTTAAATTTTTTAACTTTTTAAATGGTGGTGTGCCTCGAGATTTTTTTCATGGAACAAGTGTGCCTTGGCCCAAAAAAGGTTGAGAAACACTGATCTAGCCTAGCGCAATATTGTGCACAAGTGACTGGGTTTGGAGGCAGGGAGCAGGTGTATAACTTGCACCACACTTCAACACCCCTGATTTATTGAACAACTAGTGGAATTCAGCCCGTTTAAAAACGGGCGCTAGAGCAGTGTTTCTCAACCTTTTTTGGGCCACGGCACACTTGTTCCGTGAAAAAAATCACGAGGCACACCACCATTAAAAAAGTTTAAAAAATTAACTCTGTGCCGCCCTATATTATAATTATGACTGTAAGAAACACTTGCCAAATATTGCTTTCTGGCGGGTTAGCGTTGTGTATTGGCGGCCGCCAGGCTCGTTTGCACTGAGCTTTGGGAAAGAGGAGGAGAAATATTGCTTTCCGGCGGGTCAGCACTGTATATTGGCGGCCGCCAGGCACGTGACAATGCAAATCGCCCTTCTCGTCGCCGCACGTCGCGGCACACCAGCCAGCGTCTCGCGGCACACTAGTGTGCCGCGGAACAGTGGTTGAGAAACGCTGCGCTAGAGCGCGTGTCTCGGCAGAAGCCGGGGCCGCGGCGCCACCTCCTCGGCCAGGACACCATGGGCGCCACTAGGAAAAGGAGAGGTGTCGGGGCTCAGGCAGCCAAGGGGCGGAAAGGAGGCGGCGGTGGGTGGATCCCAGGGCCAGCGAGCCTACTCCTCCTCTTCCAGCAGCCAGCCAGAGGCTATGGCGACGCCCGTGAGGAGCCGCGAGGGGCGGCCGGAGCTGCTGGGAGATGGGAGGAGGGGTTCCCACCATTGTCGCGCTCCTGCTGCTGCTGCTGGAGGAGGAGGAGGAGGAAGGAAAGAAGGAGCCCGGAGCTCGAGGCGGCCTCCCCGGTGGCCCCCTCAGCTCGACGCCCGCCGCCTCGGCCCGGGCCGCCCTCCTCAGCCCGCCGCCTCCTCAGCTGCACATGGCAGCGGTGACTCTGCCGCTTCCCCGGTGTCTCTGCCGCTTCCCCGGTGTCTCCGGCCCGAGTCCTGGCGCCGTTGCCTGGCCCGAAGGAGCCTCCGCTGGGGCGAAGGCAAGTGAGGCGCTGAGTTGCGGCTCTCTTTCCCCGGCGCCGCTTCCTGCCTTTGCCCCCGGACCGAGAGGCGGCAGTTCCTGGCGGCTGCTTGCCGTCATGTCCCACCAGACCGGCATCCAAGGTACTGAGCCCCTTGGTCTGCTGGTCGTAGGGGGGGGGAAGGGGGCTAAAGCAGCCTCCTCCTCCTCCTCGCTCTTTAGCGCAAGCACACTGAGGCGCTTGTCCGGCCGGGAGCGGCAGTTGGCAGAGGGGGGGGGGGAGAGCGTGTGCGCGTGTGTGTACGTCGTCTCTGCTGTCCAATCCTTGTGTCCCTGGGGCCCATGCGCAGTACCCCAGGGACACACGGGACAACTGGACGCAGGGACAACTTGGACATTATTATATAGGATGGTGTTGTTGCATAACAGCACTTAGCAAAAGGCTACACTCCAAGGTTGCTTTAAACTGTCCCTTTATAGCCACTTCCAGGATAATTACATTAGCCTATTCTGCAGAGCTGTTGTTAGCCATTCTTGGCCTGGGCCTACCTTCCACCTGTGATATTGCCAGGACTACATTATAGGGTTTTTGCAAGTCATGTTCTCTTTACCTCCTCAACCCCCCACCCCATGCTGCAGATACAAAAAAGAAAAAGCAGCCTTATGCAGACTCAGCTTTGATCTAGCTAGCAGAAGATTGTGTACTCTGGAAGCAACTCTCGGACGTTTCGGTCAAGAGTCTTTTTCCTAGCCCTACCTGGAGATGCTGAGGAGTGAACCTGGCATTCTCTGCATGCAGAACAGGTTATTTTCCTCTGAACTATGACTTGCTCATGAAAGGTTCATTGGCCTACTTTAAAAAAGAAAAAGAAAAAGTTTTTTTGGTCATTTTTGATAATAGAAGGGTTACAGAGATAAGCAAATACAGAATGCAGTAAAAATGATGGTGCAAACAAGGATACAGAAGAAAGGGAGGGGAAAACTGTGGAACAAAGGAGAGTGCAATGCAGCTTGAAACAGCAAATGTATATAAAAAGAAAGAGAGTTAATTTAGTTATTAATAAAGCCTCCACGCGTTTATCCACAAAACGGGGAACTAGTGGGCTGTGCATCTGGTTTAACATAAGATCTTCTGCCATGTTCCATTTTAGACAAACCATTAAAGACTCTCCTTTGGTGTGTCAATGTCCCCTTCCCTAGCTATTCCACCTGTGAAGGGAGCAAGTTGGGCTTTCAGTGGGAAGCCATCAACATCCTACTGCAGTGAGAAGCACGAAAAGATCGATGCAAAATGGATGCGTTGATGCAGCACTCTAGGGGAGAAGGAGCGCCAGGGCTGGATCTGGAGAGAGCACCTGGGATGAGATTGTAGAGGTGGTGCTATATATTTGTCTCCAGGATGCCTGAATGGTGCAGCAACTACCAGACTTTCAGAAGAAATCAGAAGGCAGCCCTGTTTAGGGAAGTTTTTAATGTTCAACGCTTTACTATTCTGCTGGGAGCTGCCCAGGGTAGCTGGGACAACCCAGTCAGATGGGTGGCATACAAATAAAAAAGAAATTATTATCATTAGCAATCCCACTGCGTGTGAAGCAGCGTCCCAGTCAGCATAAATCACAGCAACCTTTGCCAAATCTGGGCAAGTGGAGTCCAGTGCCATATCGACAATGTTTTGTTTTTAAATATGGCCAATGGCCTACACTTCAGGGCTTGCATTGCGTGCGATTGCCCCCATTTACAATATAGGGTCAATTGAGGCAATCCATTGTTGTCATTTTATTTATTTAGTATATATCCCACCCTTCCTCCCAAAGGAACTCAGGGTATGAATTGCACTCATCCAGCATGGTTTACAATTCAGGATCAGCGGCCTACACGGCAGGGCTGTTGTGAGCAATTCCCTTTCCATTAAGCTGGTCTGTGACCGTAAGAATCAATTCAATTCAATTCCCTTTCCATTCGCGACACAGGATTGACGGGGGCCTACAGCACCGCAGGGCTGTTTTAAACATGCAGCCGCCTTATTGGTTTATAATGTGTTTTGTCATTTTTAACGCCTTCGGGCTTTATAATGCATTTTTTTGTATCATACAGCGATAGAAATCAACGGGGAGGGATGGACGGGTGAGGGCTTAGCCGTCGCCATGGTTACCAACGGGCGGCCCCCGCCGCCACCAGAGACAAAATGGCGTCGGAGGCGGGCCACCCGGAAGTCCCGCCTCCAAACATGAAGAGACTCAATAAGACTTTCGAAGCGCGAAGAAACGGCGGGGAGGGGGAGAAGGCTGGCACCTCTATGGTTCGGGGCCACTTCCGTTTCCCGAGCACGCCTTCCGCTTCCGGCCCTAGCGCGCCGACGACGTTCCGTCTCCGTCCGTGGGAGTTCTGTGGCGCGGCCTTTTCCCTTGCCTGGCCGAGGAGGACGAGGAAGAGGGAGGGTCGCCCCTCCGTCGCCCGGTGAGTGAAGGGCGGAGAGAGGAGGGTGAGGAAGGAGAAGGGCCGGCAGGAGGCCGCTTGAGGAGATTTGGGGGGCTGGCAGGGGGCGTGGCCTTTCCTCGTTGGGGGAGTGGTTGTGGGGCCTCTCCCTCTCTCAGGTAGGGGGAGGGGATGTTCTTTTTGGGGTCTGTGGGTCAGGCCGAGGTGGGTTTGCCAGGCTCACTCCTGGGAGCCCCACAAGCAGGTAGGTCCTGAAGGCGGGAGGTCCTCCTTTCTCCCCAGCATTTTGGGACTCTCTCTCTCCCCACCCTGTGATTCCCAGCCCTGTATGCAGAGGCATTCACTCCCTCTGACATTAGCTATTAATATATTATTATTCTCCATGAGAATCCTCTTTAAAAGCCAACCTATTTTGTGACCCTCACTATCTCTCATGGGAGTGAATTTCATCTAGTCCATTGGTATTCAGCTGGTAAGGACCTCGTTGTGCTTCAATAGCATGTCTAGCATCATACAAAAACAGTGGTACCTTGGTTCCTGAACGGCTTAGTTGATGGAACAAATCGGCTCCTGAACGCCGAAAACCTGAAAGTAAGTGTTCTGGTTTGTGAACGTTTTTCGAAAGGTGAACGTCTGTTTCAGCTGTCCGCATTGTTTCCTGGACCGATCAGCCAATCAGAAACCGCGCCTTGGTTTTTGAATGTTTTGGAAGTTGAACGGACTTCCAGAATGGATTGAGTTTGTGAACTCAAGGTACCACTGTATATGTCCCCAAAAAGGAGAAAAGAAATGCATGTACAGGTTAAAGATGAGTCCTCAATCTGCAAAAGTTGAAGGCTATTGATCTACTCCTTCTTCACATAGAACATAGCTGAACTGTGGAACTCTTTGCCACAAGATGTAGTGAGGCCTTGGAAGGCTGTCCTCATGGCTACTCGCCACGATGTTTGTGTTCTGCCTCTACTGTTGGAGACTCTGCCTCTAAATAATAATGATGGACTAGACTTTGGCATGAACCTACTGTAAGATTATTCTGATGTTCCTAGTCATGTCTTGAATTTAAGTAGTAGCCTGGTAGAAGTGAGAAGGAATTGTGTGCCAAGTAGTGAGCAAGCTGGAATTGTGTGCCAAGTAGTGAGCAAGCTCTATGCTAGGATATGCCTAGCATAGAGAACTAGTGGACTCCCTGAAGAGTGAAACATTCTTTCTCCCTCCTCTGCCATTCCTTGTCAGCCTGGTTTTTTTTCTTTTCATGGCTTGTTTTCAGATTCTGGCATTCAGAGGCATGCTGCTTCTGATATTGGATGTTCAATTGTGCAGTTGTAGTTTATGCAGTTTATGTAGTTTATACCGCCCATCATCCAAAGATCACAGGGTGGTTCACAACATAAAAATACAAAATGAGAACACAGAATACATAATAAAACAAAAACAAGCCAATTGTAAACAAACTACAGTATTGTAGTTTATGCAGACTAGATTAGTGAAGGAAGCTAACTGGCAGTCCAATTCATGGACCTGTTCCGTCAGAGAAAGAGCTGAATGTGAGAAGAGCCTGGCTGAATCAGACAAAAAGAAAAAGTCTAGAGACTTCTGGAAACCTCACAAGTCATCGGTCCTTAGAGATAAATTGCCTTTCCACATTGAGCTTCCTCCAGCTTCTCCTGGGTGCCAGCTCCTGAGGGACTCATCCAGGAAAAGAAGGAAAGCAGCCAACTAAATTCTCTGTTGTGAAGCTCACAAGCAGAGCAGTAAGGAAGGAGTAGTCTCCTCCAGTTGTTTGTTTGTCTCCAGCACTGTCTTTTATACATGGTTACAGGTAGGTAGTTGGTCTGCCGCAGTCGAAACAAAATTAAAAAATTCCTTCTGGTAGCACCTTAGAGACCAACTAAGTTTGTCATTGGCATGAGCATGCACACGAAAGCTCATACCAATGACAAACTCAGTTGGTCTCTAAGGTGCTACTGGAAGGAATTTTTAATTTTTTTCCTAGATATGCTCCCTTTGAACATGGAGGTTGTGTTTCTTATGGCTGTTGTTTGCCAGTATGCTGTATTCTCCTCTTGTGAATTCGTCCAATCCTTTTTAAAAAGGACATCAGGCACAACTGTGTCTTGTGGCAATGAATTCCTTTCTAAAAAAAACTGTGCTGTGTGCAGAAATACTTTATTCTCTCAGTGATGAATGAATTTCCAATCAGTTTGAGGAATTGTACCATGAGATAGGGAGGAAAAACTTCCCCATTCACTTCATCTTCCCCATGCATCATTTTATAATCTTCTGTCATGTCTTCTTCCTCCCAGACAGCTATTGACAGGAAGTCCTGAATGCTAGCCCTTTTTCATTGGGGAGGAGGTACCTTTTTGCTCTCCTCTAATCAGTTTGCTTTCCTTTTGCAGTGCTATGTTATCATTTTTTAAGAGGTATAATTGGAACTGTGCACAATGTTTCATAGGCCACTGTGACTGCATTTAATAATATGTATTTATATAGGGAATTGCATGCAGGCTTCCAATAAACTTTAGGCAGCCTCCCTATGTTGTGTCCTGCATCCTCCAATTTATGTTGCAGGCTCCTTCTTGGGCAGGGACCCTCTGTTTTCTTGACCCCAGCCTGTGCTATGCTCAAGCTGAGGCTGGCAGACTTCAGTTTTGTGGGGATCTATTTTGTGTTTTTGGTAGAGCTCCCAAGATCACCAAGAGAGAGGCAAGTTGTAAAATAGTGCCTCAAGAAGAGAAGTCCTATACCGTGTTTCTCATAAAATAAGACGCACCTAGAAAATCAGCCATGGCAGGATTTTCCTGAGTTGACAAAATATAAGGCATACCCCAGAAATAAGCCGTAGTGGTGGGAGCAGGTCTGGATGGCGCCATGGAAGAGGAAGATGCCTGTCAGCGCCCGGAACTGGATGCTGCTGCCCCTCCAAAATGCCCAGCAGTGTGCGCCGCGCCAAGTGCCGACCCGGTGACGGGACGCGGCAAGAGCCGCAGCGCACACCGCGTGGAGCCCCGACCTGGGGACCCAGCAGCGTGCCCTCCTGAAGCGCCGACAAAGCGCCCAGCAGCGCAGCAGCCAGTTCCGGGCGCCGAGCCACAACAGGAAGAGGAGGTAATTTTTTTTGAAAAAAATAAGACACCCCCCGAAAATAAGCCATAGGCTTATTTTCTTGAGTAAAATAAATATAAGATGGTGTCTTATTTTATGAGAAACACGGTAAATATTGTATGGACGTCGCATGCATAGATGCATATAGATTTACATCCGAGGCTACACAGCTGATCATACATTTCAACACCTACATCTCTAAAACTTCACCCAGCAGAACCACAGAAAGACCTGGCAACCAGGTAATCATACAGGAACACAAGGGCTGGCAAATGATTTGCACAAGGTCAGCCATGATATATAATTATTGGGTGAAATTCATTGCACAGGTAAACTTATACATTCAACGCCAACCTTTCTGCTCACCAGAGATATCTCCTCTCCCCCTGCACACTGTTTCAGGGGTTCTCCTGACTAATAACTTTTGGGGGGGCATTGTGCCAATGTCGCTCATTGCTCTGGCTCCTGCTAGTGCAACTATTTAGCTGAATCCCTCTTGTTTATTTTTAACTTGTGATTTTTCTTGCAGTTGTTGAATTGTTGGGAGTCAGATCCCGATTTACCTTTTGCCCACCCTTGTTCAAAGCACATACTGCTGTTATGTATGCTTCATCACATAGGTAGCAACCTCTCCCCAACCATTTACATCTTTAGGTGCCCATCGAAAACATTCCTCTTCAACCAGGCCTTTGGCTGATTAATATTCTACAAAAATAAAAAAATTCCTTCAGTAGCACCTTAAAGACCAACTAAGTTTTTATTTTGGTATGAGCTTTCGTGTGCATGCACACTTCTTCAGATACAGTGAAATGGAAGTTTCCAGGCACTTATGTAGAGAAGGGGTGGGGAGGGGTGGGGAGGGGGAGGGGGGATCACTCAGAAGGGTGGTGGAAATGGGTGATTGACTGACTGATAGCT
This sequence comes from Zootoca vivipara, assembly GCF_963506605.1. Classification (NCBI taxonomy): domain Eukaryota; kingdom Metazoa; phylum Chordata; class Lepidosauria; order Squamata; family Lacertidae; genus Zootoca; species Zootoca vivipara. The sequence continues at coordinate 37,913,106 of NC_083292.1, forward strand.
GTTGATGACCGCAAACGACTGCAAATGGTTTTGCATGAAAAAGCAAGGGTTGAGATGGCTGAAGATCGCTTATCATGTATAATGAGATAAGAACCCGATATCTCTGTTCAAACCAGGTCCCTCCATGGTTTTGAGCTTGGTGATAAGTTGCAATTCAGCAACTTCTCTTTCCAGTCTATTTCTGAAATTCTTTTGTAGTAAGACAGCTACTTTGAGATCTTGTATAGAATGTCCTGGGAGATTGAAGTGTTCTCCTACTGGTTTTTCTGTCTTCTGCTTCCTGATGTCAGATTTATGTCCATTTATCCTTTGGCGTAGGGTTTGGCCTGTTTGTCCAATATAGAGAGCTGAAGGGCACTGTTGGCATTTGATGGCATACACAATGTTAGAGGATGAGCAATTAAATAGTCCTGAGATGGTATGTTGGATGTTGTTGGGGCCAGTAATGGTGTTGTCTGGGTGTATGTGGCAGCAAAGTTGGCATCTGGGTTTATTGCAGGCTCTGGTACCAGTGTCCATGTTAAGTCTGGTGGTTGTATTATTGTGGGTGAGGAGTTGTTTAAGATTGGGTGGCTGTCTGTAGGCAATGAAAGGTCTTCCTCCCAGAGCTTGAGAAAGGGAGCGGTCATTGTCCAGGAGAGGCTGTAGATCTCTGATGATGCGTTGTACTGTTTTAGCTTGGGAGCTGTATGTGATGACTAGTGGTGTTCTGTTATTTTCTTTTTTGGGTCTGTCTTGCAGCAGGTTCTCTCTAGGTATCTGTCTGGCTCTGTTGATCTGTTGTTTAACTTCATCAGGTGGATATTTTAGTTCTAAAAAGGTTTGCTGTAGATCTCTTAGGTGAGATTCTCTGTCTGTAGAGTTGGAACAGATGCGGTTGTAACGTAAGGCCTGGCTGTATACGATGGATTGTTTGGTATGTTTGGGATGGTAGCTAGAAGCATGTAGATATGTTTGTCGGTCAGTTGGTTTTCTGTATAAGGTGGTGTCTATACGTCCATCCTGTATTTTTATAGTAGTGTCCAAAAAATGTATTTCTTGCATAGATTGGTTCATTGTTAGGTTGATGGTGGGGTGAAAGTCATTGAATGTCTGGTGGAAGGTTTCCAGGGTCTGTTGTCCATGTGTCCAGATAATAAAAATATCGTCAATGTATCGCAGGTACAGGAGAGGTTTGAGTGGGTAGGAGTTAAGGAAACGTTGTTCTAAATCTGCCATGAAGATGTTGGCATACTGTGGGGCCATGCGGGTGCCCATGGCTGTGCCGCTGATCTGGAGGAACAGGTCATCACCAAATTTGAAGTGGTTGTGGGTAAGGACAAAGTGGCAGAGTTTGGTAGCAAAGTCCGCTGTGGTTTTATCTGAAATGGTGTTCCTTATGGCTTGTAAACCATCATTGTGTGGGATGTTGGTATATAGAGATTCCACATCCATAGTGGCTAGTATAGTATTGTTAGGAAGATTGTTCAAATATTGTATTTTCCTCAGAAAATCTGTGGTGTCACGTACGTAGCTGGGAGCACTGATAGCATATGGTTTCAGAACAGAGTCCATATAGCCGGAAACACCCACTAATATTCTACAGCCTTCTAAATATCTTTGTGGGGATTATTGTGTTGTTTTTGTTTTAACTATTTATATTGTGCTTTTATCCTGTATTTTTATCTTGTGAACTGTCCTGTGATCTTCGGTATATAAATTTAATTGATGAAAATAGATAGATAGACAGTCGTCGAGTTCGAAAAGCTTCTTGCTGTGCAGCACAGAGGCTGGGGTAGCGTGGGGGTGCTTCCATTGAAGAAAGGCTCCGTTGGGCATTCGGAACCAGTTGTGTGATTCTCTGGACCCCAGCTAGATAAAACCCTGGAGAGATCTGCCCACTAATCTGATAGTTTAAGCCTAAAATAAGATATTACAAAGACAGTTTATTTGTTCTATTGTTCAGTACGATCTGGTAGCAAATGGCAATGTTCAATCTCATTGGAGTCTGGAGTATTCTTAGATGTCACTCAATAAGTAGGAAGTGGATTTTGGGCTGGGAAGAAGAGGATTCCCCCCCCCCTCTGCTGCTATTGGTGGACAGTGCGGGAAGAGGCAGCCTGACAGGCTATGAGAAAGTTACGCTGGCTTATACTCAGCTAACATACACTCAGAGTAGACCTACTGAAATTGATGGTCCTCAGTTAATTGTGCCCATTAATGTCAATGGGTCTAATTAGTATGGCTAATGTTGAACACGACCCACAGTAATGCTGCTTAGGAATTACATGCCTTCTTTGTTGATGGCTGTAGATATGATGATGCCGGGTGTGTGTGTGCAGGGATACATAAAAGGAGCATACTCATTCTTTCTAGCATGAGCGTGACTGGTTTTTGAGCAATTCATGACAGCTTTTTCAAGATGTGCTTTCCTTTCCTGGCCCACTCAGACTCTCCTGAAGATGGCGCTCTCCAAGCGGGAGCTGGACGAGCTGAAGCCATGGGTGGAGAAGACCGTGAAGCGAGTCCTTGGCTTCTCGGAGCCTACTGTGGTTACAGCCGCCTTGAACTGTGTTGGGAAGGGGATGGACAAGAAGAAAGCTGCCGGTAGGTCCTTGGAGCCAACTCCCGAGGTCGGCCTGAGGGCAGATAATTGAGCTCCTCTGTAGCTTGTTAAATTCTCATGCCCCTGCTGATTTTATCCTTGCCAAGCAACCCCAAAATACTTCACGCTTTAGTAACTCATCTGTATGAACATGCAGTGGTACCTTGGTTTAAGAACAGCTTAGTTTATGAACAACTTGGATTAAGAATGCTGCAAACCCGGAAGTAGGTGTTTTGGTTTGTGAACTTTGCCTTGGAAGCAGAACATGTTCCGCTTCCTGTTGAGTGTGTTCCATTTGTAAATAGAGTCCCCCGCTGCTATGGGAAAGCACATCTTGGTTTAAGAACGGACTTCTGGAACGGATTAGGTTCGTAAACCAAGGTACCGCTGTACAAAGCGATTGTCCATCCAGGCCAATATGCACTTATGTTTCTCAATGTGTTGTAAGTCGCTTTGAGACTTTGGGGTAACAAGCTTAATATATTATGGAAACAATGATAATAATATGATTGGTCTTGAAGATGAGATGGAATCTGCCTAACTTCATGTGGAATCAATTTCCCTAATGACCTTTTAAAACTTTGGGTGGATGGCTGCTTAATGAGTTTTGTTTTCCAGTGTTATTTATTTGGTAAAATAGTTTCATGCCTTATTTTATATTTAAATTGTAAGCTTCCTTATGATGCAGCTAACAAATGAATTAAAAGCAAGATTGTTGCAGGTGGAGTTCTTTATATTTTCCATGCAGTTGCTTCCAGGTACGCATCTGCACTGTACAGCTAAAGCAGTATTGTACCACTTTAGCAGTCATGGCTTCCCCCAAAGAATTCTGGGAATTGTAGTTTATAAAGCGTGCTGAGAGTTGTCAGGAGGAGTGCCACCCATCCCCCTCAGAGAGCTACAGTTCCCAGAGTTATCTGGGAAGAGGAATTGATTGTTAAACCACTGTGGGGATTGTAACTTTGTGACGGCAATACGGCATTTCTTCTAACAACTCTCAGCACCCTTTATAAACTACAGTTCCCAGGATTCTTTGTGGATGAGGAAGTCATGGCTGTGTAAAACAGTGTAAGAGTGCTTTAAATGAAAAGTGCAGGCATCCCCCAGATTGCTTTCCCCCACCTTCTCGCTCTTCCACCCCCACAGATCACCTGAAGCCTTTTCTGGATGACTCCACTCTGCGGTTTGTGGACAAGCTCTTTGAGGCCGTGGAGGAAGGCCGGAGCTCCCGGCACTCCAAATCCAACAGCGACCGGAACCGGAAGAGGGAGCTGAAGGTGAGATCAAGGCTTCATCTTCTTTTGTTATGAAGACAGCAGAGTTTCAGATCTGGCTGTGGAGGTGGCAATATCGCCTTGCTGCATTTTCTTCTTCGAGGGAGGGCTGTGTGCTGAAATGCCTAAAAATCCAAGAGAAAAGACCTTTTTCCTTAATGGCAACAGAAAGTGTGTGCATCTTTCATTCTTTATCGGTCTTCTTCCTACATCTGCCTTCCTCTTCCTCTCAACCCCTAAATCTTGACTTGTCAGAAATATATTAATGCTTTTATAGCAATTAATTCACATTCTTTGGCTGCTTCTTAGACTGAAGAAAGCAGAAGCTGAAATGTGTTTGCAAAAATGCCTATTTTAAGCCACTGTACCAAATGCATATTTTAGTGATTAATTGCATCTTAAAAGTATCCAGAGCAAACTTTTCAGAAAGTGCTGTGTGAAGCTTTAAAAATCTGTATGTGTGTGTGTATAGGACATGGTGTCTTCCCCTTGCAATTCTGCCTGAACTCATGAGGACCAGAAACTTGTTTCACCTGAAAGCGGATGAGGTGCTCAAAAAGCTGCGGCTTGGTTGTTGATGTGTAAAGCCTTAGCCTATTGTATGAAGGTTTTTATTGTGAAAGTTCCATGTGAAGGCTCCATTAGTCATGTGACTTCAGCTGGCTTGTGCTTCCTTGGATGTCTAGGTGCTGGTCACTCTCAAAGTTTCCTCTGCCCATTTTGCTTATAGGACGTGTTTGGGGATGACTCTGAGATTTCCAAGGAATCTTCAGGGGTGAAGAAGCGCCGCATCCCACGCTTCGAAGAAGTGGAGGAGGAGCCCGAGGTGATCCCCGGACCCCCAACTGAAAGCCCCGGGATGCTGACCAAGCTGCAGGTTGGTCTCAAATGAGCAGAGGCAAGACATGGAGTGCTTGTCTGGGACAGGGATCAGCTTGCTGGGATGGCACATCTGTTGAGCTGGAGTACATATCCTCACACAGGCGCCAAGTGACCTTGGACTATCCTAGCTGCCTCATAGGGGTGGTGAGGATCAAACAACGTGGGCAGGGAGGAAGGGGGTAACCAGATGAGGCATCTCAAGCTCTTTGGCGGAAAGGTAGAATATAAATGTAATCAGTGTGGCTGTGGATTTCCAGCTGTTTGTGGACCAAATGTTCAGGGGGCCTGGCTTTTTACATGAATGCCGGAAGCTGCCTTATACCAAGACAGGCTGTTGGGGTCCAGTTCTAACGTCCTCTCCCCCCCCCTCTTCCCACTTTCAGATCAAGCAGATGATGGAAGCTGCCACACGTCAAATTGAGGAGAGGAAAAAGCAGCTGAGTTTCATCAGTCCTCCTGCCCCACAGGTACAGCCTTGTTGCAGCCCGCATGAGCCATTGTACTGGTGGTTCTGCAGAGCTGAGTCCCTCCTGAGATTTAATTCCTCCAAGGCACATCCATACTTGAGTTTGTGTGCATGGAAGACTGAAGTCATGGGGGAGGCCCACTTTGAGCATCGCAGACGGTAGGCACCAAAACCCTTCATCAATACAGACTTGAAATAAAGTGGCGTTTTATGCACTGGCCGCAAAAAAAGATTAGAAAGAGGGAGTTCAGTAACATTGCTCTAAGTTCAGAAAAAGGTTTCTGAGCTGAAGAAGCAGGGGGTTGTCTCCCACTAAGTTCTACTAAGAGTAGAATGGACTTCAGTTAGCTCTGTGTTCACTTCAGTGGGTTTCCTCTTGGGTAGAACTGTTTTCTGCCTATTTACAGCATTTTGATCCTGCTTTCCAGACTGACCTCAGAAAGCGGTTTACATAAGATGATCGCAACCATTTTTAATTCTTTATTTGATTCCTGCTTTGCGGGCGGAGTTGGGCCAGATGACCCTTGGGGATTCTGTGATTCTATTTTATATATAGCCCACCTTTCCCCCAGAACAGGGACTTGCAAACACAGGTGGCTTGCAAACACAGATAGCTAACCACATATAAAATATAATAATTAAAGACAAAACAAGGATCAGTGAGTTTTTTTTACAGTTACAGTAGAATGGAAAAGACAACTTGTTTTTTTTGGGGGGGGGGGATGATACTGCTTCTTCTCCGCTCCCCTCAGGGCAAGATGGTCCTTCAGATGCCCCTGTGGTGACACTCTGGGGTGGAGGGAGAGGCCACCTTGGGAGCTGGAGGGTGACTCGCGCTGGATGCAGCCCAGGGTTCCCACCCTCTCCAGCTTGTGTCTCCCTCTCCTCGCCCTCTTCTTACAGCTTTGTGCCCTATCGCAAGGGAGGCGAGGCTGTATCTCTCTCTCAGAGGGCCCCAGAGTCAGCCCTGCCTGCCTGCTGTTCCACCCAGTGACGCCCCTCTCTCCATCTGCAGCCAAAAGCCCCAACAACAACCACCCAGCCAGAGCGCCTCCCCATTGGCAACACCATCCAGCCTTCGCAGGCGGCCACCTTCATGAACGACGCCATCGAGAAGGCCCGGAAGGCGGCCGAGCTGCAGGCCCGGATCCAGGCTCAGCTGGCCCTGAAGCCTGGCCTGATCGGCAACACCAATATGGTTGGCCTGGCCAACCTGCACGCCATGGGGATCGCCCCGCCGTGAGTATCGTAACACTCTGCCAAGGGGGGGGGATGGGGTGTGGGATGTGTTTTCGGTTTGCTTGCTTTGTTTGTGTTCTTTTTTTCTTTCTTAATTTTATTGGTCTGCAAAGTGAAAAGCCTGATGAAACACCACTGAATGGTTTTTTCTCATTGGACAGAAATGGATCACATGGGCAGAAATGTCCCATCACACAGGGATTTGCCCCTTGTACGCGGTAAGCCAGTAGCAGCCAGCCCTTCCTGGCAAGTGTGACCCGAGACAAGTGTCTCAAGCAGGGGTGGGGAACCATTGGGGAACCATTGCCAACTCACAGGACCCCCGTGGGGAACTCCCTGGAGGTGGGGGTGGAGGCCAAATTGGGACAGGGCAACGGATGTGTGATTTTTCCCTCGCCTCATACAGGAGGCTGCATCCATCAATGCTACAGATCTCTCCCTCCGGCCCTGATTGAAAATCATATACTCATGTATATTGTGAATATGGAACTGTCACATTTCACGCCAAAGCCCTCAAGGAGGGTGGGTGTGGAGGAGAGCCGGCGAGGGGTGTTTTCTTGGGTGGAGGGCATGTCCGTGTCCCAAGGAGCAGCTAGCAAGGCCTGGAGGGGCCACATTTGGCGCCCAGGTCAGAGGTTCCCTACCCCTGTTCTAAAGTGTGGGTGGGCAGACTTCAGAGATCTATTTTGTGATGTTGTTTTTCTTAGGGACACCCCCCCCCCCTGAGCCCCGCCAGCTGGGTTCAACTGGAAAAATTGTGGCGGGGTTGAGGCAGAGGATGTGCACTCAAGAGATGCCCTGTTCCATAATTCCAAGGGTATCTTAGCCCAGAAATTTGCTTTTAGAAGCAGAGCTGGGAAATCGCAGTCCTTCCCTTGCCCACCTTCAAAGCTTTATTTCAGCAGCCTAGTTTGTGGCGGGAGTGGGGGAGTAGTCGAGAGCCAGAAATCCTGCAGATCCTTTCTGTACACAACCCCGAAAGGCAAAAAAGGGCCAGGGCTGTTGGGTTTTCTTTGAGGGAGGCGGCTTCCCAGAATTCCTTGTTCTGTAGGCTTTATTTCAGACTTAGCGGGCTTGAGACTCTTGCCCTTTACCCAGTGGGCTCAGGGCCGTTGGCCAGGGCTGATTTGTAACCAAAGTTTTCCTTGGGGATGTCTTGGCCCAGGAAAGTTGAGCTGAAGGACCAGACCAAGCCGACGCCGCTGATCTTGGACGAGCAAGGCCGCACAGTGGACGCCACCGGCAAGGAGGTGGAGCTGACACACCGCATGCCCACCCTCAAGGCCAACATTCGGGCCGTGAAGAGGGAGCAGTTCAAGCAGCAGCTGAAGGAAAAGCCCTCCGAGGACATGGAGTCCAACACATACTTCGACGCCCGAGTCTACATCAACCCGGCCCAGCGGCCGAAGCGGACCTTCAAGTTCCACGACAAGGGCAAATTCGAAAAAATTGCCCAGAGGTTGCGGACGAAGGTACAGCACTTTTCTTCTGGAAAGCAGACCTAACCCCTTCACCCAACCTCCTGGGAAGGGGCATCATACAGAGCTGGAACAGGGTATTGATAGGAAGAGCCTGCTGGATCAGGCCAAAGGGGCCCCTCATTACAGGCACCCCCAAACTTCGGCCCTCCAGATGTTTTGGACTACAAGTCCCATCATCCCCGACCACTGGTCCTGTTAGCTAGGGATCATGGGAGTTGTAGGCCAAAACATCTGGAGGGCCGCAGTTTGGGGATGCCTGCGGGGGAATGCTGTCCCCCGCACTGATGCTTGTAGGAAACCCGTAAGCAGGACCCCAGCACAAGAGCAAGTCTCCCCTCCTGTGGTTTCCAGCAGCTGGTGTTCAAAAGGATCACTGCCTCTGACCATGGAAGGAACATAAGAATCTGCCTTATACTGAGGTGTTGCACACACAATGCCTTTAAAGCATATTCGAGGGACATTTTTTCTCTCAAAAGAATTCTGGGCACTGTAGTTTATCCCTCGCAGATTTACAATTCCCAGCAACCCCTTAGCAAATTAACTACAAGTCAAAATTTGTAGGAAGGGGCAAGGAAGCAAGCCTGTAAGCAGGAGCTCAGCACAAGCAGACACTTTCCCCCTGACCTGGAAAGGCAGAGTCTGAGTCACAGGCAACCCGTGTAAATAGGTAGCATGGTACTCTTGCTTGCTTGCTCTTAAGGAAAATAAATTTCTTAGGGAGTGGGGAGCAGAATATCCTTCTTAAAAACAACCTAAAATAAATAACTACATTAAACTTCATAAAGGCTCCCTTGAATGGTCACCTGCTGGCAGTGCGTATTCGCCACAGGTGAGCAGACAAATGGTTCTTTATTAGGCTGATGCTGGTGATGGCTGGATCAAGCCCACTGCACTGTGGGGGCCTTTGACTTCTCCAGAAACACCCTTGCCATGGATACTTAGAAATCCCCATGCAAGAGAGAACAGGCACATCTAGGGCAGTTTGTATTTTGAATTAAGCATTTCACTTCTCTTCCGTGCACCTCCCTGAAAACCCTTCTGTCTCCCTCAGGCCCAGTTGGAAAAACTCCAGGCCGAGATTTCTCAAGCTGCCAAGAAGACCGGAATCCACACCTCGACCAAATTGGCCCTTATCACCCCCAAGAAGGAGCTGAAGGAAGGGGACACCCCTGAGGTGGAGTGGTGGGACTCCTACATCATACCCAATGGCATCGATTTGTGAGTTGCTCTGCCTTTCAGCTCTTAAATCTCTGGGTTAGAAATAATTCTGGGGTGAGTGCATCCTTCTTGGTGCCTGCTGCGTTTCTTTCCTGAGTTTGTAAGACCACTTTTCTTCAAAGAACTGAAGGCACCTCTCCATTTTTAAGTGTGGGGGGCAGGCGGATCTGTAGCCATTCAGGTGTTGTAATACTCCACTACTCAGCATGGCCAGCGGTTAGGGGATGGTGGGAGTTGTAGTCCCACAAATTCCAGTGCGCTACAGATTCCTCTGTCTCTGCTGTAGAGCAGTGATGGGGGAGCCCTTGGCTCACGGGCCAAATTAAGTGTGCTAGGCCATAACTGTTTTTAGTTGCACAGGCTCGCCTGGCGTCCTGTGACATCAGGAATAGAGCAGGTGAAGCCCTTGTTGTCCAGGAGCACTCAGGAGAGCTCTTTGTTTCTTTCCAGCAGGGCCTGCTGTTTAAATTTGGCACCGGGTGCCAGCCCTGCTGAGATGGTTCCCAAATTGGAGCTTTCCACTGGACTAAGTCCATGCCAGCAGCCAGGCTAACAGAAAACCTCAGAGCACAGAAGCATACTTACCTTGGGCCATTTGATGAGTTTGATGGGGGGAAATCAAGCCGGGAGTCTTAGCTCCCAAGCTAGCTATTCTGAGGTGACACTTGCGGCACCGCCACAGAGAGAGTTTTCCTAGATGAGCACTTAGCCCTCCAAGCCTCAGTTCCTTGCAGCAGGCATAAGCAGTGTGAGAATTAGCATAGCATAGGTTAAGAAGAGAAGGAGCTCCCTCCTCTGAGGCGTCACCCACAACTGTGCAAATTCTCCTTCCCATTTCAGAAAAGCCGCCGATTCGCTTAAAAAAGAGGACTATTTTGGCATCACGAACCTAGTGGAGCACCCAGCTCAGCTAAACCCTCCAGGTGAGCACGCTCCATCTCTTTGCTTCTGCATCGGGGATGGGTGGAGAGCGGATTCCGCGGAGACAAGAAGATTGGAAGCAGAACAGAAGGGTGCAAAGCCAAACCCTGCTCCATTCTCCTTAACCCCCACCCCTTCTGTCCCCAGGGAATGAAGAGCTCGGCGAGTCTAAAAGCTCCAGATCATTTTATTTATTTAGGAGTGTTTGTGCGCTGCCTACTAACCGAAGTTCTCAAGGCAGTTTGCAATACATTTTAAACCCAGTGAAATAGGCAAGGATCCAATCGGCACTAAAGCAGGGGAAAGCTGTGTGTGTGATGTTCACCTGATGCTCCAGTCTCTTGGCTTAGGACTGACTGCTTTAGTAGCTAGGTGTAAACCCCACACAGGGCAGGACCTTCCTCACTGGGCTGCTACTGCTGCTGCCTCTCACAGTCCACCTACCACCACAACCAATGCAGGAAGCTCTGTGGGAGCAAAGATTCCCCAACCCAGTCTTCAGATCAGTAGTCTTTGAGGAACTGAACAGCATGGGGAATGTGTGGATATTGGGAAAGGGGGGCTAACTTTTTTGAAAAAAGAAGGCTCCTCCTACAATGTCACAGGCACAATATTCGATATTCCGCACCAAGTCTTCCCAGACACCAAACAGTCTAAAAATAACATACAATGAAGCACACACAAAGGTGTGGGAGGGAATAAGCTACCTGCCAAAGCCTCCTGCTGCTTTTATGGGTATAATGTGTTTATTTTTATGTTTTTTAAAAGTGTTGTAAGCCACTCGGTGACGTTTAAGTGAGTAACAAGTCTAAGTAACTATAATGGAGGTGGGAAGGAACTAGCTTGGTGGGTGAGCCCCATTCTAAGAGGAGAAAATCCTGCTTGCCTCTGACTGTGTTTCTGCTTCGTTGTCCTTGTTATGTGTGTCCCCACCCCAACCCCAGTGGACAGTGACATGCCGGTGACCCTGGGGGTATACCTCACCAAAAAAGAGCAGAAGAAACTACGGCGCCAGACCCGGAGGGAAGCGCAGAAGGAGTTGCAGGAGAAAGTGAGGTTAGGCCTCATGCCACCTCCTGAGCCAAAAGGTAGGGGTTTTTGTAGTGGACAGGTGGGGCTTCTGTTGAGAGAGGGAGAGAGATTAAACACTGAAGCTTGAAGTTGGAATTCTAACGCATAATACTAGAACTCGGGATGGGGGCTATCCAGTGATGCTAAATGTGGGAAAGACAAACAGAGGACTTCATCACACAGCGCCTCATTAAACTCTGAAACTGGTTCCCACAAGATGTAGGCATGGTGGTCACCAGGGGTCAGCAGACGTTTTCAGCAGGGGGCCAGTCCACTGTCCATCAGACCTTGTGGGGGGCCGGACTATATTTGGGGGGGGCGCGGACGAACGAATTCCTATGCCCCACAAATAACCCAGAGATGCATTTTAAATAAAAGGACACATTCTACTCATGTAAAAACACGCTGATTCCCGGACCGTCCGCAGGCCGGATTTAGAAGGCGATCGGGCCAGATCCAGCCCCCGGGCCTTAGTTTGACTACCCATGGTGGTCACCACCTTGGATGACTTGAAAAGAGGAGCCACGGTGACAATGTTCTACCTTCACTGTCAGAGGCAACATGCTTCTTCTGAATGCCAGTTGCTGGAAATGGTGGGAGGGGAGAAGTGCCATTGCTCTCAGATCCTTCCCGTTTTGGCGTCTGGGTGGCCACTGTGGGAACAGGGTGCTGGACTAGATGGGCCCCCTTGGCTCTATCCAGCTACCCCAGGGCTGTTTTTCCGTTCTTAACTTCTGCTCTCAATGCCGTCGGCGTTTCTCCCTCTGCAGTACGAATCTCTAACCTGATGCGTGTTCTGGGAACGGAAGCCGTTCAGGACCCAACCAAAGTAGAGGCTCATGTTCGTGCACAGATGGCCAAGAGGCAAAAGTAAGGTTGATTTGGATTTGTTTGTTGTGTGTGTGTTTGTGTGTGTGCGCGCGTGCGCTCATGCGCTCGTGTGCACGTACATTGGTACTATCCAGACCCAGTTCTCTATCCTTGCTGGTGCATCATCACACATGAGGCTTTTATTTCAAAAATACAGTAAGGATAACAGAGAAAGTAAGTGTCCCTGCTCGCTCCTTAGCTGCATATATCATCTTGCTTCCCCAGAGCTCACGAAGAGGCGAATGCTGCACGGAAGCTCACCGTAGAACAGAGGAAAGCCAAGAAGGTTAAAAAGCTGAAAGAGGATATTTCACAGGGGGTCCACGTAGCTGTCTATAGGTGAGTCTCCTCCATCCCCAGAGGCAAAGGCCTCTCTGTGCCCTTTGCCCACGCCTCCTTCGCATCCCTGTCCCCCCACTTCCAGAGGAAAGCTATTAAAGAGAAAAGCTTTAGCATGTTTCTCTTCCCTCTCTCCCTCAGAGTCCGAAATCTAAGCAATCCGGCAAAGAAATTCAAAATTGAAGCGAACGCTGGCCAGCTGTACCTAACCGGAGTTGTGGTTTTACACAAAGATGTCAATGTGGTGGTGGTAGAAGGAGGTGAGGTGGGCGAGGATGGGTTGTGCTTGGTTTACGTGTTCTCGGACATGGGTTCCTCCACTGGAAACGCTCGGCAGCAGAAGCAGGCCTGAAAGGGAGCCGCCTGATTCACGCAGCCCCAGCATAACGCATGGAATTCCTCGCTGCAGGATAATTCTTTGCAGTGGGGAGCTTTTATCAAAGGATGTGCTCCAGAGAACCTGCTAGGCTTGCATGAGGGTGTGGGGGAAGTGTGGGGGTTGGCTGTGCAGCATGGCTTTCCAAGACTCAGTTCTCCCGCCCATCCCTTTCACAGAGCATTTTTCCAGCTCTCGTGTTCAAAATGTGCCTGAAGGAATGTGGGCAATCCAGCCGCTTTCTTAGAAACTTTCGCAATAACATAACAACGCTGCCTTTTTGGCTGACTGCCCACACTCCATTCAGAATTAAAATGGCCCCCGGTGATCTTTCTCTTCCCTCCTAGGCCCTAAAGCACAGAAAAAATTCAAACGGCTCATGTTGCATCGAATAAAGTGGGATGAGCAGACATCAAATACAAAAGGAGACGGTAAGGCCACACATAACCCACTCCCCCTCACATAACCCTCTTGTGTCCAGCATAGTATTTATTTTAAATGGTGATTCAATTGTGGTTCCACTCTCTGTTGACAACAAATCAAAACTCTAAACACTAATCAAAGCATTTTAAAATAACCAATAGCCACAAAGCCTTTTGATCGGAGGAGAGTGCTATCAATGGCTGCCAGCCATGATGACTGTGTTCTGCTTCCATGGTCAGAAGCAGCAAGGCTTCTGTATGGGAGGGGAGAAGAGGGCTCTTGTGTTTGGGTCCTGCCTTTGGGCTTCCCATTGGGGCATCTGGTTGGCCACAGTGAGAACAGGATGCTGGACTAGATGGCCTATTGGCCTGGTACAGCAGGCTCTTCTCATGTACTAGTTGATTTTTGGACTCTCCTTACCAAACAAAGGTCACAGTACTTGAGAAAAAGCCCTCCTTCAGGCTGATAGTCCAATAGTGTTCAGCTTTAAGCGCATAGTGGTTAAGAGCAGTGGACTCGTAATCTGGTGAACTGGGTTTGATTCCCCGCTCCTCCACATGCAGCAGCTGGGTGACCTTGGGCTAGTCACACTTCTCTGAAGTCTCTCAGCCCCACTCACCTCACAGAGTGTTTGTTGTGGGGGGAGGAAGGGAAAGGAGAATGTTAGGCACTTTGAGACTCCTTATGGTAGTGATAAAGCAGGAAATCAAATCCAAACTCCTCCTCCTCTTCTTCTTCTTCTCCCCCCCCTCCACGTTTTTCCTTTCTTCAGATGACGATGAATCCGACGAGGAGTCTGTGAAAAAGTCAAACAAATGTTCTCTGGTTTGGGAGGTAAGTATCCACTTAAATTGCTAGGTCTTTGCACTTTGTTTTCTGGGCCACGCTGAAATTGTTGGAACCCCCCCCCCCCAATATCTTGCCTGTATCTCCGCACCCACCCACTGCAATGTCCCATGTGTGGCCAGACTATTTGTGAAAAGATACTGAACCTATTCTTGGTATGGCCAGCCTCCTCCCTAGGACTCTGTTTTCTTTGGAGGGTCATCCTGGTTAAAGCAGTTTAAGCTTCAAGTGTTTACTTCCTGGTCCACAATGCTAAGCATGTTAGTGGCCTTTTTTCTTCACCTTTCTTTTCTTTTTCTTTTAACTCCTAAAGCCAATTCCACCAACTCTGTCTTCCCCCCCTCAGGGCACAGCAAAGGAGCGCAGCTTCGGGGAGATGAAATTCAAGCAGTGCCCCACCGAGAACATGGCACGGGAGCACTTTAAAAAACACGGAGCAGAGCACTACTGGGACCTGGCTCTGAGCGAGTCCGTATTAGAATCCACAGACTAAAGGGCCCCCCCCTCTCTCTTGGCTTTTTGTGGTGTTCAGTTTGGAGAGTGAGAACTCAGCTGAGACTTTGGCCTTGGAGGTGCCACTCCCCCCACCAAAGAGGCCCCCCCTCCCCAAGCCCACTTTCTCCCCTCAAGTTCCCTGCAGTGTGACAGCATACGATTAAAAGAAATATTTTTAAAAAAACAGAGCAAAACTACCTAGGGTTTTTTTGTTTTTGTTTTGGACTGAAACAGTTTGTGGATCTTGACGTGTGCTCTTTTTAGCTTCCTTGTCATGCTCTCTGGAAACCATCCGACTTGGAGGCCGTGGAGAAAGCGTCGAAAGAAATCCGTACACTGGCCAGGTCTTTGCTTTTCCAAATCCATTGGCCTTCTAACCATACACAGCTCTTTGGTTTTATTCTTTTTTTGCCAGTTCAGTAGGTTTGTTTGGACATTAGGAAAGTCAGCCAGTCACCTCCGTGACGGGGAGAAAGGAGAGAGATTGAGGAGCACTTGTGGGGTCACCGACTTCGATGGACATTAAGAGGGCAGATTGCAGTGTTGGAAACTTGTACAGCAGATTTAGGAGCTGGGGATTTAGCCCACATCCTACATTTACATAATAAACTTTTCTTTCCTTTGGTAAGAAGTTAAAAGCAAAAAAAAAAAAAAGCAAAACCCAACCATGTTTCTTTACCTGTTTCTTTTGATCAAGTCTGTTCACTGTGCATTAAACAAAGTGGTTATGATTTCAAGGCTTGGCATGACTGAAGACCAACTGCATTGTGGGTAGCAGCAGAAAGAGTCGTCCTGCTGGATCAGAAAAAAGGTCCCACCTCATAATTTATCTTGCTTACCGCAGGTCACATGTTTAAAGCATATGGCTTTCTCCAAAGAATCCTGGGAACTAGTTTACAGCTCTCAAGGCTACAGTTCTCAGCATCCACAACAATCCACAATTCTCAGGATTCTTTGAGGAGCGAAGAGCCATATACTTCAAACGTGTTTTTGTTGTTGTTCCATATATATATATCCCACCTTTCCTCCAAGGAGCTTGAGGTGGTGTACATATTTCTCATTTTGTCCTCACAAAAGCCCTGTGAGGTAGCCTAGGCTAAGAGTGAGTGGCTGGCCCAAGACGTTACACCTAGTGGTCTCCTGTATCCTAGTCCAACACACTAAGTAACCTATGGGTAGGCAAACTAAGGCCCGGGGGCTGGATGCGGCCCAATCGCCTTCTAAATCCGGCCCGCGGACGGTCTGGGAATCGGCGTGTTTTTACATGAGTAAAATGTGTTCTTTTATTTAAAATGCATCTCTGGGTTATTTGTGGGGCATAGGAATTCGTTCATTTCCCCCCCTTCAAAATATAGTCCGCCCCCCCCCCAGGGTCTGAGGGACAGTGGACTGGCTGCCTGCTGAAAAGATTTGCTGACCCCTGCAACTCCACACCGGTGTGGATTTCGGCCCTAGAGCCTTCCAGCTTACCACTGTGCAGAGGAAAGTAGGTGAAGTTAAAATTTGGGACAAAGTAGCTTGATACCTTAGGACCAACTATTGCATTGTGAATTGTGGTGTCCAGGGGTGTGCCTTCAGGAATTCTTATCAATGGGGTTGTGTCTATATGCCGCTGTGACCCTTGGTGTCACGATAAGGATGTTAAATTCACATTAGCTTACTTACAGGTAGGTCCTTTAACTTCGATGGTTTTATTAGGGATGTGGTATCGGTCCCTTTGAAGCAATATTAAGTCCCATGCAGGGTTGTGAGGGTGAAGCAGAACTGTGATGTAATTTGGTAGAAATGTGTAAACTCCAGGTGAGGGTTCTGGAAAATGAAGGATCCCAGCGATGGCAGAGGATTTCTTTGTTCCTATAAAGTTGGTTAGGTCTGGGCTAGATGCAGTCTTTCAGAAAGCTGCCCACTAGCCAGGATTTTATCCTTGGGCTCCCAGGACAACAGAAGTATGAATTAGAGGGATGCTTTTATGCTTCCTTTCAGATGGAATTCAGCACATGTTCAGAAATACTTTTCATTTTTAAAAATTCTTATTTCTGCAGCAGCCTCTGACAATCTGCTTTCCTTTGGAACTGATGGGAGTTATAGTCTGAAGCAGTTGGAAGGCGTCAAGTTGGCAAAGATGGTTCTAGAGCAGTAATCTTTAACCTTTTCAGAACCAGCCTTTAATCCAAACATGCATCTGGGGACCCATTCTTTAATTTTTTGCCATATATTTGAACGGTGGTAGTGCTTCTGTTGTGACTTGCCTAGGATCAATCAAGCTGGGATCCTGTAAGGGCTCCTGACACACCACTTGAAGGCCAGGGATCAGAGGTGACAACTTGTGAGGGAGATTTGGTGTGTGTGTGTGCACGCTTGCATGCGATGTCACACATGTGACATCCCAATGCCTTGCCAGAACGTTGGAGGAGCCAGGGGGCAGAGCTGAATGTGGCTTCAATGGCTCCTGCTGCTGCCACCACCAGTGGAGGCCTGCTTTTCCTGGAGGAGGAGAAGCTGGCCATTGGAGCTACACTCTGCTAGACTCCGTGCTTGGCCCTTTTTTGGACCCGGGGGCCCTGCCCCATCAAAATAATGGGGCAGTGAAAAACGTTGGGCCCCTTGAATTTTCAAAATTCATGAACTGTTGATGAAGGGAAAAACCAGAAAAGATATGTATTGATGTAGAACTGGAAATATTTAAATTTATGGTATTATGAAAGGGTTTTTAAACATTTTAAAAAATAAATTTGTTAATTGTTTTTATACATCACCAAAGGTGATTTACTGTTTGAAATGATTGAATAGGGGAGTAGAAATAGAAACCTTGGCCTATCCCCCAGTGAATGCTGGGAACTGGCCCATGGAATCATGGGAGTGTGGCCAAGTTGGTGCGCAAAGGCTTCTGGGAATTGACTGTTAGCCGCCTCACATTTTACCTATGCTGCACTGCACATCGGCTTCGCGCTATTGAGGGAGTTTTGGTTGGAGCACGTTGCGCATGCGCTGCTGGGGCTTCGGGCCCGCGCACGCGCTTTTGAGCATTAACGTTGCGTGTAAATCGGCCCGCCCCGCCCCCCCGCTATACATAAAATGACGGTTTGCGGATTGTCGAAGCCTGTCGCTGCAACGGCGTTCAAAGCGTGGCTGATCCTTTAAACTGGATGAGGGCGAAGGCGACGGTTTAAATCGCCCTTTGCCTCACGGTCGAAAGGGGGCGGGGCACTCAACCCTGGAAGGAGCCGCTGCTGCTGCACTCTTTGGCTCCTCCGCCTCTCGCTTCCCATTGGCTGCGTCGCGCCGCTGCTTCCTTCTCATTGGGATTTCTCAGCTCTCCTGTAGCTTCCCCATTGGTGGCCGGGTGAACGCGCGCGCCGGCATGCACCAATCGCCGCTCGACGAGGACTAAACTTTTGACCGGCTCGCCGGCGGCAGGCGGGGGGGATACAACCCGAGAAATTTTCGTTGCTTGGTCACGTGAGAGGAGCGGCTGCTTTTGCTGCTACTACTGCTGCGGCTCCGTGCAGGGGGCGGGGCTGCCAGTTGCAAAAAAAAAAAAATCAATTGCCAGCGGAAGAGGTTTTGTGTTTTGTTTTTTACCCTCCTAAAAAAATCGGTGCAAGGAAAAAAGCGAGGGGCGCAAGTGACGCTTGCTTCACTTTGCACTGTGTTGCATGATCGAGCACGGAGGAGGAACTTGGCCACACACCCCTCGCGCACGGCGGAATCCGCGTTTGTCACAGAGCGGAAAGGAGGAACCCTAAAAAACCCTGCTCTGGCGCGGGTTCTAGACAGTGCGCGGCTATAAATGCATCACTACCGCAAGGTTATGTTTATTAACGCAATTAATAAAAGGAATATTAGAATAATTTCATTTATCATACAAATATATTATGGTGAAGTTATTGCAACGATGCTCATAAGCATAATTATCGTAGCTATCGCCACAATAAAGTAAACAGAACGATTGCGCTGTTTCATTGTTTTTAATTACAGGTAGGTAGCCGTGTTGGTCTGCCGTAGTCGAAACAAATAAAAAATAAAAAAAATCCTTCCCAGTAGCACCTTAGAGACTAGTTTGTCATTGGTATGAGCTTTCGTGTGCATGCGTATCTGAAGAAGTGTGCATGCACATGAAAGCTCATACCAATGACAAACTTAGTTGGTCTCTAAGGTGCTACTGGAAGGAATTTTATATTGTTTCATTGTTTTTAAGTTATTGCAATAAATCGACACAATAGATACCGGTATATTACCAGTGTAACAAATATAACGCGATACAATACAGCCAATAAATATATTCATGTTCATAACGCTAAATGCGCAGTTGCCACTTAACTATTGCACTTATCAATACCCGCTCGCTTCCTCCCTCCCTGCCCTTCGCGATGAGCTTCCCCGTGGAAAAGCTCCGCCTTGTCCCGGGTGCGCCTGCGCGCTGTGATGAGACGGCGAAAGAGAAGCGCGCTCGAGGCGGACGGAGCGCGCGCACGCACGCTACGCACGCACGCGCCGAGACACGCTCCCTCCCTCGCGCGCTCTCTCTCTCAGCCCCCTCCCCCCTCTCCCGAGCGGCGTTGCTTGTGCGACCGAAGGGGAGGGAAGATGGCGGCCGGCGGCAGTGGCGGCGGCAAGGCCTCCTCCTCGTCGTCGTCTTCGTCGTCGTCTTCTACTTCGTCGTCGTCCTCCGCTGTCGCGGGCGGCGGGGGCGGGCCGGCCTCGTCGTCGTCGTCGTCCGGCCCGCTGGAGGCGTCCCTGGACAGGAAGCTGCAAGGGGTGACCAACACCATGGAGTCCATCCAGGGCCTGTCGTCGTGGTGCCTGGAGAACAAGCGGCACCACAGCACCATCGTCCACCACTGGATCAAGTGGATGCGCAGATGTGAGTCCGGGGCGCGGGGGGGAGGGGCGCCGCCGCAGCCGAGAAAAGGGGTCTCACCTGCAGGCCTCGGGGGGTGGGGGGCAGGAAAATGGGTGGTGGCAAAGGTGGGATACCTGGCAACGCCTCCTCCGTCACCTTCGCCTCAAAGCCTCCACCGAAATCTTCCTCCCACCCGGATATACGCGTCGATTTTTTAAATTTTTTTTACATATCTATGTATTTATATTTTGCTGTTTTAAGCAGGATTTCCAAATAGCTGCTTTTTTTAAAAAAAGTTCTTTTTGCATGCGGTTGTTTTGAACTGCTTTCTGTTATGTGTCGCTTTTCTATGTGGCGTGTAGATAGGGGGTGTGGGATACCTGGCATCGCCGCCACCACCCGCGTTCCTCTTCTTTCAAGGAGCCTTGTAAAAAAGGTCTTCCTCCCACTTGGTATCGCTCCCGGATCTGAATTGGTTTTTTCATGTGCTGTTTGGAAAGGTTTGCCACTGCTGTTGTTTTAAGTTGCTTTTGCACGCAATTGTTTTTAAGGGTTTTTATAAAGGTAACTGTTACATATATATATATATGTGTGTGTGTGTGTGTGTGCGCGCGCGTTGTCTGCCAGCCTGCCTCTTTCCTCTCTCTCTAAAATCTTTGCCTCACTTGGTATCTGTCTTGGATCTGAATTGATTTTTTTAAAAGTAAGTGCTGTTGTTTTGAAACAAAAAATAAATCCTTACAGTAGCACCTTAGAGACCAACTAACCTTACCTGTTGTTTTTATGAATGTAACTGTCTTATATATGACATAATTTATAGGAAATTGCTCCAAGATGCTTCCTGGGAAGCAGTTCATAAATAAAATTATTAATAATGATACCTGTGTGTAGATTTTCTTGGAGTTTTATGCAGGGTGCGATGTTACTATGGTGGTGAAGATTTTGCTTGGCTTTATACTATATCATATGCGTTACTAATATTTTTGTGATGATGACAATTTATTTTATGTTGAGGGTACTGATACTGTGTCTCTCTGTGTGGATTTTAGTTGGTAGTTTGTACACTGTGCATTGTTGATATTACTATAATTATTCATAGTGCTGTCATATCTATGTAGATTTGCAGTTTATACAGTATTATTATTACTGTGATTATATTTCTCTGGTGGTAGCACAGATGATGCGTACAGTATTTCTGTGTAGATTTTATTTGGAAGTCTATCCAAAGTGCATAATTAAGGTTGCTATGTTTATGATAATTGATGCTACAACAGAGGCACCATCTCAGTACAACATGTAGGTTTACTTGACAGTTTATAACAGATGCATTATTAGTATTGCTGTGATTATTGTGGTGGTACTGCTGGTGTGTATATCTTAGTTGGCAGATTTTAGTTTATAGTTTAGTAGTTTATAGTGTGCATTATTTATTTAGTTGAAAGACAAGGATTTGTCTAGACGAAGTTGCAAATGCTTCCTCCCTGCTTCCCTCAGGGTAAGATAGTCCTTCAGAAGCCCCTGTTTTGGCATAGTATTAACAGTACACTACTATGATAAACTATGTTGTGGTGGTTGATGATGATGTTATGTGCAAAATCACCTCGTAGAATTTTCATTTTATACAGGGGGCACTATTACAATTACAGTGGTAGTAATGATGACTGTGGTGGCAACGATTATGGCAGTGTGTACAAGATACTGTACGCATATTTTACTTGGCAATTCATGTAGTTTCTTACTTTTGCTGTGGTGTTTGTCCGTACACAATATCTGTGTGAATTTGACGTAGCATATTATATAGGGTGCACTGTTACTGATATTCCTACGTTGATGATGAGGCCAAATACACTATATGCTTTTACTATGTGTGTGTATAATCCATCAATCAATCTCCTTTATTGGCATAGAAAAAGTTCATCGTATACATGGATCAGAACACTTACCCAGAGTTTGGAATGAGGCACAGTGGAGTCTGTGGTGTCTTCATCACATACAGCTTACCCCACCTCCATACTCTTATAACAGGGAAGATGTGAGTTGTAGTCCAACAACTTTGGTCTTTGCAACAGCCCTGCACGGTGAAATAAGAATGGAGAGAGTAGATGCAAGGGGGATTGGGTGGGATTTCCTGCCATTGTTTGTGGTTATTGGTGTGTGTGTGTGTGTGTGTGTGTGTGTGTGTAAGTGTGTAATGTTTGGGGAAGGACCATAGTGGTAGGGCATCTGCCATGCATTCAGAAAGTCCCAGGTCCAATCCCTGACATCTCCAGGTAGGGCTAGGAATGGTTCCCGTCGTGACACTTCAAGTCAGTCTAGAACAATATTGTGCTAGATCAGGCGGCCCTCCAGATGTTTTGGCATACAACTCCCATGATCCCTAGCTAACAGGACCAGTGGTCAGGGATGATGGGAATTGTAGTCCAAAACATCTGGAAGGGCGAAGTTTGGGGATGCCTGTGCTAGATGGACCCAAGGTCTCACTCAGGATAAGTCTGCTTCCTCTGTTGCCCCTAGATACGGATTTATAGAAAATCACATCTATGTGGGTGCAGATCTCACTTGGTAACTGTATCTTGTGCATCTACAGGTGAAGGGTGGTATACAAATTTAGTAAATACAGTAATAACTTCAAAGTGTTCAAAGATGCTACGGTACCTCTAATACTTTGTGCCTTTATCTTAGTGGTCCAGAAGCTCTACAAGGTGGATGAAAAATGGGTTATATCTTATTTATTAATATAATGTGTATAATATCTATATGCAGATTCTGTTTGGCATTATAGTGTGTTTCAGATTCTCTTGAGTTAGTGTGCACTTCCATTTGTGAGTCTGTCCAAGTGAACCTTGCAACAGACCTGTAAGGTTGGCTAAGGCAGTGTTTCTCAACCAGTGTGCCTCCAGATGTTTTGGGACTACAACTCCCATCATTCCTGACCACTGGTCTTGCTAGCTAGGGATGATGGGAGTTGTAGTCCCAAAACATCTGGAGGCACACTGGTTGAGAAACACTGGGCTAAGGATCACTTCAACAGGTCTTTATGATAAGAATTACTATGATGGTGATTCTTGCTGTTGATACAAACATTTAGGATGGTGCAGTGTACACACTTAAATGTTTATACAGAGTGAATTTTCCTTGGTGCTCCTTGCAAGGGTCCCTTAAGGTGGGCTGAATATGAAGGGATTGCCGTGATGAGACCCTCTGCTTTATGGTCAGCAAGGCAGCAAGAGGACAATGGAGGGTTAACTTCCTCTGCAAGGGAGGAGGAGAACAATGTGCTGTCCTCCTTGGAGGAAAGGAGTGATAGAAATGTAATAAATAAATGCATAAAATAACACAAACTTTGTCATTCCCCACTTGGTCATTCCCCATTTGTTCAGAGGCAAATACCATATGTAACTTCTGCCCTGCAGCAATTTTAGTGGGCTAAGAATGGGGGCTCTGCAATCTGTACAGAGGTGATTGGTGTAAGGGTGGTGTTTAAGGCTGTTATCCTGCACCTGTGTTACTTGGAAATAAGTTCAGTTGTACCCCAGTGGGGCATGCGTCTGAGAGTATGTCTGTGGTATGGCAAGCAGGCTGATCAATGCATCTGAAGAAGCCAAAGGATTCTGCTTGTATTATCTCAGTGACGGTCACCGAGATAATAACTTTGTAATAACTTTGTAAAGAGGGCCAAAATTTGTGGGGGTAGGGTCGGTTCCCACACAAAGTGAGGTGGGCTTAGTTTATTAGCACCCATACACTACGTTTCAATAGTATAGGAACGGTTTGCATACATTAGGTCAAAAGGATGGGTTGGTCTGCCTTGGTACAGTAATACTTTTCAGATGTTTGAAGTGATGGTGTGTATTCTGTACAAGGCTGCGGTAAGGAAAACTTAAATAATGGATTCCAATCCTTTTGATGAAGATTTGGGAAGGAGGGTGCTGAGGATGAGTGAGTAGTGGCTTGGTTAGGGCCACCCAGCAACTTGGTGGGTGGCATGAGGTTTGAATCTTGAACGTGCTTGGTTGTCCTGAATATTCCCTAAGATAACAGGCTGCTCGGGCTAATTAGAGAAAGTGCCACATTCTCCTATTGTTAGCCCTTATACAGTATGTGTCATATTACCCTTGTAATGTAGGCTAAGTTGCAAGAACTGGGCTGTTGTGGTTGATCAGTGAACTTCCTGCTTGAGTGAGGATCCAGCATCTTAGATTTTATTGCTTTGGGAAATGGAAAACATTGGGGGTGGTTCTGAATGAGGACACGGCATTCAAGCTGTTGACTTCAGGTACAGAATAAGATAAGTAGAATGGATGTGGGTGACTTTTTAAAAATAATTCTAGATGACAAAAAACTATATGTTTTGTATCTGTCGTGAATTGTACAGCAGGGCGCTAAATCTGCTTTTGAAAGCCAGCAAACCTTCCTCTGCTGCTGCTGCTGTTTTCAAAAGCAAGTTTGACTGTCCTGTGTTTCTTTCCTCAAGTGCATGGCTAAATATGAAGATTGGATAGTGTACAGGGATTCAACAGGCTGGCCAGGAAATAAACCTTCCCTCTCCACTTGAATATTTGCAATTAGCGAGCTGGAGGGGATGCAAGTAGCCTTGCAAAGAAGTCTACGAAAGTTGCTAGGCTTGTGGGCCATCCACCCATGAATGCCTTATTAGTCACTGTTGCCTTATTAAAAAAACAACCAGTCTTGTAAATCTTCCCAGCTTGCCTCAAGGCAGTCAATTCCAACCACAAGTTGCTGGGCAAGTGTCAATTGACAAGCCTGTATTAATGTTTGTAAATGTGAGGAGTGTGTGTGTGTGTGTCAGTGACATTCTTAGCCACCTCACTTCCACCTCGCTCCTAACATACTGGATTGTGAGCCCTGTCCTGTCCATATTTAAGTAGAGATAGAGAGCCTATGGCCTTCCAGGTGTTGTTGGACTCCCATCTCCCTGGTCATTCCTGACTACTGGACACGCACGTGGGACCAGTGGGAACTTATGGTAGGAAGCTGCATGAAACTGGGTTTAGACCACTGGCCCTTCTGTCTCAGTATTGTCCTCACTGGCAGCAGCAGTTCCCCGGGCTTTCAGGCAGGAACCTCTCCTAGTCCTACCTGGAGACACCCACCACCAGGGCAGGGACCTTCTGCACTCAAAGCAGATCCTGTACCACTGAGCTATGGTCCTTCCCCATAAGTACAACGTCTGGAGCGCCTTAGGTTTGGCCTGCTGGCTGGCTCAAGTCCTCAACATGGTTGTCCTTTCCAATAAATAGCAGGATTGCCATGATATCTCAACCACTTTGAATTTCCTTTCTGTGAGCAAACTGTTTCAGTTTGCCCTCTTGGATAATGCTTGAGGCACAGGGAAGCTTGAAATGTAGGTTGCATTTTCAGGCAAGACTACTCACTACTTCTGTGTATTTGGCTGGGGCCTAGAGTGTATCTGAATCTGTCTGATCACAGAATTTTAGTATTGTAGAGTTGGAAGGGATCCCAGAGGTCATCTCGTCCAACCCCCTGCAATGAAATAAAGGTGGCCCTTTATAGGAATTGAACCTGCAACTAGTGATGTGAGGTGCTAGAAAATTATCCACAGAATATTCTCCACAAACTGAAAATTCTTGGTTAGTGGCAGGCTTAGTGATTAACGCGAGTCATTCACATTGAATTTTCAATTTCAAGTTTGGTGCAAAAAATCAAAGAATGTGAATTCACTGTATAGCCCCATTGAATAAACGTATCTGTACAGTTTTTGGTTGCCATCTGAACAAGTTTACCCATGAATAAACATGTATATTAACTAATTATATCATTTTCAATGCATTAAAATTAATATTCTCCTATTTTAAATGAAAATTCTCTAATACCTGTATTCTCATTAATCAAGAATATTCTCCAAAAGATTATTCTCAAGAATTTAACATCACCAGAATTACAACTTTATTACGAGGCGGCATGTTTATGTTGGTTGAAAGATTGGATTTTGTTAAAAAATACGGATATTTTAGATCTAGAAGGTTACCAAAACCGGTTCGGATGGCATTCATACTTGTGGCAGGACAAAGTCAAAGCCCATAGGGGTTTTCTAAACCATATATTCAAAAGATCAATTTATGAGGTTTGGGATAGAACTAAAAGAATATTGGAAAAGAAAACCCCATGGTGGATCTCCCCAACAAATTTATTGGCAGTAAAAAAAGTAAATATGGAGGAGAAAGTGACCACATATGAGGATTTGGTTATCGAAACGGATTCGGGATTCGAATTAAAACCATATGATGAGGTTAGAAATTGTTTTTCTGTATGGCTAGAGTACCACCAAGCTAATGATTTATTTTTGGCAGATAAGAAAAAGTTAGGATTTATAAAGAAAAGATCGAAATTCCAAATTGAGCTGTTGGAGAGTAATGTTAAATTGTTATCAAAAATGTATGATCTGTTGCTTAACTGGTATACTATGGATGAGATAACGAAAGATTGTATGATAAAATGGGCTATTGATCTGGGCTATAACATAGAATTTGACAGATGGACAAAATTGTGGAAGGAAAACCTTAAATTTACAGCATGCATAGCACTAAAAGAGAATGTACTAAAGATGGTGTATCGTTGGTACATGACGCCAACAAAGTTGGCAAAGATGTATACCCTGTTTCTCATATTTTAAGACATACCCATAAAATAAGCCATAGCAGGATTTTTAAGCATTCGAGGAATATAAGCCATACCCCGAAAATAAGACATAGTGATAGGTGCAGCAGCAATGCCGGCCGTGGCAGGAGGAGGAGGAAAAAAATAAGACATCCCTTGAAAATAAGCCATAGTGTGTTTTTTTGAGGAAAAAATAAATATAAGACATGTCTTATAATATGAGAAACACGGTAGGAAAAAAGATAAAGCATGCTGGAAATGCAAGGCAGCAGAAGGCCACTTCTACCACATGTGGTGGACGTGTGACAAAGTCAAAAGTTTTTGGGAACAAGTTTACAACGAACTTAAAAAATTATTTAAATACACGTTCCCCAAAAGACCGGAGGCCTTTTTGTTAGGGCTGATGGGAAACGAAATTCGGAAAACAGACCAAAGATTGTTCATGTACGCCACAGTGGCAGCGAGAATCCTTTTAGCCCAGAGGTGGAAAACGACTGAAATGCCCACAATCGAGGACTGGCGAGTGAAAATGCTGGAATATTTGGAACTGGCGAACCTGACATGCAGAATTCGGGACCAGGAGGACACGAAATTCAGTGAAGAATGGAGCAAATTTCGAGAATATGTCAAGGAGAATTATAAAAGCTTAAAGACTCTGGCGGGCATATGTTAGAACCTACAACGTTGATGTATTTAAGATATTCTTTTTGATTAATCATGTAAGATGTCAAAGTGGGGTTATGTTTTTCTAAAATGCGCAGATTAAAGAGAATCATACCTACTACCAAAGGGAGGAGGGAAGTCTGAATCTGTAAGAAACTGATTAAGATACAATGTTGGAGATATTAAGTTGTTGTAAAGTGTCTAATGGAAAAATAAATAAAAATCTACTTAAAAAAAAGAATTTAACATCACTACCTGCAACATTGGCGTTTTATCAGCACCATGCTCTAACCAACTGAGCTAACTGCTTCCTTCTGTTCTGTACCTGCAGCTGAGCTGAAACCTGGTCCTGTGGGGCAAAATGTTGCCTAAGCCAGGCATCCCCAAACTTCGGCCCTCCAGATGTTTTGGCCTACAACTCCCACGATCCCTAGCTAACAGGACCAGTGGTCAGGGATGATGGGAATTGTAGTCCAAAACATCTGGAGGGCCGAAGTTTGGAGGTGCCTGGCCTAAGATGTAATTGCAGTAAGATAAACCCCAAAAGTGAGCAACTATGCTGGTGCAGTCAGTGCTGTATTCTAAAGGAGTGTATTATACTGTTGCACTTGGCTCACTTCCTAGCGATGAAGGGAAGAAAATAAGCCAAGGTAGTAAGATTTTACTGGAACAACTTCTGCTAGTTTTAGGAATATGCAAATCCTGAGTTACAAGTCAAGAGTGCTTTGCTAGCCATGAATGCACTTGGTAGTGTTGAATGTTGGCTGCTTATGGATGTTCTCATACATCTCTTTTGCAAGGATCAGCTTCTGAACTTGCAGCACATCACATACTTATTTTTCTTTTCTTTTTGTGAAACGTAGACTCCTATTTGATTCCCTCACAGTCTGGAGGTGCATGGTGGGTTATCTGTGAATAGTCCTTCACGATAACTTTGGCTCATTCACACTATCTTTCCAGACCTTGTGACGACGGCGTTTGTGGGACTATTTCATAGGCGGTCTTATGTGAAATCTTTCCATTAATTAGAAACCAGGGTGGATTTGATTTAAATCAAACTGATTTAAATCACGATTTAAATCACGATTTAAATCACTAGTCAGTAAGCCTTGATTTAAATCATAGTTGATTTAAATCATAAAGACTAATTCTTGCTGGTATAACTTTATTATGCAAGTAGATTTTTAGAATAACAACTTTTCATATTAGTTTTTTTATCCCCAGTTTAATAGGTTAATCATTCATATTTGGACAACTTTACTGTTGTACTTAGGAAGGAGAAAAATAATCATTACCTTAATAATAACAATTTAAATAGATTTATTCAACTGAAACAATAATATTTCAGCAAATGTTATTTGCTTAAACAAACATCCATGTTTGTTAACTAATTTGGCTAAACAAAAACAAAATAGATATATTTTAAGAAACTTAGACTGTCAGCCCAGCCTACACATGAAAAACTTAAATACTGTCCACTCCAAACAATCAGAAAAATATTGTTTCTATTCTATTCACTGAACTTCTTGAAACTTAGCACTGAAGGGGTTGTTTCTGTATTCATAGGTTTGTAGAACAATATGATTAAGGTCTTTTTCTCAACTCTGTTCATGTTATAACATTTTTGCTGTGAAGAAGAGGCATGTGATCTCTGTTGAGTCAAATTCAGTTTTGAGAACTGCAAAAGTAAACCAAGCACCTGTGATAATATCTTGTAGGCAGAGAAACTGCCCAATAATCTTACAAAAACCTCTGGAAGAGGTGAATAGATTAATGGAATTTATTTACCCCAAAAATTAAACATATACAACCTTATACTACATAATTAAAAAACTAATCTTTATTTCATGATGGAATAACCTTTGGATGGTAATATGTTTTCCTCAAAAAGCATTTTATTTTAAAAAAATCCAATTTAAATCAAAAAAATCGATTTAAATCAAAAAAATCCGATTTAAATCAAAAAAATCCGATTTTTTTTTATTTTTTAAAAAAAATCATTGATTTTTATCCACCCTGTTAGAAACTGCAACTTTAGGAGTTGCGGTGGGATACAGAAAAGGCAGTTGGGTGTAACAAAAGTATTTCAAAGAAAAATGAAGTTTGCCTATCAAAATCCTAATGAATTGCGAAATAGCTGTTCTTGGGAGTTTTGTGATCTTTAAAATGAAATGTTTCTAAAGAACACATTCGGTGAAAAGGCTTCTGGTGTGCACACAGTGGCTGAATTCACACATAAAACTGAGCCATAGTTTGTTCAAGAAGCCACAAGTTGTCTTTTTAGATGAGCAAACAAGCCACACAGCTTATTTCTCCAAAACTGGTTTGTTTTTCTCCTCTTGTGCCTTTGAAGCTTGGCAAGCATCTGTGACAGGAGGCAAACAAACCATGGCTAAGCTGGGTTCCCAATGAAGCAAGCCAGCCACACACAATGGCTTCACACCATTGTTTGTTGCCACAAAACAAACCCTGGTTGGTCTGCCAGGTTGTTCAGAAGTTTAAACCAACCATCATTTGGCTGTAGCTGAGTGTTAGAGCATCTGCTTTGCTTGCAGAAAGTCCTAGATTCAATCCCTGGTATCTCCAGGCAGGACTGGGAGAGATCCCTGCCTGAAGCCCCAGAGAGCCACTGCCAGTCAGTGTAGGCAGTACTGAGCTAGGTGGACCCCAGTCAGTGTTCAAAACCCCCATTGTTCTAGGCGCAATTTGCGACAGGAAATTTCATTAGCGTGAGTAGTTTCTGAGCACTGGGTGCAGTACCCCACCTAAGATTTCAGATTAAAACTGCAGAGTGGAAAGAAAGGAGGACCTTTTTCTGTCTCTACACTTCCAGTTACTCTCCGAAGACTGGGGAAGAGACCCTCTTAAGAATATTAGGGGGGTGGGTAGGGGAGGACTAGACCATGTGAAAAATGAACATTAATTTTAGCTGCAGTTCATTCGTTTTCAGCTTTGTATTGTTATAAAAAAGTGCACCTGGACATTTTGTTCTTGCGCCCATAACCTAGGTTTAAGGTGCCATTTAGCTCCTAGCTTTCCTATCGCAGGTTCTAACACTGACCCCAGTGGGCTTGAGTCAGTTTAAGGCAGCTTCCTGTGTTTGTAAACAAACCATGGCTTGCTGATTCTATTGAGCATGGACAGACAGTTTGGTCTCGTACAGCCTTCCCCAGCCCTGGTTTCTCCCAGAGATTGTGGGGTTCAAACTCCCACCAGTCCCAGCCAATACAGCCCATGGTCAGCAATCATGGGAGTTATAGTCCAACAACATACTTTACAAAGACTGATCTGGGGGCAGGGCTAGCCTTTTATAGAATCATAGAATTGCAGAGTTGGAAGGGACCCTGAGGATCATCTAGTCCAGGCATCCCCAAACTGCGGCCCTCCAGACGTTTTGGCCTACAACTCCCATGATCCCTAGCTAACAGGACCAGTGGTCAGGGAAGATGGGAACCCTAGTCCAAAACATCTGGAGGGCCGAAGTTTGGGGATGCCTGATCTAGTCCAATCGCCTGCAATGCAGGAATCTGGACATTTTGGTTTTCATACGTGGTGCTTGCATTCAAATTCCACACTTAAGGATCAGGTCTTATTAGCAGCACCTGATCCTTAAGGTTCCACCATTGCCTGTACTTCCCTGGGTTCTTCTGTGGACTCAACCTTGAACAGGTTCTTTTTTCACACTCCTGCAAACACCTGGCTTGATTTCTAGGTGATTTTTTAAAATAGATATTATCGTTTGTCAGAGACCTTGGGAACTCCTGGGACCTGGTTGCTGACGCACAAATTGTATGCATGAACTTAGTGGAAATGTGGAAACACCTGCTTGTGCCAGACGGCGTGGGATGCTTCAGCTCATCCTACCTCAATGCCAGCAATGCTATACCTCTCACACCGGAGGAACACCCTGATCCTAGGCATTGCTTTTCAGAAATCCCATTCATTTCCTTTGAACACCTGCTTCAAGAAGCTTAGAATTGGAGGACACAGAAGTTGCCCTTCTCCGGTATTTTTTTGTACCTTGGAAGAGAGGAGGAGTAGCCAATAGTAATCTATTGGCTGGTTCTTCCCTTGCAGAATTGCCCACTGCTGCAAAGCTGGTTTAGAAACTTCTGGGTCTGGTTGTAAATATTGACTTGAGTGTAGGCCTGTTAATCACAGTCAGTGGAAAAGGGAACCCGCCTATAGAAAGGATGTTTGAAT